>NC_084644.1:32722017-33386082 GCF_019802595.1 Syngnathoides biaculeatus
CAATTGTATTGACATCAAATGGAAACAACAAGTTTTTATCTTGACATAAGTGCATTTCTATTTCGGTTCTTTCAGTTGTGAGGTGCTCCTCTTTGAGTTGCTCTCAACTGAGATTTTCTGGCATCCATTTGTGTTCGTTTGCCATTCTCCTTCGAGATTTTCCATGAACACAACCCAAACAAATGCACTGACTTGAATATTCCTGCAGTAGTGCTTTTGTTGGGGTTGTGTTTGTTGATTTGTTTCCAATGTTCTTTTTTTTCTCAAGGTGTGTTTTATATTTGTAACCCAATTTATGAAGGAAAGCAAAATGATTCGGGGACTGTTAGAAAGAATTCTCAAACGTTAGCACTAACTAGTGTTATTAAGGCAGTAAGTGCTACTTGTTGGGGCGTTCTTTTGGCATTACCTCTGCATGAGCAAGACCCTTTTAGAAGGTACATTCTCTTTATGCCACTTGTTGGCTTGTTTTCTTCAATTATTTTTTTGGAACACCTTTCCTTGTGAATCCAATTGTATTGACATCAAATGGGAACACAACAAGTTTTATCTTGACATAAGTGCATCTCTTTTCGGTTCTTTCAGTTGTGAGGTGCTCCTCTTTGAGTTGCTTCTCAACTGAGATTTTTCGGCATCCATTTGTGTTCGTTTGCCATTCTCCTTCGAGATTTTCCATGAACACAACCCAAACAAATGCACTGATTTGAATATTTCCTTCAGTAAGTGCTTTTTGTTGGGGTTGTGTTTGTTGATTTGTTTCCAATGTTCTTTTTTTTCTCATGGTGTTTTTTATTTGTAACCCAATTTATGAAGGAAAGCAAAATGATTCGGGGACTGTTAGAAAGAATTCTCAAACGTTAGCACTAACTAGTGTTATTAAGGCAGTAAGTGCTACTTGTTGGGGTAGTTCTTTTGGCATTACCTCTGCATGAGCAAGACCCTTTTAGAATGTTACATTCTCTTTATGCCACTTGTTGGCTTTGTTTTCTTCAATTATTTTTTTGGAACATCCTTGTGAATTCCAATTGTATTGACATCAAATGGAAACAACAAGTTTTTATCTTGACATAAGTGCATCTCTTTTCGGTTCTTTCAGTTGTGAGGTGCTCCTCTTTGAGTTGCTTCTCAACTGAGATTTTTCGGCATCCATTTGTGTTCGTTTCCGTTCTCCTCGAGATTTTCCATGAACACAACCCAAACAAATGCACTGAATTGAATATTTCCTCAGTAAGTGCTTTTTGTTGGGGTTGTGTTTGTTGATTTGTTTCCAATGTTCTTTTTTTTCTCATGGTGTTTTTTTGTATTGTAACCCAATTTATGAAGGAAAGCAAAATGATTCGGGGACTGTTAGAAAGAATTCTCAAACGTTAGCACTAACTAGTGTTATTAGGCAAGTAAGGCTACTTGTTGGGGTAGTTCTTTTGGCATTACCTCTGCATGAGCAAGACCCTTTTAGAATGTTACATTCTCTTTATGCCACTTGTTGGCTTTGTTTTCTTCAATTATTTTTTTGGAACATCCTTGTGAATTCCAATTGTATTGACATCAAATGGAAACAACAAGTTTTTATCTTGACATAAGTGCATCTCTTTTCGGTTCTTTCAGTTGTGAGGTGCTCCTCTTTGAGTTGCTTCTCAACTGAGATTTTTGAGCATCCATTTGTGATCGCTTTCCGTTCTCCTAGATTTTCCATGAACACAACCCAAACAAATGCACTGAATTTGAGATTTCCTTCAGTAAGTGCTTTTGTTGGGGTTGTGTTTGTTGATTTGTTTCCAATGTTCTTTTTTTTTCTCATGGTGTTTTTTATTTGTAACCCAATTTATGAAGGAAAGCAAAATGATTCGGGGACTGTTAGAAAGAATTCTCAAACATTAGCACTGACTTGTGTTATTAAGGCAGTAAGTGCTACTTGTTGGGGTAGTTCTTTTGGCATGACCTCTGCATGAGCAAGACCCTTTTAGAATGTTACATTCTCTTTATGCCACTTGTTGGCTTTGTTTTCTTCAATTATTTTTTTTTGGAACATCCTTGTGAACTCCAATTGTATTGACATCAAATGGAAACAACAAGTTTTTATCTTGACATAAGTGCATCTATTTTGGGTTCTCTCTGTTGTGAGGTAATCCTCTTTGAGTTGATTCTCAGCTGAGATTTTTCGGCATCCATTTGTGTTCGTTTGCCATTCTCCTTCGAAATTTTCCATGAACACAACCCAAACAAACGTACTGACTTGAATATTTCCTGCAGTAAGTGCTTTTTGTTGGGGCTGTGTTTGTTGATTTGTTTCCAATGTTATTTTTTTTTCTCAAGGTGTTTTTATTTGTAACCCAATTTATGACGGAAAGCAAGATGATTCGGGGACTGTTAGTAAGAATTCTCAAACATAAGCACTGACTAGTGTTATTAAAGCAGTAAGTGCTACTAGTTGGGGTAGTTCTTTTGGCATTACCTCTGCATGAGCAAGAACCTTTTAGAATGTTACATTCTCGTTATGCCACTTGTTGGCTTTGTTTTCTTCAATTATTTTTTTTGGAACATTCTTGTGAATTCCATTTGTATTGACATCAAATGGAAACAAGTTTTTATCTTGACATAAGTGCATCTATTTTGGGTTCTTTCAGTTGTGAGGTGCTCCTCTTTGAGTTGCTTCTCAACTGAGATTTTTGATTATCCATTTGTGATCGCTTTCCGTTCTCCTAGATTTTCCTTGAACACAACCCAAACAAATGCACTGAATTTGAGTATTTCCTTCAGTAAGTGCTTTTTGTTGGGGTTGTGTTTGTTGATTTGTTTCCAATGTTCTTTTTTTTTCTCATGGTGTTTTTATTTGTAACCCAATTTATGAAGGAAAGCAAAATGATTCTGGGACTGTTAGAAAGAATTCTCAAACGTTAGCACTGACTTGTGTTATTAAGGCAGTAAGTGCTACTTGTTGGGGTAGTTCTTTTGGCATGACCTCTGCATGAGCAAGACCCTTTTAGAATGTTACACTCTCTTTATGCCACTTGTTGGCTTTGTTTTCTTCAATTATTTTGTTGGAACATCCTTGTGAATTCCAATTGTATTGACATCAAATGGAAACAAGTTTTTATCTTGACATAAGTGCATCTCTTTTCGGTTCTTTCAGTTGTGAGGTGCTCCTCTTTGAGTTGCTTCTCAACTGAGATTTTTCGGCATCCATTTGTGTTCGTTTGCCATTCTCCTTCGAGATTTTCCATGAACACAACCCAAACAAATGCACTGACTTGAATATTTCCTGCAGTAAGTGCTTTTTGTTGGGGTTGTGTTTGTTGATTTGTTTCCAATGTTCTTTTTTTTTCCTCAAGGATTTTTTATTTGTAACCCAATTTATGAAGGAAAGCAAGATGACATAAGTGCATCTATTTTGAGTTCTTTCAGTTGTGAAATTCCATTCTCCAATATTTTGTTTCCAATGTTCTTTTTTTTTCTCAAGGTGTTTTTATTTGTAACCCAATTTATGAAGGAAAGCAAGATGATTCGGGGACTGTTAGTAAGAATTCTCAAACATAAGCACTGACTAGTGTTATTAAAGCAGTAAGTGCTACTTGTTGGGGTAGTTCTTTTGGCATTACCTCTGCATGAGCAAGACCCTTTTAGAATGTTACATTCTCTTTATGCCACTTGTTGGCTTTGTTTTCTTCAATTATTTTTTTTTGGAACATTCTTGTGAATTCCAATTGTATTGACATCAATTGGAAACAACAAGTTTTTATCTTGACATAAGTGCATCTATTTTGGGTTCTTTCAGTTGTGAGGTGCTCCTCTTTGAGTTGCTTCTCAACTGAGATTTTTGATTATCCATTTGTGATCGCTTTCCGTTCTCCTAGATTTTCCATGAACACAACCCAAACAAACGCACTGAATTTGAGTATTTCCTTCAGTAAGTGCTTTTTGTTGGGGTTGTGTTTGTTGATTTGTTTCCAATGTTCTTTTTTTTTCTCAAGGTGTTTTTATTTGTAACCCAATTTATGAAGGAAAGCAAAATGATTCTGGGACTGTTAGAAAGAATTCTCAAACGTTAGCACTGACTTGTGTTATTAAGGCAGTAAGTGCTACTTGTTGGGGTAGTTCTTTTGGCATTACCTCTGCATGAGCAAGACCCTTTTAGAATGTTACACTCTCTTTATGCCACTTGTTGGCTTTGTTTTCTTCAATTATTTTTTTGGAACATTCTTGTGAATTCCAATTGTATTGACATCAATTGGAAACAACAAGTTTTTATCTTGACATAAGTGCATCTATTTTGGGTTCTTTCAGTTGTGAGGTGCTCCTCTTTGAGTTGCTTCTCAACTGAGATTTTTGAGCATCCATTTGTGTTCGTTTGCCATTCTCCTTCGAGATTTTCCATGAACACAACCCAAACAAACGCACTGACTTGAATATTTCCTGCAGTAAGTGCTTTTTGTTGGGGTTGTGTTTGTTGATTTGTTTCCAATGTTCTTTTTTTTTCTCAAGGTGTTTTTATTTGTAACCCAATTTATGAAGGAAAGCAAGATGATTCGGGGACTGTTAGTAAGAATTCTCAAACATAAGCACTGACTAGTGTTATTAAAGCAGTAAGTGCTACTAGTTGGGGTAGTTCTTTTGGCATTAACTCTGCATGAGCAAGACCCTTTTAGAATGTTACATTCTCTTTATGCCACTTGTTGGCTTTGTTTTCTTCAATTATTTTTTTTGGAACATCCTTGTGAATTCCAATTGTATTGACATCAAATGGAAACAACAAGTTTTTATCTTGACATAAGTGCATCTCTTTTCGGTTCTTTCAGTTGTGAGGTGCTCCTCTTTGAGTTGCTTCTCAACTGAGATTTTTCGGCATCATTTGTGTTCGTTTGCCATTCTCCTTCGAGATTTTCCATGAACACAACCCAAACAAACGCACTGACTTGAATATTTCCTGCAGTAAGTGCTTTTTGTTGGGGTTGTGTTTGTGATTTGTTTCCAATGTTCTTTTTTTTCTCAAGGTGTTTTTATTTGTAACCCAATTTATGAAGGAAAGCAAAATGATTGGGGACTGTTAGTAAGAATTCTCCAAATAGCACTGACTAGTGTTATTAAAGCAGTAAGTGCACTTGTTGGGGTAGTTCTTTTGGCATTACCTCTGCATGAGCAAGACCCTTTTAGAATGTTACATTCTCTTTATGCCATTGTTGGCTTGTTTTCTTCAATTATTTTTTTTGGAACATCCTTGTGAATTCCAATTGTATTGACATCAAATGGAAACAACAAGTTTTTATCTTGACATAAGTGCATTCTTTTCGGTTCTTTCAGTTGTGAGGTGCTCCTCTTTGAGTTGCTTCTCAACTGAGATTTTTGAGCATCCATTTGTGATCGCTTTCCGTTCTCCTAGATTTTCCATGAACACAACCCAAACAAATGCACTGAATTTGAGTATTTCCTCAGTAAGTGCTTTTTGTTGGGGTTGTGTTTGTTGATTTGTTTCCAATGTTCTTTTTTTTCTCAAGGTTTTTTTTATTTGTAACCCAATTTATGAAGGAAAGCAAAAGATTCTGGGACTGTTAGAAAGAATTCTCAAACGTTAGCACTGACTTGTGTTATTAAGGCAGTAAGTGCTACTTGTGGGGTAGTTCTTTTGGCATTACCTCTGCATGAGCAAGACCCTTTTAGAATGTTGCATTCTCTTTATGCCACTTGTTGGCTTTTTTTCTTCAATTATTTTTTTTGGAACATCCTTGTGAATTCCAATTGTATTGACATCAAATGGAAACAACAACTTTTCATGTTGACATAAGTGCATCTATTTAGTTTTCAACAGTTGTGAGGTGTGAGGTGGTGAGGTGAACTACTTGTTGGGGTAGTTCTTTTGGCATTACCTCTGCATGAACAAGACCTTTTGGAATATTATATGATCTTTATGCCACTTGTTGGCTTTGTTTTCTTCAATTATTTTTTGGAACATCCTTGTGAATTCCAATTGTATTGACATCAAATGGAAACAAGTTTTTATCTTGACATAAGTGCATCTATTTTAGGTTCTCTCTGTTGTGAGGTAATCGTCTTTGAGTTGATTCTCAACTGAGATTTTTCGGCATCCATTTGTGTTCGTTTGCCATTCTCCTTCGAGATTTTCCATGAACACAACCCAAACAAACGCACTGATTTGAATATTACCTGCAGTAAGTGCATTTTGTTGGGGTTGTGTTTGTTGATTCATAATTCCTCTTTTCTTGACATCAAATGGAAACAATAACCTTTTATGTTAACATAAGTGCATCTATTTTGAGTTCTCTCAGTTATGAGTTTCATACAGACAATTGATACTGGTGATAACGATCTCACCAATTGAAAATGATTAGAGCCCATTCATCGATAAAAGGGAACTTCAACACATTCCGGGCATGCGGACCACTCAGACAGAGTCGTTTTCATGTAAGGCGGATATGAGATTCAATGGCTAAAATCTTTATTTCAATGCATCCCTCTGGATGAGATACCGCTTCTCCAGCCTCCAACGGAGGCACATTAGCCAGGGAGGAATCATCCATTGATAAATCAGCAATCATCAAGGAAAGTCATCGCTTCCTTATTGGTCTACCTAACTTGAGCAGTCGACTAAGATTTAGCAACAGTAAGTAGTTCTTGTTGGGGCCGTCATACAGATAAGTCCACCTGGATATGCCTACATAGTGAGTGGTGTGATATGACTGTAGCCTCAATCACTTAAATGTTCAAACTGTGGCTGTGTTTGGAAGGTCGTCGTTTGTGTCTTCCTGACTTGTTTTTCAAGCCAGTCCAATATGTGGACAGCAATCAAGATGAGTGGGCATCTTGGTCAGCAAATTGACTGAAACATTTGTACTGACTTGTCTTCTTTCTCCACGAAGTGCGACTTCTTGGGGTAGTTCTTTGGGCTTTCATAGTTTGTTTGGTAAATGTCCATTATAATGCTCACAAAATGTGGATGTATTGATTTCGCTTTTTAAGGTGCTCCTCTTTGAGTTGATTCTCAACTGAGATTTTTCGGCATCCATTTGTGTTCGTTTGCCATTCTCCTTGGAGATTTTTCTATGAACACAACCCAAACAAACGCACTGACTTGAATATTTCCTGCAGTAAGTGCTTTTTGTTGGGGTTGTGTTTGTTGATTTGTTTCCAATGTTCTTTTTTTTTCTCAAGGTGTTTTTATTTGTAACCCAATTTATGAAGGAAAGCAAAATGATTCTGGGACTGTTAGAAAGAATTCTCAAACGTTAGCACTAACTAGTGTTATTAAGGCAGTAAGTGCTACTTGTTGGGGTAGTTCTTTTGGCATTACCTCTGCATGAGCAAGACCCTTTTAGAATGTTGCATTCTCTTTATGCCACTTGTTGGCTTTGTTTTCTTCAATTATTTTTTTTGGAACATCCTTGTGAATTCCAATTGTATTGACATCAAATGGAAACAACAAGTTTTTATCTTGACATAAGTGCATCTCTTTTCGGTTCTTTCAGTTGTGAGGTGCTCCTCTTTGAGTTGCTTCTCAACTGAGATTTTTGAGCATCCATTTGTGATCGCTTTCCGTTCTCCTAGATTTTCCATGAACACAACCCAAACAAATGCACTGAATTTGAGTATTTCCTTCAGTAAGTGCTTTTTGTTGGGGTTGTGTTTGTTGATTTGTTTCCAATGTTCTTTTTTTTCTCATGGTGTTTTTTATTTGTAACCCAATTTATGAAGGAAAGCAAAATGATTCGGGGACTGTTAGAAAGAATTCTCAAACGTTAGCACTGACTTGTGTTATTAAGGCAGTAAGTGCTACTTGTTGGGGTAGTTCTTTTGGCATTACCTCTGCATGAGCAAGACCCTTTTAGAATGTTACATTCTCTTTATGCCACTTGTTGGCTTTGTTTTCTTCAATTATTTTTTTGGAACATCCTTGTGAATTCCAATTGTATTGACATCAAATGGAAACAACAAGTTTTTATCTTGACATAAGTGCATCTCTTTTCGGTTCTTTCAGTTGTGAGGTGCTCCTCTTTGAGTTGCTTCTCAACTGAGATTTTTGAGCATCCATTTGTGATCGCTTTCCGTTCTCCTAGATTTTCCATGAACACAACCCAAACAAATGCACTGACTTGAATATTTCCTTCAGTAAGTGCTTTTTGTTGGGGTTGTGTTTGTTGATTTGTTTCCAATGTTCTTTTTTTTCTCATGGTGTTTTTTATTTGTAACCCAATTTATGAAGGAAAGCAAAATGATTCGGGGACTGTTAGAAAGAATTCTCAAACATTAGCACTGACTTGTGTTATTAAGGCAGTAAGTGCTACTTGTTGGGGTAGTTCTTTTGGCATTACCTCTGCATGAGCAAGACCCTTTTAGAATGTTACATTCTCTTTATGCCACTTGTTGGCTTTGTTTTCTTCAATTATTTTTTTTGGAACATCCTTGTGAACTCCAATTGTATTGACATCAAATGGAAACAACAAGTTTTTATCTTGACATAAGTGCATCTCTTTTCGGTTCTTTCAGTTGTGAGGTGCTCCTCTTTGAGTTGCTTCTCAACTGAGATTTTGAGCATCCATTTGTGATCGCCTTTCCGTTCTCCTAGATTTTCCATGAACACAACCCAAACAAACGCACTGACTTGAATATTTCCTGCAGTAAGTGCTTTTTGTTGGGGTTGTGTTTGTTGATTTGTTTCCAATGTTCTTTTTTTTCTCATGGTGTTTTTTATTTGTAACCCAATTTATGAAGGAAAGCAAAATGATTCGGGGACTGTTAGAAAGAATTCTCAAACATAAGCACTGACTAGTGTTATTAAAGCAGTAAGTGCTACTAGTTGGGGTAGTTCTTTTGGCATTAACTCTGCATGAGCAAGACCCTTTTAGAATGTTACATTCTCTTTATGCCACTTGTTGGCTTTGTTTTCTTCAATTATTTTTTTGGAACATTCTTGTGAATTCCAATTGTATTGACATCAAATGGAAACAACAAGTTTTTATCTTGACATAAGTGCATCTCTTTTCGGTTCTTTCAGTTGTGAGGTGCTCCTCTTTGAGTTGCTTCTCAACTGAGATTTTTGATTATCCATTTGTGATCGCTTTCCGTTCTCCTAGATTTTCCATGAACACAACCCAAACAAATGCACTGAATTTGAGTATTTCCTTCAGTAAGTGCTTTTTGTTGGGGTTGTGTTTGTTGATTTGTTTCCAATGTTCTTTTTTTTTCTCAAGGTGTTTTTTATTTGTAACCCAATTTATGAAGGAAAGCAAAATGATTCGGGGACTGTTAGAAAGAATTCTCAAACGTTAGCACTGACTTGTGTTATTAAGGCAGTAAGTGCTACTTGTTGGGGTAGTTCTTTTGGCATTACCTCTGCATGAGCAAGACCCTTTTAGAATGTTACATTCTCTTTATGCCACTTGTTGGCTTTGTTTTCTTCAATTATTTTTTTTGGAACATCCTTGTGAATTCCAATTGTATTGACATCAAATGGAAACAACAAGTTTTTATCTTGACATAAGTGCATCTATTTTGGGTTCTTTCAGTTGTGAGGTGCTCCTCTTTGAGTTGCTTCTCAACTGAGATTTTTGAGCATCCATTTGTGTTCGTTTGCCATTCTCCTTCGAGATTTTCCATGAACACAACCCAAACAAATGCACTGAATTGAATATTTCCTTCAGTAAGTGCTTTTTGTTGGGGTTGTGTTTGTTGATTTGTTTCCAATGTTCTTTTTTTCTCATGGTGTTTTTTATTTGTAACCCAATTTATGAAGGAAAGCAAAATGATTCTGGGACTGTTAGAAAGAATTCTCAAACGTTAGCACTGACTTGTGTTATTAAGGCAGTAAGTGCTACTTGTTGGGGTAGTTCTTTTGGCATTACCTCTGCATGAGCAAGACCCTTTTAGAATGTTACATTCTCTTTATGCCACTTGTTGGCTTTGTTTTCTTCAATTATTTTTTTGGAACATCCTTGTGAATTCCAATTGTATTGACATCAAATGGAAACAACAAGTTTTTATCTTGACATAAGTGCATCTATTTTCGGTTCTTTCAGTTGTGAGGTGCTCCTCTTTGAGTTGCTTCTCAACTGAGATTTTTGAGCATCCATTTGTGTTCGTTTGCCATTCTCCTTCGAGATTTTCCATGAACACAACCCAAACAAACGCACTGACTTGAATATTTCAAGCAGTAAGTGCTTTTTGTTGGGGTTGTGTTTGTTGATTTGTTTCCAATGTTCTTTTTTTTTCTCATGGTGTTTTTTATTTTGTAACCCAATTTATGAAGGAAAGCAAATGATTCGGGGACTGTTAGAAAGAATTCTCAAACGTTAGCACTGACTAGTGTTATTAAGGCAGTAAGTGCTACTTGTTGGGTAGTTTTTTGGCATTACCTCTGCATGAGCAAGACCCTTTTAGAATGTTACATTCTCTTTATGCCACTTGTTGGCTTTGTTTTCTTCAATTATTTTTTTTGAACATCCTTGTGAATTCCAATTGTATTGACATCAAATGGAAACAACAAGTTTTTATCTTGACATAAGTGCATCTCTTTTGGGTTCTTTCAGTTGTGAGGTGCTCCTCTTTGAGTTGCTTCTCAACTGAGATTTTTGAGCATCCATTTGTGATCGCTTTCCGTTCTCCTAGATTTTCCATGAACACAACCCAAACAAATGCACTGACTTGATATTTCCTGCAGTAAGTGCTTTTTGTTGGGGTTGTGTTGTTGATTTTTGTTTCCAATGTTCTTTTTTTTCTCAAGGTGTTTTTATTTGTAACCCAATTTATGAAGGAAAGCAAAATGATTCTGGGACTGTTAGAAAGAATTCTCAAACGTTAGCACTGACTTGTGTTATTAAGGCAGTAAGTGCTACTTGTTGGGGTAGTTCTTTTGGCATTACCTCTACCTCTGCATGAGCAAGACCCTTTTAGAATGTTACACTCTCTTTATGCCACTTGTTGTCTTTGTTTTCTTCAATTATTTTTTGGAACATCCTTGTGAATTCCATTGTATTGACATCAAATGAAACAACAACTTTTCATGTTTGACATAAGTGCATCTATTTTGGTTTTCACAGTGTGAGGGGTGAGGTGGTGAGGTGAACTATTGTTGGGTTAGTTCTTTTGGCATTACTCTGCATGAACAAGCCTTTTGGAATTTATATGATCTTTATGCCACTTGTTGGCTTTGTTTCTTCAATTATTTTTGGAACATCCTTGTGAATTCCAATTGTATTGACATCAAATGGAAACAACAAGTTTTTATCTTGACATAAGTGCATCTCTTTTCGGTTCTTTCAGTTGTGAGGTGCTCCTCTTTGAGTTGCTTCTCAACTGAGATTTTTTCGGCATCCATTTGTGTTCGTTTCCATTCTCCTTCGAATTTTCCATGAACACAACCCAACAAAGCACTGACTTGAATATTTCCTGCAGTAAGTGCTTTTTGTTGGGGTTGTGTTTGTTGATTTTTTCCAATGTTCTTTTTTTTTCTCAGGTTTTTTATTTGTAACCCAATTTATGAAGGAAAGCAAAATGATTCGGGGACTGTTAGAAAGAATTCTCAAACATAAGCACTGACTTGTGTTATTAAAGCATAAGTGCTACTAGTTGGGGTAGTTCTTTTGGCATTACTTCTGCATGAGCAAGACCCTTTTAGAATGTTACATTCTCTTTATGCCACTTGTTGGCTTTGTTTTCTTCAATTATTTTTTTGGAACATCCTTGTGAATTCCAATTGTATTGACATCAAATGGAAACAACAAGTTTTTATCTTGACATAAGTGCATCTCTTTTCGGTTCTTTCAGTTGTGAGGTGCTCCTCTTTGAGTTGCTTCTCAACTGAGATTTTTGAGCATCCATTTGTGATCGCTTTCCGTTCTCCTAGATTTTCCATGAACACAACCCAAACAAATGCACTGAATTTGAGTATTTCCTTCAGTAAGTGCTTTTTGTTGGGGTTGTGTTTGTTGATTTGTTTCCAATGTTCTTTTTTTTTCTCATGGTGTTTTTTATTTGTAACCCAATTTATGAAGGAAAGCAAAATGATTCTGGGACTGTTAGAAAGAATTCTCAAACGTTAGCACTGACTTGTGTTATTAAGGCAGTAAGTGCTACTTGTTGGGGTCGTTCTTTTGGCATTACCTCTGCATGAGCAAGACCCTTTTAGAATGTTGCATTCTCTTTATGCCACTTGTTGGCTGTTTGTCTTCAATTATTTTTTTTGAACATCCTTGTGAATTCCAATTGTATTGACATCAAATGGAAACAACAACTTTTCATGTTGACATAAGTGCATCTATTTTAGGTTTTCACAGTTGTGAGGTGGTGAGGTGGTGAGGTGAACTACTTGTTGGGGTAGTTCTTTTGGCATTACCTCTGCATGAACAAGACCTTTTGGAATTTATATGATCTTTATGCCACTTGTTTGGCTTTGTTTTCTTCAATTATTTTTGGAACATCCTTGTGAATTCCAATTGTATTGACATCAAATGGAAACACAAGTTTTTATCTTGACATAAGTGCATCTATTTTAGGTTCTCTCTGTTTGTGAGGTAATCGTCTTGAGTTGATTCTCAACTGAGATTTTTCGCATCCATTTGTGTTCGTTTGCCATTCTCCTTCGAGATTTTCCATGAACACAACCCAAAACAACGCACTGATTTGAATATTACCTGCAGTAAGTGCATTTTGTTGGGGTTGTGTTTGTTGATTCATAATTCCTCTTTTCTTGACATCAAATGGAAACAACAACCTTTTATTTAACATAAGTGCATCTATTTTGGTTCTCTCAGTTATGAGTTTCAGACAGACAATTGATACTGGTGATAACGATCTCACCATTGAAAATGATTAGAGCCCATTCATCGATAAAAGGGACACTGCACATATTCCGGGCATGCGGACCACTCAGACAGAGTCGTTTTCATGTAAGGCGGATATGAGATTCAATGGCTAAAATTTTATTTTATGCATCCCTCTGGATGAGATACCGCTTCTCCAGCCTCCAACGGAGGCACATTAGCCAGGGAGGAATCACCATTGATAAATCAGCAATCATCAAGGAAAGTCATCGCTTCCTTATTGGTCTACCTAACTTGAGCAGTCGACTAAGATTTAGCAACAGTAAGTAGTTCTTGTTGGGTCCGTCATACAGATAAGTCCACCTGGATATGCCTACATAGTGAGTGGTGTGATATGACTGTAGCCTCAATCACTTAAATGTTCAAACTGTGGCTGTGTTTGGAAGGTCGTCGTTTGTGTCTTCCTGACTTGTTTTTCAAGCCAGTCCAATATGTGGACAGCAATCAAGATGAGTGGGCATCTTGGTCAGCAAATTGACTGAAACATTTGTACTGACTTGTCTTCTTTTTCCCACGAAGTGCGACTTCTTGGGGTAGTTCTTTGGCTTTCATAGTTTGTTTGGTAAATGTCCATTATAATGCTCACAAAATGTGGATGTATTGATTTCGCTTTTTAAGGTGCTCCTCTTTGAGTTGATTCTCAACTGAGATTTTTCGGCATCCATTTGTGTTCGTTTGCCATTCTCCTTGGAGATTTTTCTATGAACACAACCCAAACAAACGCACTGACTTGAATATTTCCTGCAGTAAGTGCTTTTTGTTTGGTTGTGTTTTGTTGATTTGTTTCCAATGTTCTTTTTTTTTCTCAAGGTGTTTTTATTTGTAACCCAATTTATGAAGGAAAGCAAATGATTCGGGGACTGTTAGAAAGAATTCTCAAACGTTAGCACTAACTAGTGTTATTAAGGCAGTAAGTGCTACTTGTTGGGGTAGTTCTTTTGGCATTACCTCTGCATGAGCAAGACCCTTTTAGAATGTTACATTCTCTTTATGCCACTTGTTGGCTTTGTTTTCTTCAATTATTTTTTTTGGAACATCCTTGTGAATTCCAATTGTATTGACATCAAATGGAAACAACAAGTTTTTATCTTGACATAAGTGCATCTATTTTCGGTTCTTTCAGTTGTGAGGTGCTCCTCTTTGAGTTGCTTCTCAACTGAGATTTTTGATTATCCATTTGTGATCGCTTTCCGTTCTCCTAGATTTTCATGAACACAACCCAAACAAATGCACTGAATTTGAGTATTTCCTTCATTAAGTGCTTTTTGTTGGGGTTGTGTTTTGTGATTTGTTTCCAATGTTCTTTTTTTCTCATGGTGTTTTTTATTTGTAACCCAATTTATGAAGGAAAGCAAAATGATTCGGGGACTGTTAGAAAGAATTCTCAAACGTTAGCACTGACTTGTGTTATTAAGGCAGTAAGTGCTACTTGTTGGGGTAGTTCTTTTGGCATTACCTCTGCATGAGCAAGACCCTTTTAGAATGTTACATTCTCTTTATGCCACTTGTTGGCTTTGTTTTCTTCAATTATTTTTTTTGGAACATCCTTGTGAATTCCAATTGTATTGACATCAAATGGAACAACAAGTTTTTATCTTGACATAAGTGCATCTATTTTGGGTTTCTTTCAGTTTGAGGTGCTCCTCTTTGAGTTGCTTCTCAACTGAGATTTTTGAGCATCCATTTGTGATCGCTTTGCCATTCTCCTAGATTTTCCATGAACACAACCCAAACAAATGCACTGACTTGAATATTTCCTTCAGTAAGTGCTTTTTGTTGGGGTTGTGTTTGTTGATTTGTTTCCAATGTTCTTTTTTTCTCTGGTGTTTTTATTTGTAACCCAATTTATGAAGGAAAGCAAAATGATTCGGGGACTGTTAGAAAGAATTCTCAAACGTTAGCACTGACTAGTGTTATTAAGGCAGTAAGTGCTACTTGTTGGGGTAGTTCTTTTGGCATTACCTCTGCATGAGCAAGACCCTTTTAGAATGTTACATTCTCTTTATGCCACTTGTTGGCTTTGTTTTCTTCAATTATTTTTTTGGAACATTCTTGTGAATTCCAATTGTATTGACATCAAATGGAAACAACAAGTTTTTATCTTGACATAAGTGCATCTCTTTTCGGTTCTTTCAGTTGTGAGGTGCTCCTCTTTGAGTTGCTTCTCAACTGAGATTTTTTAGCATCCATTTGTGATCGCTTTCCCGTTCTCCTCGATTTTTCCATGAACACAACCCAAACAAATGCACTGAATTGAGTATTTCCTTCAGTAAGTGCTTTTTTGTTGGGGTTGTGTTTGTTGATTTGTTTCCAATGTTCTTTTTTTTCTCATGTGTGTTTTTATTTGTAACCCAATTTATGAAGGAAAGCAAAATGATTCGGGGACTGTTAGAAAGAATTCTCAAACGTTAGCACTGACTTGTGTTATTAAGGCAGTAAGTGCTATTTGTTGGGGTAGTTCTTTTGGCATTACCTCTGCATGAGCAAGATTCTTTTAGAATTATACACTCTCTTTATGCCACTTGTTGGCTTTGTTTTCTTCAATTATTTTTTTTTGGAACATCCTTGTGAATTCCAATTGTATTGACATCAAATGGAAACAACAAGTTTTTATCTTGACATAAGTGCATCTATTTTGGGTTCTTTCAGTTGTGAGGTGCTCCTCTTTGAGTTGCTTCTCAACTGAGATTTTTGATTATCCATTTGTGATCGCTTTCCGTTCTCCTAGATTTTCCATGAACACAACCCAAACAAATGCACTGAATTTGAGTATTTCCTTCAGTAAGTGCTTTTTGTTGGGGTTGTGTTTGTTGATTTGTTTCCAATGTTCTTTTTTTTCTCATGGTGTTTTTTATTTGTAACCCAATTTATGAAGGAAAGCAAAATGATTCTGGGACTGTTAGAAAGAATTCTCAAACGTTAGCACTGACTTGTGTTATTAAGGCAGTAAGTGCTACTTGTTGGGGTAGTTCTTTTGGCATTACCTCTGCATGAGCAAGACCCTTTTAGAATGTTGCATTCTCTTTATGCCACTTGTTGGCTTTGTTTTCTTCAATTATTTTTTTTTGGAACATCCTTGTGAATTCCAATTGTATTGACATCAAATGGAAACAACAACTTTTCATGTTGACATAAGTGCATCTATTTTAGGTTTTCACAGTTGTGAGGTGGTGAGGTGGTGAGGTGAACTACTTGTTGGGGTAGTTCTTTTGGCATTACCTCTGCATGAACAAGACCTTTTGGAATATTATATGATCTTTATGCCACTTGTTGGCTTTGTTTTCTTCAATTATTTTTTGGGGGAAGATCCTTGTGAATTCCAATTGTATTGACATCAAATGGAAACAACAACCTTTTATGTTAACATAAGTGCATCTATTTTAGGTTCTCTCTGTTCTGAGGTACTCCTCTTTGAGTTGATTCTCAACTGAGATTTTTCGGCATCCATTTGTGTTCGTTTGCCATTCTCCTTCGAGATTTTCCATGAACACAACCAAAACAAACGCACTGATTTGAATATTACCTGCAGTAAGTGCATTTTTTGGGGGTTGTGTTTGTTGATTCATAATTCCTCTTTTCTTGACATCAAATGGAAACAACAACCTTTTATGTTAACATAAGTGCATCTATTTTGAGTTCTCTCAGTTATGAGTTTCAGACAGACAATTGATACTGGTGATAACGATCTCACCAATTAAAAATGATTAGAGCCCATTCATCGATAAAAGGGAACTGCAACACATTCCGGGCATGCGGACCACTCAAACAGAGTCGTTTTCATGTAAGGCGGATATGAGATTAAATGGCTAAAATCTTTATTTCAATGCATCCCTCTGGATGAGATACCGCTTCTCCAGCCTCCAACGGAGGCACATTAGCCAGGCAGGAATCATCCATTGATAAATCAGCAATCATCAAGTAAAAGTCATCGCTTCCTTATTGGTCTACCTAACTTGAGCAGTCGACTAAGATTTAGCAACAGTAAGTAGTTCTTGTTGGGGCCGTCATACAGATAAGTCCACCTGGATATGCCTACATAGTGAGTGGTGGTCTTTTTTTTTCTCAAGGTGTTTTTATTTGTAACCCAATTTATGAAGGAAAGCAAGATGATTCGGGGACTGTTAGTAAGAATTCTCAAACATAAGCACTGACTTGTGTTATTAAGGCAGTAAGTGCTACTAGTTGGGGTCGTTCTTTTGGCATTACCTCTGCATGAGCAAGACCCTTTTAGAATGTTGCATTCTCTTTATGCCACTTGTTGGCTTTGTTTTCTTCAATTATTTTTTTTGGAACATCCTTGTGAACTCCAATTGTATTGACATCAAATGGAAACAACAAGTTTTTATCTTGACATAAGTGCATCTATTTTGGGTTCTTTCAGTTGTGAGGTGCTCCTCTTTGAGTTGCTTCTCAACTGAGATTTTTGATTATCCATTTGTGATCGCTTTCCGTTCTCCTAGATTTTCCATGAACACAACCCAAACAAATGCACTGAATTTGAGTATTTCCTTCAGTAAGTGCTTTTTGTTGGGGTTGTGTTTGTTGATTTGTTTCCAATGTTCTTTTTTTTTCTCAAGGTGTTTTTATTTGTAACCCAATTTATGAAGGACAGCAAAATGATTCGGGGACTGTTAGAAAGAATTCTCAAACATTAGCACTGACTTGTGTTATTAAGTCAGCAAGTGCTACTTGTTGGGGTAGTTCTTTTGGCATTACCTCTGCATGAGCAAGACCCTTTTAGAATGTTACATTCTCTTTATGACACTTGTTGGCTTTGTTTTCTTCAATTATTTTTTTTGGAACATCCTTGTGAACTCCAATTGTATTGACATCAAATGGAAACAACAAGTTTTTATCTTGACATAAGTGCATCTATTTTGGGTTCTCTCTGTTGTGAGGTAATCCTCTTTGAGTTGATTCTCAGCTGAGATTTTTCGGCATCCATTTGTGTTCGTTTGCCATTCTCCTTCGAAATTTTCCATGAACACAACCCAAACAAACGCACTGACTTGAATATTTCCTGCAGTAAGTGCTTTTTGTTGGGGCTGTGTTTGTTGATTTGTTTCCAATGTTCTTTTTTTTCTCAAGGTGTTTTTATTAGCAATCCAGCTTTTCAAGGAAACCAAGATGAATGGGTGACTGTTAGCAAGAATTCTCAAACAAGAGCGCTGACTTGGGTTATTCAGGCAGTAAGTGCTACTTGTTGGGGTAGTTCTTTTGGCATTACCTCTGCATGAACAAGACCTTTTGGAATATTATATGATCTTTATGCCACTTGTTGGCTTTGTTTTCTTCAATTATTTTTTGGGGGAAGATCCTTGTGAATTCCAATTGTATTGACATCAAATGGAAACAACAAGTTTTTATCTTGACATAAGTGCATCTATTTTGGGTTCTTTCAGTTGTGAGGTGCTCCTCTTTGAGTTGCTTCTCAACTGAGATTTTTGATTATCCATTTGTGATCGCTTTCCGTTCTCCTAGATTTTCCATGAACACAACCCAAACAAATGCACTGACTTGAATATTTCCTGCAGTAAGTGCTTTTTGTTGGGGCTGTGTTTGTTGATTTGTTTCCAATGTTCTTTTTTTTTCTCAAGGTGTTTTTATTCGTAACCCAATTTATGAAGGAAAGCAAAATGATTCGGGGACTGTTAGAAAGAATTCTCAAACATTAGCACTGACTAGTGTTATTAAGGCAGTAAGTGCTACTTGGTGGGGTAGTTCTTTTGACATTACCTCTGCATGAGCAAGACCCTTTTGGAATAATATATTCTTCTTATGCTACTTGTTGGCTTTGTTTTCTTTAGTTATTTTTTTTTTGTAACACCCTTGTGAAATCCAATTGTATTGACATCAAATGGAAACAACAAGTTTTTATCTTGACATAAGTGCATCTATTTTCGGTTCTTTCAGTTGTGAGGTGCTCCTCTTTGAGCTCCTTCTCAACTGAGATTTTTGAGCATCCATTTGTGGTCGCTTTCCATTCTCCTAGATTTTACATGAACACTACCCAAACAAATGCACTGAATTTGAGTATTTCCTTCAGTAAGTGGTTTTTGTTGGGGTTGTGTTTGATTTGTTTCCAATGTTCTTTTTTTTCTCAAGGTGTTTGTATTTGTAACCAAATTTATGAAGGAAAGCAAGATGATTCGGGGACTGTTAGTAAGAATTCTCAAACATTGGCACTGACTCGTGTTATTAAGGCAGTAAGTGCTACCTGTTGGGGTAGTTCTTTTGGCATTACCTCTGCATGAGCAAGACCCTTTTGGAATAATATATACTTTTTATGCTACTTGTTGGCTTTGTTTTCTTTAGTTATTTTTTTTGTAACATCCTTGTGAACTCCTATTAAGTTGACATCAAATGGAAACAACAACTTTTCATGTTGACGTAAGTGCATCTATTTTAGGTTCTCACAGTTGTGAGGTGGTGAGGTGAACTACTTGTTGGTGTACTTCTTTTGGCATTACCTCTGCATGAACAAGACCTTTTGGAATGTTATATGCTCTTTACGCCACTTGTTGGCTTTGTTTTCTTCAATTTGTTTTTTTTGGAACATAAGTGCATCTATTTTGGGTTCTCTCAGTTGTGAGTTTCAGACAGACAATTGATACTGGTGATAACGATCTCACCAATTGAAATTGATTAGAGCCCATTCATCGATAAAAGGGAACTGCAACACATTCCGGCCATATGGACCACTCAAACAGAGTCGTTTTCATGTTAGGTGGATATGAGATTCAATGGCTAAAATCTTTATTTCAATGCTTCCCTCTGAATGAAATACTGCTTCTCCAACCTCCAACGGAGGCACATTAGCCAGGGAGGAATCTTCCATTGACAAATCAGCAATCATCAAGGAAAGTCATCGCTTCCTTATTAGTCTACCTAACTTGAGCAGTCGACTAAGATTTCGCAACAGTAAGTACTTCTTCTTGGGGCAGTCATGAAGACAAGTCCACCTGGATAAAAACAATCAGTACTTCTTGTTGGGGCAGTCATACAGACAAGTGTGTGATATGATTGTAGCCTCGGACACTTAAATGTTCAAACTGTGCCTGTGTTTGGAAGGTCGTCGTTTGTGTCTTCCTGACTTGTTTTTCGAGCCAGTCCAATATGTGGACAGCAATCAAGATGAGTGGGCATCTTGGTCAGCAAGTTGACTGAAACATTTATACTGACTTGTCTTCTTTCTCCACGAAGTGCGACTTCTTGGGGTAGTTCTTTGGTATCTCATAGTTTGTTTGGTAAACGTCAATAATAATACATGCTCACAAAATGTGGATGTGTTGATTTTGCTTTTCTAGGTGCTCTTCTTTGAGTTGCTTCTCAACTGAGATTTTTCAGCATCCATTGTGTTCGCTTTCCATTCTCCTAGACCCTAACCCTAACCCATGAACACAACCTAAACAAATGCACTAAATTTGAGTATTTCCTGCAGTAAGGGCTTTTTGTTTGGGTTGTGTTTGTTGATTTATTTCCAATGTTCCTTTTTTTCCTCAAGCTGTTTTTATTTGTAACCCAATTAATGAAGGAAACCAAGATGAATGGGAGACTGTTAGTAAGAATTCTCAAACATGAGCACTGACTTGTGTTATTAATGCGGTAAGTGCTACTTGTTGGGGTAGTTCTTTTGGCATTACCACTGCATGAGCAAGACCCTTTTATTATGTTATATTCTCTTTATGCCACTTGTTGGCTTTGTTTTCTTCAATTATTTTCTTTTTTTTTTGGAACATCCTTGTGAACTCCGATTGTGTTGACATCAAATGGAAACAACAACTTTTTATGTTGACATAAGTGCATCTATTTTAGGTTTTCACAGTTGTGAGGTGGTGAGGTGAACTCCTTGTTGGGGTACTTCTTTTGGCATTACCTCTGCATGAACAAGACGCGTGTTCACGAGTCGAGGAAGATATGACCAATGATTAGAAAAAGTTAACAGCAAATGGATTTATTACAAAGGAATGTGCAGTACAGACATCTGGGTCTTATCTAGGTATCTGCCGCACACGTGTGTCTTCTGGCAGGATAGCCAAATAAGAAGACAAAAGCTGCCTAGTAACACAAGGTTTTTATATGTATGGGTCCATGGTAAAAGTGGCTGCCCCCTGCATTCAGGTCCTGGGCTGGCATGGAAACTTTCCGCTCCTTATCTGGTGTCGTTCGTCTCCACGGCAACGCCTGGGAGAAGAGGATGCCGCCAGCCGGTTTTCTGCGTACAAAGATCAAGGACAACCACCTGCTCCACAACACATCTTTGTCTGATTAGCAAATGGTTAACACTTTGTCTGTTGATTAAATGTATAAGGTCATATTTAAGCAAATAATTAAAAAGTGCAATAAAAGTAAAATAGTTTTCAGGTTGTTCTTGGGGCATTTATAATTTGTTTGGAAAAATGTCGATCAGAATCCATGAGCATCAAAAATGCAAGTGTTCATTTTGGTGTTCAAAGTATTCTTCTTTGAGTGGTCTCTCAACCAAGATTTTTCAGCATCTGTTTATGGTTGCTTTCCATTCTCCTTCTCGATTTCTCATGAAAACAACCCAAACAAATGCACTGACTCGATTATTTCCAGCAGTAAGTGCTTTTTGTTAGGGTCATGTTTTATGATTGATTTCCTTTGTTCTTTTTTTCTGGAGCTATTTTTCTGTGCAATGCAATGTTTGAAGGAACCATTATTCAAACATGAGTGCTGACTCGTGTTCTTTATTCAGTAAGTGCGAGTTGTTGAGGTAGCTCTTGGGGCTTTTATAGTTAGTTTGGAAAAATGGCTATCAGAATCAATGAGCATCAAATATTCAAGCATTCATTTTGCTGTTCAACGTATTCTTCGAGTTGTCTCTCACCTGAGATTTTTCAGCACGCGTTTATGGTTGCTTTCCATTTTCCTTCTAGAACACAACCCAAACAAATGCACTTTAGCAGGTGACTTATATATGCCCTGAGAACTGAAGTATATCTTATGCCCGTATTTCGTCATGACTACATAATTTCCTCATGTCCTCAGCTCTAGCCAGATGTGTCCTTGAGCACATCTCTACACGTAGGCTAACCTTGATGAACTGCATACTATATTAATCCACTAAATTATTTTAAGGTCTTGAGATTCCATCCCTAATCACACCCGCAACTTTATCTCCGGGCATAACTGGTGGACCACACCCGTAACTTTATATCTGCGACCATGACTGACCACACCCGTACATTTTTCAAATGTGAGCGACTGCACATGCACCATCAGTGTGTCCTCCCGCCGCTGCTCTTCTCGCGCTACACAAACGACTGCACCTCAATGCAGCCAGCTGTCAAACCCTTGAAGTATGCAGATGACATCACAGTCATCAGGCTCATCAAATACAGTGACTGGTCTGCGTATCAACAGGAAGTTGAGAGATTGGAACTTTGGTGTAGCTGACACAACCTAGAGTCCTACACATTAAAGACTGTAGAGATGATTGTGGACTTCAGTAGCCATCCTTCACCACAGCTGCCCCTCACACTGTCCAATTGTCTTGTGTCAACTGTTGAGACCTTTACAGTCTCACAGGACACAGGACAAACATCAACTCAATCCTCAAGAAATCCCAGCAAAGAATGTACTTCCTGTGGCTACTGAGGTAATACGGCCTGCCATGGGAGCTGCCGGGGCACTTCTACACAGCGGTGATCTAATTAGTACTGTGTACCTCCATCACAGTCTGGGGTTGTTGGGGTTTGGGGTTGTCACATAAAATGACAAACTCTGACTGCAATGGACAATCAAAACTGCTGAACAGTGGCTGTGGACTAACACAAACAATGATAACATGACTGAAAGGTTCATTGAAAGCCGGCAAAGGAGCAAGAGGAATTTCCTGATTTGGTTTACCAACAACTTGGCCTGCATGACAGGTCTTACAAAATTCAGGGACATCTTTCCTTATGCTGGGACAAAAGAAATGTGCTAAAATTTTAAATTACATAAAATTTTAATTTTAAAGTTTTGTTTACCCCCAGATGACCCGCCAACGGACTTTTATGTGCCAATGAAAGTACATGGTTTCGAAAAACTTTTGGAATCACAATTTGATGATGTAATTTGCATTCATCCTCCACAGGAATTTCCGGCGTCCTACACTTCCTTATCAAAACACCATCCTGGAAGTAGCAACAAACTGGAACCTTACGAGCCTCTTCAAAAGAAACAGCATTGGTTGCTAACTTCTGCAGCTCAACATCATCACTCTGTGCACTAATAAGTTGCTTTCTTGACAAAATGTGATCACCACTCAACACTTTTTCAGACTTATCAGTAGGACCTGGAGAATTCGAAGATAAGTCATCAGCCTCTGAGGCTAAAGAATGAACCATAAATGTATCTAATAAATCACAAATGGAATCATTTGGCAAAGAAGTCTTGGAAGAAATGTCTTTTAACATCAAACGAGTCTCTGCACAAGACGGAAAGTCACATTCCAACTTCCCTGGAGTGGGTGAACACGCCGTAGAAACAGTGACAATAGTTTCAGCGCCAACTTGAACCCCCATAAGATCATTGCCGATCAACAAATCAACACCCAGAACTGAACGAGAGTCAATAACACCAATCTCGATGGTGTCAGAAACCAGATCTGAAGTCAAATACACGAAATGTAAAGGAGTAAGAGAAATGCCATTTATACCCTTAAGAAAAACCTCTGTGTTAGCTGAAGACTCAGCATAAAAAAGCAAAACATCCTTCCAAATCAGAGATTTAAGCGCTCCAGTGTCCCTCAGAATAGTAATGGCCCTGGGGTAGAACTATCCCCCATAAGTGAAACCGATCCAGTGTGTATAAAAAGCAAAAACCTCTCCGGAACTTCAGAATCTGAAAATTTATTGTCAGAAACAAAACTCTCCCCAGAGCCACCTGGCAAGGAAGGCTGAGGTGTGATAGACACACAAGCGTTTGGAGAACTAGTGGACTGATTTTTGTACTTGAGCTTTTTGCAAGCACAAAAGTGACCAGGCTTCTTACATTAAGCACAGACAGGACCAGAGTCACAAGAGTCACTTGAAGACTTGGATCTGGAAGAAGAATGTGAGTGCTTGCCAGAAGAATTTGAACCTGCCTTATCACCACTTGAACCTGGATAATAAGCAGTCTTTCCCGACAAAAAGTCCTGTTGGCGAAAAAACTTGGAATTGCCAGGAGACTGAAAAGATAATTATCTGCCAACGCTGCTGCATCATGTAAAGCTTTAACATTCTGGCAAACGCTTTTAAACAGATGTCTCAAACATCAAATGAATTTTATCCCGGACGAGGCCCCACTTTTGTTATGTGAGTATTTAGATGAAATCCCCTTGCTCAAACCAGCAAAATATGACAAAGCAGTTGTATTGCATTTAAGACAATTCAATCACACACACAACAATACAACACAAAAACGATAAAACAACACAAAATAGAAGTTAAAAAAACGAGTAGTTGAGCCAAGCTACTAATAGTCACCAACGTTGAAATATTGAGTGAATATTGGGCATTGGTTGACATGATGATTCGGAGAAAGGATGATATATTGTGCATCCAAGAGAGCAGATGCAAAAGTAGTAAAGTGAAAGGTTCAGGGGGAGCATTTAATGTATTTTATCATGATGTAGATGGAAAGAGAAATGGAGTAGGGGTTAATTTTAAAGGAAGAGTTGTCTAAGAATGTCTTGGAGGTGAAAAGTATATCAGATCAAGTGTTGAAACTGAAACTTCAAATTGAGGGTTATTTGTATAATGTAATTAGCAGCTATGCCCCACAGGTAGGATGTGACCTAGAAGTGAAGAAGAAATTCTGAAAGGAACTAGATGAAGTTGTTCTGAGCATTCCATGCAGAGATTTGTGATGATTGCAGATAGTTATGGACATGTTTGTGGAGAAAAAAGGAGTGATGAAGAAGATATGGGTACAGCATCCTGGAAAGGAACTTTGAGGGACAGATGGTGATAGACTTTGCAAAAAGGATGGAAATGCCAGTTGTGAACACATTTGTCCAGAAGAGACAGGAACATAAGGGTGACCTACAAGAGCAGAGGTAGAAGGATGCAGGTGGCTTGTATTTTGTTCCGACGATGTAATCTAAAGGAAGTTACCGGCTGTCAGGTAGGGGAGAGTGTAGCCAGACAGCATAAGATGGTGGTGTGTAAGGTATTCTCGTGAAGAGGAGGAAGACTAAGACTAAGGTAGAGTAGAGAACCATGTGGTGGAGGTTGAGAAAGGAAGAGTATTGTACGGCTTTTCAAAAGAGTGAGTTTAATTTCAAATAACTTTATTGCCAGATGTGTTTTTCATATGTGATATACAACATACCTGCAATAGCACTCCTTTCATACCTACGGTGCTATAAAAGACTAAATAATTTCAAATGTATGAAAAAATACAGTTGAACTGGGATTGGGCCTCGACAATTTAATGCTACCTTAAACCCGAATGCCATACTAAAGAGTACGTATACAATGGAGGGAGTATTTTAAAAGCCTGAGGAACATTTTTTTTAATTATTATTATTACAAATGGGAAAAAAATGGTTGTTAATAATGTAGAATGCAACTAACAAGGTAAACTAAAGTTACATCACATGCATATAGTCCTAGGTCACTAATGTGTATAATTCCAGCAGAAATCCCAACACAGTGTACCCTGGAGGTAATGACTAAAACAACTCCTATCACCACTTGTCAGAAATCGAAAAGTGTTTATACAACAACGAAGGCAGTTAATGATAAACTGACATTTTCTACTAATGTTGCATTGGCTAATTTCTCTTGTGTTAGCTTTACAGGGACAGATTTTAAGGAGGGAAGTCTTAACAAAACATGGTGTCATGATATCCATCTGCAAACTGCCCCACTGCTCCCATGCAGCGATGTGTGGTGGTGGTGTGTTGGTCAAATGTTGTATGACACACTGATAAATGCAGCAGGAATGAGTGCACTGGTATCACTGCTCTTATCTGTGACTGTGTTTCCATCCAAAGCAGAGCATATACAATTGGCCGCATCCATCTTTGGACCTCCCCTTGGGTTCTCCCGAAGGCGAAGGTCCTCTTGGAAAGATGGAGATCCGACATACATTGATGCAAATGGCATCCCAACGGCGTACCAGATGAGTATAATTTGGTTAACGAGATTGCTGCAGGACGGGAATCCATCTTGTTATGGATAACTCTGAATAAAAACATTGACAGAATCAACTACATACATTACAATGTACAGAAACCAGGTAATTATACGGAAGCAGGCTATATTGCCATAAGGGAACAACCAGCTGCAACCTCACTCATGACGTTCCAGAACCGCATAGCGGTCGACATGCTCCTGGCCGAGAAGGGTGGGGACTGCTTAATGTTCGGTGACGAGTGTTGTTTATTCCAAATATCACAGCACCTGATGGGTCACTCACAGGGGCCATTCAAGGCCTCCGCACCCTGAACCACAAGATGAAGCAGCACTCTGGTGTAAACACATCAGCCTGGTCTGAGTGGTAGGGAAAAAAAGTTTGGCAAATCTAAAAATTTGGTGTTCTCTGTCCTAGTTTCTATAGGTGTTTGCAGCTATTCTTGCATTGTGTGGATGTTGTTGTATTCCCTGCATAAAGGCATCACTTAACCAACTTATAACCACCGCTATTGCCCCGATAAATTCAAAATTTGTAGAAATATATCCACGTTACTCCTGCAGCTTGCCTCATCATTGATTTTTACGAGACCCACCACAGTCGTGTCATACGCAAACTTGATGAAGAGGTTAGAGTTGGACATGGGTGTACGGTCATGGATCAGCCGAGTGAAGAGGAGGAAACTCAGCACACAGCCTTGGCGTGGGTGGGTGGGTTGTGTTTAGCATGACGGTGTTGGAGGTGTTGTTGCCAAGCCGAACTGCCTAGGATCTCCCCATTAAGAAGTCCAACAGCCAGTTGCACAGGGAGATGTTGAGTCCCAGCCGGTCTAGTTTGAGGATGAGCTGCTGGCGGATGATGGTGTTGAATGCTGAGCTGAAGTCACTGCATTCTGACATGGGTGAGGGCTGAGTGGAGGGCAATGGAGATAGCATTTTGTGTCGAACAGTTGGACCGGTGATCAGCAACCCGCGGCTCTACAGCCACATGCGGCACCTTAGCGCTGCCCCAGTGGATCTCTGGAGCTTTTCCTAAAATGTTTGAAAATGGTAAAAGATGGTGGAGAGAAATATATTTCTGGTTTTAATGTTGTTTCTGTAGGAGGACAAATATGACACAAACATTAACGTTTATCAATGCTGTAAGAATGTCCATCCATTAATCCATTTTCTTAGCTGCTTATCCTCATCAGGGTCGTGGGGAGGGCTGGAGCCTATCCCAGCTGTCAACTGGCAGCATTTCTGTCAATAAAGAGTTGCGTCCTAGCCTTCGACACATGTTCCTATCAGCAGGGCGGGATGCTCGGCAGGTGGCTGTTGTAAATAAACCGGCGGTTGTGTGATGGGCCATGGATCCCAAGGGGAAAAAGAGAAATATAATTGAGGAGAACAGAGGATTCAACGTTTCTTGGACTGAATCATTTCCATTCTTTGCCAATGCGGAAGGATTGCCTGAATGTTTGCTTTGTAACGAGAAACATCTGACAGCCGAGTGTCACCCGTCAGAAAGCCCAGCTTGGCCAGAGCCACAGATGGAGCGAAATTGAAAGCTTCCCAACACCCGAAAAACTTGAAGCCTGGCCACGACCCTAACAGAACTCCCTCTCAAGGCGTGACAGATGAGACAAAACAAAAAAATGACCAGGGGCAGGCAGAAGGGGGCCCGGAGGAGGCCAAAGCCCCCTCACCCCCGTCTTTCTGGTGGCCGTCCAGGCCCCCCAAAACAAGGAGCTTGGCTGAGTAGTTCAGGAGGTCGGCTAGGATGCCAAGCACCAGGGTCCTTATGGGGCAACTCGGGTGGACGTCCCCGATGGGGATCCCAGTGGCAAAGCAGGAACCAAACAAGAGTAGGTGACAGTCGAGGACAAAGCCCCACTGAGGCATGGTTGAGAGCCGACCGCTGCTGACGTTGGTCGAGGATAGCCTAGGCGTGGTCAGGAGGTTGTAGCTGGTCGAGCACTGCTGAGGCGTGGTCGAGAGGTGGTGGGTGCTGGTCAAGCACCGCCAAGGCATGGTCGAGAGGTGGTGGATGGTCGAGCGTCACCAAGGTGAGGTCAAGGGGCAGCAGCTGGTCGAGCACTACCGAGGCGTGGTTGAGAGGCAGTGGCTGGTTGAGGGCCTGGCCACACCCCTGACACAATCCTGTCATAGGCATATTTTCAGTAACAAAATAACTGTTTTTATTCTGTGATTTCTGACTTTTGTCAGTATACAGTATTTTTGGAATGACACTTAGGGATATTACTGTGTTTTGTTACTCAAGTCTGAAGATAGTTGCGTGTCAAAAGAGAAGAGGATGCTGCTGCATTTTACCCTTGGACTGATTTGCCATGGCATTGGCACAGAAATCAAACTTAACCCTCTCTGGACCAAATAAAAATTTTGCCGAGAGAAAAATCTCATACTTTCAGAAAATGATACTTTGGACTTTTCCATTATATTAAACCTGTTGCAAATTTGCAATCCCTGCCTGGAAAAGGTTAAACTGTATTCATTTGATTTTATATATTTTACCTTTTCAAAAGGCTACTGTTTTATTCTTATAAAAACAGGCTGTTTTTTATTGCCCTCTCTTTAGTGCCTAGTTAAGGAGAAGGTTATGCATGTTACATTTTCTTGTTGTTTTTTTTAATTCTCAAAATAAAAATGACATGAAAAATCGATTTCTTGACTGCATTTCTTTTGTTCATCAAAGCAATGAAACATAATTCATTACTACTGTAATGAAGTTAAACTTGAGGTGGCATCGTACAACAGAGCAGTCACGTGGTGTGTCGTTTTTTACAGAATGCACTGCAATCAACATTTAATCATGTATTTGTACCCACCTTGGTCATTTTGATAGTAGGCTAATATAGATACATACAGCTTGTGTTGCCTTCATTTTAAGGCTTGCATAAGGATTTTTGCGGCTCCAGACATATTTGTTTTTTTGTTTTGTTTTTTTGATCCAATGCGGCTCTTTCAACATTCCATGAGTTCGACCATAATGCAAACTGGTAGGGGTCAAGCGTGGGGGGAGGATTTCATGTGCTCCATGACTAGCTGCTCGATGCACTTCATAATTATGGAAGTGAGTTCAAGCAGGTGGTCGTCATTGCAGCAGGAGAGAGGGAGACAGCTTCGTTTGTACCGGGATGATGGAGGTGGCAGGTCGGAACAACGTCTTGGCTCAGTGAGGCATTAAAGGACATTTGTGAGGTCATCAGCATAGTTTCTCAGGAAATGTCATCCGGTCCAGAGGTCTTCCTTAAATTAATCCTTCTTAGTGCGCCCACTCTCCAGAGTCAGCAGCACCACCCGGTCAGAGGGCTGCAGAGGGATCTTCTGTGCTGGGATGGTGTTGTCTGCTCAAAGTGAGCAAAGAAGTAATTAAGATGATCTGGCAGCAAAGAGGACTCATCACAGATCTGTGGGAGGGGCTTGTAATCTGTGATGGTCTGGATAACACGCCGCAGGTTCCTGGTGTCTCTGCTGTCAATGTAGTGCTTGGCAATCATCCTGGAGTACTGCCTCTTAAGTTTCTCTGATGCCATGTGACAGGTTGGCCCCAGCTGTCCTGAGGTCACCTCGTCCCCAGCTCTGAAGGCAGCCATCAAGGCCTTCAGGAGCCTGTGGACTTCCTCTGTCAGACATGGCTTCTCAATGGGCCTGATGAAGAAGGAACTGGAGACCGTGATGTCATCATTGCACTTCCAAAAGTAAGCAGTGACGGTCTTGGTGTACTCCTGGAGGACCGTTACGTTGTTGTGGGTTGCTGTCTGTTTAAAGGGTTAGAAAAACAGTCCTTGAGTGCCTCTGACGACCCCTCTGGCCACACCCGGATCATCTTCTTGGCTGGCTCTGTTGTTGGAGCCAAGTATAACAGTATCTGTATCAAGGTCCAGAAAGTGAGCCACATCGGCTGGGGCGCTCCACAGGTGTTCCACCGTCAGCGTGGTCGGTTTTTGAGCACAGTTGAAGAGACAATGCGTATCGTGGGGTCGACGTCACCCAATGGGAATTTATTGACGATATTGTTGTCGAGTCGATGCTGATAGTTGTTGAGCTTGTGACACCAGCCCGAACGGAGTTGCAATAGCGTCGGTCTCACGAGCCGCCAGAGTTGTCTTTCGGATTCAGCTAATGGAGGCGGGTAGCCACCCAACACAATGTTGGGTTTGTAGCCGGTGATCCCGTCGGCTACGGTGGTTTGATGGATCGCCGAGAGGCCACGCCTGTAGTCCTCTGCATCGACGGGCGGCCGATGAATCTACTGCTCAATTGATGGCTCGATATCTCGGATGGTTTTTCGCAACGCTCTGGGGCACGCTTCTTATCTTGTCATCTCGTGATTAGGATGTCCGGTGAGGTAGCACTGAAGCGCATATGGTTTCGTGAGCATCACATTGTGCTCGCGTACCGGAAGGCGTTTAGACACGGTGTGTTGGTGATCGATGGAAGCCATTTTGTGGCAGCCCGTGGCGGTTCGAAGGGCAGTGTTTTGGGCTGCCTGGAGGGAGTCCCAGTGATTTGGCTTCAGTTTGGGAGTCCACATGGGCGCCGCGTAGTTCAGGATTGATCTTCCGATGGCCTTATACGTCGTGAGGATGGTCTCCTTGGTCTGGCCCGACAATGTTTCTTTTATTGAGTTTGGAGCGCACGATTTTCGCATGTTCATGGAACGTCAGCGAGGGATCGACGGTGACGCCAAGGATTTTTGGCTTATGGATTGTGAGAATCCGATTGCCCCTGATTTTGATGTTCAGTCTCGTTGACTGTTCGGCGTTCCAGGTGGTGAACACCGTGGCCAATGAATTTTCAGCCAAAAGTTGCAGACATGAGTGGCAAAGAAGTCATAGACTGTGCGTAGGTATCAGTTCAATGCCATGCACAGTGGTGGAATGGAAGAACCGCTGGCTAGAATGGTAATGTCGTTGGCATATGATACCACGCTGATGCCCGTCGGTGGCCTGGGAATTTTGAGATGAAGTGATTGAAAAGCAACGGGCTCAGAACGCGGCCTTGGGGGACGCCTTGGTGAACTTGTTGTCTCGACGTTTTGGCACTGTTGAATTCAACGTATGAATACCTGCCGCGTAGGTAGTTGAGCGAAGATGGTCGGTTCGACTCGATTATGTCCAACAGCAGTGTCGAGTAGCTGACCCAGTCAAAGCCCTTGCTCAGGTGGAGAGCAACCGCGATGGTACGGTGGCAGGCTTTTGTTGGTTGAAACCACGCGGTATTTGGTTGGTGATGGCATGGAGTGCTGTGGTTGTACTGTGACACTTCTTGAAGCCATGCTGGTGACTGGCAGTTGTCAGCGACTCGCTCAGGATGGGGAGGATTAAAAGCTTGAGCGTCTTGGCCAGGGGAGTTGCCTTCACTGATGGGGTTCCCTGGTTTGGGAACCGAGATGACACAGCCGGGTTTCCATATGGTTGAAATGTCCAGGGTGGCCAATGAAAGGTTGTAGATGTTGGTGAGGTATTGGATAGCCTTCGGTCCAAGTACCCCCAGTGCCTTGGAGTTATTGGACGCTTTGATGGGCGTTCCAACTTGCACCGTCGTGAAGCAAGGATGGTTTTCGCGCAACATTCCATAGAGGGAGCACAACGTAGATCGAATGGAATGACTGGAAGGTGGATGTTCAACGGATTGTCGGTTGAATCGTTGACATGCGTACCGGTTGTTTCTCGATTGGACCCTGTTAAATTCGATGACAGCGTTGTCTGGCCGTTTGGTTGGATTTGATGGTAGGCCAGAGTTTTTTCGGGCCCTGGAGGCTGGATATTTTTAGATGGCTGGCTTTGTCACCTTTACCAGTGGTCTGAATGCAGGCATTATCATGATAGTTGTGTGTTCTGACAACAGTCACACTCACAGGCATACCTCGGGGCAATTTTGAGCTCCAATTAATGCATGTTTTTGGGGTGTGGGAGGAAACCGGAGTTCCCGGAGATAACCCATGCATGTGGGGCCGAGATTTTAACTCTCAGAACTGTGAGGCCAACGCTCTATTGCTGCGCTACTGTGCCTCACCAACTGAGTTTTAAATAGCTCTAAATGGATATCGATCATTAATGTACCTTTCTAATTATTTATCATTTTGAGATTCTCTAAATAATGGTTGATTTGATTAAGAATAGTTTGATAACTGGAGTTGATTTCTGAAATTTAGATCGGTGAATAGCAGAACGGTAGAGCAACTGGTTTAAGTGTTCATCATTCAAGTGTGGCATCACAGTTCTGAGGACCGGTGTGATGGTCTGAACGATCCCCGTGCTGAAAAATCTCCTTGTGATTAATGCGCATGTGGTTATATTTTGTAAACCTCCGAGCACTGAAACATCCCCATCCATGCTACTTCAACATGTGGCATCCCTGTCATGTTCCTGCCGGTGCAGCTCTGGCTGGGAGGGTCCAAGCACACCAGCACTGATGAGGAAGTGCACACCTGTGCCTCATCCTCGTTGAGTAACCCCTGTATATATAGAACCCAGTGGACGGTCTGGCTCTGACAGATCGTCGCAAATCATACCCCGTTCCTGCACTCCCGTACTCTTGATCGTCAACCCTGGTGTACTGACCTCCGCCTATCTTCCGGCCAACCCCGTAAGCATGACATCTTTGATACTCCTGCCTCCTCTGATTGATCTTCCGTGTACCGACCCCTGCCTACCCGTGGACCTGCTCTCTACGCCCGGCGTCCTGATTACCGCTGCCCCACTTGACTGTCTTCCTGATCCCCGACTTTGGACGGAATAAACACTCTTCCCGAACTACCTTTGTGTTTCCGGAGTCCTGCATTTGGGTCCTCCCTCCATCTCGTTGGGTCGTGATAGAACGATCTGACAACACAGGACCCAGCCGGGACCGACGCGAGGTAAACCAACTGCCGAAGGACCAAGCCTGTCCTTTCCGGGTAGGCTCCATGATGTTGTCCCCTTCTTCCGTGTCACGCACCACCTGCGTGCCATGAATACGTCCCGACAATGACCCGCTCAGCACCTCATATTCTTTTGGACTCCGATTTTTCGAATTATGAGGAGGATCTGGATTTATATGACTGACTGCCTGACAACGATTCAGATTTTGACTATGAATTTCCTCTTCCTATCTTTAAGACCAGTCAATTTGTTTCCCCTCCCCGTGTTTCCAGCTCCTGAGTGTCTTTTGCCCGGTAGGTCCAAGTCCTCCAATCCATTTGTGAGAACCCACTTGGCCATCTACCCGGGTCCTCCACGTGGTGGCCAGAGGAGAGCCTCGGCTGGGCGCTCCCTTGTGCCTCCCGCTGTGCGGCGACAAAGACACAGTCCTCGTCCACCTGGCAACGGTTTAACCAGCAGACCCGGAGCTGTTGGCGAAGCTTCCAGCCCAGAGGGAGGAGGGTTTGCTTAATCACGAGGTTTTCTACCGCGAAATGCGGGCGAAGATAGAGCGGCAAACAGGCCGTACTCACGGCCTAGGTTCGGCGAGGATTAGAGAATCAGCCGAGCTACGCCCACGTCGCGGTAGCGACAGACTCGCTGGTGACTCACGCCCATGCTGCGGTGACAACTGACTCGTTCCCGACTCACGCCCATGCTGCGGTGGAAATGGACTCCCGGACAAGTCACGCTTACACCGCACTAGCAACGGACCCACTACCCAGCAAAGTTGTTGTCGCTGTGGCAACAGATCCACCGCCGCGTCATTCCCACGTCGGTACCACAGCCCTCTCCGTTCCAGTGCCGGCGGCGACCGGTCCACTGTCTCGATGGCGTCAGGTGCTGGGGAGTTCATATGGGCCATCCCGGAACTGGAAGGGCATCGGGATGGCTAAGATGATGATCGTGGCGGTCATGGCTTTGGTCCTTCGCTCCGTCATCCTCCTCACTCCTGATGTTTCCCAACCGCTTCATGACCTAGCCTTGGCAGCAACTGATCCCCGGCCGTCTCATGATGAAGCCTCGGCGGTGACCGATACCCGGTCGTCTCGCAACCGTGTCTCGGGAGGGTTTTGTCCGGAGCAGTCGCATGCCTTTGTCTGGTTCCTGCTTCGCTGTTGGGTTCCTCCCGGAGGACGTCCACCTGAATCACCCCGAGGGGATTTTGGTGCTTGGTGTCCGGCTGTCCTCCTGACCTGTGCCCTCCCCCGGGTTCCCTCCCCCAGACCCCCTTCCACCAGCCTCTGGACATGTTAATTTTTGTGTTGTGTGTTTCTTTTGTTTAGGCACGTCTGGGAGCCGCACCCTAGTGGGGGGGTACTGCCATGTTCCTGCCGGTCCAGCCCTGGCTGGGCGGGTCCCAGCGCACCGGCGCTGATTAGGAGGCACACACCTGCACCTCATCCTCGCTGTATATATAGAACCCAGTGGACGGCCTGGCTTTGGTCAACCCTGTTGTACCAACCTCCACCTGTCCTCCGACCGACCCCGTAAGCGTGACGTCTTTGATACTCCTGCCTGGTCTGATCGATCTTCCGTGTACTGACCCCTGCCTGCCCGCGGACCTGCTCTCTATGCCCCACATCCTGATTACTGCTGCCCCACTTGACTCTCTGCCTGATCCCCGACTTTGAACCGAATAAACCTTTTTTCCGAACTACCTTTGCGTCTCTGGAGTCCTGCATTTGGGTCCTCCCTCCGTCTCGTTGGGTCTTGACAATCCCCATCCATGCTTCTTCCACATGTGTCATTCGACAACTTGTCGCCAAGTTTTCATGTTTGCTATGGACGTCTCAGAAAGACGAACACAGTGAATAACATAATTCAGAAACAAATGTGAATGTTTATATTTATATATATATATATGTGTGTGTGTGTAACTTCAGGGATCAAAATGCACACATACATATATGTGGATTTTTTTTAGCAACTTTTTTTTCAAAGTTAGGTTAGGGTTCAGGTTACCGCTACACTCGCATAAAGATTGATATAACAGATGTTAGATACCTCTATGTAGAAGAAGGGGAACTATGACACTGGGGGATTTCCCAGTACACGTCTACTGCGTACCCAGAATTCCTCTGATAGTAACGCATGCGCACTAATCACAAAGAGATCGTTCAGACCGTCACACCAGGATTCAAATCCCTGCTGTTTTGTATTAAGATTGCATGTTCGCTCCATGGTTTTCTCCAGGCACTCTGGTTTCCTACCACATCCAGATCAGGTGTGATTGTAAGTGCGAATGGGTGTTTATTTAGTTGCGCTCTGCGATTGGATGGATAGATGAATTCCCATCCATCCCTTCTGAAGATAAGGGTCTCAGAAAATGGATGAATGGATGAATTTCCATCCATTTTCTGAGCCACTTATTCTTATGAGGGTCAGGGGAGTGCTGGACCCTATCCCAGCTGTCATCGAGCAGGAGGCAGGGTCCACCCTGAACTGGTTGCCAACCAATCGCAAGGCACATAGAGACAACACTCATACTCACAATCACACTTGGGGGCAATTTGGAGTGCTGCACACAAATGGAATAACTTGCCAACAGAGGTAAGGTCAGCCCAAAGTGTGAATGTTTTTAAAACCAGATGGAAAAATCTTCTTTTTTTCTCATGCTTCTTAGAGTTTTTCCACTTTTTAAACATATTTCTGACACTGGAAATTGTTTCAATTGTACTTTTTTTTAAAAAATCTAAATATTTTGCTGTAGGCGGCACGGTGACTAAGCTGGAAAGTTTTGGGTCCTGGATTCAATCCCGGGCCTGCCTGTGTGAAGTTTGCATGTTCTCCCCATGCATGAGTGGGTTTTCTCCGGGCACTCTGATTTCCTGCCACATCCGAAAAACATTAATTGGACACTCTAAATTGACCCAAGCTGTGATTGTGAGTGTGGCCATTTGTCTCAATGTGATCTGTGATTGGCTGGCAACCAGTTCAGGGTTTACCCTGCCTCCTGCTTGTTGACAGCTGGGATAGGCTCCAGGACTCCCGCTACCCTTGTGAGCATACGCGGCTCAGAAAATTGATGGATATTTTGTCATTTTTATTTTTTTTATCCCATTTTAAACATTTTATTTCTTTGTTTTCAAATACTTCTCATCATGTAAAGCACATTGACATACCTTGTGGATGAAATGCACTATACAAATAAATTTGCTTTGCTCCAATTATGCATGTTTTTGGGATGTGGGAGGCAACCAGAATACCTGGAGCAAACCCACACAGGCACAGGGAGAACATACAAACTCCGCACAGGCAGGACCAGGATTTGAACCCCAGTCCTCAGAACTGTTGAGGCCAACACACTACAGCTACACCACAGTGCCGCCCCACCTAACAGAACATACAGGTTAATAATTTTACTGTTTTTAATCTTTTGATTCAGAAAATAAAATGACTTTCCTTTTCAAATATAATGTTTATTTTGTTTGACATTTTTTTCCAGAATGTGGCAATTTGCAATCAAAACAGCTCAATGGATTATCGGCACAACTCTACCCACTATTGAGGACTTACATGCAACGCAAACTAGGTCCAAATCTTGCAGGATCCTTTCAGATCCTCCACATCCTGGCCACCAGCTCTTCCAGCTCTTTCCATCGGGGAAGCGTTACAGATCAACGCAAGTCAAAACTAGCAGGAAATCAAACTGTTTTTTCTCTCTGCCAATTAAGTAATTAAATTCTTGATCAGCAAATTTACCATTTTCTGCCTTGTGATATTGTTGGGATACTCACTCACATCCTGCTGGTCCAATCAATATTACTCTTAGTAATATATTTGGTAGACTATCGCATGATTCATCACTTTAAACTGCTCCCTCTGCATAATTGCAAAGGGAGCATTGCACTATAACTATAACAGGAACTGCGAACGGGTCAAAAGACTATGTAAAAGCTTTACACAACGTGGGATGTCGACACTCTTATCTTTTGCCTGTTCTAAATGAAGAAGAAGAAGAAGGACAACTCTTATAAGGAATAGTTACTTTAAATAGAAAAGTCTCTTGTTATTTGTTGTTGTTGCTTTGTTGTTCTTGTTCTATATGTCGTACCAGGGCAGCACTGATTGCCGGAGAAAAAATTGTAATGTGTTTTACACACTTGGCAAGTAAAGATGATTCTGATAAAATAGATGTGTCCATCCATCCATCCATTTTCTGAGCTGCTTATTTTTACAAAAGTCACGATGATCAGGATTTATGGGGCCAATGTGTGAGTTTAAAAAAAAAACCTGAACATACCTGATGACAAGACGGAGCAATGTGTCTGTTAAAATGACTTGTTCATTTACTGTATATACTTCCATCCATCTATTTGCTGAGCTGCTTATCCTCACAGGGGTCACAATGATCAGGATTTATGGGGCCGTGTGAGTTTAAAAAAAACCCTGATCATAGCTGATGACAAGAAGGAGCAATGTGTCTGTTAAAATGACTTCTTCATTTACTGTATATAGTTCCATCCATCCATTTTCTGAGCTACTTATTCTCACAAGGGTCATGTAAGTGCTGGAGCCTATCCCAGCTGTCAATGGGCAGGAGGCAGGGTACACCCTGAACTGGTTGTCAGCCAATCGCAGAGCACACGGAGGCAAACAGATGCACTCTCAATCACAACTAGGGGAAATTTAGAGTGTCCAATTAATGTTGTGTGTTTTTGGGATGTGGGAGGAAACCAGAATGCCCAGTAAAAACACACGCAGGCACAAGGAGAACACACAAACTCCACAAAGGGTCAACAGGGATTGAACCCTGGTCCTCAGAACGATGAGTCCACCGCTTTTCAGCTGAGCCATGGTGCCATCTTATAAAATCTTCCGTTTGAATCAAAAGAACAAGTCCTTACATTGATCAATCTGAAGCCATAGATTCAAAATTGCTTTTGTTTTCTGTATTCTAGAGAAGTTAAGATGTTGATGCTCCTTAATATTACGACAAACATCTATCCATCCATTTCCGATCGCTTTTCCGGGTCGGGCCGCGGGGGAAGTAGCTTCAGCAGGGATACCCAGACTTCCCTTTCCCCCGCCAATTCTTCCAGCTCTTCTGGGGGGTTCCCGGGGCATTCCTAGGCCAGCCAGCATGTCCTGGGTCATCCCCCATCACCTTAGCCTTCTTCAGAGATGTTTGACAGCAATTGATGTACCAGCAGGCACATTTGACAGCTGGCATGCCAAACCCCACAATATCTGAATTATTTTATTTTGTTAGTATATTTAATTCTAATTGCATATTGTAAAATTATTAGGATCTCCCAATACATTATTGCTCAAAATATGCATCACACTCTCTGAGAGGCCGACACACCTCTGAAAGTGACTTACTACAGCCCTGATTTGTAGATTCTGTGCACGGAGGTTTGGGAGCAGGTAAAATAAATATTCAGGGAGTTATTTTCCAAATATTTAATTTAATTGTTCAGTGAAATAGTACTTTTTTTCCATTGTACTGGAATAGCCTCAGAAACAGACAATGAGGAACAGGGGTCACCGCTGGGTTTGTTAGTTGCGTTTTTAATCAACACCAAGAACAACAAGCCACTGGGGGACCCTAACTCTTTCCCTCTCTACCTTTCTCTGCCGCCTCCCGCCCCCTTCATGCTCTTAAAGGGGTACACTCATAATTACTCATAATTACTGATCTTACAGTATTTTTAAAGTGCCAATGACACCTAAAACATGAAATTTAGTATGTTGTTAACCAAAAAAAAATCAGCTGGAATGGACTCATCTGTTTGTTCACAGGACATCAGAATGTTGCCGTATATCTATTTTTTTTTTTCAACTCCCGCCACACAGGTAGAAGAAGAAGCCGTGAGTGACATATTTTGCAGACAGCTACACCAGTGGAGTCCAGTGTCTTTACCTCTTATATCGGCGAGAAATTACCTGTTTTTTGTGTGTGTCAGTCAAAATGCCGGCTCATTGTGTTGCCGAATATTGCTCGCAAACTCGGGAGGATGGATTCACTCTTCACATGTTTCCAAAAGACCAAATTCCACGTGAAAAATGGATTTCACAGGTGCAAAGGACAAGAGCTTTGTGGGTTCCAAATGACAGATACTGTAGGTGTGTAAAGAGCTATTAAAAAAATAGTTGGGGGTTGTACTAATTTGTCTAACAGTTTATAGCATACAGTATGTTACGTGTGGCTTCCGTGTACATGCGTACTTGTCTGAAAGCAGCAGTATTAATAAAAAGGTCCGTCGACAGCCATCCTCGTCCTTATAGGAACATTCTAGAAATATGCATCCGATGACGTAATCCTTCTCTCAGAACGTAACAAAAGATCTGCATCATAATAACTTAATGAAGTACGTAAGTCAGGGGTTCTCAATGTGATGATGCACGGGGGCTGCTGTTAGCAGTGGCGCGGGCTGCCATTTCCCCTGATGTGGAGGTGGGTTGGGCAGGGAGGCGAGCGGCCACGTGTGGTCACACCGGGGGCGGGGAGGAGAAAGGAGCCCCCCACCACCACCGGCCACCGGTGTGTGGGCACCCCTGACATATTTACTTCGTCTGGCATGGGTCTTCCTGAGTACGCTCTGTATACAAGACTTGTAAAAGGGTTCAGAAATCAAACAATTGTGGACCAGTCATTTTGAATATTTCATCCGGTTCCTCGTCCTCCTCGTCTGTCTGGGAGTCTGTTGTTAGTTAGAAGTGATCTGCATATCGTCTAAATATGGCTCGAAATGATATGGTAAAATGGCCCTGGTCGCGTCACTCACTTCTAAGATGTTCTCTTGCTCAAAAAGAGCTTCAGACTCAGAAGGGGCATCAGAAAAATATAAATATCGCTCTTGTTAATCTGCCAATGCATTTGGCACAGCGTGTTGTCATTGGCGACTGCCCCGGTGTGATTCTTGCATGAGACGTCGCATGACGTCACAGACAATATGGCCAATACTGGGATGTCGAGTCATACTTTCGGAACTTGCCGTTTAATAAAACGCTCCCATTTCACTTTTTCCAACTCATATTATCATCAAAGTGATTAATATTATAGATAGTTTTGGTAAAAATACCTATTTTAAAATGTATATTTTGGTGTCAGTGGCACTTTAAATTCATGTCAAGGGTGCGCTTCACACTACGAAAGGCCAAAGGATGATGACTTGATGCTACATCGATAATATAAGTTCAGCTTTTTAATTCATTTGAAAGAGACCTTCAACAGCAATTTTTTTTGTAGGAGTTAAAAATGTGTTTAATGAATCGAATTTAATATTCTGAAGCATGGATGAGTGCATGGATTTAATAAGCAACACACAATTTTACAAATCTAAAGATATGCATACATTCTTTAGAAGGTGTATGAACACAAAAAATATATATAAGCTAACATATTCATTTCAGATGTCAAGAAGTGTTTACGGCTCCCAGTGTTGTCTTTTCCGTGGAAACTGGGTTGAAATGGGTCTTTGAGTGTTAAACGTTGCTGACCCCTGATTCCAGATTCCGTCCAGAATTTCTCTTTCACCTCTCGGTCACATTCTACTTGTGGGGCAAAGCCGTTAATGACATTATACAAAACACCCTCAATTTCAAATTTCACCCTCATCACTCGATGGGATAACTCTTTTCACCTCCAAGATATTCTTATCCAACTCTTCCTTTAAAATAATTCCTCCTCCCATTCTCTTTACATCTACTCCGTGGTAAAATAATTTAAACCATGCCCCTAAACTTCTAGCGTTACTGCTTTTCAACCTCCTCTCTTGGATGCGTAATATATCAATGTTTCAATCAACATGTCAACCAACGCCTGAGCTTTTCCTGTCATAGTCCCAAGATTCACAGCCCCTACACTCAATTGTAAGACCTGTGCTTTCCTCTTCTCTTCCTGCCAAAGAATCCACTTTCCTCCTCTTCTTCATCTTCGACCCCACAGTAGATGAATTTCCACCGACGCCCTGCAGGCTAACGTTGCTGAGGGTGGACATTGTTAACCCTGGCTCTGACCCATCCAGTATGGAATTCTTTGAATGAACGCTTGTATTTTTTTGGAAAAGTTTGAAGGTAGATGCCCTTCCTGACACAACCCTTTGCATTTACTTGGGCTTGGGATCGGCCTACAGATTGCACTGACTTGTGTCTGCATAGGGCTGCATTGTTAATTTGCTCTTTATCTTTTACAAATAAACCCAAATCATTTGATAGTTGAGTCAAATCCGATTCCCTTGCCAAATATTGACAAAAGTTTCTTCTTCTTCTTCTTTTCCTTTCGGCTTGTCCCGTTAGGGGTCGCCACAGCGTGTCATCTTTTGCCATCTTAGCCTATCTCCTGCATCTTCCTCTCTAACCCCAACTGCCCTCATGTCTTCCCTCACCACATCCATAAACCTTCTCTTTGGTCTTCCTCTCGCTCTTTTGCCTGGGAGCTCCATCCTCAGCATCCTTCTACCAATATACTCACTCTCTCGCCTCTGAACATGTCCAAACCATCGAAGTCTGCTCTCTCGAATCTTGTCTCCAAAACATCCAGCTTTGGCTGTCCCTCTAATGAGCTCATTTCTAATCCTATCCAACCTGGTCACTCCGAGCGAGAACCTCAACATCTTCATTTCTGCCACCTCCAGTTCAGATTCCTGTTGTTTCTTCAGTGCCACTGTCTCTAATCCATACATCATGGCCGGCCTCACCACTGTTTTGTAAACTTTGCCCTTCATCCTAGCAGACACTCTTCTGTCACATAACACACCAGACACCTTTCGCCAGCTGTTCCAACCTGCTTGGACCCGTTTCTTCACTTCCTGACCACACTCTCCATTGCTCTGTATTGTTGACCCCAAGTATTTGAAGTCGTCCACCCTCGCTATCTCTTCTCCCTGTAGCCTCACTCTTCCCCCTCCACTTTTCTCATTCACGCACATATATTCTGTTTTACTTCGGCTAATCTTCAATCCTCTCCTTTCCAGTGCATGTCTCCATCTTTCCAATTGTTCCTCTGCATGCTCCCTGCTTTCACTGCACATGACAATATCATCTGCGAACATCATGGTCCAAGGGGATTCCAGTCTAACCTCATCTGTCAGCCTATCCATTACCACTGCAAACAGGAAGGGGCTAAGAGCTGATCCCTGATGCAGTCCCACCTCCACCTTAAATTCCTCTGTCACACCTAAGGCACACCTCACCATTGTTCTGCTGCCATCATACATGTCCTGTACTATTTTAACATACTTCTCTGCCACACCAGACTTACGCATGCAGTACCACAGTTCCTCTCTTGGTACTCTGTCATAGGCTTTCTCTAGATCCACAAAGACGCAATGTAGCTCCTTCTGACCTTCTCTGTACTTTTCCACGAGCATCCTCAAGGCAAATAATGCATCTGTGGTACTCTTTCTAGGCATGAAACCATACTGTTGCTCGCAGATACTTACTTCTGTCCTGAGTCTAGCCTCCACTACTCTTTCCCATAACTTCATTGTGTGGCTCATCAACTTTATTCCTCTATAGTTCCCACAGCTCTGAACATCCCCTTTGTTCTTAAAAATGGGAACTAGAACACTTTTCCTCCATTCTTCAGGCATCTTTTCGCCCGCTAGTATTCTGTTGAATAAGTTGGTCAAAAACTCCACAGCCATCTCTCCAAATTGCTTCCATACCTCTACTGGTATGTCATCAGGACCAACTGCCTTTCCAGTTTTCATCCTTTGTAGTGCCTTTCTGACTTCCCCCTTAGTAATCATTTCCACTTCCTGGTCCTTCACTCTTGCCTCTTCAACTCTTCCTTCTCTCTCATTTTCTTCATTCATCAACTTCTCAAAGTATTCTTTCCATCTATTTAGTACACTACCGGCACCAGTCAACACATTTCCATCTCTATCCTTAATCACCCTGACCTGCTGCACATCCTTCCCATCTCTATCCCTCTGTCTGGCCAACTTGTAGAGATCCTTTTCTCCTTCTTTCGTGTCCAACCTGGTGTACATGTCTTCATATGCCTCTTGTTTAGCCTTTGCCACCTCTACCTTTGCCCTACGTCGCATCTCGATGTACTCCTTTCGCCTCTCCTCAGTCCTCTCAGTATCCCACTTCTTCTTCGCTAATCTCTTTCCTTGTATGACTCCCTTTATTTTGGGGTTCCACCACCAAGTCTCCTTCTCCCCTTTCCTACCAGATGACACACCAAGTACTCTCCTGCCTGTCTCTCTGATCACCTTGGCTGTCGTCGTCCAGTCTTCCGGGAGCTTCGGTTGTCCATCGAGAGCCTGTCTCACCTCTTTCCGGAAGGCTGCACAACATTCTTCCTTTTTCAGCTTCCACCACATGGTTCTCTGCTCTACCTTTGTCTTCTTAATCTTCCTACCCACCACCAGAATCATCCTACATACTACCATCCTATGCTGTCGAGCTACACTCTCCCCTACCACTACTTTACAGTCAGTAACCTCCTTCAGATTACATCGTCTGCACAAAATATAATCTACCTGCGTGGTTCTACCTCCGCTCTTGTAGGTCACTATATGTTCCTCCCTCTTCTGGAAATAAGTGTTCACTACAGCCATCTCCATCCTTTTTGCAAAGTCCACCACCATCTGCCCTTCAAAGTTCCTTTCCTGGATGCCGTACTTACCCATCACTTCTTCATCGCCCCTGTTTCCTTTACCAATATGTCCATTACAATCTGCACCAATCACAACTCTCTCGCTGTCTGGGATGCTCAGAACTACTTCATCTAGTTCCTTCCAGAATTTCTCTTTCACCTCTCGGTCACATTCTACTTGTGGGGCAAAGCCGTTAATGACATTATACAAAACACCCTCAATTTCAAATTTTAGTCTCATCACTCGATCTGATACTCTTTTCACCTCCAAGACATTCTTAGCCAGCTCTTCCTTTAAAATAACCCCTACTCCATTTCTCTTCCCATCTACTCCGTGGTAGAATAATTTAAACCCTGCTCCCAAACGTCTAGCCTTACTACCTTTCCACCTGCTCTCTTGGATGCACAGAATATCAACCTTTCTCCTAATCATCATGTCAACCAACTCCTGTGCTTTTCCTGTCATAGTCCCAACATTCAAAGTGCCTACACTCAGTTGTAGGCTCTGTGCATTCCTCTTTTTCTTCTGACGCTGGATCCGGTTTCCTCCTCTTCTTCATCTTCGACCCCACAGTAGATGAATTTCCACCGACGCCCTGCAGGCTAACGTTGCTGAGGGTGGACATTGTTAACCCTGGCTCTGACCCATCCAGTATGGAATTCTTTGAATGAACGCTTGTATTTTTTTGGAAAAGTTTGAAGGTAGATGCCCTTCCTGACGCAACCCTCTGCATTTATCCGGGCTTGGGACCGGCCTACAGATTGCACTGGTTTGTGCCCCCATAGGGCTGCATTATTGACAAAAGTTTCTTCTTCTTCTTCTTTTCCTTTCGGCTTGTCCCGTTAGGGGTCGCCACAGCGTGTCATCTTTTGCCATCTTAGCCTATCTCCTGCATCTTCCTCTCTAACCCCAACTGCCCTCATGTCTTCCCTCACCACATCCATAAACCTTCTCTTTGGTCTTCCTCTCGCTCTTTTGCCTGGGAGCTCCATCCTCAGCATCCTTCTACCAATATACTCACTCTCTCGCCTCTGAACATGTCCAAACCATCGAAGTCTGCTCTCTCGAATCTTGTCTCCAAAACATCCAGCTTTGGCTGTCCCTCTAATGAGCTCATTTCTAATCCTATCCAACCTGGTCACTCCGAGCGAGAACCTCAACATCTTCATTTCTGCCACCTCCAGTTCAGATTCCTGTTGTTTCTTCAGTGCCACTGTCTCTAATCCATACATCATGGCCGGCCTCACCACTGTTTTGTAAACTTTGCCCTTCATCCTAGCAGACACTCTTCTGTCACATAACACACCAGACACCTTTCGCCAGCTGTTCCAACCTGCTTGGACCCGTTTCTTCACTTCCTGACCACACTCTCCATTGCTCTGTATTGTTGACCCCAAGTATTTGAAGTCGTCCACCCTCGCTATCTCTTCTCCCTGTAGCCTCACTCTTCCCCCTCCACTTTTCTCATTCACGCACATATATTCTGTTTTACTTCGGCTAATCTTCAATCCTCTCCTTTCCAGTGCATGTCTCCATCTTTCCAATTGTTCCTCTGCATGCTCCCTGCTTTCACTGCACATGACAATATCATCTGCGAACATCATGGTCCAAGGGGATTCCAGTCTAACCTCATCTGTCAGCCTATCCATTACCACTGCAAACAGGAAGGGGCTAAGAGCTGATCCCTGATGCAGTCCCACCTCCACCTTAAATTCCTCTGTCACACCTAAGGCACACCTCACCATTGTTCTGCTGCCATCATACATGTCCTGTACTATTTTAACATACTTCTCTGCCACACCAGACTTACGCATGCAGTACCACAGTTCCTCTCTTGGTACTCTGTCATAGGCTTTCTCTAGATCCACAAAGACGCAATGTAGCTCCTTCTGACCTTCTCTGTACTTTTCCACGAGCATCCTCAAGGCAAATAATGCATCTGTGGTACTCTTTCTAGGCATGAAACCATACTGTTGCTCGCAGATACTTACTTCTGTCCTGAGTCTAGCCTCCACTACTCTTTCCCATAACTTCATTGTGTGGCTCATCAACTTTATTCCTCTATAGTTCCCACAGCTCTGAACATCCCCTTTGTTCTTAAAAATGGGAACTAGAACACTTTTCCTCCATTCTTCAGGCATCTTTTCGCCCGCTAGTATTCTGTTGAATAAGTTGGTCAAAAACTCCACAGCCATCTCTCCAAATTGCTTCCATACCTCTACTGGTATGTCATCAGGACCAACTGCCTTTCCAGTTTTCATCCTTTGTAGTGCCTTTCTGACTTCCCCCTTAGTAATCATTTCCACTTCCTGGTCCTTCACTCTTGCCTCTTCAACTCTTCCTTCTCTCTCATTTTCTTCATTCATCAACTTCTCAAAGTATTCTTTCCATCTATTTAGTACACTACCGGCACCAGTCAACACATTTCCATCTCTATCCTTAATCACCCTGACCTGCTGCACATCCTTCCCATCTCTATCCCTCTGTCTGGCCAACTTGTAGAGATCCTTTTCTCCTTCTTTCGTGTCCAACCTGGTGTACATGTCTTCATATGCCTCTTGTTTAGCCTTTGCCACCTCTACCTTTGCCCTACGTCGCATCTCGATGTACTCCTTTCGCCTCTCCTCAGTCCTCTCAGTATCCCACTTCTTCTTCGCTAATCTCTTTCCTTGTATGACTCCCTTTATTTTGGGGTTCCACCACCAAGTCTCCTTCTCCCCTTTCCTACCAGATGACACACCAAGTACTCTCCTGCCTGTCTCTCTGATCACCTTGGCTGTCGTCGTCCAGTCTTCCGGGAGCTTCGGTTGTCCATCGAGAGCCTGTCTCACCTCTTTCCGGAAGGCTGCACAACATTCTTCCTTTTTCAGCTTCCACCACATGGTTCTCTGCTCTACCTTTGTCTTCTTAATCTTCCTACCCACCACCAGAATCATCCTACATACTACCATCCTATGCTGTCGAGCTACACTCTCCCCTACCACTACTTTACAGTCAGTAACCTCCTTCAGATTACATCGTCTGCACAAAATATAATCTACCTGCGTGGTTCTACCTCCGCTCTTGTAGGTCACTATATGTTCCTCCCTCTTCTGGAAATAAGTGTTCACTACAGCCATCTCCATCCTTTTTGCAAAGTCCACCACCATCTGCCCTTCAAAGTTCCTTTCCTGGATGCCGTACTTACCCATCACTTCTTCATCGCCCCTGTTTCCTTTACCAATATGTCCATTACAATCTGCACCAATCACAACTCTCTCGCTGTCTGGGATGCTCAGAACTACTTCATCTAGTTCCTTCCAGAATTTCTCTTTCAACTCTAGGTCACATCCTACCTGTGGTGCATAGCCGCTAACCACATTATACATAACACCCTCAATTTCAAATTTTAGTCTCATCACTCGATCTGATACTCTTTTCACCTCCAAGATATTCTTATCCAACTCTTCCTTTAAAATAATTCCTCCTCCCATTCTCTTTACATCTACTCCGTGGTAAAATAATTTAAACCATGCCCCTAAACTTCTAGCGTTACTGCTTTTCAACCTCCTCTCTTGGATGCGTAATATATCAATGTTTCAATCAACATGTCAACCAACGCCTGAGCTTTTCCTGTCATAGTCCCAACATTCAAAGTGCCTACACTCAGTTGTAGGCTCTGTGCATTCCTCTTTTTCTTCTGACGCTGGATCCGGTTTCCTCCTCTTCTTTGTCTTCGACCCCACAGTAGCTGAATTTCCACCGACGCCCTGCAGGCTAACGTTGCTGAGGGTGGACATTGTTAACCCTGGCTCTGACCCATCCAGTATGGAATTCTTTGAATGAACGCTTGTATTTTTTTGGAAAAGTTTGAAGGTAGATGCCCTTCCTGACGCAACCCTCTGCATTTATCCGGGCTTGGGACCGGCCTACAGATTGCACTGGTTTGTGCCCCCATAGGGCTGCATTATTGACAAAAGTTTAATAGTCAGATAAATTTAATGACAGCATTTCCACAGCAATTATGAATAACACGGGAGATATTGAACATCCTTGTTGAACCAATCTCAAAACCGGAAGTAGTGTTTGGAAATAACATAACACAACTGTTCATATCTTTATCAAACATTTCAATGGTTGAGAAAATGTTTCCAAAACCAAAAGTCTATGGCGCTTTAAAGAAAAATGTTTTCCCAACGGTATCAAATGATTTATAAAAATCAAGAAAAATATTAGAGAATCACTATCAATGTTGTCAGAGTAATCCAATAAATCAAGAATAAGTATTATGCTTGCATTTTTGTGACAATTGGTCATAATTGGTCTGTCTTTTTTTTTCCAACCATTTAAAATATCCCAATTAGAGAATCTTGCAATATACATTTGTAACCCTGCTAAAAATTGCTATAGTTAAAAGTTAAAATGTATTATGTAGGACTAGATGTTAATATTCCTCTATTGATACATATTTTAGCTCTGATGAGGCTCTGTGGGATGTTTAAATAAGTGATGGCACCATATGGTTATCAAGAGGGCTTCCTTCCGTCCTCAAAGGAAGCATAGAGTAGCAATTAGGTTATACTGGTTTACGAAGGAAAGAAAGTGACGTGTTGAGAAGGATTGAGAAAGAGAGAAAGAGAGAACGAAAGAGAGAGAGAGAGAGCGAGAGAGAGACAGAGAAAGAGAGAGAGGAGTGGGAGACAGGAGTGCGAGGGACTCATGGTTGGTGGATGGAAAGATAAAAGTTAATGGCAGACATTTATCAAAATTGATCATCTTCAACAAGAACTGTTGAAAAGTCAATTGTGATAATGTGTTGTTTGAGTGGAGTGAATCTGCTTGTACCACACCGGTATATATCACTCAATTAGTGCTTCCTCACAGTGTGTTCCAGACCTGTATGTGCATCTCACACATGTTGAGTTCAAGTCACTTGAACGGATGTCCAAGCAGAGTCTTGGAAGGGCTCAAACAAACGACGAAGCAAATGGACCAACTGTCAGGGCTTTAATCCATGGACACTGGCCCGAAGCACCAAATAATCCAGAATTAGTAAGATTAAAAACAGATGTAGGAACGTTAACCATGAAAGATGGACTTTTATATTGTGTCAGTAAAAGGTCCTTCATAAAGGTTGTTCGTCAGTTCATCCTTCCCAAGGAGTTCCGTCAGATGGTCGTCCAAGCTACAGTATGCGTGATGATCTTGGACAACTTGGACAGGAAAGATATGCATGATGATCTTCGACACTTTGGACAGGAAAGAACTGTTGACCAGATTATTTTTTGGCCTAAAATGTAATTGGAGTGGAAGAATACATTTGAAACTGTGTTGTGTGTTTCACTCACAAGACTCCTGCACAGAAGGTTACCCCATTGCACCAGATTGTCAGCCGTGGGTCTATGGACCTAGTGTGCATGGACTTCCTTTGCATGGAACCAGACTGAAAGGGAATTAGCAATGTTTTAGTGGTCACAGATGATTTTACGAGATACGCACAAGCTTTTCCTACCAAAAGCCAAAAGGCTTCAGTTGTCGTAATGGAAAAGGCCTAAGGGTCCTAATGGAAAAATACTTTGTACATTATGGACTTCCTGCAAAAATTCATTCAGACCAAGGAAGAGATTTCGAGAGCTGACTGATCAAAGAAATGTTGAACTTGATTGGGATTCGAAAGTCATGGACCACCCCGTATCATCCACAAGGGGGCTCATAGCCAGAGAGGTTCATCAGAACTCTTAATCTCAATGTTTAGTACACTGAGCCAGGAAAAGAAGCATAACTGGAGTCAACATGTGCCATATCCAGTTCACGCATACAACAGCACAAAGTGTGATTAAACTGGATACTCACCATAGGGAGCCGAGACTTCCTATTAATCTGTGTTTTGGAACATAGCCTGATGGGATAAAAGATGCATGTCACTCGCTATGTGTCCAAGCTTAAAGAAGATTTGAATCAAGCATAAAAATTGGCCTCTGATGCTGCCGACAAAAGGCACCAGAGAAACCCAAAGTTATATGATCAAAAAGCAATTTTTCAGTCCATCGAGGTGGGTGACAGAGATCTTCTTCGGAACTTAGGCCTGAGTAGCAAGCACAAGTCAGAAAGCCAGTGCAATCCTGAACCCCGGTATGTTGTCGTTGGTAGACGGCCAAACTGCCTGTGTTTAAACTGAAACGCGAAGATGGGAGTGTTACATGTGAATTTAGACTAAAATCCCCTTTGCTCAAACCAGAAAAATGTGACAAAGCAATTGAGTTGCATTTAAGACAATTTAATCACACACACAACAATACAACACAGACACGATAAAACAACTAACACAAAATAGAACTTCAAAGACCGAGTAGTCGAGCCAAACGGTGAAAAGTCACCAACGTTGAACAAATGTTCCCAAACAGGCCAATGTTCTTTCCAGCGAATATTCCACATGAACGAATGCTCCAGAAATGTCCAAAGACGAAAGGCAGAAAGCATCTGTGTACTTGATCACCACTCGACAGAGAGTCCCAAGCAGCGGTACGGTGGAAAGAAGCCACATTGATGGTCTTTCTCGTCTCCTCGGAAGGTTCCTGAATTCTGCATCACAAAAGATGTGCATCATAATAACATAAAAGTATGAATGGAAACTGCATCACAAAAGAGCTGCATCATAATAACTTCATAATAAATGCGTGTAGACCTAATTGTGAATATCATTATCAGACATCTGCTTCTAATAAAGAAATGCTGTGCTCTGCTCAAGATAACGTGGCAGCCACTTAGCAGGAAATAGCTAGAACAAAAACATCTAATCATCAGAACTGTTAGAACTGCTGCCTCTTAAAGAAATGATGACCACACATGTACTCAGCAATCTTCCACACATGCACACGCACGTGAACAAACAAGCACGCTTTGTTTTCAGCTGTTTTGCTTCCCGTCTCCTTTTTGCAACACCTATGTAAATAACGGGCATCGAAAAATTTAAATAAATAGAGGTGGTGAGGAGAGGATAATCAGAGAGTGCATTGGTGAATTGTACGAGACAATTCCTCTCCTCTCTCCTCGAGGGACAAACTGGTGTTTTTGCTTCCTTTTTGTCCAGTTTAATGAATGTCTAATTGGTAAACCTGACAGTGCATCAGCACAAACATTGTCTCATGAGCTCTCTCTGACACTGTGGAACTCGGAAACGTGCAATAGCCTCCACCTTAGCACCAACAGGTTGTACCAGGCCATGCCTTACAACATGCCCCAAGAATTCAACTTGGGGATGTCCAAACTCGCACTTCGCAAGATTGACCGTCAGTTTCCCTGCCAACAGTCTCTCGAAGAACTCCAGAATCCTCTCCAGGTCAACGTCCCATTCCATGGCGTAAACGATGACTTCATCCATGTAGGCTTTGACATCTTCCAGACCTGATGTCACATCGTTGACGAGCCTTTGGAACATTGCTGGGGCATTCTTTAAGATGAACGGAATCACTTTGTATTAATCCAGTCTGTCAGCACCTGCCAGAAGCCCTTCAGAAGGTCAAACCTTATAGCTTTACCGACGTGATCAATGCAATCATCCACTCTCTGCAGAGGGTAGGAGTCAGTTCATGACAGTGCCTTGACAGTTTTCATGTTACCTCAGCAGCGCCAACCATCACCGACACTCTTCGGCACAAGTACACTCGGTGAACTCCACGGACCGTTATTGGGTTCAATAATGTCATTGTCCAGCATTTATTGTGCCTCCTTCAGCAGAATCTCACTCTTCGCAGGATTCATTCCATATGGGTGTTGTTTCACAGGCCCAGCATCACCCACAGCTATATTATGACTAACCAGGCATGTGCAGCCAGGCACATCTGGAAACACAGGTGAGAAAACTCAAAAAGAAAATGTGCCATTTCATCTTTGTGGTCAGCTGACAAATGTGTCAATTTCTCATCAATGTGAGCTAGCACATCAGAATTGCACAACTTCGGTGAAGCATTACCATTCAAATCATCAAACTTGACATTGCTAACAACATCATCAATGTAGTCAATGACGTTTGCATCATGAACTGTACAATCTGTAACTGGGGAGGAGTGTTGTAGCAATACAACTGACTTGTTTGGTTTCAACCCGATCATATTTCTTAATCATATTCACGACATAACCTTTTGTGCTGAGAATGACCAGGAGTCAGGACAATGTAGTCTGTGTCACTAATCTTTTTATTTGATATGGACCATAATATCTAGTTCTGAGTGGTTGGCCAGGAATGGAAAGTAAGACTAACACTTTTTCACCAGGAATGAAACTCATTTATTTTGACTTTTTGTCATAATTTTGTTTCATTTTGGGTTGAGAAGTTTTTAGGTTTTGTCGGGCCAACTCACAAGCTTTTGAAAGCCTGTTCCGAAAGGTAGAAACATAGTCCAAAAGGTTTATTTCGGGATTGTGACTGAGCCATTGCTCTTTCAGATGCTTTAGTGACCCGCGTACATTGTCACAAAAAAAAACAGCTCAAAGGGACTGAACCCTAAACTTTCCTGAACTGATTCCCTGACAGCAAACAACAACAAAATGGAGACCCTCATCCCAATCTTTTTCGATCTCAAAACAATAAGTCTTGATCATATTCTTCAAAGTTTGATGAAACCTCTCTAATGCTCCCTGCGACTCTGGATGATAAGCACTGGACTTAACCTGTTCTATGCCCAACTGATACATTGCTTGATGAAGCACCTTGGACATAAAATTTGAGCGCTGATCAGACTGGACAACTTTTGGCAACCCAACTCAGGTGAAAAATTTGATCAAAGCCTTGATGATCGCAGGAGCAACACTCTAACGGACAGGAATAGCCTCTGGAAATCTGGTAGAAGCACACATCATAGAAGATACTGATTACCGGATCTGGTTTTTGGCAGTGGACCAACACAATCAATGATAACATGACTGAAAGGTTCCTCAAAAGCCGGTATAGGTCTTAAAGGAGCAGGAGGAAATTTCCATTTTGGTTTACCCACAACTTGGCATGCATGACATGTCTTACAAAATTCAGCAACACCTTTCCTTAAGCTGGGCCAAAAGAAATGTGTTAAAATTAATACTCACAAGTTTTGTTTACCCCCAGACAACCTACCAAGGGATTTCCATGTACTAATGAAAGTACATTCTTTTGAAAAACTTTTGGAACCACAATTTGATGATGTAATTTCCATTCATCCTTCGCAGGACTTTCTGGCGACCTATACTTCCTCATCAAAACACAATCCTGCAAGTAATAACAAACTGAAACTTACTATCCTCTTCAAAAGAAACTGCATTGTTTGCTAACTTCTGTAGCTCAACATAATCACTCTGTGCACTAATAAGTAGCTTTCTTGACAAAATGTGATCACCACTCAACACATTTTCAGATTTATCAGTAGGACCTGAAGAGTTCGAAGATAAGTCATCAGTCTCTTAGGCTAAAGAATGAACCATAAATATGTCTGATAAATCACAAATGGAATCATTCGGCAAAGAAATCTTGGAAGAAATGCCTTTTGACATCAAACGAGTCACTGCACAAGATGGAAAAATACTCAGAAAGTTACACTTCAACTTCTCTGGAGTGGGTGAACACGCCGGAGAAGCAGTGAGAATAGGATCAGCACCAACTCTAGCCTCCATAAGATCTTTGCCGATCAACAAATCAACACCTAGAACTGAATGAGAGTCAATAACACCAACTTCGATGGTGTCAGAAACCAGATCTGAAGTCAAATTCACGAAATGCAAAAAAGCAAGAGAACTGCCACTCATACCCTTAAGAAAAACATCTGAGTTTGCTGAAGACTGCAGAAAAAAGCAAACCATCGGTCAAAATCAGAGATTGAAGCGCTCCAGTGTCCCTCACAATAGTAATGGGCAGAACTATCCCCCATAAGTTGTAAAAAAGGCAAAAACCTCTCCAGAACTACAGAATCTAAAATTTTATTGTCATAAACAAAACTCTCCTCAGAACCACCTGGCAAGGAAGGCTGAGGTGCAATAGATATACAAGCATTTGGGGAACTTGTGGACTGATTTTTGTACTTGAGCTTTTTGCAAGCAGTGAAGCAGTTAAGGCTAGAAGTTTAGGTGCAGGGTTTAAATTATGTTACCATGGAGTGGATGGGAAGAGAAATGGAGTCGGGGTTATTTTAACGAAAGACAAAAGGCAGATGGCGTCTGTGGACTTGAACACCCCTTGATTTTAAGAGAAGAGCTGGCTAAGTGTCTTGAAGGTGAGAACACACTACCCCACATGTAGGATGTGACCTAGAGTTGAAAGAGAAATTCTGGAAGGAACTAGAAGAAGTAGTCCTGAGCATCCCAGAGAGAAAGAGAGAGAGAGAGAGAGAGAGAGAGAGAGAGAGAGAGAGTTGTGAAAGGTGCAGCTTTCAATGGACATGTTGATGAAGGAAACAGGGGTGATGAAGAAGTGATGACTAAGTACGGCATTCCGCAAAGGAACTTTGAGGGACAGATGATGGTGGACTTCACAAAAAGGATGGAATTGGCAGTGGTGAACACTTATTTCAAGACGAGAGTGGAACATAAAGTGACCTACAAGAGGAAGGTGGTAGAAGCACGCAGATGGATTATATTTTGTGCAGACGGTGTAATCTGAAGGTGACCGACTGTAAGGTTATGGTGGGGGAGAGTATAGCTCGACAGCATAGGATGGTGGTGTGTAGGATAACTCTGGTATTGGGTAGGAAGACTAAGACAAAGGTAGAGCAGAGAATCAGGTGGTGGAAGTTGAGAAAGGAAGAATGTTGTGTGGCCTTCCGGAAAGAGGTCAGACAGGCTCTAGATGGACAGGAAGAGCTCCCAGAAGAGGGGACTACTACTGCCAAGGTATTCAGAGAGCCAGGCAGGAGAGTACTTGGGTTGTCTTCTGGCAGGAAAGACGAGAAGGAGACTTGGTGGTGGAACCCCAAAATACAAGAGGTCCTCCAAAGTAAGAGATTAGCGAAGAAGAAGTGGGACACGGAGAGGACTGAGGAGAGCCGTAAGAAATAAATTGAGATGCGTCATAGGACAAAGGTAGAGGTGGCGAAGGCTAAACAAGAGGCATATGAAGACAGGTAGTACAGGTTGGATAGGAAAGAGGGAGAAAAAGAACTACAGGTTGGCCAGACAGATGGGATATAGACGGAAAGGATGTGCAGCAAGTAAAGGTGATTAAGGATAGCAATGAAAATATGTTAAATGGTGCCAGTAGTGTGCTCAGTAGATGGAAAGAGTACTTTGAGAAGTTAATGAATGAAGAAAATGGGAGAGAAGGTAGAGTAGAAGAGGCAAGTGTGAATGGCCGGGAAGTGGAATTGATTAGTAAGAGAGAAGTTAGAAAGGCACTGAACAGAATGAAAAATGGAAAGACAGTTGGTCCCGATGACATACAAGTGGAGGTCTGGAAGCCATTTGGTGAGTTGGCTGTGGAGTTTTTGAACATCTTATTCAATAGAATACTCAAGGGAAAGAAGATGCCTGAAGAATGGAGGAAAAGTGTGCTAGTCCCCATTTTTAAGAACAAAGGCAATGTTCAGAACTGTGGAAAATACCGGGGAATAAAGATGATGAGCCACAGAATGAAGTTATGGGAAAGAGTAATGGAGGCTAGACTCAGGACAGAAGTATCTGCGAGCAACAGTATGGTAAAAGCAACACAGCTCATCACCCTGAACACACCATCCCTACTGTCAAACATGGTGTTGGCAGCCTCATGGTTTGGGCCTGCTTTTCTGCAGCAGGGACAGGGATGATGGTTAAAATTGATGGAAGAAAGGGGGGAAGAAAGGGTTAGACCTGAGACTGCGACAGAGATGTATCTTCCAACAGGACAATGATCCAAAACATAAAGCCAAATCTACAATGGAATGGTTCAGAAATAAATGTATCCAGGTGTTAGAATGGCCAAGTCAAAGTCCACACCTGTATCCAATCGAGAATCTGGGGCAGAGCTGAAGACTCCTGTTCACTAATGCTCTCCATCCAACCACATTGACCTCGAGCTGTTTTGCAAGGAAAAATGGGCAAGAATTTCAGTCTCTCAATGTGCAAAACTGATGAGACATACCAGAAATGACTTCCAGCTATAATTGCAGCATAAGGTGGCACTACAAAGTATTAATGCAAGGGGGCCAAATATTATTGCACGCCCCACTTTCAGATTTTTACTTGTTAAAAAAGTTTAAAATATCCAATAAATTTTCTTCCACCTCACAATTGTGTCCCACTTGTTGTTGATTCTTGACAAATATATATATATATATATCTTGATGTTTGAAGCCTGAAATGTGGCGAAAGTTAGAAAAGTTCAAGGGGGCCAAATACTTTCACAAGGCACTGTACGTGTTCTGTCCATATGTACGTTGGTGGTGGTTGTGAGGGTACGGGTAGCCGTGGTCAAGGTAGCCGATTTCAAATACACTGGCTCAAATAGATCTCCAGGACACAAGGATCTGCAATACTTGTTATGATCAATGGTCAGTTTTTTACATTGAATACAGTCACTGTGATTTGACGGGTGCGCATGTGCCCACACACCATTTCACTCGCAAATCTGCACAGTCGAGCATGAAAAATCACACATGTAAAATTTGCTACAAGTAGAAATACATAGATAGTAAAAGATGTCACTTATTTTGTGTAGTCTCGACAATGTACGTGTTTATTTCATAAACGTTGGTAAAAAAAACAAGTCTGATCCTAAACAATCAGTATTTACCCGGAAACAGGAAATGCAAGTTAACCATACTGAGCATTTTCAGAAGTTATGGCAAAATCACGTTCCGAGCTTCTTCACAGACTACGAGCACATTTACATTGAAAGTCATCAACATCATGAGCCATGTCAAAGGAAATTTAGTTACACAGAAAACATTTCTGGGATATAAAACAGGTAATGAATGCTTCAGCATCTAACTATAATCAGAATGAGATTGTGATTTAATTTGACTTGATCTAAGTTCTCATTTTACACGGTCATTTTCCCCTGTGGTACTGCGTTATCTTGAAGTTGAAAACTTTTCCCCTCTAGATGCTTTAGGAAGATATAGATCATCTACTGCTAGCTTTCATCAATGGATTGACAATAGATACCGTCGTAAATTACAGTAGATTATAACAATACATCATGATTGCCAACAGGAGTGTTTCTTACAATGTATCGCCAGTTTATAGCCACTAACGCTGATTATGTTGAACTAAACTTTCAGCATTTTCAAAACATTGTGGGTATAGACCATTTGTGTTTTATCCTTGACAGGCCAGTGGATTTCACTTTTTTTCCAAAAACATTTTTATTGATGAAAAATGTTAAATACCGCTTTATATCATGTTCCACTAATATCAGTTGAAATTTGAAATAATCAATTTTGAGTTTAAAATTTTTGTTTTCTATTTTAGTTATGTATTTATTTATTTTATTTTTAATTTGCAGTTAGATCATATTAATCTGTTAACAATAAATTTTGAAATTTTTTTTTTTTTCCCCCAATTTCATAATATACTGGTATTCCATCCCTAATCACACACGCAATTTTATATCTGCGGGCATTACTGACCACACACATACATTTTTCAAATTTGAGTGACTGTAGAATAAAATGTTTTTTTCCTAATTTGTTTATATATTTTAGAGGACAAGAGTGATGACACTCTATCTCCTGACTTTGTGCCCTCGATTTTCTCATTAATAACAACACAAATGAAGAGGAGGAAAGTGTCAGACCTCGAGAGATAAGCCTCCAGACAGGCCCGCAGACAGGCAATGGGAGAATGAAGGTCGAACTATCGCTGCCAAGTGTCTTCTTAACCTGTCATCAAAAGCGGATGCTTCATCTTCTCCAAGTCAACCACACGGCTTGGGTGAAGACTACACTGAAGGTCAAGATACCAATGAACTCGTCATCAGCCACACCAAAGCAAATAAAAATGCAAGCGCTAGTGTCTCAGTAAGCAGTGCACAGTGTTCAGCAGCATTAGACAATGGTAGTGGGACATTGGTTGCTTATTCTAGCAATGATGAATTGCTTGCATTGAAGAAACAGTGCCAGGGTTTTCAAGCTGAAGTTCATGCATTGCGAGACTAGGTGAATGATCTTTCTCTAACGGGGAAAGCTTTTGAGGGGAAAGATGACAAGGTCAAGTTCTACACAGGACTTTCATCATTTGCCGTTCTTAAAGGACTATTCTCTCATATTGAAACCCATTTCAAATGTGACAAAGGACTAGATAAGCTTTCAGCAATTTCTAATGACTCTCATAAGGTTACGCTTAAATTTAACATTGCAAGATCTTGCATATCGATTTGGTGTCAATATATCAGCAGTATAAAGATATAAAGAACATTTCAGAATGTGATCAATGTATGTAATGCCCCTCTCGTGCCAAGCTTGGTGTTTTGGCCAGAGAGGGAACAACAATGATTTACAGTTCCTGCATCTTTTTGTCCAAAGTTTGCAAAGTGTGTATTCATTATAGATTGTTTTGACATTTTTATTGAAAGGCCATCAGATCTTCGAGCAAGGGCACAGACTTATTCTTCATACAAGAATCATTATACCGCAATGTACTTGATTTCGGTGACACCTCAGGGGACAGTGAGCTTGATATCATCAGGATGGGGAGGAAGCACCAGTGATAAATATATCACAGAGAACTATGGATTTCTGCTTCATATTAATTCTGGCGATTATAATCGCTGATCGCGGATTCGACATTCAAGAGACTCTTTCTTTTAATAATACAACCAAACAAATTGAAGTGTTTGTTTTCAAAACGAGACATAGGCATTTATTTCAGATTTACGAAACTCGCGCCAAAATTATCTAGCTCCGAACGGATAATTTTGGCGCGAGTTTCGCAAATCTGAAAAAAATGCCTATGTCTCGTTTTGAAAACAAACTCTTCAATTCCTGCATTTACAGTACAAAAGGTAAAAAAAACAATTGGACTCTAAAGACATTGAAACAACCAGAGTCATTGCCAATGTTAGAATCCATCCATCCATCCATCCATCCATCCATCCATCCATCTTGTGAGCTGCTTAATCTCACAGGAGTGCTGGAGCCTATCCCAGCTATCAATGGGCAGGAGACGGGGTACACCCTGAACTGGTTGCCAGCAAATCGCAGGGCACATGGAGACAAACAACAGTCGCAGTCACAATCACACCTACGGGCAATTTAGAATGTCCAATTAATGTTGCATGTTTTTGGGATGTGGGAGGAAACCCACAGAGGCACGGGTAGAACATGCAAACACTACACAGGCCGGTCCGGGATTGAACCCGGGACCTCAGAACTGTGAGGCTAACGCTTTCCAGCTGCGCCACAATGTCGCCCCAGAGTAAAACAATTGATTAATTCAGTTTCTTTCCACCCGAGTTTTCAAAAAAAAAAATTATTGTACACTCACCAATGTATTGCTTTTACTTTTATTATTAAACCGGATGGCTCTGAATAATTAATTGGAAGAGCACTCATCTGGGAGATTTTCAAAAACTTTTGAATGTGAATGAAACTCATCATGAAGAAGGATGACGTTTAACGGTTGAATGAATTTTACATTTAGAAGTGAATTCCAAATATATCACTTGGGTTAATGTAGTAACAAAGTCAATTATTCAGGTTAAGTGTTCGGCAGCTTTAAAAACTTGAAAGTAATAAGACACTAGATAAGACAAAGTTCTTCGTGGCAACAAAGTCAAAGAATAAATAAAATTCAGCAGTGAACCTCGTACGACGTAATACAGAGCTCGTGCACCTTCGTCATAAAATCACGTGACTTTTGTTTACCTCGCCATATTGCCGGTCAAGCTAAGCATTGCTCAATGCTAACTCGGTTGGAGACGACACGGTAATATGTCTTGGAACACGACGCCCAGAGTTTGAAAGCAAATTTTTGAAAAAATGGATGGCTGTGGTGCATTCTGTTGATATCTGGAAACAAAATTCAGACAAAAATTTAAAGTAAAATTTCTAAGTCCTGACCAAAAACAAAAAATTGGGCAAAAGTTCCCCAAGGGCCAAGCCCAGATTGTTTTGCCCCATCCATCTATCACTGGGTAGCACAAAAATCACATTTGCCATTAAAATATGCCAGTTTATCTCAAGACATATTAATTAAGTGAACTATTCAGTAAAAAGCCACCTAAAATTGTCCTTTTCCCCCCACATTATACATATTATAGTATAGATATAGAATATACACGAAAATCTATCCTAAAATTTCTATACCGTACAGCAAAACATGTTAAAGAAGTTGATCTGTAGTAATTACTATTAATGTTTAAGTCTCAAACTTGTTACGTTGCGTTGTACTGATACACTTGACCAGATTGCTCACTATCTTAGATATAGATCTAGTAATACTAATAGTATAATGAGTTGCGATTAGGGATGGCCTTAAAATAACTTACAGGATTAATATGACATAACTGTAAATTAAAAATAAAATTAATACATAACTAAAATAGAAAACAAAAATTTCGAACTCCGAAATGATAATTTCCAATTTCAACTGATATTAGTAAAACATGATATAAAACAGTATTTAAAATAAAGAAATAAACATTCTTCATCTGACAAACTTTATCTGAAGAATAGTTAAATGCACTGGCCGGTCAAAGAATTAACATGAACGGTCTATACCCACAATGTAATTCAACATAATCGCGTTAGTGGCAACAAGATAGCGATACATTGTATCATTCCAGTCGTCAATTGTGACGTATTGTTGTGTGTGTGTGTGTGTGTGGGGGGGGGTTACGCATCGCGGGACTGCCGTAAATAGGCCAGCTTGCTAGAATGTGCCCTTATGTGCGTGCGCTAGACATATAGGCCACACCTGAATCAAGCGACGAGGTGGAGGATAGTCTAACGTCTTTTTTTGGGGAGGGCCACGCCGTCACACTGCCTCGCGATCGACGCAATGAGAACCCCTGGTGTAACTGAATTTCCTTTGACATGGCTCATGATGTTGATGACTTTCGATGTAAATGCGCTCGCAGTACGTGAAGAAGCTCTGAATATGCGCTTTCGGCCTAACTTCCGTACATGCTCAGTAAAGTTAACTTGCATTTCCTGTTTCCGGGTGAATACTGGTTATTTTGGAGCAGGCTTGTTTAGTTAACAATGTTTATGAAATAAACACGGAAATTAATGACAAGACTACACAAAATAAGCGATGTCTTGAGCGAATGCGATGGGAGGGGCGTCTACTAATATCCGGATTAATTTTAGGCAATTTTTCCTCAATTTTCTGGATAAATTTTTGTGAAAACTTGAAAATCCGGAGGACTTTCATCACTGAGGAATAAATCCCACATAGTAACGGTTTTAACGGCTTGTGAATGCGGAAGTGTGTTGGCCGACACGTTAACCTTTGCCGGAATGCATCGATCTTTTCAGCTAGTATTCAATACAAATGCCAAAATTTAAATAAATGACCCCTGGTGTTACACAAACTCACATTTATTTAACTACTGTATCATTGAAAAAAAGATGACGGTTGACGGCTCGTGAACGCGGAAGTGTGTTCGGCGACACGTTAACCTTTGCCGGAATCCATCAATCTTTTCAGCTAGTAGTCAATACAAATGCCAATATTTAAATAAATGACCCCTGGTTTTACACAAACTCGCGCTCATTAACTATGATTGAAAAAAAGACAATGGTTGACGGCTCGTGAACGCAGAAGTGTGTTTGGCGACACCTAAACCTTTGCCGGAATCCATTGATCTTTTCAGCTAGTATTCAATATAAATACCAATATTTAAACAAATGACCCCAGGTTTTACACAAACTCGCATTCATTAACTATGGTAATGGAGTCGTCTCCATGAAACGTACATGGAAGCGATTACGGTCACACTTAACCTTCGTAAACATCTGCAAGTTTTTTTTTTTTTTAAACACGCAATGTTCTCAAGTGAGCCAATTTGGCATTATAAGTACTTTTTGGTAATTTGAGATTGAGAATAATAATTCCTACCTGAAATGAAGCGATCGCAACACAGGCGTGTGTGTATTTTGTTTGGGCACCAGCCATCATATTTAATTGCTGAAATCTTATCGATATTTTCTGATCTTTTCAGATGGTATTCCATAGAATGATCTCTTTGAATATCTGTCTCGTCTGTTGTGACAACCAACAGCACAACAGGTCTCGGGTATGGATAGGTTTCCAATTACGCGATCTTGTGTCATAGAGGTCACAGAACACAGGTGATGGGTGAATCGTGAAGTTCTTTTCTATCGTTAATTTATCTGAATGGTCTAAGGACTGTGGTGACGTCATTGGAAACCTATCCATTGTAAATATTCTTCTCCGGTTCAATGTCTCCCACGATGTCGAGCAGCTGTTTGACTGGCAATATGATGCTGTGAAAATGGTGCACGAGCTCTATAGAGGGGTGCGACTGACATCACTGCTGAGCATCCGCATTAATTGTCCGCCATATTGGAAGACAAACAACCCCCCGGGAGTTCGAGTGCTGTAACTTATCCTGACATTGTGAACTATTTTATCTTCACTCCAAGTGTTTATACCATGGATGACCAGAAAGCTTACAAGAGCATGGATGTATACAATCAGCTTGTGTGTGGCCGGGTTCGCGATGTGGGAGTTGTTGTCAGAAATGGATACCACCAAGTCAGTGGAAAGGTCAGTGTTTACATTTCATATGATCTATATTTCATTACACTCTCACTTTTCTCAGTTCAATGTAGACGTTCCCACTACAGCTTTTTAGCAAATCCAATGATTTAATTCATGTACATTTAAATGTATGTAATGTTTGTGAGGCCAGGAGTAATTTAATGATCATTTGGCCTTGGATGATTGCTAAACGAAGTGGGGAAATTGTTGCTGCACATTCCAACTGCAGGCCTGGTCTGGGAGAAGCTTGTTCACATGTTGCAGCACTGCTGTTTTGGGTTGAAGCCAACATCAGGATACGGGACTCAAAGACTGTCACACAAGAGAGCATACTGGAAGGTGCCAACACCTTTAAAAGATGTGGAGTATCGTCCAATTGCTGAAATTGACTTTACTTCAGCAAAGACAAAGACACAAACTGCATACTCCCCTTGAAGTCCTCCTCAAAAGTAGTCAATACAACCCCCCCCCAAAAAAAAAAAAAATCTCTACCTACCGATCCCAGTTTTCTTAGTCTATGTTACTGGAAACACATTTTTTTGGGGGGGGAGGGGGGGGTTTATCACAACGTTTTGGCCATATAAATATGATGTACCTAATGTTATGTAAGTGTGAAAACAAACAATTATACTTCAAAATTTTATTGTCTCATTGTCCATCTAACATGTCAGGCTGTTCTACTTGTTGTACTTGTAACAGTTACCCACTGTATTTGAAACAAAAACATGTATATATATCTTCTTCTTCTTCTTATATATAGCATTATAAGTGGAACCATGTTTTCCTGTTTAGTATCAGTTTCAATGTTCACATGTTCAAAGTGCCAACATATGGAAGTGCCACCGGGATTTGAATTTGAACAGGATTTGAAATTAAAATGAAATTGAAATGTTAAGTGGATTCGAATTTGAACGGGATTTGAAATTAAAATGAAATTGAAATGGTTTGTGGATTCGACTTTGAAATGTTAAATTCAATAATTCGCTAACAAGATTTGAATTTGAATAGGTTTTTAAATTAAAATGAAATTGAAATATTACATGGATTTGAGTTTGAAATGTTAAATTCAATAATTCTATCTCTGAAATTCAATAATTCGCTGCCTGAAATTCAACTTCGTTGTTAAAATTCAGTTTCGCTGTTCAGAAGATGGGGTTACTTTAAGTTAGAGACATTAGCAAAGGATTTCAGAACCCAACACCCGGCAGCCAGCCAATCTTGTTACGCTTTCTTACTCACGCGACGTGAAGTTGCGGGCAAATAGAAGGCTTACGACCGATGTCACTGCAGAGCATGCGCATTAATTGTCCGCCACATTGCCACCTCCAGTTCAGCTTCCTGTTGTTTCTTCAGTGCCACCGTCTCTAATCCGTACATCATGGCCGGCCTCACCACTGTTTTGTAAACTTTGCCCTTCATCCTAGCAGAGACTCTTCTGTCACATAACACACCAGACACCTTTCGCCAGCTGTTCCAACCTGCTTGGACCCGTTTCTTCACTTCCTGACCACACTCTCCATTGCTCTGTATTGTTGACCCCAAGTATTTGAAGTCGTCCACCCTCGCTATCTCTTCTCCCTGTAGCCTCACTCTTCCCCCTCCACTTTTCTCATTCACGCACATATATTCTGTTTTACTTCTGCTAATCTTCATTCCTCTCCTTTCCAGTGCATGTCTCCATCTTTCCAATTGTTCCTCTGCATGCTCCCTGCTTTCACTGCATATGACAATATCATCTGCGAACATCATGGTCCAAGGGGATTCCAGTCTAACCTCATCTGTCAGCCTATCCATTACCACTGCAAACAGGAAGGGGCTCAGAGCTGATCCCTGATGCAGTCCCACCTCCACCTTAAATTCCTCTGTCACACCTAAGGCACACCTCACCATTGTTCTTTTGCCATCATACATGTCCTGTACTATTTTAACATACTTCTCTGCCACACCAGACTTACGCATGCAGTACCACAGTTCCTCTCTTGGTACTCTGTCATAGACTTTCTCTAGATCCACAAAGACACAATGTAGCTCCTTCTGACCTTCTCTGTACTTTTCCACGAGCATCCTCAAGGCAAATAATGCATCTGTGGTACTCTTTCTAGGCATGAAACCATACTGTTGCTCGCAGATACTTACTTCTGTCCTGAGTCTAGCCTCCACTACTCTTTCCCATAACTTCATTGTGTGGCTCATCAACTTTATTCCTCTATAGTTCCCACAGCTCTGAACATCCCCTTTGTTCTTAAAAATGGGAACTAGAACACTTTTCCTCCATTCTTCAGGCATCTTTTCGCCCGCTAGTATTCTGTTGAATAAGTTGGTCAAAAACTCCACAGCCATCTCTCCAAATTGCTTCCATACCTCTACCGGTATGTCATCAGGACCAACTGCCTTCCCATTTTTCATCCTTTGTAGTGCCTTTCTGACTTCCCCCTTAGTAATCATTTCCACTTCCTGGTCCTTCACTCTTGCCTCTTCAACTCTTCCTTCTCTGTCATTTTCTTCATTCATCAACTTCTCAAAGTATTCTTTCCATCTATTTAGCACACTACCGGCACCAGTCAACACATTTCCATCTCTATCCTTAATCACCCTAACCTTCTGCACATCCTTCCCATCTCTATCCCTCTGTCTGGCCAACCTGTAGAGATCCTTTTCTCCTTCTTTCGTGTCCAACCTGGTGTACATGTCTTCATATGCCTCTTGTTTAGCCTTTGCCACCTCTACCTTTGCCCTACGTCGCATGTCGATGTACTCCTTTCGCCTCTCCTCAGTCCTCTCACTGTCCCACTTCTTCTTCGCTAATCTCTTTCCTTCTATGACTTCCTGTATTTTGGGGTTCCACCACCAAGTCTCCTTCTCCCCTTTCCTACCCAAAGACACACCAAGTACTCTCCTGCCTGTCTCTCTGATTACCTTGGCTGTCGTAGTCCAGTCTTCCGGGAGCTTCTGCTGTCCATCGAGAGCCTGTCTCACCTCTTTCTGAAAGGCCGCACAACATTCGTCCTTTCTCAGCTTCCACCACATGTTTCTCTGCTCTACCTTTGTCTTCTTAATCTTCCCACCCACCACCAGAGTCATCCTACACACCACCATCCTATGCTGTCGAGCTACACTCTCCCCTACCACTACTTTACAGTCAGTAATCTCTTTCAGATTACGTCGTCTGCACAAAATATAATCCACCTGTGTGCTTCTACCTCCACTCTTGTAGGTCACTACATGTTCCTCCCTCTCCTGGAAATAAGTGTACACTACAGCCATCTCCATCCTTTTTGCAAAGTCCACCACCATCTGTCCCTCAAAGTTCCTTTCCTGGATGCCGTAATTACCCATCACTTCTTCATCGCCAGTTTCCTTTACCAATGTCCATTACAATCTGCACCAATCACAACTCTCTCACTGTCTGGGATGCTCAGAACTACTTCATCTAGTTCCTTCCAGAATTTCCCTTTCAATTCTAGGTCACATCCTACCTGTGGGGCATAGCCGCTAACCACATTATACATAAGACCCTCAATTTCAAATTTTAGTCTCATCACTCGATCTGATACTCATACATACATACATTCTTAGCCAGCTTTTCCTTTAAATTAACCCCTACTCCATTTCTTTTCCCATCTGCTCTATGGTAGAATTTAAACCCTGCTCCTAAACTTCTAGCCTTACTACATTTTCACCTGCTCTCTTGGATGCACAGTACATCAAACTTTCTCCTAATCATCATGTCAACCAACCCCTGAGTTTTTCCTGTCATAGTACCAACATTCAAAGTCCCTACACTCAGTTGTAGGCTCTGTGCATTCCTCTTTTTCTTCTGACGACGGATCCGGTTTCCTCCTCTTCTTTGTCTTGGACCCACAGTAGCTGAATTTCCACCCACGGCCTGCAGGTTAGCAGTGCCGGGGGCGGGCGTTGTTAACCCAGGCAACGACCGATCCGGTATGGGATTCTTTAGATGAATGCTCATATTTGTTTGGCAGTTTTTACGCCGGATGCCCTTCCTGACGCAGCCCTCTGCATTTATCCAGGCTTGGGACCGGCGCAAATTATTGAATTCAACATTTCAAATTCAAATCCACATAACATGTCAATTTCATTTTAATTTCAAATCTTATTCAAATTCAAATCCCGGTCGCACTTGTCTCCACACCATGCAGCCATACATGACCCACCATTGTCTGGGCTTGCAGATCCACGTCATTTATTTAAATTTATCACTCAACTGCCAAAAAAACTTACCAATGACAAAATAATCTGAGCAGACACGATACGAATGGGACAGATTTTTTTTACATCTGCTTTTGACAATGCCGCCAGCTCTGTTGGAGCAGCCAACCACAGCACAGAAGTGACCCATACCTGGAGACTGGTCGGTTTGTGCAAGTTTGAAAAAATAATGGAGTCACTGGTCCATGGAGACGTCCGCCGGTACGCTTGCTTGTTGTTTTTGTTGTTGTAGCCAGGCAATTGCATTTTTCAGTCGACTTCGGGCGTTTCCACAGGTCCATTACGGTCAGCATAGTCATACTGGGAGCTGCTGCGCAGGTGAAAATGTGGTGCGTGTCGTGAGGGCCCTGTCCGCATTTCGGGCTGAGATTGACGATAATGTAGCGCCGGAGAAAAGGAGTCGGAGGCGGAGTGTCGGACACAGGAACAGAACTTGCTTTATTGTTCGACATCAAAACACTACTCGCATAACGGCGGGAACTCTGTTAACCTTTACTCCGGAAGCGCAACAACAAAAACAGTCGGTGCCCCAACTCGAGGTCCCGCGGGTGAATTATGTAAACACCACACAAGCCCCCCCAAAATTCACCCATCGTCAAAATCCTTGTGCCGTGGAGGGATGACGACCCGACCCCGGCGGGTGTGCACTGTAGGGGCCGAGGGGGGGCGGGGCCGCACTGTCCATTGAGTCAAGGGACAAGGGCCCAGGCCGGGTCAAGGGCACCCCGGCAGGCGCAGGGGCACAGGGCAAAGGGGGACGACCCCGGCGCGGGGGGAGGGCCAACCCCAAAGGCTGGGCAATGTCCAGGTGCGCGGGTTTGACCCTGTCCACGGAAACAGTCTCGGGTCTGCCGGCAATGTCCACGAGCAGGCTCTTATCCCCGTGCTCCAGGACCCTGAGCGGCCCGTCGTATGGGGGGCAGAGAGGTCCACGGTGGGCGTCATGACGAACAAACACAAAATCCGCAGAGCGCAGGTGACGGGGCAGCCGGGCAGCTGGGGTGCCATGTTGCGACGTGGGAACCGGCGCGAACCCAGCAGGGAGGACGTTGCCTGGCTGCGGACCAGGGCGCTGTGGCGTCCGGGATGAATTCGCCGGGGACCCGCAGTGGGTTACCGTAGAAGAGTTCGGCGGATGAGGACAACAGGTCCTCCTTGGGGGCGCACCTGAGGCCGAGCATGACCCACGGGAGCTTATCGAACCAGTTGCCGTCCGTCAAGCCGGCACGCAGGGCTGCTTTCATGGAGCGGTGGAACTGCTCGCAAAGACCGTTCGCCTGTGGGTGATAGGCGGTAGTGCAGTGCAGCGTGACCGCCAAACTCTCAGCGACTGCGTTCCAGAGTTCAGCGGTAAACTGAGGGCATAACGGCGGAAACTCTGTTAACCTTTACTCCGGAAGCGCAACAACAAAAACAGTCCGTGCGGAACCCCGCACCCCAACTCGAGGTCCCGCGGGTGAATTATGTAAACCCCACAATAGTATTGTCGAAACGAGCCATATATTCATTGAGAATGCAACCCTCCAAGCAATCACTTTGACTTCCAATACGGCGCGAGGCTGAAAATCACCTGATTGTGACGTCATGTAGCAGGCGTGAAATCGCCTTTGTTGTCTTTTTCAGAAAGAACTACCACACCCATAATTCTTTGTGCTCTGGACTGGAACTTGAGTTGACGTGTGCTTGCCGGGTCGTTTTACTCTCTGGTTACAGGCGCTACACTCGGGAAAAGTGTTTTTAAACGTATGTGTCGCTGTATGAAATGTGTCAGTGTTCGATACGTTTGACGACTGTTTTACCATCACGTTTACGGTGTTAAAGGTTCAATACATCTAACATAGCTATAAGATTGTATCCTCGACGCAGTGACAGTCAGGGTCGCAAGCTAACATTAGCTACAGTCAAACCCCCCCCCCCCATCAACTCGTAACAGTTATAAAACGTCCTTACCTTTCAAATACGGCACATTGTTTTTCAGGCACGATCTTTATTGTTAAAATAGTATTCTTGTAAATCGTGAGCATTAAAGAGACTATATTTTCCCATCATAGGTTTTATCTGGAGCAAAAATCTTGTCATACAGGAGCATTTAGAAAACTACGTAGAATGTCTCCTCCGCGGCTGACAGGAGCTTTACGCTCCTTTTCTATTGTCACCAAGAAGGAGGACTTAAATGAGAACGTCTCCGATCTCAAGGTAAGTTGCATTGAAACCTATCGTCTTTAAGGCTTTAACATCGACTGAGTTTCTGATGATATCCTTCTTGGGTATTCGATTATTACATGTGTTGTTGTAACATACTGTACGTCGTCGCGTATAGATACTTGCTGACTGTTTTAAATTCAGGCAAGGAGTGGGTAATTTATTTGTCCATGTGAGAAACTGGAACGACATCTCAATTGTTAACCTCAATTGTGTTAAATACGAATCCAGTGATTAAAAAAACACTATTCAGTTAAGTTGTTAATAGTCCGATAAAATTTTCTGATTTACATGTATGAACATTACATGAGTACTCAGCGAGTCTAAGGTATGCATCATTTTCCTGGATTTTAAAGTGCGCTTACGTTTTGAGAACCGTTTGCTCACACAGCATTCACAAAAAAGTTTTATATATCATGATTTTGGGTGAAATTCATGGAAAATATAAAAACAATATATATTCCTAATACTGATTGGACCAGCTTGATGTGAGGGTGTGTGCCAACAATAGCGCAAGTCAGAAATAAGTGGGTTCGCTGACCAAGAATCGAATAACTTAATTGAGGGAGAGGAAAAAATTTGTTTGAATGCCTCCTAGTTTTGATTTCCATTGATCGGTAGCGAGTACTCGAAGGAAGGAGCTGGAAGAGCTGGTCGCCAGGATGTGGACAGTCCGAAAGGATCCTGCCCGCACTGGTCTGAGTTTGAGTGGCATGTAAGTCTCCAAGGGTGGGTAGTGTGGTGCTGACAGTCAGCTCAGCGTTTTTGATTGTCCGTTGCAATTGGAGTTTGTCCTTTTTGTGGCAGCCCCAAATGAGACTTTGATGGAGGTACACAGTACTGATTAGATGACCGCTGTGTAGAACTGTCTCAGTAGTTCTTGTGACATTCCTTGCTTACTCGGGAGCCGCAAGACGTACATCATTAGCAAGGATTTTTTTTTGAGGATTTGAGTAGCTCAGTGGTTAGAGCATTGGTTTGGTAAACCAGGGGTTGTGAGTTTGTATCTCACTGGGGCCTCCATTCCACAAGAGGGAATTGCGTCAGGAAGGGCATCCGGCGTAAAAACTCTGCAAAACAAATATTAGTGTTCATCTGAGATGTCACGCTGTGGCGACCCCTAACGGGACAAGCCAAAAGAAATATCCATGAGCAGGTGTGAGCATTTCACGGAAACGATCGTTCCGTTACAGTGTCGTTACCCAGATTGAGAAAAGACGTCCACGTGTGGAATGTAAAACAAGTTCTCAACGAAATACAACAATCTGTACAAAACGAACCTACATTAACCCCTTTATTTTTAATGATTAAAACGCCCAGCTTTGTCAGTGTGGTTTACAAACGGCACCGGTTTCCGCTTCTGCGCTATGCATGCGCAAGGTCGAGTTATTCATATCCGGGTCACTCAAACGCAAGTCAAACATGTCGGTTGCTAAGCGTAAAAGACAAGAGACTGTGTCCCTAAAGACGTTCCAAAAGTGGACTATATCTGAAGAATATATTGCCGAAACCAAAAAAGAAGGTGAGGTGATAAAGCTGAGGTGCAGAATATGAATATAAAATAGTTTCCCACAGTTTCCCAGGACAAAAATCAACGGAACCGAAAGATCGGTTACCATACTTGCCGAAAGCCTCATGCCTGATGAGTTGATGTTCGTCTCCCACTTCAGGTCCTGTGAGACTGTAATTCCCAAGAACTTGTAGGTCTAGACAGTTGACACAAGACAGTAGGACAGCGTGAGGGTCAGCAGTGGTGAAGGATGCCTCCTGAAGTCCACAATCATTTCTACAGTCTTTCATGTGTTCGACGCCAGATTGTGTTGGCCACACCAAAGCTTCAATTTCGCTACTTCCTTTTGATACGCAGACTCGTTGCCATTTTTGATGAGGCTGTGTCATCTCCAAACTTCAGGAGTTTGTGTAGAGGGAGAGAAGAGCAGAGGGGAGAGGACGCAACTTTGGGGTTCCCCAGTGATAGTGCACGTGGATGAGCTAGTGTCCCCTCGTCTCACCTGCTGTGTCTTGCCCGTCAGGAAGTTGTAGTTCCACTGGCAGATGGTAGATGAGGCGCTGAGCTGGAGAAGCTTGAAGGAGAGCAGTTTGGGGATGATGGTGTTAAAGGCAGAGCTAAAGTCCCTGAACATGATCCTCACATAGGTTCCCTGACTGTCGAAATGTTCAAGGATTAAGTGCAGACCCGTGTTGTCGACATCATCCGCAGACCTGTTAGCTCAATAGGCAAACTGCAGTTGGTCCAGCTCGGCACCTGTGATGCTCTTGAGGTGGTCCGGCACCAGCCGTTCAACGGACTTCATGATCACAGATGTCAAGGCAGCAGGCCTGTAGTCATTAGGACCTGAGACTTATGCTCTTTTGGGGACCGATATGATGGTGGAGTTTTTGAAGCAGGTTGGTACGTCACACAATTCGAGAAACCTGTTGAAGATCTGTGTGTAGACAGGAGCAAGTTGGTCTGTGCAGACTTTGAGCCAGGATGGGGACACAAGGTCTGGGCTCGGCTCTTTGTTGATCTTTTGTTGTTTGAAGATCTGGTCAAAAACTCCAAAGCCACCTCTCCAAATTCCTTCAATACCTCCACAGGTATGTCATCAGGACCAACTGCCTTTCCATTTTTCATCCCTTGTAGTGCCTTTCTAACTTCCCCCTTGCTAAGCATTGCCATTTCCTGGTCCTTCACACGTGCCTCTTGTACTCTTCCTTCTCTCTCATTTTCTTCAGTCATTTACTTCTCAAAGTATTCTTTCCATCTATTCAGCCCACTACTGGCACCAGTTAAAACATTTCCATCTCTATCCTTAGTCACCCTTATCTGCTGCACATCCTTCCCATTTCTATCCCTCTGTCTGGCCAGCCTGTCGAGATCCTTTTCTCATTCTTTCATGTCCAACCTGGTGTACATGTCGTCATATGCCTCTTGTTTAGCCTTCGCCACCTCTACCTTTGCCCTATGTCACATCTGAATGTATTCTTTTTCGCCTGTCCTCACTTCTCTCACTGTCCCACTATATCTGTCATTCAGCCTATGGATGAAGATGTCATTCGTGCCTTTAAGGCACTCCACAATTCGTTTCATTATTGAGGGCCTCATCTTGGCAATTGACAACACCAGCAAAGAGTTCAGTGTGAGTGAGTGTGGGTTTACTCCTGATGAATTTAGCCACTCAGCAGTGGACAAGGCCGAGAAGCTGGCACGCAGAATTAGGGATGAGGGGTTTGTCAATACGACAGAGCAAGACTTCTGTGCCCTTATCGATTCCCAGTCGTCCCACTGACTGATAACAACCTTCTTGGACTGACTAAGTCTGCAAGTGAGGAGGAAGACGGACAAAGATGAAAAGGAAAGTGAAAAGCGCGGCCTTACCCCGGAGAACCTGCAACATGCAAAGATCAATGCCACAATTTCGCGGGAGTGCTGGAGCCTTTCCAGCTGTCAACGGGCAGGAGGCAGGGGACACCCTGAACTGGTTTCCAGCCAATTGCAGGGCACACAGAGACAAACAGCCGAACTTACATCACACCTCGTGGATATTTAGAGTGTTTAATTAATGTCTCATGTTTTTGGATGTGGGAGGAAACCGGAGTGCCTAGAGAAAACCCACCTCATCCACATGGCCTACGAGCACTGGGGCACCCCAACGTTGTGTCCTCTCCTCTCTTCTCCTCTTGCTCTACACGAACAACTGCACCTCGTGGCATCCGACTGTCAACCCTCTTAAGTTTTGAAGTGTGGTCAACACAACCTGGCATTGAACATGAAAGAATGTATAAAATGATTGAGGACTTCAGGAGGCATCCTTCACCACAGCTGCCCCTGATGCTGTTGAACTGTCCTCTGTCAACTGTCGAAGAACAATTCATGGGGTTACAGTCTCAAAGGACCTGAAGTGTAACACGAACATCCATTCCACCCTCAAAAAACCCATCCAATCAATACTGTGTACCTTCATCACAGTCTGGTTTAGGTTCTCCACAAAAAAGGACAAACTCCCGACTGCAATGGACAATCAAAACCGCAGAATGGATTGTGGGCTCCACTCTACCCACTTTTGAGGACTTGCATGCAACGCCAACTGAGTCCAGAGCAGGCAGGATCCATTCGGATCCTCCACATCCCGGCCGCCAGATCTTCCTGCTCCTTTCGTCGGGAAAGCGCTTATAGATCAATGAAAGTTAAAACTAACAGGCATTTGAACAGTTTTTTTCCCCTCTGGCAATTTAGTCATTAAATTCTTGATCAGTAAACTAACTATTTTTCTGCCTTGTGCCATTGTTATGACACTCACATCCTGCTGCTCCAATCAGTATTAGTAATATATTTTGTAGACTATTGCACAATTTCTCACTTTAAACATTGCACTGGTCTGTAAGGGGAACCACAAATGGGTAAAGGCACTCTGTACAAGTTTAACACAATATGGGACATTAACACTCTTATCTCTTACCTGTGCTAAATAAAGATTTTACATCTTGCAGGAGTCTTAGAGGGATAGTCCTGGAGAAAATCTCACCATGTTGAAAACCAATGGGATTTCCCCAAAACTGATGAGATTTTTATAGGCAACAATGAGATTATTTTTCATATGTACTTTTTATTACACTTCATGTTGCCAGGGTTCGTACAGTTCAGGGAATATCATGGGAAGAAACGTTGCTTTTCCAGGTCTTGGAAACTCCAGTAAATAAAAAATAATTGGCTTGGGTCAGGGAATGTCATGGGATTTTCAGTCACTGTGACTTGACGGGTGTGATCGCACTCGCAAATCTGCGCAGTCGAAGTTCTGTTAGGTTTATCACCTAATTTGCTAGAATAATTGCACAAATAACAGACAAGACGTCTTTCTTCTGATCAGGGGGACGTGAGAGCCAGGCCAATTAAAGTCTCCAAACATGTTCTGAACAACCCTCTCAAACACCCCCCCCCCTTTTTTTTTTTTACCCCCTCTCTCAACACTAAAGCACATGGTCTCCTGATAGTTTACTTGATCCGGGAAGACTCCCATACTTAACCATGAAGCTGACTTTGACACCTGGTGCACCCACATTGACTTGCTTCAAAATGATCAAAGCATGCCTCCTCTGCAAATTTCGAGAAAACATTCTTTAGGGCTTGCCCCCACCAGTAGCTTATGTAGTTAGAGGTTTACGGACTGAGTCACAGCCAGCAGCCTACTTACTGCTCTTAGACTCAGACTTTGGTACAGTGGAAGATGGAGAGAAGCTTTTTGCTCAATTCTTGAACACCATCCAAGACCCTGGTGAGAACCTATCTACTTACCTTCATTGGCTGTAGTTAACCTTAAACTGAGCTACGAAAAGAGGTGGAGCGACACATGAAGAGGTAGACAAACACCTCCTTAAACAGTTCTGGAGGGGTTGTTGGGAGAACTCCTTGTAACTGGAACAAATTAAAAGTATTCCACCCAGGTTCTCAGACCTTTTGCTCATAGTTCTAGGAGAAAGTAGGTGGGGTGCTTGCAAAGTCGGCTCACTACATTGATGTCACAGAAGAAGACAAACATGATGAGTAAAAAGGGGTCAGCAGGGAAGCCACAGAGCAGAGTGTTGAAGCAAGATGACGCCGACACGAGCATGTAAAGCCAAACCGAAAAGAATCAGACTTACAAACACAGGCCCCGGTACTGTTTCAACCGTGGTGAGAACCGACACATTTCTTCATTCTGCACCAATCTTCTCCTAGTGTCAGACAAGAAGAAGCAGTGGGAAGAACAAAATGGTTCAAATCTACATTTAACTGTTGTGGGATGAACAGGGGCTGAGGCGAGTCAATTATCTCCCTTAGGTGTGAACAGTAAAGACACAACTCCGGTTAAAACGAACAATGTTGATACACTAGCACAGAACACTAAAGCCAAAACATGTTCCAGTCGGCAACATTCAAAGCGAGGTCAACCGTTTCAATTCCCCACGTGGCTGGTTGGGATCAAGAATACAACTTAAGTGATTGTGAGAGATGCAGAGGTCAACTGGCTTCTTGATTCAGGTTCACAAGTTATGACTCTGCCTCAGTCTTTTAACTAGCAACATCTCTTTGAGCAGACAATTAAGCTACTTCTTGACGTTTTGGAAGTGAAGGGTGCAGATGGTGAGTTAGTCCATGACTTTGGCGATACAAAAATGACAACCTTTTCCCAAAGACTTCATAGGAACTCCCATCGACAGCAACACTTGCCTTAGTTGTCCCTGACACTTAACAGTCTCTCATACTAATAGGCACAAACACTTGATGTGCTGCTTGACCTCTTTTCAGAGACCGACTTGACCAACCGCCAGCCTCTTCCACGCTGCTACAAAGTTGTCAAAGTGATTGAGTTAAAACAAAAACATGCACGTAATAATAGCCAAGGTGTAGTGAAAATGCGCTTTCGCACTGTGCCCTGGCCAAGCCCCATGGGTGCAGGCCGGGACACGAGGCGCTCGCTTTTGGGCCCCACCTCCAAATCTGGCTGCAGTGGAGGGCCCAGGGAAACTGAGATCCAATATTTGTTTTCATCATAGGGGTTACGGAGTGGTACTTTCTGGTACCTCACCTTGGACCTTTTTGTCATGGGTCACACTACCAGGGGGACGAAGCCACAGACAACTTAGCGCTTCGGATGATCAGGACACACAAATCCCTCCACCACGGTAAGGTGACAGTTCGTGGAGGGACAACAAAATATTAATATAGTAATTCAAAGGATTGGTAAGTCCTAGAATAAAAAATGTTTGTCCAAATGAAAATTGTGCCAAACAAATATACTTTTGTTTGAGGTGACACGCTGTGGCGACACCTAACTTCTTTTTTTTTTTTTTTAATAAAAACACCCCTTTCAACAAATTCCCCAACATCACGGCCTTCAGAGTGTGTATATTATTAATACTGGGTCTTGTTGGTTTTCTGAGAATCAACTGCACCTACTAGTCACTTGTTTGGCAAGGAGCAAAAGAAATATACCGAAAACGTGGATTAATCTGATTAGTCACATTGGACTGCTATTTTGAACACTACTGTACTTGTCAAATAAATATTATTATTCTTCTGATCCACTTCTGTAGTGTACTTCCTTTCCACTTGGACCAGTGTGAATTGGAACTTTTGCAGTTATCAAATGGTGGTTAATGGAGTCCATCTCCATTACAAGGCATGCCTTTTCTCTCCTGTGGCCAAGGCTGATATATTTTAAAGGGAGCTCCAGGATATTCCATATGAAGAGCCCTGCGTGAGAAGCAGAGGTGCAAGCCCATCCAGTAACTTATGTACAGTGAAGAAAATAAGTATTTCAACACCCTGCCACAGTGAAGAAAATAAGTATTTCAACACCCTGCTATATTCTCCCACTTAGAAATCATGGAGGTGTCTGAAATTTTCATCGTAGGTGCATGTCCACTGTGAGTGAGATAATCTAAAAAGAAAAATCCAGAAATTATAATGTACAATTTATGTGATACACTTGCAAATAAGTATTTGAACACCTATCAGCTAGAATTCTGACCCTCAATGACCTGTTAGTCCGCCTTTAAAAGTCCACCTCCACTCCATGTATTATCCTGAATCAGACTCACCTGAGTGAGGTCATTAGCTGCATAGAGACACCTGTCCACCCCATACAATCAATAAGACTCAAACTTGTAACATGGCTAAGACAAAAGAGCTGTCCAAAGACAGCAGAGACAAAATTGTACAACTCCACATGGCTGTAAAAGGCTACGGAGCTATTGCCAAGCAGCTTGGTAGGGAAAAAAAACTGTTGGAGCAATCATTAAAAAATGGAAGAAGCTAAACATGATGGTCAGTCTCAATCGGAGTGGATCCCCATGCAAGATATTATGGCGTGGGGTCTAAATGATCCTGAGAAAGGTGAGGAATCATCCCAGGACTACACGACAGGACTTGGTCAAGGACATGAAAAGAGCCGGGACCACCATTTCCAAGATGAATATTAGTTTGTAAGGTGACTATTGGTAATACTTAAGACGTCATGGTTTGAAATCATGCATGGCATGAAAGATTCCCCTGCTTAAACCAGCACGTCAAGGCCCATCTTAAGTTTGCCAATGACCATTTGGATAATACAGAGGAGTCATGGGAGAATGTTTTGTGGTCAGATCAGACCAAACTGGAACTTTTTGGTCATAATTCCACTAACAGTGTTTGGAGGAAAACGAATGATGATTTCCATCCCAAGGACACCATCCCTGCTGTGAAGCATGGGGGAGGTAGCATCATGCTTTGGGGGTGTTTTTCTGCACATGGGACAGGACGACTGCACTGTATTAAGAAGAGGATGACATTGGGTGTGTATTGGGAGATTTTGGGGAACAACCTCTTTCCCTCAGTCAGAGCATTGATGATGGGTTGTGGTTGGGTCTTTGAACATGACAATGACCCGAAATATAGTAGACTCTTCTGTGACATAACACACCAGACACCTTCCGCCAGGTGTTCCCAATCTGCTTGGACCCGTTTCTTCACTTCCTTACCACACTCACCATCGCGCTGGATTGTTGACCCCAAGTATTAGAAGTCCTCCACCCTCGCTATCTCTTCTCCCTGTAGCCTCACTCTTCCCCCTCCACCTTTCTCATTCACACACTTATATTCTGTTTTACTTCAGCTAATCTTCATTACTCTCCTTTCCAGTGCATGTCTCCATCTTTCTAATTGTTCCTCTGCATGCTCCCTGCTTTCACTGCATATCAGAATATCTGCGAACATCATGGTCCAAGGGGATTCCAGTCTAACCTCATCTGTCAGCCTATCCATTACCACTACAAACAGGAGGGGCTCAGAGCTGATCCCTGATGCAGTCCCACCTCCACCTTAAATTCTTCTGTCACACTTAAGGCACACCTCACCATTGTTCTGCTGCCATACATGTCCTGTACTATTTTAACATACTTCTCTACCACACCAGACTTACGCATGCAGTACCACAGTTCCTCTCATGGTACTCTGTCATAGGCTTTCTTTAGATCCACAAAGACACAATGTAGCTCCTTCTGACCTCTGTACTTTTCCACTAATATCCTCAAGGCAAATAATGCATCTGTGGTACTCTTTCTCGGCAAGAAACAATACTGTTCCTCGCAGATACTTACTTCTGTCCTGAGTCTAGCCTCCACTACTCTTTCCCATAACGTCATTGTGTGGCTCATCAACTTTATTCCTCTATAATTCCCAAAGCTCTGAACATCCCCTTTGTTCTTAAAAATGGGAACTAGAACACTTTTCATCCATTCTTCAGGCATCTTTTCGCCCACTAGTAGTCTGTTGTATAAGTTGGTCAAAAACTCCACAGCCATCTCTCCAAATTGTTTCAATACCTCTACCGGTATGTCATCAGGACCACTGCCTTTCCATTTTTCATCCTTTGTAGTGCCTTTCTGACTTCCCCCTTACTAATCATTGCCACTTCCTGGTCCTTCAGACTTGCCTCTTCAACTCTTCCTTCTCCCTCATTTTCTTCATTCATCAACTTCTCAAAGTATTCCATCTATTTAGCACACTACTGGCACCAGTCAACACATTTCCATTTCTATCCTTAATCACCCTTGCCTGCTGTACATCCTTCCCATCTCTATCCCTCCATCTTGCCCACCTGAAGAGATCCTTTTCTCCATCTTTCGTGTCCAACCTGGTGTACTTGTCATCATATGCCTCTTGTTTAGTCTTTGCCACCTCCACCTTTGCCGTACGTCACATCTCGATGTACTCCTTTCGCCTCTCCTCAGTCCTCTGAGTGTCCCACTTCTTCTTCGCTAATCTCTTTCCTTCTATGACTCAGTGTATTTTGGGGTTCCACCACCAAGTCTCCTTCTCCCCTTTCCTACCAAAAGACACACCAAGTACTCTTCTGTCTATCTCTCTGATTACTTTGGCTGTCGTTGTCCAGTCTTTCGGGAGCTTCTGCTGTCCATCGAGAGCCTGTCTCACCTCTTTCCGAAAGGCCGCACAACATTCTTCCTTTCTCAGCTTCCACCACTGGTTCTCTGCTCTACCTTTGTCTTCTTAATCTAACCACCCACCACCAAAGTCATCCTACACACCACCATCCTATGCTGTCGAGCTACACTTTCCCCTACCACTACTTTACAGTCAATCTTTTTCAGATTACATTGTCTGCACAAAATATAATCCACCTGCGTGCTTGTACCTCCACTCTTGTAGGTCACTATATGTTCCTCCCTCTTCTGGAAATAAGTGTTCACTACATCCATCTCCATCCTTTTTACAAAGTCCACCACCATCTGTGCCTCAAAGTTCCTTTCCTGGATGCCGTACTTACCCATCACTTCATCGCCTCTCTTTCCTTTATCAATATGTCTATTACAATCTGCACCAATCACAACTCTCGCTGTCTGGGATGCTCAGAACTCCATCTAGTTCCTTCCAGAATTTCTCTTTCAACTCTAGGTCAAATCCTACCTGTGAGGCATAGCCGCTAACCACATTATATATAACACCCTCAATTTAAAATTTAAGTCTCATCACTCGATCTTATACTCTTTTCACTTCCAAGACATTCTTAGCCAGAGCATGGTGATCAAATACTTATTTTCTTCACTGTACATCAGTTACTGGATGGGGTTGCGCCACTGCTTCTCACGCAGGCATCTTAGCCATTAAAAAAAAGTCAGCTCCCCACCCCCACCTAACAGTCGATTGCGAGAGGCTAGATGCTTGAGAAGTAGATCTTGGGGGGGTGTAAAATCGTCTGGGGACCCCTGAGCTAAGAGTAGCGATGCGCTAACGCTGGTGAGACCTACATTGGACCGCAAAGAGGAAGACTTCAACGAGGACCGCGAGGATTTAGAGGACGCTGCACAAGTGGACACAACCCTCAACTCCAACTTTCTTCACTCCTGCCATGTGAAACACTGCAGGACATTGTAGTTTGAATTTATCTATTTTTTTCTTCTATCTTCATATGTGGTCGGACCTTTACTTTAACTTAGCCTCGATAGTATGTGAATTGTGTACCTTGTGTGTTGACTTTGTTTATTTGATTCTTTATTTGCCCAATCTGCACAAGCCATCATTCTGTAGGCTGGTCCCAAGCCCGGATAAATGCAGAGAGTTGCGTTAGGAAGGATGTCCGGCAAAAAACTGTGCCAAACCCAATGTCATCAAATGAATCCCATATCGGATCCGCGCATGGCACCGTTAATCTGCAGGGCGTAGGTGGAAATTCAGCTACTGTGGGTCGAAGACAAAGAAGAGGAGGAAAGAGGCTTAGTTGGCAGAAGAAGAAGAGTAAGCCACAGAGCATACAATTGAATGTTGGGCCTATGGCAGGGAAAAAGTCAGGAGTTGATGATTAGGTCAGAAGGAGCTTGTGTGGATCTAAAGAAAGCCTATGACAGAGTACCAAGAGAGGAACTATGGTACTGCATGCGAAAGTCTGGTGTGGTGGAGAAATATGTTAGATAGTACAGGACATATACTGTATGAGGGCAGCAGAATAGTGGTGAGGTGTGCCATAGGCGTAATAGAAGAATTTAAGGTGAAGGTGAGATTGCATCAGACCATGATGTTTTCAGATATTGTGATATGCAGTGAAAGCAGGTCGCTGGTGGAGGAATAATTAGAAAGATGGAGGCATGCCCAGGGAAAGAGAGGAATGAAGATTAGCCAAAGTAAAACAGAATATCTGTGTGTGAAAGAGAGGGGCAGAGGAGGAAGAGTGAGGCTACAGAGAGAAGAGGTTAGAGAGGGTGGATGACTTCAAATACTTGGGGTCAACAATCTCGAGCAATGGTGAGTGCAGTAAAGTGAAGAAACTGGTCCAAGCAGGTTGGAACAGCTGGCGGAAGGTGTCTGGTGTGTTATGTGACAGAAGAGTCTGCTAGGACGAAGGGCAAAGTTTACAAAACACAGTGGTGAGGCCGGCCATGATGTACGGATTAGAGACGGTGGCACTGAAGAGACTACAGGAAGCAGAAGTGGAGGTGGCCGAAATGAAGATGTTGAGGTTCGTGGTCGGAGTGAGCAGGTTGGATAGGATTAAATATGAGCTAATTAGTGAGACGGGCAAAGTTGGATGTTTTGGAGACAAGGTTCAAGAGAGCACACTTTGATGGTTTGGACATGTACATAGGCGAGAGCGTGAGTATATTGGTAGAAGGGTGCTGAGGACCGCACTGCCAGGGAAAAGAACGAGAGGAAGACCAAAGAGAAGGTTGATGGATGTTGTGAGGGAAGACATGAGGACAGTGGGTGTTAGAGTGCAAGATGCACAAGATAGGCTTAGATGAAAAAAGATGACACGCTGTGGTGAGCTCTAACTGGACAAGCCGAAAGGAAAAGAACTTAAATCTTTAATTATAAAACCTTATAAATATAATATTTACTGCATTATAAATGGGTAATATAATTATACATGATGAAACACTTCCTGTCTCATATCACTGTATATTTACCATTCATCACTCAGAGACTTCTGCTGAAACTGCCATGTGGGAACCAGAATGTTTAAACAACAGTACACGATTCATACTTTGCCCACTTGAGACAAAAATTATACTAAAAGTGTCTAGTTAAACAAAAACAATAAAATAACATTTTTATCGTAGTACAGAAAGTCACAGGAAATGTGTGGTCTTCTCCTGTAGTACCGAATGCCCGTGGCGCCACTATTGCAGCACTTCCATTTTGCCGGTGTGGCACCCCTTCCTCGACAAGAGGAACTTGTTTCATTAGGGCGGTCCGAAACGTAACAAGTACATGATAAATAAAGCAACCGTGAGTCCATAAACAAACAACCGTAAGAAAACAAAGCAAACGGGAGTCAGTAGAAGCATATTAAGCGTAGCAAAAGAGCATTCTAAGTAAAACAGGAGAGCAAATATGTACATTTAATCCAACACCCAGTACAAGGACTTAACATTGTCAACATAATTCCTAAACTCGACAGCTCGTGCCATATCGCGTGCTTTTGAAAGTTTTCAAACCAGCCTTTCCCTCGTCCTACAGGGATTAAATGCTTTGTTGCAGCTTCAGGGTAATGTTTACCACATCGTTCTTTGTGGCGCACTGCTCATTCATTCATACTTTTCACTTTTTCACTATTCACTTTTCTGCCAATCCATCAGCTCCCTCCCCTTCCTCATTGTGACTAAGCTGTTTTTTTTTTTCATCTTTCTCTTCAACTTGGGTGTTTGGGCAGCAGCTTTAAGATCAAGCACGAGCGCTTTTGATGCATTTTGAACTTGAGAAGATATTCACACAGAGTCAACAGCCATGCAAAATGGTGCATTGGGAAAAAAGGAAAATGTTTGACCTCTGTAATTGCAAACAAAGGCTACTGGACCAAATATTAACATTGGTTTTCTCAGTTGTTCAAATACTTATTTGCATCTGTATCACACAATTAAATCGTTTAAAAAAAAAAAAATCATTCATCATGATTTCTGGATTTTTCTTTTTAGATTATCTCTATGCCATGCACCTACGATGAAAATTTCACACGCCTCCATGATTTCCAAGTGGGAGAACTTGCAACATAGCAGGGTGTTCAATTACTTATTTTCTTCACTGTAAGCTAACATAGATTCAATTATAAAATGCCCAATATTACTACAAATAATGATACCAACAAAGTCCTTTACACGCTCTTCATCTTCCAGTTCATTGGCATCTGCTTGCTCTTTGTGAGGGGCAGGGCAAATTTACCAATTTGACCCAAGAGAACTTTGTGAATATTTCAATTGTCTGGAGCACAGGGAACAACACGAATGAAGAGGTGAGGTATACCAGGATAAAGTGATGAAGATACTGTAAAGAAATGAAGCATCAATTGGACTGTCTGTTATTTACCACAGTCTTCACTTTAGTTTGTTACAGGCCTACAAATGGCTAATGCTAAGTTTCTGCTAATTCAGTCTCCAAAAAGCAGACTGCATTGGAAATTGGTTTCTGAAATGTTTTTTTCCCCCTCTGGTGGCTCATTTTAGCTCAAACGTATGAAGAAACGGGAGCTGTTTGGAAGAGAAGGGCTCACATGGCAGAAGATTCTGCATTTTTGCACTGATCATCAGGACAAAATGAAGCAACATGCTGTCCATCAGGAATTAAAGAACCTTCTTTCTGCAGCCAAAGAGATAGGTAACACGCACACACAGCGAATTGTTTGTGAACTGAGTTTCTACTAAAAATTATAATTTTTTTTTTCGCCCTCATTCATATGTTGTGGAATGTCTGAAATAGCAGCTTTAATATCACATTTTTTTTTTGTCAATGCTAAGATGATAGTTGTTGTTGACTGATCGATGACATGATTTTACTCAACAAGGGAGGAAATGTAAAAAAACAAAAGAGAACACAAACCTTTTGCGCTCCATTCTCCCTCATTCACACACTTTGGCTGTTGCACCAAAGGGAAAGTTCATCCTCTGACCTTTTCATCCAATCACATTGAATATCTTCAAGGTACACTCCTAATATGTATGACAGTTTGTATAACAAGACTGCTACTTATCATAGTTTATAAAAATTGTTTGACCACTACAATAAAGCAATCGTTTTCCACCCATTTACCAATTAATTTACTATAGAAGCAGCTTAAGCAGGGAAGTACAGAGTTCCCTCTCCCCAGCCACTTTGTCGATGTCCTCCGGGTCTATCCCGAGGCGTTCCCAGGCCAACCTGGAGACAGTCTCTCCAGCGTGTCTTTGGTCATATCTGGAACCTCTTCCTGGGCAAAGTGCCCAAAATAACTCAACCAAGGAGAGGTCCAGGGGGCATCCTGAACAGATGACTGTCACCTTTGGCTCCCCTTACTGTGGAGGAGAAAGGCCTCAACTCTAACACCCTCCTCGGTAACTGAGCTTTTCACTCTTGTAGGTCGAGCCCTGACACTGCAGAGGAAACTCATTTCGTTCCCATGTATCTGTGACCTTGTTCTTTTGCCCATGACTGAAAGCTTGTGACGATAGTTGAGGTTAGGAATTTGGATTGACAAGTCAATTGAGAGCTCCTTTACCACAGTGGACTGAAACAATGAAGAGTTCTTCTCTCTTCCAATGCTGTACCACTGGGCTTGTTGTTCTCCTGCTCCATTCTCCCTTCACTCGTGGACATAATTGCAGGGATACTTAAAACTTGTCCACTTGGGGCAGGATCTCTTCCTTGACTTGGAGAGGGCACTTGACCTTTTTTTCCGACTGAGGACCATGACTAAAGTATTGGAGGTGCTGTTTCTAATACGAACTCCTTCACATCATGTTGCGAAGTGCTCCATTAAGAGTTGATGGTCGTGGTTTGATGAAGCCAAGAGAACCACATCATCTGCAAAAAGTAGGGAACTAAGCTCACCAAACCAGACGCCCACAACTCTTTGCCTCACAGTCCAACCTTCTGTTGGCAATGCGACAAAACTCTTACACTGGTTGTGCATGGACCAGACAGTACTTAATATGGGGTCTTGTAGCCGATACTTCCTGAGCACCTTCAGCAACCTCCTCACAGGACATCGTCGAATGCCTTCTCCAAGTCCACAAATCACATGTATACTGTTCAGGTGAGCTCCCATCCACCCTCCAGGACCCTGCTGAGGGTGTAGAGGTAGTCCATTGTTCCATGGCCAGGTCAAAAATCATACTACTCCTCAATGTAGGATTAAAAATTCACAATACACCCCCCTCTGCACCATCCCTGAATAGACCTGATAAGGGTAGCTCAGGAGTATGGTTCCCCAGCAGCTGGAGACAGTACCTTGTTCAGGTGCTCTGCCCTCTAGCCCAGGTCACTTCAACCTCCATGTTGACATCAACAGCCACTGATCCCAGAGCGGTTAGGCCAGACGACTCCTCCCGGGGTTCAGTCATGTGCTTGCGTCTGATGCTCTTGAGGGAGGCATTTCTCCACTCTTCTTTGCAGATTACCTCAAGGTCAATCAGGTTTAACAGGCAACAGCGAATTTTAGGTCTTTCCAGAGATGTTTGATTGGATTCAAGTCTGGGCTATGGTTGGGCAACTCAAGGACAATCACAGGCTGCTTCTGAAGCTACTCCTTTATCTTGGTGGTGTGCTTTGAGTCATCGTCATTTTTTTAAAACGGTGAATCGCCCTTGTCTGAGTTCCAGAGCGCTTTGAAGCAAGTTTTCTTCTATTTGGGGGCTGTCTGTCATCTTTCCTTCTATGGTAGGGTTAGGGAACCTGTTAGTCTGAGAGAGCCAAAAATGCCAAATGTTTTAAAATGTAATTCGAAAAGAGCCATACAATATTTTCAAAATTAAATACAAGTATATATGTACATTTTATGTAAGACTAACAGTTTTAGAGCACAATAAGTCTCTGAATTCTTTTAAACATTATGCTGTTGATAACCAATGATGGAAAAAATATTTCATACCGTTAAAACAACTTCTGGTATTGCAGGATTTTGGCAAACTCCCCATAGGTGAAATGGCTTTCTGTTTCGCAGAATTGCTGAACTCTCTCTCAATTGACTGAAATTCCAGTCAGTCATAGGACCATTAAAAAATTGCATTTGAAGTATGAACCATCTTGGATCATCATACATGTGAAATCTGATTGAAATTTGTCAAAAAGTCCATTTGAAATTCAAGAAATTGCTTAGTTCATTAAAAATAACTTACTCAAAAATCATTGCTATGAAAGGGAGATTCAAGATGACAAGAACGAGCTGAATGTTGAACTGTCTTTGCGCTTCTATTTTTTTGTCTTGTGTTGTGTGTAATTAAATTGTCTTAAACACAATACATGTGCTTTGTGATGTTTTGCTGGTTTGACAAAGGAGATTTATTCTAAATTCACACACAGCATTTGCTATAAATTGTGAGACAAATTACTCCCCCCCAAACAGTTTTTTTTTTCTATACACACCGACTTTTAAGTGATCAGAGAGCGCCTCATCCATGCACAAAGTTGAGCAATTGAGTGTCCCTCGACATCCAAGTGGTCGCCATATTAGTCGCGTCATCTGTCCTTGACGTCATCGTCACTTCCGCCATTGGAAACGCTGAGTGCCTGCTACTACGGAAGCTGAACAACAGAGATATTCGCATTTTTCCGACGCCCCTTCTGACACTGAAGTTCTTTTCGAAAAGGACAACACCACACAACCTAGTGAAGTTACCGGGGCAATATTACACTATTGTTTCGAGCCCTCAGGGCAATATTACACTATTTTTTCAAGCCATATTCAGATGATATCCGATCACGGCCAAACCACATCCTGTCCGATCCACTCCCGCGGCAGAGATGAGCCATCGCAGCCCATCGCAGCCGTCCGGTGTGGCTTATTACAGAGCCGAGCAGTGCTGCTTTAGTCACAGTCGAGCCGGAGCGCTTTATACTAACGTTGTTAATCCAAACCACTGGAATTTCCCTTTAAATATAAGAGGCAACATAACAACCTTTAAACTTTGAGAGCATCATTCAGCTTTCAACTTGGATTGCCAAATATATTCTGCAGGCAATAATTCAGTTTTACACCAGAAAAATAGACGGGGATATCATTATGGATTTAAAAAAAAAGTTGGAAGCGACCTTTCAAATGTGTAGTTAATTGTGGGCATGGTTTGGTTGGCAATGTATTTTTTGTTTGTTGACATTTTCATTGTAAGTTTTCAAAACCAAATAAAATTGTTCTCAAAAATGTTCTCATGGGTAAGTCAATGCTGTAATCTAAATCTTTTAATGAGCCAAATAGCTTCAACGGATGACACTGATCTGACCACAGTGCATACTGTATATCTGATTTTGCTCAAAGTGGTCAAAGGGAGCGCTCACGGGCTTATTAGAGGGAATGTTGACGTCAGCCCATCATCCATCTCGTTGCTTGATTCAGGTGTGGCAGATACATTGTGTGTGTGTGTGTGTGTGTGTGTATCTATCTATCTATCTATCTATCTATCTATCTATCTATCTATCTATCTATCTATCTATCTATCTATCTATCTATCTATCTATATACATATATATACACACACATATATATATATATATGGAACCCTCATCTTCTAACTCCTGTAGTATTCTATAAATAATTCTATAAATCTTAGATATGTTTCCACCTCCTGGATCTGGCCTATCAGCAAGAAGGAACATCTTAACCATACACAGATTGTGCATTGTACATATGTGCATACTCTTATGCCTGAACACGGTGTTCGTTATGGACAATCCGTGATGAGCAAAGAACAGTAAGAGTACATACATACAACAGTAACATAACACCACAAGGGTTCTGATTGGGGGGGCCGTTGTTCCCAATCACACCCTTCCAGGTCTCATTGTCATAACCACATGGGCATCGAAGTCCCCCAGCAGAATGATGGAGTCTCCAGACGGAGCACTCTCCAGCACTCCCTTTAAGAACTCCAAAAAAGGTGGGTTCTCTGAACTGTTGTTTGTTGTATAGGCACAAACAAAATTCAGGACCTGTCCCCCGACCCGCCGGCAGAAGGAAGCAACCTTATCATCCACTGGGGTGAACCCCAACGTACAGGTGCCAAGCTGGGGGCCAATAAGTATATCCACACCTGCTTGGCAGCCCTTGCCGTAGGCAACTCCAGAATAGAACAAAATCCAACCCCTCTCAAGAGGACTGGAAAAAGAGCCCAAGTGGTAGGTAGAGGCGAATCCAACTATATCTAGTCGGAACATTGCAACCTCACGCACACACTCGGGCTCCCCTGCCAGAGAGGTAACATTTAATGTCTCTTAGAGCTAGTTTCTGTACCTGGTGATCAGAATGCCAAGGTCCCCACCTTTAGCTACCAGCCAGGTCTCATTACACCCGACCCGTATGGCCACTCTTCCAGGTGGTGAACTCAATCACAGAATTATTTTTAGGAGGCAGAAATGGCAGGGAATTTCTCAATTCAAAATAGAAATTGTGAAAATATTTTGTGTGCTATCATTCCTTACTTTTTTCTGTTTTACAGTGGGGACTGAAAATGGTCAAGAGGCTGTTGAACACGCTGCTGTCTTTCTCTTTGAAATTTTCCACGACAAAGACCATGTGGGCAGACAGGAGACTGAGGCCATTAAGGAGATGTTTGGCCCTTTTCCCTCATCTGCTGCCGAATTATTTTTTGCTTGTGTGGTACGACTGGTGGATTCACTTAACTATTCTGGAATGAAGGAATTTATCCACTCCTATCGCTCACCTCACACACTTCACCATGGGTCTTCTTTCGGATGTAACATTGCTTTTACCCATGATTGCTATAAGCTTGACCCGCTCGAAGAACTGCTGTGCTCTGGCATCCAAAATCAAAACATGAGCATAGACTTTCACAATTTCCTAAAGACCCAACCAAGCAGGATGAATGTTGTCAATGATGGAGAGATGTTTACCACAGAAAAGTCTTGGATGAATGGAGCTATCCTCAGGACAGAAGTGGAGAAATATCTGAATGAAGGAAATATGATATCTTCTAGCCCAGAGGATCTTTGCACCTCTATATTTGAGATGCTTGCCTCTCACAAAAGCAATGATGAGCTACAGAATGAGGTATGCGTTTTGTATTAAATCTTTTCTTTTTTTAAGGGCTGATAATAAATTTCGGGTCAGTTTTTTGTTTTTTATTTATGCCACAAAGAAGTATACAGGGAGTCCTCGGGTTAAAACGGTCTTGACCTACTACATTTCGACTTTACAACGCCCGTCCCCAGTCCGCCATTTTGTCTTGCTAATGTGCATAGTGCTTGTCCGTGTTTGTGTGCCGGGAGTGTCTTTGCATTTTTCGCCCACTTTTTCGACATTATGGTCACAAAGAAAAAAGCTGTCTTTTAGCAATGCTTCTGCAGCCAAAAGAAAATCGATTACCATGGAAAGAAAGCTCAAGATCATTAAAAGATCAGAGGAAGTAGAGACACCGACGATCGTCGGTAAAGAGCTGGGTTTTAGTTGGGCGGACCGTGGTGACAATTGTTAAAGACAAAGCCCATATTTTAGCGCATGTGAAGGGTTCCATTCCTCTTACATAATGTAATCACAAAACATTATTTGATACTTGTCGAGATGGAGAGGCTTTACGTTATGGATTGAGGGCCAGATTCCTTCCCAATAGCTAAGCACAGCCTCCCCTTCCTCTTCTCAGTCTACCTCTCAGCAGTAATGGTAAGTACTTGATCTTGTTTATTTCAATGTATTTTTTTTATACTATAAATTCTGACTTTAATGATGAAATCCGACTTCCAACGAAATTTAAGTTACATTACCAAATAGGAATGAAACTCATTCGTAACCTGAGGATTCCCTATACTTTGCTTATAAATGATGATCATTAACTGGTGTAATAGTTATTACTTTTTGACACTTTTTTTCGGTACTCTTGTATCGAGTTGAATATAATAAAATTTGCCATTCAACAACTGAAGTGAAGTATGCAACTGCTCCGGGCCGGGGACTGGCCATGCCCTCCTGCAGGCATGGCTCCACAGGGGGGTCCCACATTCGGGCAAACACGCTTCAAATGTATTTATACAGAATTGTCTGGTCCTTCACCTCGGGCTAGTTTTTACTGGGTGACCCTGTTTGTGGTGTGAGCCCCTGATAACTTCCTGGAATCAAAATGTACAAAGCGGTACTAATTTGATATTAGATTGTCATAAACTTATTTGCAATACTTTGGTGTATATCTTTTATTTACTCATTTGAGCAAAATCACTAATACAGTGTGATGAAAGTTTTGCATTATTTTATTTCTTGGGAATGATGTAGATCTGCCTCAAATCAACAGGTTAGACAACAATTATAAAATCTACCTATTGATAATTTATTTTGATTTTCTATTACCCACCCTGACTCATCTAGTCTACCTTTCTGTGACAAAAGTCAACAGCATTTTTTTTTTTGGGGGGGGGGGGACTGGTGTTAGATGGATGGCTGTATTTCTTTTGCCTTACACCAACTAATTTCTCCTTTTCCCACCTTGTCCATCTAGTTATTTGAGCTGCTTGGCCCAGAAGGTTTAGAAATGATCTACACACTTTTGCAGAAAAGGGAAGTTATTGTTGACTCCCCGCAAAACATTCCACCACTTTCCAGGGGACAGTCAGGTAATTTAAATGGTAATAACATATGATATTATGATGTCCATCTGTAAAGCATTGTTTTTTTCACATTTTGTTTTTTCCCCAAAATTGAATAAATTCATTGTTCAAATCTCCACACGAAATCCCACAAATGACATGACTAAGGGTTCTTCTTTTTGAAAATGTTTTAAAAATAGAAAGTTAAGAAAAGAAATGCACACTGTCAATTTTTTCATTTTTTTTTTCCATTTAATGGCACAAGCCTGATTGAATAGGGATAGTTTGGGTTAATCCATTTTCAGAGCTCTGCTCTGGCTTGGGCACTCAAGTACATTCACAGAGTTGTCCTGAAGACACTCCTTTAATACAGTCCACTCCAAAAGTAGTGAAATGGCCTGTTTTTTTTTTTTTTTTTTTTTTGGATACTGTAGACATTTGCTTTCTGAAAAATACAAATGTCAGACAAAAGTTCAGAATTCCAGATTTTATTTTATTGTATTTACATCTCAACTCTTGAACAGAGCACCTTTGGTTTGAAGCTATCCAATTTTCAAATGAGCAAAAATATAAGAACGTGTGTTTCAGGTTCAAGTTTTCAAGGTATTTTCAGGTTTTCAGATCGCCACTGGTCTGGTGCCTGGGTTTGTTGGCCAGGACACCAAGCACAAGGGTTTCCACACAGCCCTTTAGGCGCACGGCCAAGATGCTGAAGCCGATGGTAATGCAGGGGCCAGGCAAGACGGTCCGCCCAAGGATGTTTTGGTGGCAGCTGCTAGATGAGTGCTGCCAGAATAGGTTTGGGTGGTGGCCCCTGGATGAGCGCCCTGGAGTAGGGTCAGGTGGAGGGTGCTGGATGAGCCCTGCCGTAGCAGTCTCGGGTGGCGCTCGGTGGAGGAGCACTGCTGGAATAGGGTCGGGTGATGGCCGCATGGAGTACCCCGCTGGAGCCTCAGTTTTTGGGAGCAGGAATGGGAGCTTGGTGCTGCTGCCACGTAATAGGAAAGGGAGGATGCGTCATTTGGCGGGGAGCAGGAATGGGAGTCGGCAGCAGCAGCTGGAGAACAGGAATTTGGAGCCTGCTGGAGGAAGGAAGGCAAGCTTAATCGGGAAGCGAAGGCGTGAGAAGGCAGACCGGTGCCATCCTAAACGGTAGTGTGCTTCCTGCTGGGTTATTTTGGGCTTGCTGCATGCTGTCAGGTTCAGGTTGTCAACGTTTGGGAGACTAGAGTGCTGGAATTTCCAAAAATGGGAAGGAAAAAAGGGGAAGACCAGATTGGCTTTTGGGAAGAAATACAGAGATGAGCCACAAATGTTTTGAAGTAAAGTTTCATAAGACAAATACCAACTTTTCCAGTTGATAGATGGGCCAAAATATGAAGAAAGGACCTGCTTGTGATACAAACCAGACAAGCTGGTGGTGGTGACGTGAGCATGCTGTGACAGCACGAAAGACTGCATGATCTTCTGAAGAACAAAAACATGGCGCCACCTCTTGCGTCAATTGAGAGAGAAGTTATTAACAAAAAGAATTTGTGTTTTCACAAGTTTACTTCAACGGCAGATGGTCGTTTTGTTCTTTTATTCCTCTTTTGCCAGGTTCACTAGCAGCGTAACTTGTCTAATTGTAGGACTGGGGTGGGGTGGTTTGAAAATTTGCAAATTCACAAACGGCCAATTCTTCTTTTCCTTTTGGCTTGTTCTGTTAAGGGTTTCCACAGCATGTCATCTTTTTTGATGTAACCTTATCTCCTGCATCTTCATCTCTAACACCCCCTGCCCTCATGTCTTCCTTCACAACATCCATCAACCTTCTCTTTGGTTTTTCGGTCTTTTGCCTAGCAGCTCAATCCTTAGCACCCTTCTACCAATACACTCACTCTCTCGCCTCTGGACCTGTCCAAACTATTGAAGTCTGCTCTCTTGAACCTTGTCTCCAAAACATCCAACTTTGGCTGTCTCTCGAATTAGCTCATTTCTAATTCTATCCAACCTGCTCACTCTTAGAGAGAACCTCAACATCTTCATTTCTACCACCTTCAGATTTGCCTTCTGTTGTCTCTTCAGTGCCTCCATCTCTAATCTGTACATCATGGCTGCCCTCATCACTGTTTTATAAACTTTGCCATTCATCCTAGCAGACACTCTTCTGTCACAAAACACAACAGACACCTTCCACCAGCTGTTCCAACCGGCTTGGACATGTTTCTTCACTTCCTGACCACACTCACCATTGCTCTCGATTATTGTCCCCGAGACCCTTGCGATTTCTTCTCCCTGGAGGCTCACTTTTCCCTCTCCACCTCTCATTCATGCACATATATTCTGTTTTACTTTGGCTAATCTTCATTCCTCTCATTTCCAATGCAAGCCTCCATCTTTCTAATTGTTCCTCCACCTGTTCCCTGCTTTCACTGCAGATCAAAATGTCATCTGCGAACATTATGGTCCAAGGGGATTCCAGTCTAACCTCATCTGTAAGCCTATTGATTACCACCGCAAACAGGAAGGGGCTCAGAGCTTATCCCTGACTCAGTCCCATCTCCACCTTAAATTCTTCTGTCACACCTACGTCACACATCACCATTGTTCTTGTGCCCTCATACATGTCCTGAACTCTTCTAAAATATTTCTCCACCACACCAGACCTACATATGCAATACCACAGTTTTTGGGACTCTCTCATAGGCTTTCTCCAGTAAGTAAGGTACAACTGAAATTTTCAAAGAGGCACCTGAGCTTCTCCCACATCTTTCAAAAGACTGCCCTTTTTTTTTTTTTTTTTTTTGTACCTTCTTATTTCAAGCAGGACTTCCAATTCCAATGGAGCTGGTATGTTGTGTTAAATAAAAAGAGAATACAGAAATATTTAATTTTAAAATATAAACTTTTTTTTTGATCAAATAATCATTAACTTGGAATTTTATGGCTTCAACATGTTCCAAAAAAGCTGGAAAAAGGGTCTTGTCTATCACTATTACATCAACTTAAATTTTCACAATATTTAATTAAGGTTTTAGAAATGAGGACACTAATTGTTGAAGCTTTTTGGGTAGATTTATTTTCACCCATTCTTGCTTGGTGTACAGCTTTTGCTGTTCAACAGTCCGTGGTGTCCGTTGTCATATTTTACTATTCAAAATGTGTCACAAATTTTCAATGGGAGACATGTCTGGACTGCACGCAGGCCAGTACAGTACATGCATTCTTTTACCAAGAAGCCATGGTGTTGTAACCCATACAGAATGTGATCTGGCATTCTTTCTGAAATAAGCAGGAGGGTCCATGAAAAAGATGTTGCTTAGATGGCAGTATATGTTTCTACAAAACCTTTTATCTACCTTTTATTATTTATGGTGCTTCCACAGATGTGTAAGTTACCCATGCTGTTGGCACTAACACAGCCCCATCCTATCATAGATGCTGGCTTTTGAACTTTGCAAACACTGCCACAAATTTTTCCCGATTTGTGAGTTGTTCAATTTGCACCCAGTGTGACCACGCCATTATAATTACTTGTCCCATTTCTACCATTGCAGTGTGCAGTTAACTAGTGTAGCTACACAGCTCCACCCTACAAAGGCATATTCCCTGGATGGTGAAATTTACAGAACAGTGCAGTGTCATTATTTCAATTCCCAAGTGTTGTGTATTTTGGGTTATTTAAACTACCTTATAATATGTTGGACCAAACCATTGCTGGTACGTAGACCCTTTCCCGAAATTTTGAATATCAAGTAAAATGTATTTACATAATCAATTAGTCCATTTTCCAACCTTCTTACTCCATTCAGAAAGTTGAACTTTCATGGATTATAGATTTAGGGCCCACAATATAAACTATTTCAAGTTAACAACAATTTCTCAATATTCAAATATTTTGAATTCCTGATTTTTATGGGTTTATGAGCTGGAAGCTCAAATTTGGTAAAATCTAATACAGCTTTAAAATGTGGACCCTGAATCAACAAGATATGGCAATTTAACCTTTTGAATGAAATTATGAAAAAAATGTTTCAAAGACCTAATATTGTTGGAAATATTCTGTAATTAACAGGAAATACTATATGATCAAATACAGTACGCCCAAATGTCTGATGGTATTGTGAGCCACAGGCTGAATTACGTGTACCAACGTGTTTATTAAGCAGTTGCATTTCCCTCAAGCACCTTTATTACGTAGACCCACACCAAACAATCCCAAGCACAGGTAAAGCTGTGGGAAGAGTTCACTGCTTGTTTATTGGCTGACAGGAGCACTATTTAGCTTGCCAGCTAGCTAGTAGTTAGCACCTCTTGAAGTGGCATGCACAACAAGCACTGAAATTTGTCAATTAATAGTTTCTTGGATCAAATATGTTAGGATGTGTAGGAAATGGCATAAGAAAGATGTGAGACGGGGTGTCAAGATGATTGACAATTGAGTGAGGTGTGGTCTCACTATTTTCAATGGACTTGCAGTGTTAGACTGACTTTTTAAACTTTTTTTTTTTTTTTATTTAAATCATTTAAATTTGGCAGGGTTGTTAACTCTTCTCTGCAGTATGTCAAATTCAATTCATTTATGTTCCTTTTACAGGGACTTTAATATTGTCCTGTAAATTCAACCTTGCAACCTTATTTGCCCCCTCTTTCAGATTCCGTCCGAAAACTCAGTGACGAAGTTACAAGGCCAGCCTATGGCTGTCAGGTGACCATTCACTCTGAACAAGAAAGACATTTGATGAAGATATTTCGCAGGGAAGAGAAGAGAGAGAGGAAAAGGGGAAAAGGAACTGATGATGTGGAATGCTCAGATGCTATCTTGAATTTTGACCCAAAAGAGATGAGAACCCAACGGTAAAGCAGAGCTTCTTCTTTCCATCTCTGTGTCTTTGTCCTCTTGTTACAGCTGACAAGCTACATTATATCTAGACAACTGACATGTTGGTGTTGGGGGGTAACGTTAATTCCATTCTCTCACGTTTGAAAATTATTGTAGTTGTGTAAAATGAAGAGTAGTAAGAGTAAAAGGACAGTTTTCCATCTCACTTACAAATGATAAATCGTGGAAACCGGAATGCAAATGTTATCGAGTTACATCCACCTCAAACTGGCAAACCATTATCAAATATGTTAACTATCGTTTACAGTTGTGTATTGTTCTTTTGTGCAGGGAGCAGGCTTTGTTGACTGCACGACATGAACCTGTACTTGGTAGAGAACGAGTGTATGAACGGATTAAATACCCAAATGTCTATGACAGCTATGCCGACGCCACAAAAACACACGCTTTTGTTGGAGGAGCAACGGTGAGCCTTTTTTCCCCCTTCCAATTTATGAGTAAACTTACATATATACGTGTGAGTGTGTGTGTGTATATATATGTCAGTGCTTGTGAAACTTTTGTCTAAATTGACACACATTGATGTTGAGTGTATCTGATAAGGTTTGGTATTTGTGTTAAAGGTCTCATGGTATCATGAAATAAAAAAATATTTTTCAGGTTTGCAGGATAATTTCGGCTAAAAATGGCAATAAAGACCATTTTAATTTTTTTTTGTTACACCTGGCAATTGAGAGGTTTGAATTTTTCATTAACATACATGTAAATAAACTTTGGTCTGTTTGAATCGCTCATCCCCCTCAATTTTATCCATCCATTATCCAAGCTGCTCATCCTCACAAGGATCACGGGAAAGGTCGAACCTATCTCAGCTAGATCTGCCCACAGATCAGGTGTAAGGTGGACAACACTCTGAATTGGTTGGCAGTCAGTCGCAGGGCAGAAATCGACACCATCACTAAGCGGGAATCGATCCCACGCTGCCCGCACCAAAGTTAGGCGTGTGTCCCACTACACCATCAGTCATCTCTGTGGCCTAAAAGTTCCGTGGCCAGGCTACGCATTCCTAGCATCTTCACGTTCATTTCATCCGATGTAAGGGACTATTACTACCTTCATGAAGCAGAATTCACCAAGCTGGATTGTTGTCCCAATGCTCCAAGTTACTACTTCCATGTTGTCTTTTCAAGATTTGCTTGCAATTTTCCCCTTTAGTATACAATGATGTTTAAAATATTTTTTTGCATTATTTCAACCACACTGTGTTTTAAAGTCAATGGATTATCTGTTACAATGTTTTACATATGAGTTGGTAGGCCTGGTAGGTATTTTGTACAATGTGTCACAATTTGTGGAGCATCAAAATGAGAGTGTTGAGTTTGAGTTTCCTTCGCCGTCATTTTGTAATTTATCTGCTCAAAGAATAGATTTTATTGGCAGTGTACACTGACCACACATTTTGACACCACTCATGGAGTATCTATCAAGTATTCCTCCCTTAAAATGTTGACTTTTAGGGATGTAATAATTTTACAATGATTATTAGGGCCCGAGCAGTGACCGTTGCAAGGTCCCTGTTATAATCGTGAGAATTTTTCTTGTAGTTGTACGCTAATGCAAACTACAGCCACAGTAATGAACGGTGTTAAATGTTATACCTCTAGGACAACTGAATACAAAATAGTTCATTTCTGCATCTTCTTTTATTAATTGCAACCAGATGCTGCTACCTCTGGGAATCCGCAGAGAAAATACTAAAATGTACGAAGAGGTGGAGATTCCACCTAATGCACCAATGCCGATTGGCTTTGAAGAGAAGCCCATCTACATCACTGAACTGGATGAAGTAAGAAACCTTTGTTTAAACTCTTTGTAACAGAATGATTAATTTTGACTCCTGTACTTGCTTCATGTACATGTAGTTTATCAGCTCAGATCTTCTTTTTCACACCTTCTTTTTTTGTAATGACATTCACCACTTAACCAGAAGTAGGGGAAATTAATAGTTATACAGTAACCCTTCATTTTTCTTGGTTAATTAAGACCAGAACCAACTGTGAAAAGTGAAAAACCGCGAAGTAGGGGGGAATATATGTTTATGTGTCTACCAGAACATTTTAAATATTTGCACTTTGCATATTTGAGGCAAAAAGAGGTATTAAGTTTAATCTTTAATTATAAAACCAAATAAATACAATAAATACAGTAATTTTAAATTCATAATAAAGATATAAATTATAAAACACTTTCTTTATTATAGTACCATAAAGTTACTCATCACTCAGACTCTTTTGCTGGAGGTGCTGCCAATGTACCCGAGTTTAACTTTGAGATGCGGAGTTGTTTCGTCTTTGTGTGTGTGTGTGTGTGTGTGTGTGTGTGTGTGTGTGTGTGTGTGTATGGGTACCAGAATGTTTAAAATGTCAACAGTACAGTATTTATACTTTGCATACTTGAGACAAAAATTACAACAGTAGAAGTGTCTAGTTAAACAATCACAATAAAACAATGTATTTTGTTGCAGGACGGAATTAACATACTCGGCGAATCTTCTGCTGGAGGCGCTGGCGATGTAGCTGATGGTTTTAGCTTTGAGATGGAGAGTTTTGTGTGCGCATGTGCTTGTGTGCGTATGTGTACTAGAATGTTTAAAATCGGTCAACAGTACAGTTTTTGTACTTTAACTAAAAATTTCAACGGTACAAGTGTGTAGTTAAAACATTTTTATTGCACCACATAATTAACTTTCCTCACTCGGAGAATCTTCTGCTGGAGGTGCTGATTATGTAACTGAAGTTTTTATCTTGGGAAAAACAGAGTGATGTTGTCTTTTTCTTTTTTTCTTCTGGTTCAAAATTCCCCTGGACAAGGACATAATCTGGTCAACACAATTGCTAAACTCGTCATCTCGTACCATATTTTCGTCAATGTCTTGTGAAAATTCTTCCTCCACATAGCGGCAAACAGCATCATTGTCGACGGAGGAAGCCTCGCCATACAGAGGCACGCTTCTGAGGCCGTAACTCTTTTGGAAAATTTTCAAACCAACCTTTGCTTGCCCTAGAGTAGGGCTAGGCAAACTTTTTGGCTCGGGCGCCACATCGAGTATTAAAATTTGACAGACACGCCATGTCAGCACAAGATACGATACATAAAAAAACTGATTTTTTTTTTTTTAAACACATATCAAACACCCAGAAAAAAAGCATTGCAGTGTTAACATACCTTTTAATGAGAACAGTGTTGTTGAGCACCCATTTTATCCAATGCATCAAAGTCTGCTGGTAATTCTGTTGTGGGGATTCTCAGAACAGATCTGAGGTGTTCATTACTCATCTGGAATATATGGGCTGCTTCATTGGTGTTCATCACACTAAACGTCTGTTCACAAACATGTGTAGAGCCAAACAACACCAGCATCGTCTGCGCCATCTTCCGGATGTTTGGAAGTTTGACTGGACTTACAGTGAAGAAAATAAGTATTAAGCAATTACAGGACTGGCATCACTTTCCTAATCCTCCACTCCTGGAGGTTTTTGGAGCTGTAAAGAAAATAAACCATGACCTGCAATATCACAAAACTGAAAAGTCATGACATCAATTCTATGAATTCGACTCTTTGAAAAATTAAAACAAAATATCCCAAATTATACATTTATATAAAAAATACTACCTTAATGAATGACACTGTTAATATGCATGCAGTGACAGAATTAAATGAGACATGCCAATTATGATTCCACCATGAACAACTGAGGGGACAAATAAGTTACTGGTCACTTTTACTATACATGATGAGAATTTTCCGCCGATCGGCGGATTTCTGACTTTTTCAGACCAAAATGACCATACTCGAGATAAGCGCAAATCAGTTGAGAAAATAGTATAACAGTATAACGATCCAATCGTGTTAGTGGTTAATAGAGTTTCACCATTGGCGTGTACATGTGTTCTCGGTTCTCAGAAATCGCTGTGTAACTTGTTAGTTAGCCAAGTAATGGCGTGTGGGACTTAGCACGAACTGATCAACGGTGTGTTCAAAGTTTTACGATGGCGAAAGTGTTACAAAAAAGGATGAAGATCGAGCGAGGGCAATTGACAAGGATGCTGGAATCAAAAATTGTTTCAGACGGGCATGGCTTGAAAAAAGTGTAACAGTGCAGATAGGACCAAAAACGGTATCTTCCCGGCAAAGTGCTGTGCACTCTGTGTTCCGATAGGAGCAAAACATATCCAGGAGGAAACTCAACCCCCTCACCCCTGCCCCCCCACCATCGACAGACATTTTCAGGGATTTTCCAAATTGGTCATTCTCATCCCTGACTATATCCGCGTTATCCTGCCCCAAGGAAGTTGGGCGAGTACCATAACCACTTGTTAGCTAAAAAAAGAACAGATATTTTGGATTAATTATAAATGTCATTAGGCACAGCTGGTACGCTTAATTGATGGAATATATATCCTCAATGGTGGAGGCCAGTGTTTCAGGATATTTAAAATATATTTTGTTGAGTAGCAAGATTCCATCTACTAAAATTACGTACCACTCTCAAGATGAACATATCTTTTCTTTGGAGGATTTGCCAAGGTAGTTTTGCCTGCAAAATAGGTCAGTATATTAATGTAAGTACCAAATTTTTCATTACACATTTTCTAGTTCAGGGTGTACCAGGATCCTGCCCATAAAAATCATACTTAAATTGTCTCCATAGCTCAAACAACAAAAGTTATGACCATTTAAACATTCGGAATATGGGATAATTATGGTATTGGTAAAACAATAGAAAAGAACAATGAGTTGTGACCTTCCCGGAGGGAACGTCAAAAAACAGTGTGGCCGGTCATATCACTTTCATATTTCACTTATGCATCTACTACTACTACATCTACTACTTACTTTTACTATAAGTACAAATAAAGTAGTAGTAGTAATAGTAGTAGTAGTAGTAGTAAGTAATTTGGAGAAAAATATATACTTTCCGACAGGTTTTTATCGAGGTTTTAAACTGAGAAAAGGTTCGAATAATAAGTACAACGGGTTGTCGCCTAGTTATATTACCACGAGGCCGTGGTAGCTAGTTAGTTAGCTAGCTGCACATTAAATTTTCGTGACGATAAACTAGAAAGCCACCCGCAAGCGAACACATGCTTTGTGGCACGTTCCCTACACCACTCATTTCATTTCCAACCTGTTCAGCAGTACAGTATACCACAAGGTACCTTGTGAAAAGCTGGACTGAGATCCAACAAGACCCAAATTGATACATTTCCCGGGTCTGTATTCAACCTTAAGTCATTGAGCACTTTGATAAGAGCATATTCTGCACTGTGATGAGTTCAAAAACTGCATTGCAATTGTCAAAAAGTCAATTTGACTTGAGGAAATTACTGAGTTGATTTAAAAATATTTTTTTCAATAGTCTTGGCTCTGAAATTAAGATTTGAGACAGATCTATAGCTTGCTACCAATGAAGTTTACAGCATTCCATTTTTTATTTAAATGTCCATCATTGTGCATCTGCACAGCATTGTAGTTTGCCTTCTTCTACAGACCGCTTGGGCTCTGGTACCAGTCCTCTTGAGAGGGAGACTTTTATGGACAGAATTTCTCGAGGCATAGAGGAGGTCTGTTTTGGTGGCCTTAGTTTTGCATCTTTGGTTTTTGCATATGATGTGGTTTTAATGGCTTCATCAAGCCGTGATCGCCAACGCTTACTGGAGCAGTTTGCAGTGAAGTGTGAAGAGGCTGTGATTGAAGTGACCCTCACAAAATGATTAGTGGAAAGCGAGAAGTAGACCTGTACCCCCCGGCGGCACAGTGATGTAACTGGTAGCACTTCCAAATCTGAGACCATGGTCCTCATTCGGAAAAAGGAGGCAAATACCCTCTCCAGGTCAGTGATGAGATCCTGCCCCAAGTGAAGGAGTTGAAATATCATGGGGTCTTGAGAAGAATGAAACGGGAGATTGACAGGCGGATTGGTGCAGCGCCTGCATTGATTTTGTCTTTGTATCGGTCCTTTGTGATAAAAGAGGGAGCTAAGGCAAAGCTCTCAATTTACCAGTTGATCGCTTCCACATTTAGAGGAGCCAGATCAGATGAGGTGGCTGGGCATTTGATTTCAATAACTCCCAGATGCCTTTCTGATCCGGGCACGTATCCACCGGAAAGAGACCCTGGGGATGACCCAGGACACCCTGAAAAGACTGTCTCTTGGCTGGCCCGGTAATACCCCCGTGTCCCCCCGGAAGAGCTGGATCAAATAGTTCACGAAAAGGAAGTCTGGGCATAGCTGCTAAAGCTACAGCCCCCAAAACCCAACCCGGAAAAGCTGTAGAAGATGAATGGATCAAAAAGAATGCGACATGTTTCTATGAATACTTGTAGACCACAGTTTCCCTCCTTTGTCATTGAATTCAACGGTAAAACTTATTCTTATTCCACATGGCACTTTTTTTTCTCAAAATTTTTAACCCTAACCCTAAGTACTCTGGAAATGCCGTTGATTTTACTTTTTACCGCTTCTGTTAGCTGCACTTTAAGACCACAGCAGTTTCAAATGTAACTGGGTGAATGTGCAACAGGCGTACCACACCCTCCACACACACACGCACATACTCACACAAAGCATACCGAATGGCAACTGAAACACAACTGTTGCAAAATCACTATTTCACTATTTTCCAGGTCCATCATGGCCTGAAAATGCCTATTATGGCCTGGCGCACAAGTGTTTGGATATTAATATTTACTGTCACCACAAGGAATATGTTAAATTGATAGAAAAAATGTCAGTATTCCCTCTGAAAGATCATATTTTCCAACATCATCAGCGCTTTCACACAGATTAACAGTTACTGTAGCTTCTATTTTCCTCTGCTAATCCAGGCTCGCCCACTGATTCGCTCACAAATTCAGAATATGCACCAATATGCTTGTATTTTGTTCAGGCTACATATTTAAATTATGGTTCTTCAAAATGCGTAATTTTCCCTAAAACTCGAACATAAATCGCATAAATTAAACATTTGAGACGACCAGTTCAGCCAATCATGTATGTACTGAAGTAACCCAATTTTTTTTCATGAATCTGTTAGAATTAGATTTTAGAGGTGTTTTAACTTCTCATTCGATTCACTTTTGTCCTATTCTATAAAATGCCACAGAAATTACATATAAAGCTGCTTTATCCACCATAACTCTCACGGATTGGGGTTAAACTTTCTTGTCCTCTTCTGTGCAGAAAACTGAGTGCATCCTGACTGCATTGGTTCAATTTATTAATAAATACAACTGCTGATAGACCAGCAGTTTCCCTTCAGAGAGCCTTTGTCCTCTGTTGCCTGCTTTCTCAGCCCTTTATCGCTGAGAATCTTACATAATATTGCAAATGTTAGTTAAGCAACTCAACAATCAGAGGAGTTACTTTAGGGTAATAGTAGTAATAGTTATCATGGGAATAATATTTTTTTTGAGCTTCGTTTCACTCAATTGGTTCAATCAATTAAACTATTAATAATTACCCGAGTGAGGATAACTGGTATGGAAAATTAATGAAAGTATACAGATAATTGCAATCACTGAAGACGTGCTTGCATAAAAGCAGAAAAGCTTGTCTTGTTTCCTGCTATGTTCAGCCCTTTCTCTTTAGAAGCACACTTATCGTAGGAGAAATATTGGCTTACTACCTCACAGCAATCGGAGTAACTTACTTTTTACTTTAAAAACTGTTTTCACTACGGCAATTCAATAGTATTATGCAGGTACTGTTCTTCAAAGGACTAGACACAAACTCTAAATTCTATTCATAAAACATTTTCATGGTTAAATAATTTCTTCATATAAATTTTTAAGTATTTGACGCATCTAATATGGCAGAGATCGTAATGTATGATTCAGTGTTCAGAGTCGGGTCTATTTAGATAAGATTCATGAACTGAACCTCTCTCTCCATTTTATTTAATGTTGTCATCTGTGGCGTTTGAAAGAAGCAATTCTATTTTGAGAACGTAAGGATGTAAAAAAATGTTTTCAAATGTCAGAAGTAAAAGAAGTCAGAAAAATAATGCAAGAAAATAATTGTCAAGAAGCAGATAACGAAAGAATCGACTTAAGTATATTCACAAAATATTTTCTCTAAATTTTTCTCTTCCACCCCCCCCTGTGTATTGTTTGTGTGCATATGTGTATATGCGTAACATTTACCTAGATTGGACAACTGGTATTCAAAGGAATGAAGCGTCTGAACAGGATCCAGTCATTGGTGTTTGAGACTGCCTACAACACCAACGAAAACCTGCTAATCTGTGCCCCAACTGGAGCTGGCAAGACCAACATCGCCATGCTGACCGTCCTACATGAGATTCGGCTACACCTACAACCTGGTGGTATCATCAAAAAGAATGAATTCAAGGTAAAAATAAAAAAAAAAAAAATTCTGAACTCAACATTATTTGTAGAACAGTTTTAAAGTAACTTCAGCAATTGTTTTGGCAAAATGTTTGACACCATAAGGAAGGAAGCGATCTTGTCTTGCTGGGTTTTTATTACAAAAAGAATTCTTTGCGAAAAGAGGAAAAAGTAAAAGTCTGTGAGTTGCCACCCATTACTGAAGTCCAAACCAAAATTCTCTGCGTTTTTATTCAAGTGAGATAGACAAAGACAAAACAAAATATGTACGTAAGCCCTCGTTTTTCATGGTTAATCGGGACCAGAACCACCCGTGAAAACTGAAAAACCGCTAAGTAGCGGGGGATGAATGTTTATCTGAGTACCAGAATGTTTAAAATATGTCATCAGTATTTCTACTTTGTATATTTGAGACACAGAGGTATTTAGTTAAATCTTTTGATTTTAAAACCTTATAACTATATTTACAGTATTATACATTTCTGTATTATATTACTGTATATTCATCAATCGCGGACTTATGCTGGGGCTGCTGTGTGGGTACCAGAATGTTTAATCAACAGTACAGCATTTATACTTTGCGTACTTGAGAAAAAAATTACAATAGTACAGGTATCTAGTTAAACAATGACAATAAAATAACATTTTTATTTCAGTACAGTACAGAAAGTCACAAATCAAACACGTGATGTCTTCTCGTGTAGAGCACCGAATGTCCTGATGCACAGTTGTGACATCATTCCTGTTGCACTTGCATTTCGGCATTGTGATGCCCCCTCCCTGACAAGAGGAACTTTTAGCTCGCGAGCAGAAGGCGGGATGTTAGCATCTCCAACCCGTTCTGGCCACATCTCTATGAATGATCTTTTTTTATTTCCTTAGGGCGGTCCAAAACGTAACACACACAGCAAATGTGATAAATAAACCAACCCTAAGTCGATAAACAAAGCAACCGTAAGCAAATAAAGCAAACCAGAGTCAATGTAAGCATATTAAACATACCAAAATAGCATTAAAAATAAAACAAGAGAGCAAATATACGAACTTTATGTACAATTGATCCATTTAATCCAACACTCTGTACAAGGACATAACCCAGACAACACAATTGCTAAACTCGACAGCTCGTACCATATTGTCGCACGCTTTTGAAATTTTTCAAACCAACCTTTGCTTGCCGAAAAGCCTCGTCCTTGAGGGGGTGAATCCCTCATTGCAGCTTCAGGTTCATCACACATTGTGCTTCCTTCCTTCTGAAAGTAATATAGTACATACTGTCAGCCGATCTGGCTTTTTTATGGGGGGGGGGGTGCGATGCACTGAACCCGTAATTGGTGAAGCACCAAGTAGAGAGAAATTACTGTACCTTTTTGTCGAGCTGTACAAAGTTTTACACAGATGGTACCACAAGAAAAAGATAATGATAAAGCCTCAGGGGACAAGTGTTATGAACACCATGACTGGGAGTGCTAGAAGAACAAAGTCTGTTAAAGTTGAAGGTAGAAATAATAGAACTGTTACTTGATATATAGGAAATACATAAAATTTCCAACACACCATCACAAGCCCTGTCGATAAAACACTAAAGATGAAACATAAACCATAATAATTTGTACTTATCAAATATTGATTCAGTATAACAGGTTCCTAATTGCTCTTTGATGTGATTAAAAAAAAATCATCAAGTGAAGTATTTCTTATAGCGCCACAACACAAGTCCTCTCAAGGCTTTATAGACAGACCAGGTCTAGATCCAGTCTTTTCACACAACAGAAATGAACAAGCATTCGGCAACACAGGCTCCATGTGACAAATGGCTCCCATCTTGGATTTTTCAGAAAAAATTAGAACCTCAAACCTCTTTAAAATCCTTCATGAGATACAGTACAGAGAGTCATCGGGCTACGACTGAGATCCGTACCTATAGGAGCGATTTAACTCCAATTTCTACTTAATTCGCATTTCACTGTGAAAGTCAAAATTTACGATGACCGCTGGGATTGGCTTCAGCATTCCTGTGACCCTCGTGAGGGTAAGTGTCTCAGAAAATGGATGGGTGTTGGTACTTCATTGAGAAAAAAAACCTAAAATACATTAAAATGGGAAAAGAGGCTGGGATGGCGAAAAATGAAGGGAGGCTACGCTTAGCTATCGCAAAGGAAACACGTGCCGGTAGCCTTTGCTAGCAGTAAATTCCCCCGAAGCGTCTTGTCCTTTTCTGCTCTTTCAAAGTTACAAAAATATGCTGTGCCTTTTCCCTAAATGAATATTAGGCTGATATTAAGCCAACGTTGATTCTGTACCTCGATCTATAACGTAAATCATCTTTTCATCTCGGCAACGATCGATGAACGTTGCTTTTCTTTTATTTTTTTATTCACAAAATAATTTTTCCGTGACCACTGTATCCCTCATTGGGGTGAAACCCTTCACGTGCGCTAAAATACAGGCTTTGTCCTTAATAATAATCGCCACCGTCGTCCGACTGAATTCCAAATCTTTGTCATATCCATCCATCCATCCATTTTCTACCATTTTCTACCATTTTTCACGGTTGTGTCACGGGGGAAGTAGCATCAGCCGGGATACCCAGATTTCCCTTTCTCCAGCTACTTCCTCCAGGTCTTCCGGAGGGATCATGAGGCATTCCCAAGCCAGCCGAGAGACATGTCGTGTCCTGGGTCATCCAGTAAGATCTGATCTGATCTCCTCAGTAAGACTGAAACTTGTTACAAGGCCAAGACCAAAGAGCTATCCAAAGACACCAGAGACTAAATTGTACAACTCCACACGGCTAGAAAGGGCTACGGAGAAATTGCCTAGCAGCTTGGTAAAAAAAGGTCCACTGTTGGAGCAATCATTAGAAAATGGAAGAAGCTAAACATGACGGTCAGTCTCAATCGGAGTAGTGCCCCATGCAAGATATCACCTTGTGGGGTCTCAATGATCCTTAGAAAGGTGAGGATTCAGCCCAGGACTACACGCCAGGACTTCGTCAATGACCTGAAAAGAGCTGGGACCACAGTTTCCAAGGTGACTGTTGGTAATACACTAAGACGTCATGGTTTGAAATCATGCATGGCACGGAAGGTTCCCCTGCTTAAACCAGCACATGTCAAGGCCTGTCTTAAGTTTGCCATTACCATTTGGATGATACAGAGGAGTCAGGGAAAAGGTTTTGTGGTCAGAAAAGACCAAAATTGAAGTCTTTGGTCATAATTCCTCTAACAGTGTTTGGAGGAAGATGAATGATGACTTCCATCCCAAGAACACCATTCCGACTGTGAAGCATGGGGGAGGTAGCATCATGCTTTGCGGGTGTTTTTCTGCACATGGGACAGGACGACTGACATTAATGACAGTACACAGCTAAAATAACAAAAGAATGGCTACAGAACAACTCTGTTTTTGAATGACCAGCTATATCTCTGACATAAACCCACTGAGCATGTCTGGAAAAACCTGAAAATGGCTGCCCACCAACATTCACCATCCAACCTAATAGAACTGGAGAAACTTTGCATGGAGGAATGACAGACGAATGACAGTCACTATTACTCATGAATCACCTTATTTGAAAATTCTAAGGATAAAGAGCACAAATAAACAATGTCTCAATAATTCGCAAAGGTATATCACAGATTATAGAACTATCTAAGGCTGTTTCATGCTAAACCTTAAGTGAGGTTGCATTGTTGATTTGGTGTCTTTCAGCTTTCACCAACACACCAGTATCATCCTGAGTGGCAGACAACTTCAGGATGTGAATCAAGTGCTTGAGTGTGAGCGTTGAGTGCAGCTTTGTTTTATTTATGCAAATTACAGAGAAAACTTGGTCACAATGACATGTAGTTCCAAACATGCATGACAGTTTTACAGCAATGGCTGTCAAGTTGGGGTAACCTGGCAAGAGATTCTGATTAACTGTTTCCAAGCCAACTGTGGCAAATTTGCACTTCAAGTCTTAGTCACACTGCAAATCTCAATTTTTCAAGTTGGATGTTGACTGACAGATCAGGAGGACTCAAGCTGAATGGCGAGCAGTCTTTTCCAATTCACCTAAATTCTTAATGTGTTTATCAAACTGCTTCATGTCTGTGACATATTGGGTCGTGCACACATTTTTCAGATGTTGACCTCATCACCACCGGTGAGTTGTTTCCCACGATGATAGCTTCAGTTTGAAAGCACGTCTGGTGCCATCATACAGCGTGACAACTTTGTTGCGCCCTTGCAGCTGTTTGTTCAAGTTATTCACACTGGTTTGCCTTTTCCTTCCATGAAATCTTCAACTTCTTCTTGTAAATCCAAGAAATACCTCAGTGTAGCACCTCATCTTAAGCACCTTTCCTCAGTGTGGTATATCAGGCCATGGATGTGGTCATTCTCACTGAGAAGGCTGTCAAACTGTGCAAGATTGAGGCTTCTGGATCGGATTAAGTTAAGTTTTGATGACCACTTTCATGACTTTATCCATTTATAATGACACATAGTCTGCTGGTGCAAAATACGATAAAAAGTCCAACAACCACATCGACCATACACAGATTGTATTTTCTTTCTGAACTTTGTCACAACTCCAGCTTTTTTCCTGATCACGGAGGGTTCACCGTCTGTAGCCAGGGTAACACTGCGGGACCATGCCCTCAGACCCCGTTCAATGCGCCGATGAGCACGGTGAGAATATCAACTGCTGTTGGTGTGTCTTTCATTTGCACCAACTGCACGAGCTCGCCGGTGACAGTCACTGTCATCAACTCGGGGAGGAAAATGACCAGTTTGTAAAGGTTTGTAATGTCAGTGCTTTCATCCATCCGACTTTTCAACAATCATGTTTTTACAAATTCATCCTCACTAAATGGTTTAGAAGCCCACGCAATTTCATTAGCAATGAGGCAGGTTTTACTGCAGCGTAACTGATGCTTCGGGTGTGAGAAAAGACTTTCTTCCGATCCTCCAAGTTTATTCACCCTCTCTGTTCTCCACTGTCTTTGAAAGTTCTCATATTTGAAGATTCAAATTGTGACAGTTTTTTTCTGTGCTGTATCATGCTGTGAACACACAAAAGATACAGCTTTCCCATTCCCACCTGTGAATAAATTGGAGAATGACCATTTTTTTGGAACACTGCACTCTGCGTCCACGTTTCTCTTTTTGACAGAGACACATTGTGGCCATGAGAACGTAAAACACTTTATATAAAAAGTAGAAGTGTGATAAATAGCACTCATCCTGACTGGCTGTGCTTGCTTAAACTGCTTGTGTAAGCCGGTTAAAAGTTGGTACAGGTAAAATTTCAGTGTAATTGAGTAGTAATTAGGTTATAGGTTTTCTTTATGAAATGTGGTGGAATATCGGTTAAACTGTGTGTGCTGACTGTATTTTCTTTTGGAGGGATTTGTATTCAAATGTGTTTGATTCATTTGTGAAAAAGAAAACTTTTGTCATTTTATTGTCATAACCATTGTTTAAGAAGAACAGGAAGTGACGTGTTGAGGAGACGCGGGAAAAAGAGATAAAAGGCTAGACGGAGTGCAAGGTACGAGTGGTTGTTGGAGGGCAACGAAAGGACAAAAAGTGAACGGTGGACATTTATCAAAAGTTGATTGTGTTCGACAACGACTGTTGAAAGTTCAACTGGGATAGTGTGTCGTTTGAGTGGACTACTCAAATCACGCTGTAACGTGGTGGAGTTAGCTGCTACCACAGGGGCAAAGTGCATGCGTGGGACTTGGCTTGGTCGCGAGCAACCAGCTAACGCTAGCTAGCAAGGCCTGTGTGTTGACCACGAAGGAGAGGACAAGGGCGCTAGATAACGCGTTAGCTCGACGCCAGCGTCCTTGTCCTCTCCTTCGTGCACTTTATGCACTTAGCCCCTATGGTAGCGGCTAACTGTTAGCCTGTTCTACTAACAAAATCCTCTTTTGATTACAAAAAAAATAATGGACACCACCCGATCTGCCCCTCCTTGTTGTTCTGCCTTCTAATTTTGACTAGTAATAACTGATTGTTTAGAATGCAGCCCTATGGGGGCACAAACCAGTGCAATCTGTAGGCCGGTCCCAAGCCCGGATAAATGCAGAGGGCTGTGTCAGGAAGGGCATCCGGTGTCAAAACTGTGCCAAACAAATATGAGCGTTCATCTAAAGAATCCCATACCGGATCGGTCGTGGCCCCGGTTAACACAGCCCACCCCCGGCACTGCTAACCTGCAGGGCGTCGGTGGAAATTTAGCTACTGTGGGTCAAAGACAAAGAAGAGGAGGAAACTGGATCCGTCGTCAGAAAAAAAGTAGGAATGCACAGATCCTACAACTGAGTGTAGGGACTTTGAATGTTGGGACTATGACAGGAAAAGCCCAGGAGTTGGTTGACATGATGATTAGCAGAAAGTTTGATGTACTGTGCATCCAAGAGAGCAGGTGAAAAGGTAGTAAGGCTAGAAGTTTAGGAGCAGGGTTTAAATTATTCTACCACGGAGTAGATGGGAAGAGAAATGGAGTATGGGTTATTTTAAAGGAAGAGCTAGCTAAGAATGTCTTGGAGGTAAAAAGAGTATCAGATTGAGTAATGACACTAAAATTTGAAATCGAGGGTGTTATGTATAATGTGGTTAGCGGCTATGCCCTACAGGTAGGATGTGACCGAGAGTTGAAAGAAATTCTGGAAGGAACTCGATGAAGTAGTTCTGAGCATCCCAGACAGCGAGAGAGTTGTGATTGGTCCAGATTGTAATGGACATATTGGTAAAGGAAATGGGTGATAAAGAAGTGATAAGTACGGCATCCAGGAAAGGAATTTTGAGGGACAGATGGTGGTAGACGATGCAAAAAGGATGGAGATGGCTGTAATGAACACTTATTTCCAGAAGAGGGAGGAACATATACCACAAGAGCGGAGGTAGAAGCACGCAGGTGGATTATATTTTGTGCAGACGATGTAATCTGAAGGAGATTACTGACTATAAAGTAGTGGTAGGGGAGAGTGTAACTCGACAGCATAGGATGGTGGTGTGTAGGATGTCTCTGGTGGTGGGTAGGAAGATTAAGAAGACAAAGGTAGAGCAGAGAACCATGTGGTGGACGTTGAAAAAGGAAGAATGTTGTCCGGCTTTTCGGAAAGAGGTGAGACAGGCTCTCGATGGACAGCAGAAGCTCCCGAAAGACTGGACAACGACAGCCAAAGTAATCAGAGAGATAGACAGAAGAGTACTTGTTGTGTCTTTTGGTAGGAAAGGGGAGAAGGAGACTTGGTGGTGGAACCCCAAAATACACTGAGTCATAGAAGGAAAGAGATTAGCGAAGAAGAAGTGGGACACTCAGAGGACTGAGGAGAGGCGAAAGGAGTACATCGAGATGCGACGTAGGGCAAAGGTAGAGGTGGCAAAGACTAAACAAGAGGCATATGAAGACATGTACACCAGGTTGGACATGAAAGAAGAAGAAAAGGATCTCTACAGGTTGGCCAGACAGAGTGATAGACAGGGGCAGGATGTACAGCAGGCAAGGGTGATTAAGGATAGAAATGGAAATGTGTTGACTGGTGCCAGTAGTGTGCTAAATAGATGGAATACTTTGAGAAGTTGATGAATGAAGAAAATGAGGGAGAAGGAAGAGTTGAAGAGGCAAGTCTGAAGGACCAGGAAGTGGCAATGATTAGTAAGGGGGAAGTCAGAAAGGCACTACAAAGGATGAAAAATGGAAAGGCAGTGGTCCTGATGACATACCGGTAGAGGTATTGAAACAATTCGGAGAGATGGCTGTGGAGTTTTTGACCAACTTATACAACAGACTACTAGTGGGCTAAAAGATGCCTGAAGAATGGAGAAAAAGTGTTCTAGTTCCCATTTTTAAGAACAAAGGGGATGTTCAGAGCTTTGGGAATTATAGAGGAATAAAGTTGATGAACCACACAATGAAGTTATGGGAAAGAGTAGTGGAGGCTAGACTCAGGACAGAAGTAAGTAAGTAAGTTTCATGCCTAGAAATAGTACCACAGATGCATTATTTGCCTTGAGGATGCTAGTGGAAAAGTACAGAGAAGGTCAGAAGGAGCGACATTGTGTTTTTTTGGATCTAGAGAAAGCCTATGACAGAGTACCAAGAGAGGAACTGTGGTACTGCATGAGTAAGTCTGGCGTGGCAGAGAAGTACGTTAAAATAGTAGAGGACATGATGGCAGCAGAACAATGGTGAGGTGTGCCTTAGGTGTGACAGAAGAATTTAAGGTGGAGGTGGGACTGCATCAGGGATCAGCTCTGAGCCCCTTCCTGTTTGTAGTGGTAATGGATAGGCTGACAGATGAGGTTAGACTGGAATCCCCTTGGACCATGATGTTCGCAGATGATATTGTGATATGCAGTGAAAGCAGGGAGCATGCAGAGGAACAATTAGCAAGATGGAGACATGGACTGGAAAAGAGATGAATGAAGATTAGCCGAAGTAAAACAATATATGTGCGTGAATGAGAGAGGTGGAGGGGGAAGAGTGAGGCTCCAGGGAAAATAGATAGCGAGTGTGGAGGACTTCAAAGATTTAGGGCCAACAATCTAAAGCAATGGTGAGTGTGATAAGGAAGTGAAGAAACGGGTCCAAGCAGGTTGGAACAGCTGGTGGAAGGTGTCTGGTGTGTTATGTGACAGAAGAGTCTGCTAGGACGAAGGGCAAAGTTTACAAAACAGTGGTGAGGCCGGCCATGATGTACGGATTAGAGACGGTCGCACTGAAGAAACAATAGGAAGCTTAACTGAAGGTAGCAGAAATGAAGATGTTGAGGTTTTCGCTCGGAGTGAGCAGGTTGGATAGGATAAGAAATGAGCTCATTACATTATTTGGGACAGCCAAAGTTGGACGTTTTGGAGATAAGATTCGAGAGAGGAAACTTCGATGGTTTGGACATATTCAGAGGCGAGAGCGTGAGTGTGCTAAGGATGCCACTGCCAGGGAAAAGAGCGAGAGGAAGACGAAAGAGAAGGTTTATGGATGTGGTGAGGGAAGACATGAGGGCAGTTGGGGTTAGAGAGGAAGATGCAGGAGATAGGCTAAGATGGAAAAAGATGACACGCTGTGGCGACCCCTAATGGGACAAGCCGAAAGGAAAAGAAGAACAATATCTGATGGTGTAGTGGTACATTGCGCATGACTTTGGTGCAGCCATCTTGGGTTCAATTCCCACTAAAAGATGGCATCTATGTCTCCTGCGATTGACTTGTGACCAGTTCTGGGTGTAGCCTGCCTTTCGTCCGGATTTAGCTGTGATAGGGTCCAGCTCCCAATTACCGTCACCAGGGTTAGGAATGGTTTTGACCAAAGTTTAAGTGGAAGATACAAATTTTACTGTCGGTCCACACGTTACTCATATATTGATCTGAATGAAGATGCGATAACTATACAGTTGTGCCTCTACTTATGAAATTAATTCATTCCGGAAGTCGTATTGTAATGTGAAACTTTCGGAAGTAGAAACTCATTTTACATGTACATATCGTAATCTGTTCCAATCTGTTGGCCACCCTGAGCAGCAACAACTGAAATTGTTGGGACATGGAACACCTCAACAGGGAGCCGTCCGAATCAGATCCCCCAGCCACTTCATCTGGCTCCTCTCAATGTGGAGGAGCAGCGGCTTGACACTGAGACCCTCCCGGATAACCGAGCTTCTCACCTTCTGTAAGGGAGAACCTTGTGGAGGAAACTAATTTGGAGCACTTTTATCGGGGATCTTGTTCTTTCGGTCACGACCCACAGCTCGAGGAACGTAGATCGACTGGTAAATTGAGAGCGTTGTCTTTCGACTTAGCTCCCTCTTTACCACAGCGGACGATACAAAGTCCGCATCACTGCAGACGCTGCACCGGTCCGTCTTTCAATCTCCTGCTCCATTCTTCCCCCACTCGTGAACAAGACCTCAAGATACTTGAACTACTCCGCTTGGGGCACCTCTAATCCCTGACCTGGAAAGGGTGGCCACCCTTTTCAGATTTAGGACCATCGTCTCAGATTTGGAGGTGCTGATTCTAATCCCAGCCGCTCCACACTCCGCTGTGAACCGCTCCAGTGAGCGTTGGCGACGACAGCTTGATGAAGCCAACGGAACCACATCATCTGCAAAGAGCAGAGATGCGATGATGAGACCACCCAACAGTACGCACTAGAGATTCTGTCCATAAAATTTATGAACAAAGGGCAGCCTTGGCGGATTCCAACTCTCACCGGAAATTAGTCCGACTTTTAACCAGCAATGCGGACCAAACTCCTACAGCGGTCGTAGAGGCACTGAACAGCTCATATCAGGGGGCTCGGTCGAATGGCTTCTCCAAGTCTACAAAACACGTAGACTGCTTGGGAAAACTCCCATACATCCTCGAGGACCCTGCTGAAGGTGGAAAGCTGGTCCACTGTTCCACGGCCAGGACGAAAAACACATTTCTCCTCCTGAATCCAAAATTCGACTTCCCGACGGACCCTCCTCTCCAGCACCACTGAATAGACCTTACCAGGGAGGCTGAGGAGTGTGTGTGTGATGATAGTTGGAACACACCCTCCGCCCCCCTTCTTAAAAAGGGAGACTTCCACCCCAGTCTCCCAATCCAGAGGCACTGTCCCCGATGTGAAGTTGCAGAGCATGTCAATCAGGACAGCCCCGTAACATCCAGAGTCTTTAGGAACTCTGGGTGAATCTCATCTACTCCTGGGGCCCTGCCACCAAGGAGCTTTTTAACCACCTCAGTGACCTCAACCCCAGAGATAGAAGAGCCCACCTCAGAGCACTCATACTCATCTTCCTCAGAGGAAGGTGTGTTGGTGGAATTGAGGTCTTCAAAGTATTCTCCCCACCGACTCAACATCTGGAGTTGAGGTCAGCAGTGCCCCACCCCCACTCTACACAGTGTTGACATTGCACTGCTTTCCCCACCTGAGACACTGGACGGGGGACCATAATTTCCCCGAAGCCGTCTTGAAGTCTTTCTCCATGGCTTCACCGAACTCCTCCCACGCCGGGGTTTTTGCCTCAGTGACCACTGAAGCTGCCGCTTGACCAGCCAGCCTGTACCCAGCCTTGGGAGTCCGACAAGTCCAAAATGACTCCTTCAGCTTTGACAACATCCCTCACTGTTGGTGTTCACCAACGTGTTCGGGGGTTGACTCCATGATAGGCACCAACCACCTTACGGCAACAGCTCCAGTCAGCTGCCTCACCATTGGAGGCGCAGAACATCGTCCACTCGGACTCAATGTCCCCCACCTCCTCTGGGATGTGAGCAAAGTTCTTTCCGAGGTGGGAGTTGAAATTCCTTCTGACAGGGTAATCTGCCAGCTATTCCCAGCAGACCCTCATAATATGTTTGGGCTTCCCACGTTGGACCGGCATCTTCCCCCACCATCGGAGCCAACTTGCCACCAGGTGGTGATCAGTTGACAGCTCCGACTCTCTCTTCACCTGAATGTCCAAGACATGTGGTCGCAAGTTCAACGACACGACCACAGTTGATCATCGAACTGTGATCTAGGCTTTTCTGGTGCCAGATGTACATGTGGACACCCTCATGCCTGAACATGGCGTTCGTAATGGACAATCCATGATGAACACTAGGGATCGCAACCGGTTACAAATAACCGGTTATAACCGGTTTTCGTTTTTTTTAAAACCGGAACCATAATTGGACTTTCGAAATCGGTTAAAATTTCCAATAATTTCTTCCGGTTCCGGTACTCCACATTGCGCTATTTTTTCAATATCATTTCCACTTTTTTCAAGTTTCGCTGTTAGAGTAAAGTTGGACTCAAAAGAACATTCAGTTAAATCAAAGAAACCTCAAACATGGCATCGAGGAAACTCTCCAAAGTATGGGAGTACTTTACAAGAAGTTGTAGTCCCGAAGAAAAAGGAGTCGGAGGCGGAGTGTCGGACACAGGAACAAAAGTTGTTTTATTAGCAGACATCAAAACACTACTCAGGGTTGCGTCAGGAAGGGCATCCGGGGTAAAAATTGTGCCAAACATAAATGTGCGTTCATGTTAGATGACACGCTGTGGCGACCCCGACAGGGACAAGCCGAAAGAAACTTACTTACATCAAAACACTCTCATAACTCTTGTGAACTCGTCACTCCGGAAGAGCAACAACAAAAACAGTCCGTGCGGAACCCCGCACCCCAACTTGAGGTCCCGCGGGTGAATTATGTAAACACCACAATGGTACCGGTTTTAAAACTGGTTAATCGTTTTTTTGCTACAGGTGTTCGGTTAAAACCGGTTATGAAAGTAAGCGGTTTTTTTTTTTTTGCGATCCCTAATGAGCACAGAAGCCCTGTAACCGAGCACCACTCTGGTTCTGATCGGGTGGCCGTTTTTCCCCAATCACACCTTTCCAGGTCTCCCTATCATTGCCCATATAGGCATTGAGGTCCCCCAGCAAAATGGAGTCCCCAGAGGGGGCGCTCTCCACCACTCCACTCTAAGGACTCCAAAACTGGTGGGCACTCAACTGCTGTTTGGTGCGTAAGCACAAACATCAGTCAGGACCTGTCCCCCAACCATAAGGTAGAGGGAGGCTACTCTCTGATCCACCGGGGTAAACCCCAACGTACAGGCCCCGAGTCGGGGTGCAATAAGTATACCCACACCTGCTCTGCGTCTCTCACCTTGGGCAACTCCAGAGTGGAACAGAGTCCAACCCCTCTCAAGAGGAGTGCTACCAGAGCCCAAGCGGTGCAAAGAGGTGAGTCCAACTAGATCTGGTCCGAGCTTTGCAACCTCACGGACCAACTCCTGGCTCCTTCCCTGCCAAAGAGGGAGACATTCCATGTCCCTAGAGCTAGTTGCTGTCGCCGGGGATCGGGTCACCAAGGGCTTTGGCCACCACCCAGTTCACATCCCACCCGACCCCAATGCCCCCTCTTACAGGTGGTGAGCTAATGGGAAGTAGGACCCATGTAACCCTTTTGGGGTTTGCCCGGCGAAGCGCCATGGGTGCAGGCAACGGCCAGCAAGTGCTCGCCTTCGAGACCCACCTCCAGGGGAAAAAAAAAAATGTTCCAGCTTTTTAAAAAATATTTACAATAACTTTGTAATGTACTTGGCACACAAAAAAATGTACTTTACAGTTATAATGGTGCATATGGCATAGAAAAGTGTTTCATTCTAACTTTCGTTCTATATGTTATATAGAACTATATCAGAAACCCCCAATTAGTCTCTTATATCGAGGCTACTCTGTATCCGTTAATTATGAACTTTAAATTAGCATTTTCATCAGAAATTAATCCAAAATGGAATTCAGCATGGCTGATTTCTATAGTGTGTGCAGAGAAAGAAAACAGGAAAGGCATTGAGGGACCTGCACATTGACAGAACAATGGGCACAACAACACTTGCATCGACATCAATAATACTCTCATAATGACTCCAACAACAATGATAATGGTCCACACTGAACACCACTGTCCCTGGTCTTGCACCTCCAGGACTGCATCTTACCCCACAATCAAAGCCAACTCACCACCAGGTGGTGATCAGTTAACACCTTTTCATAAACCGTACTTTATTGTTGAGCTTTCGAGTTAAGTTCAGCACGATTGTGTATCTTAATGGATTTGAAATTGTGGTGTCTACTGGTAAAGAAATTATCCTATTGAAAGTTCATCACCAGCATTTTAGCATCGCCTCTTCACTGTTCATGAGGCCTTACCACTCTCCTTCAGTGTCCATCATCCCAAATCCAAATTATGCTGCTGTGTGTCTCATTTGTTTTCTCACTCTACATATTTTTGTATCTGCAGATTGTGTATGTTGCTCCAATGAAGGCTTTGGCAGCTGAGATGACCAACTATTTCAGTAAGCGATTGGAGCCACTGGGCATTGCTGTCAAAGAACTCACTGGCGACATGCAGTTAACCAAAGGGGAAATTCTTCAAACTCAGGTACCGACATATTTGGATACATACATGCGCATTCACAAAAAAAATGTATGTTCCTGGGAACCTTGAAGTATTTTATAAACACTGGAAAAACCTTCAAAGAAAAACTGTTTGCATAAATATATACAGTGAAGAAAATAAGTGTTTGAACACCCCACTATATTGCAAGTTCTCCCACTTACAAATCATGGAGGGGTCTGAAATTTTTATTGTAGGTACATGTCCACTGTGATCGAGGTATCTAAAAAAAAAATCTAGAAAATCTAAAAATAAAAATCCAGAAATCACAATGAATTATTTTTTTTTAACGATTTATTTGTGTAGTACAGCTGCAAATAAGTATTTGAACACCTGAGAAGACCAATGTTAATATTTGGTACAGTAGCCTTTGTTTGCAATTACAGACGTCAAATGTTTCCTGTAGTTGTTCACCAGGTTTGCACACACTGCAGGAGGAATTTTCGCCCACTCCTCCACACAGCTCTTCTCTAGATCAGACAGGTTTCTGGGCTGTTGCTGAGAAACACGGAGTTTGAGCTCCCTCCAAAGAATTTCTTTTGGGTTTAGGTCTGGAGACTGGCTAGTTCACGCCAGAACCTTGACATGCTTCTTACGGAGCCACTCGTTGATTTTCCTGGCTTCGGGTCATTGTCATGTTGAAAGACCCAGCCATGACCCATCTTCAATGATCTGGCTGGGGGAAAGAGGTTGTTCCCCAAAATCTCACAATACATGGCCGCGGTCATCCTCTCTTTATTATAGTCCAGTCGTCCTGTCCCATGTGCAGAAAAACATCCCCAAAGCATGATGTTAACACCCCCATACTTCATAGTAGGGATGGTGTTCTTGGGATGGAACTCATCATTCGTCTTCCTCCAAACACGGTTAGTGGATTTTTTACGTATCCCTCTCTAGGCCAGCCCACCGACCAGCCACGTTCTACTGTTAGTGGAATTGGGATCCAACTGATACAATGTACTCACCTGTTCCCCTACACCTCAGGTCTCCACACTTTTCAAAATTCAATCCCATATCAATAACTACCAGTCATGAACCCAGTTGATTATTAGTGGAGCAGGAAAGAATGAGGTGTATTCAGCATAATTTCCCGAAGGAACTTGATCCAGCTCATACACCAGACACCAGTTAACACACATATGCTGCACACATTGCACATTCTGAGTTTAAGGTATGGGAAAAGGAAGAGAGTTATTTGAGTGTTTTGATATGTTTTGAAAGGAACACCAAAGAGTAGGTTGATGGATGTTGTGAGGGAAGCCATGAGGGAAGTTGGTGTTGGGAAGATGCAGGAGATTCATCCTAGCATAGACTCTTCTGTCACGTAACGCACCAGACAGGTTCTACCAGCTGTTCCAACCTGCTTGGACCCTCTTCTTCATTTCCTTACCACACGCACCATTGCTCTGGATTGTTGACCGCAAGTGTTTGAAGTCATTCACCCTCGCTATCTCTTTTCCCTGAAGTCCCACCCTTCCCTCTCAACCCCTTTCATTCACGCACATATAGTCTGTTTTTACTTGAATGTGTGTGTGAATAGTTACTTGTTTGTATGTACCTTGCGATTGGCTGGCGACCAGCCTCTTGACCAAAGATAGCTCAGATTCATCTTCTGCACATTGGTTGCCAAAGTATCCTGAATCTGACAAAAGTAATAATCAAAAAATAATTAGGAACTTAGCCAATTAAAAACTGTTAATCGTTTTGAAATTTGGTTCAACAGAATTATTTTGTAAAATTTGTGAAAGAAGTCTGAACAGAAAGATAATACCCAGACAAAAGATTAATAATTGACCATCTTCATAAAAGTTTTCCCTTCTCATGAGCATTACAGGTTTCAGGTGTTATAAGTAATCACTGTGGTGATTGGTGACTTTGTATGTTTGACCCTAAATGTGGACCAAGACATAAAAATATCAAGAAGAACAAAGGTAAAGTCTTAGACGACTGGGCTGCTCAATTTGTCAATTGTGATTGTTCAGTCGCAATTGGTCGATTGCATGACTTTAAATAAATAAATAAATAAATAAATAAATAAATAAATAAATAAAAAACACATTCAACCACCCTGTCGCTTGATTTAGGTGTGCCCAATATGTTGTTCGCGATCTACTGGTCATTCTCAAAGGTAGTGTGTGTAGATCAAATGGCTTTAAAATGTTGATGTCTGGCTATGATCCTTACAATGGAATTTGTCACTTGACTGACAATCGGTTTGACTAATCTGACCTTTTACGACGTGTCACTCTACATATCGACATAATGAGCCATTCTACCAAGCTGGTGATTTAACTTCTTATGTTAAACTTAAGGGTATAAAAATGAATGGGGGAGCTGAACCAAGTAAAAGTAGTAAAATGTACCACTTCCATACAGAATGGGAGGGGGACTGTTTTTTCCACTATCATTTTCAAAATGCATTTGCCTATTCTGCCCGTCTGGAATCGCTATTCCGAAAAAGAGAAATGTGGAGCGGTATTTTTTGACCAAACAAAATGAAAACTATGAGACTGACTAAAGGAACTAAAAATTAGGAACTAGAGGACACACTGGATGGAGTTCAACATCTGTTTTTGATTGGTCTTTTATCTGCTCGATGACTGGCTTTCGTCACTTCTCGTCTTCCCCTGAGTCCATGTACGCTATCACCTTCGCTTCTATGTCACCTGGCTCGGTGTCTGCCATGCGTTGCCTAGACAGGGCATCCGTGACGATGAAGTGTTTTGCCTGGAACATATTCTGCGACTGGGTTAAACTTCATTAACCAGACAAGCAGGCGCTGACAATGAATTGGTGCGGTGTTGAGGTCTTTTGAGTTGGTTAGGGTTACCAGTAGCTTGTATCTCTATAAGCTGCAAAGATACTGGTAGAAACGCTCAGAGGCCCACACTTGTGCTAGGCACTCATTTTTTGATCTGAGCATATCTCATCTCGGCATTCGTCAGCGTACCCGAACAGAACGCAACAGGCTTCAGGACCCCGTCATGACTCTGCAGGAGGACTCCTCCGAACCTGTAAATTGCATCTGTGCTGACAAAGATTGGCTTTGCCCAGGGTTCGCACGCGGCCCTAAAAGTCCTTAAAAACCCCTAAATTTTCGAAGGTGCATTTAGGGGCTCCTAAAAGTCAATAAAATCCGCGAAAACGGGTCAAGCCCCTAAAAAAGCCTTAAATTAATAAACAAAGCAAGGATCTCTACCGCCAAAATTCTCCCTAAAAAATAAATTAATCTTTTATTTAAAAAAAAAATAGCGATCTGTCTGGCGTCCAAATCAGCCGGAAATTGTCAACTAGTCGCCATCTTGTCGATATTCAATTGTTTGTTTCCGTGAGTAGGCATTTCACTTCGTCTTCGTTACGACGTAGTTCTTTCATCGATCCAACTTGTATCACGGCGAAGTGCATTTTTCAATATGCTTGGGTTGAAAGTAAGGAGTTTGGGAGCTGGGTTCGTCGAGATCCAAAAGATCGGCACATGTTTTACTCCCATCTGTGCAAGCAGAGTTACCAGCTTGAAAAGATGGGCGTCAAAGCGCTGAAGTCGCACCGGAAAAACAGGAGACACGCTGATTTGCCGAAGACTCTCTCATCTTCCGTTGGTATGAATCTGTTTCTAAAATATCAAGATAGTGAAGCATCAACTTCGGGCAGTGGTACTAGCAGTGCATGCGCATTAGGGATTGCAAAAAAACACGTAACCGGTTTTAACCGAGCAGCTGTAGCAAAAAACCGGTACCATAGTGGTGTTTACATAATTCACCCGCGGGACCTCGAGTGTGGGTGCGGGGTTCCGCACGGACTGTTTTTTTTGTTGCTCTTCCGGAGTGACGAGTTCACAAAGTCCCCCCCGTTATGTGAGTAGTGTTTTGATGTTTGCCAATAAAACAAGTTTACTCCCATACTTTGGAGCGCTTCCTCGATGCCATGTTTGATTTTTCTTTGATTTAACTGAATGTTCTTTTGAGTCCAACTTTACTCTAACAGCAAAACTTGAAAAAAGTGGAAATGATGTTGGAAAAAAATAGCGCAATGTGGAGTACCGGAACCGGAAGAAATGATTGGAAATTTTAACCGATTTCGAAAGTCCGATTACGGTTTCGGTTTTAGAAAAAACAGTTATAACCGGTTATTTGTAACCGGTTGCGATCCCTAATGTGCACTTACTGTTGTCCAGCCAGAAGTCAGGCTTTATGAACGTAGTTTAATACACAAAGACGGACTCGTTAAAGGCAGACATCGTGTGGACTTTAAAAGTGATCTGCAGCCATTACAGTTACAAATCTTATGAAAATACTTCGAAAGTGTTTGCATTCATGTTCCCAGACAGTGACATTGCTAAAAACTACCAATGTGGCGAAAGGAAGACTTCGTACATTGCTGCTCACTTTTCATCTCTACTGCCTCAAAGCCAAAAAAGCCAGAATAGAGACATATCAACGCTTATTGAGAAGTCTGACAGGCTGTGTGAGGAGGCAGAAGAAAAGAGGAATTTGAGGTTTATCACCGAGGCCAATGCATTCAGAGGCAGAGCAAAGGACAAGAGAGTCACTTTGGCACCTCTGCAGCAACAAAGAGGAGGCACTGGGTAGGCTCAAGGAGCTAGAGTAAGGGTGCTGAACCAGACATCAGTAGAAGACATTTGTGTATATAGTTGCAATTGTCATTAGAATCTGTTTTTCTGTATACTGTTATGTGAAGAGGTTGACGATGGTCATATCAATGAGAACTACCACAAGGGGCAACAGGTGATCACTGTCACAGGTACTGAGGTACTGGAACATTTGATGAACCAAGAACGGTTGATGGCACCATTGGATGAGTCTTTTTTTCCTTACTCTTGATTTCCCACGATGGCCCTAAATTTTTCGTGTCGGCCCTAATTTTTTTCCGTGTCAGCCCCTAAGAATGCCCCTAAAAAGCCCTTAAATTTTTTTGGTCAGACTGAGTATGAACCCTTTTGCCGGATCAAAGAATTCCAAGACTGGTGCTGAGGAAATTAGCCGCTTCACTTCTGTGAACGCTCTGTCTTGGTGTGGATCCCAGCACCAATCACGTGCAGTCTTGAGTAGCTCGTTGAGTGGTTGTAACACAGTGGAGAGGTGTGGTAGGTAACAGCCTAGGTAGTTAACCATACCAAGCAGTCGTCTCAGCTCACTCATGTTCATAGGTGGTTCCATTGTTGGTATTGCTTTTACACTCTCTTGGTGCTATGCCCTTCTTTGTCACGACCAGTCCCAGGAGGTTCAGCTCTGGTTGGCTAAGCTTGCATTTTTCCTTGAGTCATAGGCCAGCGGCGGTGATGGTCTCCATGACTCGCTTTAGCCTCTGGTCGTGTTCTTCGTGTTTCTCCAAAAACCAATATGTCGTCCATGTACACGACTGTCCCCTCATGCCCATGCAGAATATCAGACATCTTTTGCTAAAAGATTTCGGGCCCTGATATGATCCCGAACGGTAGCTCTTTAAAACAATATCTGCCTCGGGGTAAAGGTGGTCACATGTGGGCTGTTCTTTTCGAGAGGCTTATGCCAGAATCCGGTCTCGGCATCCAGGCTGGAGAACATGGTACTCTTCGCTAGCTTGGGCAGTATGTTGTCCAAGGTAGGTGAGAAACATTTCACGTTTCACATTTTTGTTGAGTTTTTTTCAGGTCCACGCAAATTATTCCTTCTCATGACCGGTACCGTGATCAGTCACTTTTTCTATTACGCCCATTCTCTTTAATTCCTCTTCGACCCGAGAGAGTAGTGGAATCAGTACCCACCGTGGCAGAGTGATGCTGTATGGCTCAGCGCCTTCTTTGAGTATGATTTTTCATGGGTTCTCCTTTCAGGGTGGCCAGGCCACTGAATGTGTTGATCACGTCAATGTGCTTAATAAGGCCTAGTTGGGTTTCCACTGTTTTGCTCTGGATATTTTCACCATTAGTTTTAGGTACAACAAGACAGAAGCAGCAATTTCCCAGTTCCCCAATGATATTTAGCTAAAACCTGCCCCTTGTGGCCACTGTGCCTTTCTTCACTTCTCTGATTTGAAGCTTGCTCCGTACTGAGTTGTATGTGGCTTCAGGCATGATTGCGGTATCTGCACTGGAATCTATTTTCAATGAGAATAGTGTATCTGCTACTGTGCACCGTGGTGGCTCATACTCTGCAATTGGTGCATCTTTTTGTTTCAGCTCTAATGAGCCTAGACACACAGTGTCACTCTCATCATCTTTGGTTATCTTGTACAGCTTTGGAATACCACACTGCTGCAAAATGCCCAATTTTCCAACACTTCATCCATTTTTTTCCTTCTGCATGGCACTGTTCGGCCTCCATATGATTACGCCTGCATCTCGAGCCCCTGACCATGCACACATGTAGAGCCCGGTGAAAAGTTTTATAATTTTGAATTTTTTGGCACCATTTAAAAACAAACAAACAAACAAAAAAACAAGTAAAACATTATATGTCCGTGAATGAGAGGTGGAGTGGAAGAGTGAGGCTACAGGGAGAAGAGATGGTGAGGGTGGAGGATTTCAGATATTTAGGGTCAACAATCCAGAGCAATGGTGAGTGTGGTAGGGAAGTGAAGAAACGGGTCAAAGCAGGTTGGAACAGCTGGCGGAAGGTGTCTGGTGTGTTATGTGACAGAAGAGTCTCTGCTAGGATGAAGGGCAAAGTTTACAAAACAGTGGTGAGGCCGGGCATGGTGTACGGATTAGAGACGGTGGTACTGAAGAAACAACAGGAAGCAGAACTGGAGGTAGCAGAAATGAAGATGTTGAGGTTCTCGCTCGGAGTGATCAGGTTGGATAGGATTAGAAATGAGCTCATGAGAGGGACAGCCAAAGTTGGATGTTTTGGAGACCAGATTCGAGAGAGCAGACTTCGATGCTTTGGACATGTTCACAGGCGAGAGTGAGATTATTGGTAGAAGGGTGCTGAGGATGGAGCTGCCAGGCAAAAGAGCGAGTGGAAGACCAAAGAGAAGGTTTATGGATGTGGTGAGGGAAGACATGAGGGCAGTTGTGTTTAGAGAGGAAGATGCAGGAGATAGGCTAAGATGGAAAAAAATGACACACTGTGGCGACCACTAACGGGACAAGCCGAAAGGAGAAGAAGATTTCCAAAAAAATAGCTCCACAATGGTCCCTCAAGTGGCTGTACAGTAGAGGATACAAAAACTCAGTCTCTAATGAAATGCAGTAACTTGAGAGGCAATGTAAGGCCCAATGGTGAGTGTTATTTAGGCCAACTCTCTTAATTTTCTCTGCCTTTTTTGAGTACTTCCTCTTTTCTATATTTCTTCAACTGCCTTTTTCTGTACTTTTTTATTTTCTTCCCCTCTTTAACATGCCTTTCATCATTCTTATGTTCCATTTTTCTCTAGCTTTCTCAGTGATTCCGTGTGCATGCTTCAAATAGTAATTATGCATCTTTATTATTGTTATAGTCTCTATATGGGCCACTCCCCCACCTTTTCTTTTTATTTTTAGTGTTTCCCTTTTCAAGGATCTTTCGTAAACTGTACGCTTTTTTAGTTTTGTACTTTTAAGTTTTTTTTTGGTCATTTCTTTCTTTTGAATGTTTTTTTTCTTCCTCTTTACTGCAGGGATGAGAATTTTCCACTGATCGGTTGATTTCCGACTTTTTCAGACCAAAATGACCATTCTCGAGATAAGCCCAAATCCGTTGAGAAAATTTCAGGCGGAGGGGGGGTGGGGGGGTGGTGGGAATCATGCGCCTGCCTCTCAGTGATGGGGTCCAAGCTGCAAGTTCAGCTTAGTGCTAGCACAAGCACGACTATCATATGCTGTTCTAACTTGCTCAGTAGTGTAAATATTTGCATTTTGCGACATAAACATTGAACTTGTTTGCGGCAGATTACTCGATTGGACAACAGAGTTATACAGTATAACGATCCAATCATGTTAGTGGTTAATCCCGTTTCACCATTGCAATGTACAAATTTTCTCGGTTCTCAGAAATGGCAGTGTAACTTGTTAGCCAAGTAATGCCGCATGGGACGTAGCGCGAACTGAGCGACGGTATGTTTAAAGTTTTACGATGGCGAAAGTGTTTGGGAAAAAAAGGATGAAGATCGAGTGAGGGCAATTGACAAGGATGCTGGAATTAAAAACTGTTTCACATGGGCATGCCTTGAAAAAAGTGTAACCGTGCAGATAGGACCGAAAGCGCTATCAACATGTCTAACCGAACACATCAAAAAAGTTGACATTCCCGGCATAGTGCTGTGCACTCTCTGTTCTGATAGGAGCAAAAAAAAATCCAGAAGGAAACTCAATAACCCCCCCCCCATTGACAGACATTTTCTGTGTTTTTCCAAATTGGTCATTCTCATCCCTGTTACTGTCACAACTTTTTTTCCCCTTTACCTCTCTTGTTTCTTTGTGCATGCTTACAGTTATTATAAATCATTCTTATAGTAATACTGCCTTTACGGGCTCCTGCCCCCCTTGCCCCTCCTTCGAGAGTGTGTTTAGCTCATTGCGTTATACAGGAGCCTATGGGTGTATGGCTTTTTTTTTTTTTTTTGTGGTACAGATTTCTTTTCTTTTCTTTTTCAATGTGTATTGGTGGTTTTGTACTGTACGGTACGGAAGCTATTGGCTGGGGGCTGTTTGTGGCCATTACTTCCAACACGCCTGGACCCCGACCTGCAACTAGCCAAAATGCGAGTTCCCTACGTCACGGGCCTTTGCATTCAGGGGCCGTTTACAGCCCTTACTTAAACGGCCCTGTGCCCCAAAATGAAATCTCCCTGAGATGCAAGTAACCCCGACATGGTCCGCCATGTGGTGCACAATCTCCAGCCTGGGGGCCATTTGTGTTCCTGGGGCAGTTTGCAGCCCTTACTTCAACTTGCCTGTACCCCGACCTGTAAGTACCCTGAAATGCAAGTGCCCCAACGCGGTGTCTGCCATGGTTTGCGAAAACTATGGTCCGGGAGTTATTTAGGGCCTGTGGCAATATGCGGCCTTTGCGTCACCGTGGCTGTACCCCAACTTGCATGTACCACTACATGCTAATACCCCGTCGCTGCATGGCCCTGTACTGGCAAACCTATGGCCGAGGGGCCATTTGCGGGTCTCCGTTCGACGCTCCTCCACCCTGACCTGCACGTACCCTGACCTGCAAGTAAACCTGATGTACAGGTCTCTGAATGTAGATTGGGGGCGAGGTTCCCTATGATACCTACTTGCTGGTCTAGTAAGCAGCGACTCCAGGGAGCGCCGTGCAAGGTCCTCTTTTGTTTCTGTCGAAATTGTTTTTTTTCTTAGTGGACCGAGCAGCGACTGCTAGGGAGCGACTGTAGGTCCCCTATTTTAGATATCAAAAGAAAAAATATTTTTATTATTGTAGTCGTTCCAACTCAAGCCATTTTTGAGGCCCTAAACATGCACGAAGTCACATTTTCCACACATGTAAGGCCTGGTGAAAAATTATACATTTTCAAGTTTTCATAGGCAATTTCACAAAAAGGCTCCGCCATCTACAAAATGCCAGAATTACATCAATAACCAAATTTGCAATCCTATAAGCTACAGGTCTGAAATTTTGTATGCATATAAAGTGGACCCAGCTGCAAAAAAAAGGGCTACATTCCAGCCGCATCTCGCCCATGTCTCGTTGGTGTCTGAGCCCCGGCCACATCTCGCCCACATCTCACCGGCGCCTGAGTTCCTGCCGCCTCTCCGGCGCCTTATCCCCAGCCGCCTCTCGCCCACGTCTCGGCGTCACCTACTGATGCTCAGCCGCCTCTTGCTCCTGTCATGGTGACCCTCGACCCCGAGCTGTCTCTCGCCCAAGCCTTGGTGGCCCTCGACCAGTGTCAGCATCCGCCAAATTCCGGCCGCGGCTTGGCAGCCCTCGACCAGTATCAGCACCCGTCGGCTCCCGACAGCACCTCGGCGATGGTTTGTCCCCACCTCTCACCTACTCCTGTTTGGGTCCTGCTTTGCCATTGGGACCCCCTCGTGGACATCTGCCTCTGTCGCATCCTAGCTGACCTCCTGAACTACTCATCCAAGCCGCTTTGGTTGGCCTGGACGGCTATCAGACAGACTGGGGTTGGGGATGGGAGGTGGTGGTGGGACACACAATCTGTTTGAAAATCTAAATCGACCATCAGAAAGTTTGCCTCAGATTGAGATTTTTTTTTATGGGGAATTTATTTTTTTTGGACATGTTTGGAATCAGGGCCAATATTCACACAATATATGCACAGAATTAGGTCCCCCAAAAAGCACATACAGATCAGACTTCTGAGGATTTTGGAGGCCTTTGAAGTGCTCATTCCAAGTTTTTGGAGAACCTCCACAAAAAAATGGTGGCCACTCATGTTGCAACATGAAATGTCAAAAATGATTTGTTAGAATGTTCATATACTTCTTAAATTCTGCAGAATATAACTCCAGTTTTTAACCATTACAAATGTTGTAACAATTATCAGCATAAATATTTTGTTACTGAATCTATATTTTCCTGTCTCCAGATGTTAGTGACCACCCCAGAGAAGTGGGATGTTGTGACAAGAAAGAGTGTTGGAGACATTGCTCTATCCCAGATTGTACGTCTCTTAATCTTGGATGAAGTTCACCTTCTTCATGAAGATCGAGGACCAGTACTGGAGAGCCTTGTGGCCCGGACCATCAGACAGGTACAGGACCACATTATAATCACTGTTCTTTAGAATCTTGCATTTTTATTTTTCGCTTTGGAAAAATATGTAAATTTCCCAATTGTGGGACTATTTAAGATTATCTTATCTTGGAAATAAAATTATATTTACGGCACGGCACATCAGTCCATCCATCCCCCTTCTACCACTATTCAGGTCGCCAGGGCAAAAGCTTTAACAGGAATTCACAGACTTTATTTTCTACAGCCACTTCATCCAGCTCTTCCGGGAGGATTCCGAGGTGTTCCCAGGCCAACCGATAGAAGTAGTCTCTCCAGCGTATCCAGGGTTGTCCCCAGGGTCTCTTTTCGGTGGGACGTGCCCGGAACACTTCACCAGGGAGGTGTCTGTGAGGCATCCAAATCAGATGCCCCATATACCTCATCTGGCTCCTTTCTATGCGGAGGAGCACCGGCTCTACTCTGAGCCCCTCCCAAATGACCTAGCTTCTCACCCGATGTCTAAGTGAGACCCCGGATGCTCTGCTGAGAAAACTCATTTAGGCAGCTTGCATCATGATGTTTTTCTTTGAGTTACCCACAGCTCGTGACCAAAAGTCTGGTAGGAATGTAGATCGACTGATAAATTGAGAGTTTCCCCTTTCGACTTAGCTCCCTCTTTACCAGAATCAGAATCAGTTTTATTACTGGCCAGTCAGAACCCATCAGCTGACTCAAGACTCCCACAGGCCTAAAAGGCCTGATAGGACTCTTTCTTCAGCTTAACGGCATCCTTCACTATTGGTGTTCAGCAATGGGTTTGGGGATTGCCGCCATGACACCTTACGGACAGAGCTCTGTTCAGCCACCTCAGCAGTGGAGGCACGAAACATCGTCCACTCAGACTCAATGTCTCCCACTTCCCACGGAACATTGGCAAAGTTCTTTGGGAGGTGGGAGTTGAAATTCCTTCTGACAGACGAATCTGACCCTCACAATACGTTTGGACCGCCACGTCGGACTGCTATCTTCCCCCACCATCGGAGCCAACTAACCACTAGGTGGTGATTACTTGACAGGTCCGCCCCTCTCTTCACCGAGTGTTAAAGACATATCGCTGCAAGTCCAATAATGCGACCACAAAGTCAATCATCTAACTGCAACTTAGGGTGTCCTGGTGCCACGTCCACGTGTGAACACCCTCATGACTCAAAATGGTGTTTGTTCTGGACAATCCGTGATGAGCACAGTAGTCCAGTAACAGAACACCACTCGGGTTCAGATCAGCGGGGGCTTTCATTCCAATCATGCTCTTTCCTGTCTCACTGTCATTGCCCATGTGAGCATTGAAGTCCCCAAGTAGTATGGTAGAGTTGGGCACATATTTAGAAATAACTCCCTGGAACACATTTAATATTAACTGCTTCTCAAATAATAAAAATAAATCCGTAAGGATGCATATACAAACTAATAAACATTCTTTTTTGAAACCGAATCCATTGTGCTAAAGTTGAGGAAGCAGGAAATATGAGCTTTGCCAATTCAAGAAGACAAAGCTGGGTTTCCGTGGAATTGAGGCGAGGTGCAAGGTTGGAAGAAAAACTCAAGCAATGGATCAATGATCAAAGAACGGACAACCTCTGTGAGAAACAAGGGCAGAACTTGAACTCGAAGCTTTCTATTATTCCAGTGGGCTTGACGAAGCAACTTCATTCGCTAGACGTCTGCGTAAACTGGGTGTGCAAACTGAAGTTGCGAGCAGCGTGGGAGCGATGGATGACAAATGCCGACACAGCTTTATTAACAGGCAGCGCCTTGTGAGTTCCCCCAGAATTTGTGAATAGATTATACGTGCATGGGATAAGGTGTCTGCTTCCACTGTTGTTCAAAAAGCCGGCATCACGTCTGAGGAGCCGCACAGCAACGAGACCGATATTATACAGTGAAGAAAATAAGTATTTGAACACCCTGCTATATTGCAAGTTCTCCCACTTAGAAATCATGGTGGGGTCGGAAATTTTCATCGTAGGTACATGTCCACTGTGAGAGAGATAATCTAAAAAGAAAAATCCAGAAAACACAATTTAATTTTTTTTTTTTTAATATTTCTTTGTGTGAACCTGGAAATAAGTATTTGAACATTATTGGTACAGTAGATTTTGTTTGCAATTACAGAGGTCAAACGTTTCCTGTGGTTATTCACCAGGTTTGCACAGTCTGCAGGAGGGATTTTGGCCCACTCCTCCACACAGATTTTCTCTAAATCAGACAGGTTTCTCCTTCCAAAGATTTTCTATTGGATTTAGGTCTGGAGACTAGCTAGGCCACACCAGAACCTTGATATACTTCTTACAGAGCCACTCCTTGGTTTTCCTGGCTGTGTGCTTCGGGTCATTGTCCTGTTGAAAAACCCAGCCACGACCCGTCTTCAATGCTCTGACTGTGGGAAAGAGGTTGTTCCCTAAAATCTAAAATACATGGCCGTGGTAATCCTCTCCTTAATGCAGTGCAATCATCCTGTCCCATGTGCAGAAAACACCCCAAAAGCATGATGCTACCACCCTCATGCTTCACAGTAGAGATGGTCTTCTTCGGCTGGAACTCATTATCTGTCTTCTTCAAGACTTGGTTAGTGGAATTATGACCAAAAAGTTCAATTTTGGGCTCATCTGACCACAAAACCTTCTCCCATGACTCCTCCGTATCATCCAAATGGTCATTGGGAAACTTAAGACATCTGCTAGTTTAAGCAGGGGAATCTTCCGTGGCATGCGTGATTTCAAACCATGACGTCTTAGTCTATTACCAACAGTCACCTTGGAAAAGGTGTTCCCAGCTCTTTTCAGGTCATTGACCAAGGCCTGTCGTGTAGTCCTTGGCTGATTCCGCACCTTTTTAAGGCTCATTGAGACCCCACGAGGTGATATCTTCCATGGGGCTCCACTCCGATAGAGATTGACCATCATGTTTAGCTTCTTCCATTTTCCAATGATTGCTCCAACAGTGGACCTTTTTTTCACCAAGCTGCTTGGCAATTTCTCCATAGCTGACTGGCTGACTGGGGTGGACAGGTGTCTATATGCAGTTAACAACCTCACACACAGGTGCATCTAATTCAGGATAATACATGGAGTTGAGGTGGACTTTTAAAGGCGGACTAACGGGTCTTTGAGGGTCAGAATTGTAGTTGATAGGTTTTTAATACTTATTTGCGGCTGTATCACACATATAAATCGTTAAAAAAAATCATACATTGTGATTCCTGGATTTTTCTTTTTAGATTATCTCTCACAGTAGACATGCACCTACGAAGTGGGAGAACTTGCAATACAACTCAATTATTATACTTATTTCTTCACTGTGTGTGTGTGTGTGTGTGTGTGTATATATATGTATGTGTGTGTGTGTGTGTGGACACACACTTAGTGTTACTGTTCCCACAAAACACAGACAAGCAGACTCAAAGACAGCTTTTCCCGAAGAGCCATCAACATCTTGAACTCAAGACCACTGAACATAAACAGCATTGTAATCTAAAATTATGCAACTGCAGTTTCTCGATTGCTTTTCTTATTTCTCTGAGCAACAGTTGAGTAAAAATAGGCAATCATCTGACCAATGCCTGGACATGGGAGTAAGAAAAAATAAAATTCACTTTATTCATGTATTTATTTGACTGTTTATTAAATTTCTCACAGCAAAAACTGTGCCTTGATTATAAATTTTTATCTGAGTTACTTCACCTCATATTTGTTTTTGTATTTTATTGGTTGATCCACCTTGTGGAGAAGCGCTTATCCCCTCTGCACAATCATATAATGACAACAAAGGCTTTTGATTTGAGTGAAAAAAAAAAAATGAATTACACAGGTGTTTAAACCCATTGCTCAGTATTGAGTATAGAAGCACCCATTTGATAATACAGCCATGAGTCTTAAATGTTGTGAATTGTTCTGAAAACGAATGGCTGTGTGATATTTTTCTTTTTTAACAAGTCTTTAAAATGTTGAACAATTATATTTTTTTCTTTCAATATGGGGTGCTGTGTGCACATTGAACATACAAAAAAATACCTTCACTCATTTTAGCAAATTCCTGCATTATAACCAGTGAAAAATTTAAGGAGGTCTGAATACTTTCCGTACCCACTGAATGTTTATTCTTTTGTCACAATATCTTTCCCCTCATGACTGAAACTCAGTTGTTTTATGTTTTTGCCGACCAGGTGGAATCCACCCAGAGTATGATTAGGATTCTGGGATTGTCAGCCACTCTTCCAAACTATCTAGATGTGGCAACCTTTTTGCATGTCAACCCGTATATTGGCCTCTTCTTCTTCGACAGTCGTTTCAGACCAGTGCCGCTCGGACAGACCTTTGTGGGGATCAAATCTACGAACAAGGTAAAGGAATAATGATTGCAATGCATTTGGTAATCTTTGTGTCAGTGTGTATGTTGATAGACTTCTTAAAGTTAGCTCGCATTGATCTGAGACCCGGTGTCTCAACATGAATGTCTTATCTCACGACAGTACTTAACTCACATATCACCAGTTTATTCCTAAGGGTCAACACTAACTTAGAATAGTCACTATACAGGTAGGATGAGAATATATATTTACTGTCCTTTAAAAATCACCCAAAGGTATGCCATTATTATCGAAATAACTGTCAACAGCTACATTGAAGTGGGAGTGGACCTGACAATAAATGTCCAAATTGTACCAATCCATGCTGCCCACTTTCCAAAAGAAGAGAATCATGTTCTACTTCAATTGTCAACTGACAAATTATAAATTTTAGTTTGTTTTTAATTAAAAAAAAAAAGTCAGCCGGAATGGACCTAACAGTTTTTTCACCATACATCAGGATGTTGTCGTATATGGATTTTTGCATCTCCCGTCATGAAAATCCTCTCGAGGCATTTGTGTTGAAGAACCAGGAAGTGACGTTTATTGCAGTAGCGGGGCAAGTGTTCATATTGGTTTATACCTATTGTACTGGCACAAAATTACTCGTTTGTTTATTTCACAGGTGCAAAGGACCAGTCGTGTAGTACATAGTAGAAAGAATAATGGGAGAGAGAGAGAGAGAGAGGAGAGAGAGAGAGAGAGAGAGAGAGAGAGAGAGAGAGCGAGAGAGAGAGAGAGAGAGAGAGAGAGAGAGAGAGAGGAGAGAGAGAGAGAGAGAGAGAGAGAGAGAGAGAGAGAGAGAGAGAGAGAGAAGAGAGAGAGAGAGAGAGATAGAGAGAGAGAGAGAGGAGAGAGAGAGAGAGGAGAGAGAGAGAGGAGAGAGAGAGAGGAGAGAGAGAGAGAGAGAGAGAGAGAGATTGTGGACCAGGAAGTGCCAATGATTAGTAAGAGGGAAGTTGGAAAGGCAGTTGGTCCTGATAACTTGCATGGAAGCAATTTGGAGGGCTGGCTGTGGAGTTTTTGACTAAGCGGGGGAGAAGATACCTGAAAAATGAAGGAAAGGTGCTATTTCCTATTTTTGAGAAAAAAGTCTATTTGCAGAGATGTGGGAACTATCGAGGCATAAAAGTTGAAGAGCCACATAATGAAGTTATGGGAAAGAATAGTGGAGACTAGACTCAGGACAGAAGTAAGTCTCTATGTACAATTACAGAGTAAACAGTCTTTGATTTTGTTTGGCCTCCAATTATACCTGGGCCTTCATCTGAGTCAACATTTTCCTCAGAGTCCAATTCTGAGTTACCATCTTTCCTTTTCAATAACTTCTCCATCACTGTCACTTTATAGCTCCGCTACCAACAATGCCACTGTCACCACCAACTGAAGCATCATTAATCCAATTTATTACAGTGAAGAAAATAAGTATTTGAACACCCTGCTATATTGCAAGTTCTCCCACTTAGAAATCAGTGAGGGGTTTGAAATTTTCATTGTAGGTGCATGTCCACTGTGAGAGAGATAATTCGAAAAGAAAAATCCAGGAATCACAATGTATGATTTTTTTTTCTTTTTTTTATATAAACGATTTGTGATACAGCTGCAAATAAGTATTTGAACACCTGTCTATCAGCTAGAATTCTGAGCCTCAAAGACCTGTTTTTCCACCTTTAAAAGTCCATCGCACTCCGTGTATTATCCTGAATCAGATGCAGATGTTAGGTCGTTAGCTTCATAAAGACACCTGTCCACCCCAAACAATCGGTAAGACTCAAACTTGGGAAATGGCCAAGACCAAAGAGCTGTCCAAAGACACCAGATACAAAATTGTACAACTCCAAACAGCTGGAAAGGGCTACGGAGAAATTGCCAAGCAGCTTGGTGAAAAAAGGTCCACTGTTGGAACAATCATTGGAAAATGGAAGAAGCTGAACATGAGTGTCACTCTCAATCGGAGTGAAGCCCCATGCAAGATATCACCTCGTGGGGTCTGAATGATCCTTACAAAGGTGAAGAATTAGCCCAGGACTACTCGACAGTACTTGATCAATGACCTGAAAAGAGATGGGACCACCATTTCCAAGGTGACTGTTGGTAATACACTAAGACGTCATGGTTTGAAATCATGCACGGCAAAGAAGGTTCCGCTGCTTACACCAGCACAATGACCATTTGGATTACACAGAGGAGTCATGGGAGAAAGTTTTGTGGTCAGATGAGATCAAAATGGAACTTTTTGGTCGTAATTCCACGAACCGTGTTTGGAGGAGGACGAATGATGAGTTCCATCCCAAGAACACAATCCCTACTGTGAAGCATGGGGGTGATAGTAGTCAGTCATTCAGTCAGAGCATTGAAGATGGGTCGTTGCTGGGTCTTTCAACAAGACAATGACCCGAAGCACACAGCCAGGAAAACCAAGGAGTGGCTCCGTAAGAAGGCATATCAACGTTCTGGCATGGCCAAGCCAATCTCCAGACCTAAATCCAATAGAAAATCTTTAGAGGGAGATTAAACTCTTGTGTCTCTCAGTGACAGCCCAGAAACCTATCTGATTTAGAGAAGATCTGTGTGGAGGAGTGGGACAAAATCCTTCCTGCAGTGTGTGCAAACCAGGTGAACAACTACAGGAAACGTTTGAGCTGCAAACAAAGTTCTACTGTACCAAATATTAACATTGTTTTTTTGAGGTGTTCAAATACTTATTTGCAGCCGTATCACACAAATAAATCATTGAAAAATCATACATTGTGATTTCTGGATTTTTCTTCTTAGATGATCTCTCTCACAGCAGACATGCACCTACGATGAAAATTTCAGACCCCTCCATGATTTCTAAGTGGGAGAACTTGCAATATAGCAGGGTGTTCAAATACTTATTTTCTTCACTTTATTTTATGAAGAGTTTCACCCCTTTTCTCCAGATGTATCATTGGTCATTATGGCTAAACAGCTCAACTTTAATTGCGTTAGACCACAGGACATGTCTCCAGATGTTAAATTTGGTGGCTTTTTGCAAACTGTTTTTTTTTTTAGAGGTATTCAAACTTTTTGGTGCGCGCTCCCCTATTTGGAGATTTCCAAACCCCTGCACCGCTTGAAATTTTCTCTGGCGTGGGGGTGCTAAGCACTTGTTTCACTGTGGATAATGACACCAGCATCATCCAGCTTCTTCACAGGGTCTTTAGCTTTTGTTCTGGGTTTACACGTGCATTTTGGACCAAAACATGTTGATTTCTGGGACACAGAGCACGTCTCCTTCTGGAGTGGTGTGATGACTGAACATTCCCGTGATGTTTATAGTTTTGTATAATTGTTTGAACAGATGAACGTGGCACCTTTAAGCACCTAGAAATTGCTCCCATGGATGAGCCACACTTGTGCAGGTCTACGATTCTTTCTATCATTTCCTAGCTGATTTCTTTAATTTTCCCATGATTTCAAGCATGCAAACAGTGTTTGAGGTGTATGGCCTTAAATACATCCCCAGGTGTGCCATCTATTAACACATATGTTGTCAGTTAACCAATGAGGAGCTTCGAGAGTCCTGACCTTATCTGGGCTTCTTCATGTTCTTTTAAGACAGTACTTTTTGGTATGTAAACTTTTGATCTCAAAGAAAAGAACGAACAATTCTTAAAGTAATGCTTTCATTATTGTTGTATATAACAAAATTACATAATTTTGGTGCTCCGGACTGACTTGAAACTGCAGAGGTTTAGTCTTATTTCACTTCAGACAGTGAGGGGGGGATGAAATTGTTGCACAGTGTATGACTGACGAGTTCAGCCTGTAGTCTGCCTTTTACCTGAAGCCAGCTAGGATAGGCTCCAGCTCTCCTGTGACCCTTGTGAGGATAAGTGGCTTCTATCATGGTTGGATGAGGATGCAAATCTCTGGCTTCAACTGTGTAACAAAATATTACAAAACAAAAAATGGTTGCTGAGATTTTGGCATTTGGATGCTACTGTTTCACACAATAATGTATTCATTCAATTGCTATTTGATGCCCAGACCCATATTATTCATCACTGTATAGAAAGCTCACATTACTAAGATGTGAGAAAAAAAAATGACTTTTGTGACATTTTTTTTTCCTATTCTGCTTAGATCCAGCAAATTCATGACATGGAGGAAGTGTGCTATAACAAGGTTGTTGAACAAGTCAAAGCTGGTCATCAGGTAAGTTATCCAAGCTGAATTTTATGATAAGATGCGTTTATTTAGATGAATCTCCAATTTACTGCAACTTAGATACTGACCAGCCACAATTATGAGTGCTAGCACGAACTAATGGCATCCCAAACAAAAGCTGTATCTAAAACCGCTAATTTCCATTTTGGTGGTGTGGTTTTACAATGTTTTGAAAGTGCTCTAACCCCTTGAATTTTTTCTAATTTTACCACTTTAAAACCACACACTTAAATGTTAATTTATATTTAATATGCTTGACCAACACAAAGTGGCACTTAAATGTAGAGTTGAAATTGAAAGATTGCAACAAATGTTGTGTGCATTTGTATTCAGCCCCCTGGCTCAGATGCTTTGTTGAGGAACCTTTCGCTGCAATTAGATCTTAGTCTGTTGAGGCATTCCCCCTATATATCCTACTTCTTTAGCTTTGCATATCTAGACACTTATTTTCTCAATACCTCAAATTGTGAACAGCAATTTTAAAATTTTTCAAGAGAGGCTCAATGGGATTTAGCTTTGGCCATTGACTGAGCCATTCTAATATTTGCATATTCTTTGATCTAAACCAGGGATGAGAAACCTAAATGATGGTTGGGGCCACAATTTTTTTTTTTGTCAACAGTACTGGGCTACACTGGACACATTGATTTGCTTGGTCAGGTTTTCCCTTTCCACAGTATTTCGCTATTACTGTAGGTCATTACTTTTATTTATATTTATTGGGCTGCAGCTTTCGTCAAGGTATGGCGAGAGATGTTAGTTAAAACTTCTTCTTTTCCTTTTGGCTTGTTCCCGTTAGGGGTCGCCACAGCGTGTCATCTTTTTCCATCTTAGCCTATATCCTGCAGCTTCCTCTCTCACCCCAACTGCCCTGATGTCTTCCCTCACAACTCCATCAACCTTCTCTTTGGTCTTCCTCTCGCTCTTTTGCCTGGCAGCTCCATCCTCAGAACCCTTCTTCCAAAATACTCTCTTGCCTCTGGACATTCTGCTTCCTGTTGTCTCTTCAGTGCCATCGTCTGTAATCCGTACGTCATGGCTGGCCTCATCACTGTGTTATAAACTTTGCCCTTCATCATAGCAGAGACTCTTTTGTCACATAACACATCAGACACCTTCCACCAGCTGTTCCAACCTGTTTGGACCCGTTTTTTCACTTCCTAACCACACTCACCATTGCTCTGGATTGTTGACCCTAAGTATTTGAAGTCGTCCACCCCTGCAATCTCTTCTCCCTGGAGCCTCACTCTTCCCCCTCCACGCCTTTCATTCACACACACATCTTCTGTTTTACTTTGGCCAATCTTCATTCCTCTCCTTTCCAGTGCATGTCTTCATCTTTCTAATAATTCCTCCACCTGCTCCCTGCTTTTACTCCATTATCATGATATCATCTGTGAACATCAGGGTCCCAGGGGATTCCAGTCTAACCATCTGTCAGTCTATCCATTTCCACAGCAAACAGAAAGGGGCTTGGAGCTGATCCCCGATGCAGTCCCACCTCCACTTTAAATTCTCACACCTACGGCACACCACACCATTGTTCTGCTGCCCTCATACATGTCCTGTACTATTCTAACATATTTCTCCACTACACCAGACTTATGCATACACTACCACAGTTCCTCTCTTGGTACTCTGTCGTAGGTTTTCTCTAGATCCACAAAGAGGCAATGTAGCTCCTGCTGACCTTTTTCTGTACTTTTCCACTCGGATCCTCAAGGCAAATAATCCACCTGTGGTACTCTCTCGGCATGAAACTGTCCTGTTGCTTGCAGATAATTCTGTCCTCAGTCTAGCCCCCACTACTCTTTCCCATAACTTCACTGTGTGGCTCATCAACTTTATTCCTCAAAAGTTGCCACAACTCTGAACATCGACTTTGTTCTTAAAAATGGGAACTAGCACACTTTTCCTCCATTCTTCAGGCATCTTCTCACTCACTAGTATTCTGTTAAATAAGTTGGTCAAAAACCCCACCGCCACATCTCTAAATTGCTTCCATACCTCCATAGGTATGTCATCAGGACCAACTGCCTTTCCAATTTTCATCCTCTTTAGTACCTTTCTAACTTCCCCCTTACTAATCATTGCCACTTCCTGGTCCTCTCAGTGTCCCACTTCTTCTTCGCTAATCTCTTTCCTTGTATTACTTGTATTTTGGCATTCCACCATCGAGTCTCTTTCCTACCAGAAGACAAACCAAGTCCTCTCCTGCCTGTCTCGCTGATCACCTTGGCTGTAGTAGTCCAGTCTTACTGGGAGCTCCTCCTGTCCATCAAGACCCTGTCTCACCTTTTTCCAAAAGGTCACACAACATTCTTCCTTTCTCATCTTCCAACACATGGTTATCTGCTCGACCTTTTTCTTCTTGATCTTCCAACCCACCACCAGAGTCATCCTACACACCATCATCCTATACTGTTGAGCTACACTCTCCCCTACCACTACCTTCCAGTCAGTAACCTCCTCCAGATTACATCATCTGCACAAAATATAATCGCAAAAAAACGCTTACTTTCATAACCAGTTTTAACCGAACAGGTGTAGCAAAACAACGGTACCATAGTGGTGTTTACATAATTCACCTGCGGGACCTCGATTTGGGGTGCGGGGTTCCACACGGACTGTTTTTGTTGTTGCTCTTCCGGAGTGACGAGTTCACAGAGTTCCCCTTGTTATGCGAGTACTGTTTTGATGTCTGCCAATAAAACAAGTTTACTCCCATACTATGGAGCGTTTCCTCGATGCCATGTTTGATGTTTTTGATTTAACTGAATGTTCTTTTGAGTCCACCTTTACTCTAACAGCGAAAATTGAAAAAAGTGGAAATGATGTTGAAAAAATAGCGCAATGTGGAGTACCGGAACCGGAAGTAATGATTGGAAATTTTAACCGATTTCGAAAGTCCGATTACGGTTTCGGTTTAGAAAAAAAAAAAAAAAAAAAAAAAAAGAAAACCGGCTATAACCGGTTATTCGTACCCGGTTGCGATCCCTAATGCGCACCTACAGTTGTCCAGCCAAAAAAAGTAAGTATTTGCAGTTATGTTCCCAGACAGTGACATTGCTAAAAACTACCACTGTGGGGAAAGGAAGACTTCGTACCTGGCTACATTTGGCATCGCTGCCCACTTTTCATCTCTGCTGCCTCAAAGCCAAAAAAGCCAGAATAGAGACTGACATATCAACGCTTTTTGAAAACGCTGACAGGCTGTGTGAGGAGGCAGAAGAAAAGAGGAATCTGAGGTTTATCACCGAGGCCAATGCACTCAGAGGCAGAGCAAAGGACAAGAGAGCCACTTTGGCACCTCTGCAGCAACAAATAGAGGAGGCACTGGGTAGGCTCAAGGAGCTAGAGTAGGGGTGCTGAATCAGACATCAGTAGAAGACATTTGTCTATATAGTTGCAATTGTCGTTAGAATCTGTTTTTCTGTATACTGTTATGTGAAGACGTTGACAATGGTCATATCAATGAGAACTACCACGAGGGGCGACAGGTGATCACTGTCACAGGTACTGAGGTACTGGAACATTTGATGAACCAAGAACGGTTGATGGCACCATTGGGTGAGTCTTTTTTCCTTACTCTTGATTTCCCCTGATGGCCCTAAATTTTTCGTGTCGGCCCTAAGTTTTTTCTGTGTCAGCCCCTAAGAATGCCCCTAAAAAGCCCTTAAATTTTTTGGGTCAGAATGAGAATGAACCCTGTATATTGAAAGCTATAGCCAAAGATGACACGCTGTGGCGACCCCTAACAGGACAAGCCGAAAGAAGATGATCTTTCAGTTGGATTTACTCTCACTGGGGATGCAATACAGACTCCGTTATGCTTGGTATGTGGTGAAATGCTTTCGTCCCAAGTAAGTATCTTTGTGAGGAGTTGAGCTCAGAACATAAAAGCACTTTTGTTTCATATGGAGGTAAGGTGGTTGTCTTGTGGCAAGGCCCTTGGCCTGTGTTTATGAACAGCAGGGGGAAGTAAATATTTCTAACAAATTAGAGCCTGTCTCACCTCTTTCTGGAAGGCCGCACATCGTTCTTCCTTTTTCACCTTCCACCACATGGTTCTCTGCTCTAGCTTTGTCTGCTTAATCTTGCTCCCCACCACCAGAGTCATCCTATACACCACCATCCTATGCTGTCCAGCTACACTCTCCCCTACTACTTCTTTACAGTCAGTAATCTCCTTCAGATGACATTTTCTGCACAAAATATAATCCACCTGCGTGCTTCTACCTGCACTCTTGTAGGTCACACTATGTTCCTGCCTCTTCTGGAAAAAATGTTCACTACAGACATTTCCATCCTTTTTGGAAAGTCCACCACCATCTTTCCCTCAAAGTTCCTTTTCTGGATGCCGTACTTACCCATCACTTCTTTGTCGCCCCTGTTTCCTTCACCAAACATGTCCATTTCAATCTGCACCAATTCTGTCTGGGATGTTCAGAACTACTTCTGGTTCCTTCCAGAATGTCTCTTTCTTCTCTAGGTAAAATCCTACCTGTGGGGCATAACCGCTAATCACATTATATGGAATACCCTCAATTTCAAATTTCATCCTCATCACTCGATCTGATACGGTTTTCACCTCCAAGACATTCTTAGGCAGCTCTTCCTTTAAAACAACCCCAACTCCATTTCTCTTCCCATCCATTTCTCTCCATTGTAAAATAATTTAAACCCTTGTCGTAAACCTCTAGCCTGACTACCTTTACAATTGCTTTCTTGTATGCACAATATAATCACCTTTTTCCTAATCATCATGTCAGCCAACTTCTGAGCTTTTCCTGTCATAGTCCTAACATTCAACGTCCCAACCCTCAGTTGTACGCTTTGTGAATTCCTCTTCTCCCGACGATTCCGGTTTCCTCCTCTACTTTATTGACCCACAGTGGCTGAATTTCCACTGACGCTCTGCATGATTGCGGTGCCGGGGGCAGGCATTGTTAACCCGGGCCATGACCATGGGATTCTTTAGGTGAACGCTTATAATTGTTTGGCACAGTTTTATGCCAGATGTCCTTCCTGACGCAACCCTCTGCATTTATCTGGGCTTGGAACCGGCCTACAGATTGCACTGACCTGCGCCCCCATAGGGCTGCATTGTGCCTTGTAATATCAACTAGAAACTCCAAATCAGACAGCCACATAGGGTCACTTAGTTCTCGCATAGGTTGTCCTTTTTCAGCCAAAAACTCACCAATTTCTTGCCTTATAGAGTAGAAGCGTGACAGTGCAGAAGCCTGAGAACTCCACCATCTCACATCAGTGTGATAGACAATATCTCCATTTTCCGCAAGAATCTCGTTTAGAAAGTACCGGAACTGACTGTGGTATAGCGCTCTGGAGCGGATAGTTAATAGTCTTTATCAACGGTTTCATAGCATGTTCGTATTGGTGATGTTTCTCACACAGAACTTGCTCATGAATGATGCATTGGAGTTTTAAAGCTTTACCCCTTTCTACACTTAATTTTTTTTATTAGTGTTGCTAATCCACTTCGTTCGCCAGTCATGGATTGTGCGCCATCTATAATCCCAGAAATTTTATTCCACTGGAGTTTCATGTCATCCACGGTAGTGCAAATAGAAGAGAATAAGTCTGTTCCTCTCGTTTGGTTTTTCAGCCTCTTAGGGTCCAGTAGTTTTTCAGTAACGTTCATTTCGTTGTCCACTCCTTTCCAAAAAATAACTGAGCAGTGTCAGAGGTGTTTGTGCTTTCCTCGCAAGCTTGCAAAAAAAAAAAAGTCAAACTCCTTTCCTTTAACTCCCAATTGTCTTTTGATGTTTGATGACACGTCTTCAATCCTGCATGCCATTGTATTACGTGTCAGGCAGGCTTTGGCAAACTCTTGCTGCTTCTCAGGACAAATGTTCTCCACCGTAGTCATCACGCAGTCTTTGATAAATTCAACCTCAGTGAAAGGTTTGCAATGCTCTGTGATCAGCGTGACTACCTCGTAACTAGCCTTTGTAGCGATCTCATTTGACTGTTGGGCTCTTGCAGAATATTGTTGCTGAGATTAAACTATCTTCAGGTTGCTTCAGTTTCTCGTTGTGTTCCTTCCCTGTGCCTTTGTCATATATGTCAGGATGTCTTCATTTGGTAATGTCGCTTGACATTGAACTCTTTAAAAACAACCGCTGTCTCTTTGCAAATGAGGCAGACACAGTTGCTTATTTCAGTGAAGAAATAGTCCAATTTCCACCCATGCTTGACGCGTCGGTTTTTATTTTGCTGATATTTACCATTTTAGAAAATTAGGGGGGAAAAAAAACCACACAGGCTTCTGCCCTCTTGGGGGTAAAAGAGGAACAGCCTTTAGTGTGTAAGATACACCATATGCAGGTAACAGTACTCCTGCTTAATGTATTAAGTCTACATGTGTGCCAGACGTTATTGATTTTATGACAAGAGGCTGCAGGCTGGATAAAATTGGGCCGTAGTTGGCCTCTGCGTTGCACATCAGCCTGCACTGGTGGGGCAATGTGAGCTTCTTCTGCTTACAAATGTAAAACTTCAATTGTTCCTCACTGCCTCATGAGCACCACATATGCCAGTTTTCATACATGCTAAAATACATTCTAGCATGCATGCTAACCATGTAACCAGTGTGTTCAGGTGTACTTCATTGGACCAATCACTTGAACAGCTTTTACGGATTTTGGAACTCAGCGTGCACATAAAGCGTGCCACATTATAAGGCGCCTCATCTATTTCGGAGAGAATATAAGACTTAAGTGCACCTTATGGTCTTCAAAATATGGTACATTTTGAAAAAAACCCAGCAAAATCTGCAAATGTGGGGCCGCGAATGGTGAAAGGCAACTGGGCATGGGCACACTGTGTACAGTATGTTCCTTTGTCGACGTCTACGTGCGCAGCCAACATTGTCACTCGACGTGGCAGTACAATCAAATCAATATTTTCTATTTTTTTCAAAACTTCCTTATGAAAATCAGATAGTGGTACCTTGGTTTTTGAACGTCTCTGTTTTCGTACAAATCGTTTTTTGAACGAATTATTTATTAAATTTTTTTTGTTGCTGTGGTTTTCAAGCGAAAATCGGTATTCGAACGACCTGTACAGCTGAACCACGACGATTTGTTATTGTGCTTTCGAACGCACCCCCGAAAAAAACGAAAACGAGCTGACACGCGCGATGCAACCAGTTGACCCATACACTCCTCTGCAAGCGGATGTGTCCCGGTTTTTACTTTTTTTTTTTCCTTCCAGTTGAGTAATATTAACCCCTATCATGGCTCTCCATTGTCAAGTTTGTTGATGACACCACCATGATCGGGCTCATCTCAGAAGGAGATGAGTCTGCCTACAGAGACGAGATTGGTAAATTGTCAGTGGTGTTCTACAAACAACCTTACACTGAATGCTACAAAAACAGGAAATCATCCTGGACTTCTGGAAGTTTGGCGTCGTCCCGGTCCCATTGTTCATTGATGGGGAATGTGTGGAGAGGGTCCATTCCTTCAAATTTCTGGGAGTCACTTGGACTGTAAATACTACTGCGGTGGTGGAAAAGGCCCAGCAGCGACTCCACTTCCCGATGGTGCTCAGGAAGAACAACTTGGAAGTTAAGCTGCTGCAGGCCTTCTACAGAACCACCGTGGAGAGCATCCTCACATACTGGATGACAGTGTGGTATGCTGGATGCACAGCAGCGGACAGGAAAGTTCTGCAAAGAGTGGTCAACAGTGCCCAGAAGATCACTGGCTGCTCTCTGCCCTCCTGAGAGGACAGTGGCAACTCCGCTATCACAGCAGAGCCACTAATATTGTAAAGGACTATTCACATCCTGTTCATCACCTGTTTAACCTGTTGCCCTCTGGCAGGCAGTACAGGTCACACAAAACACGGACAACCAGATTCAAGGACAGCTTTTTCCCCAGAGCCATCAACGACTTGAACTCAAAACCACTGAACATAACAGTACTGTAATGTAATATTATGCAACAGCACTTTTGCGCATTTATTTATTTTAGCAATAACTGAGCCTTGATGTTTTATTTAGGGTTAGGGTTTTTTTTTTAACCAAGATTTTCTTCAATTTTTATTCCATTTTATTGCACCTTGTGGAGAAGCAATCATCATTTTGTTGTATGCACATCATATAATGACATTAAAGGTTTTTGAGTGATTTGATTTGATATTTATCATCAGTCAACATTGGATCATTCACAGATCCTCACTGAATTTCTGCAGTGAGTTTGCGGGACTGAAAGAAAGGGGTTGTATAATATTGCACACCCCACTTTTCTGTTTTTTATTTGTTAAAAAACTATAAAAAAAATCCAATACATTTTGTTCCACTTCATGATTGTGTCCCATTTGTTGTTGATTATTGACACAAGTTTTTAATTTGATATCTTTGTTTGAACCCTGAAATGTGGCGGAAGTTTGAAAAGTTCAAGGGGGCCGAATACTTTAACAAGGCACTGTCACAACGCAAAAGAAATTTGTTGTTGTCAGTGCTGCTGCGGCACGGTAGTGTACCTGTTGGCCTCACAGTTCTGAGGACCAGAGTTCAAATCCTGATCCTGCCTCTGTGGGGTTTGCATAATCTGCCCATGCCTGCGTGGGTTTTCTTCAGGCACTCTGGTTTCCTCCCTCATCCCCAAAGCATGCATTAATTGAATACTCGAAATTGCCCCTTCGTGTGATTGTGAGTTCACCTATTGTCTCTCTCCATATGCCCTTGCGATTGGCTGGCAACCATTTCAGTGTGTAACCCTGGCCGATGACAGCTGGATTGGCTCCAGCACTCTCGTGACCCTTGTGAGGATAATTGGTTCAGAAAATAGATGGATGGATTTTGGTACCACCCTAGAATGACATACATGTTGAGTACAAAGAACAGTACGAATGAAGTAAGTATGAAATACAGTCAATTGACGGCAAACTTTTTTTTTCCTTATAAGAATTCACAATTGTGCAAAGTTGTCCAAGGATGCAAAGTCATCTTGCATGTTGAGCAGTTAGAATGCCCATTAGAGCGATAATCTAGTGCAATGACCGTTCTGCAAAGGGTCTCAAGGTTTAAGGAGTAAATGCAGTTTAAAGTCACGAGTTGTGCGGTAGTCTGTCGGATATTATATTCATGCTGATTGGTGCAATAGGGTGTGGTAACAACAACTCAAGGCAGTAAACTGTCAGCATGTTGCAGTGGAATTGTAGGTTAGTTATTCAAGAATTTAATAACTTAATTACAATCGGGAAGAAACTGTTGGAATGCCTCCTAGTTTTCATTGATCGGTAGCGCCTCCCTGATGTAAGGAGCTGGAGGAGCCCATCTGTTGGTATCTTGGCCGCGCCTTGCCCTTGTCCTTTTTCAACTGGCATGCAAGTCCTCAATGGTACAGAGGGTGGTGCCAACAATCCATTCAGCAGTTTGGACAGATCTTGTTCTTTCGGTCATGACCCAGAGCTCGAGACCATCGGTCAGGGTAGAGTGTAGATTGACTGTTAAATTGAGATCTTCAGCTTTTGACTTCGGTCCTTCTTTACCACAATGAACCAAAACAAAGTCCACAACACTGCAGACGCTGCACCGATTCACCTGTAAATCCCGCGTTCCATTTTTCCATCACTTCTATAGAGACCCCAAGATATTTGAACACCTCAACTTGGACCAGGATCTCATCCTGGACTTAGAGAAAATGCCCCACTTTTCTGACTGAAGATTATGGTCCATCTATCTGTGGTGAACCCCAGAGATAGCAGGGGCCACTTCAGAGAAACCAGACATTGCTTTCTCATAGGAAGGCGTGTCAGTGGAATTGAGGAGGTCTTCAAAATATTCTCTCCGACTCACAACATCCTGAGTCGAGGTCACCATCGCCCCATCCTCACTAGACACAGTCTTGAGGGTACACTGTGACGCCAGATGGTGAACCAGAATTCCATCGAAGCTGTCTGGAAGTCTTTTTCCATTGCCTCACAAACTCCTCCCATGCCTGAGGTTTTACTTCAGTGACCACCAAATCTGTGTTCCATTTGGCCATGAGATGCCTTAGTATTGTCACAGCCCAAAAATGCCTGATAGGATTTCTTCTTCAGCTTGTCGGTCCACCAACAGGTTCAGGGATTGCCACCATGACAGGGACCGACCACTTTATGGTCACAGCTCCGGTCTGCTGCCTCAACAGGCGCGGAACATGGTCGACTTGGACTCAATGTCCCACACAACCCTTCGGAACATGAACAAAGTTTTTGTTTTTGTTTTTTTTGCAAAGGTGGGAATTAACTCCTTCTGATGGTGTTCTGCCAGATCTTCATAGCAGATCCTCACAATATGCTTGAGCCTACCACGTAGGACTGGCATCTTCCCCCATCATCAGTGCCAACTCACCACCAGGTGGTTATCAGTTGACAGCTCCACAAATCTCTCCATCCGAGTGTCCATGAAATCTGTTCACAATCATGATTACCAAGCCACCAAGTCGATTATCAAACTGTGACCTTGGGTGTCGTTGTGCCAAGTGCACATTTGGACACCTTTATCCTTGTACGTGGTGTTCGTTGTGGACAACCCGTGACGAGCACAGCAGTCCAAGAACAGAGCACTGCTTTAGTTCTGATCTGGGGGATTATTCTCATTCACGGTCTTCCAGGTCTCACTCTCATTGCCCAGATTAGCATTAAAGTCCCCCAGCAGATCGATACAGTCCCCAGTGGAGCGGTCTCCAGCACTCCCGCTAAGGACTCCCAAATGGGTGAGTACTCTAAAATGTGTGGTGCACTGGTTCAAACAGTCAGGTTTCCATAATGCACACCACGTTTGGAGGAAAAATGGCACAGCACATCACCCAGGGGAACGTGATGGTACGTGGCTGCTTTTCCGGAAATTGTACTGGTAAATTTCACATTATTGAAAGAAGGATGAATGGGCAAATGTACCAAGACTTTTTTTTTACCAAAATCTGTTGCCATCTACGTTGATGAATATGAAACCAGGGTGTACATTTCAGCCGGATATTATTCCACAACCTACTACCTAGGAAACTCAGATGGCTTCAAATAACGAAACGAAAGCTGCGAGAATTACTCAGCTAATCACCTCACTGTGTCACTATCAAAAAATCGACTGAAAGAACTGAGGGGAAAAAAATTTCACAGAACCTTCAAGATTTGAAGACTGCTTGTGTGGAGGAGTCGGCCAAAATCACACCAGACCACTTCGTTCTCCACACAGGGCGCATTTTTGGACATGTCAATGCAAACAAAGGCTTTTGTACAATACATTAAATAAATACCACTTAGCATGTGGCAATACTTTTCCCCTGTCACTTCACATGATTACACTAAATTTTTTATCGTATTTATTATTCTGCTTTCTTTATTTAAATTCGGGATTATGTGAGTTGTTTGCAACATCTGTGGATTGTTTTTCCATGTCAATAGGACCTTTGGAATTATAGAAAAAAGAAATAGAGAAAAATGGTGATCTGTTAAAATACTTCAGCCGCTGTATTAAATGTCTTTTTTTTTTTGTCTCAGGTAATGGTGTTCGTCCATGCTCGTAACGCCACAGTGAGGACGGCCATGGGGCTAATAGAGATGGCTAAGAACCGTGGAGAAGCATGTGTCTTTCAACCAGACCAGGGTCCAGACTACGGCCAGTGTGAAAAACAGGTACAAAGCCATTCAACATTTCATGCAGGTATTTTCTCTACTTGTATCTGTTCTGTAGTCACTGTGATTTGACGCGCCATCGCGCTCGCAAAGCCACACAGTCGAACACGAAAATTATGCGAGTAAAATTTGTTACAAGTAGAAAAAATAGATATTGAAAGACAAAGACAAAGACTTATTTTGTCTTTTCTTGACATTAACTTACGTGTTTATTTCATAAACATTAACTAAACAAACCTGTTCCTAAACAATCAGTATTCACCCGGAAACAGGAAATGCAAGTTAACCATACTGAGCATGTTGGGAAGTTATGCCAAAAGCGCATGTTCAGAGCTTCTTCACGTACTGTGAGCGCATTTACGTTGAAAGTCATCAACATCATGAGCCATGTCAATGGAAATTTAGTTACACTGAAAACATTTCTTGGATATAACGGGTAATTTTTCAGTATCTAAGTTTAATAAGTATGAGATTGTGATTTACTTTGACTTGATCTAAGTTCTAACTTAGACTAGTCTTATCTTGAAGTTGGAAACTTTTCCCCTCTACATGCTTTAGGAAGATATAGATCATCTACTGCTAGCTTTCATCAATGGATTGACAATAGATACCGCCGTAAATTACGCTAGATTATCACAATACATCTCGATTGCCGATAGGAATGTTTGTTACAACGTATCGCTAGCTTGTTGCCACTAACGCTGATTATGTTGAACTAAACTTTCAGCATTTTCAAAACATTGTGGGTATAGACAGTTTTTGTTCATTCCTTGACAGGCCAGTGCATTTAACTTCAGATAAAGTTTGTCAGATAAAGAATTTTTATTGATGAAAAATGTTAAATATCGTTTTATATCATGTTCTACTAATATCAGTTGAAATTGGAAATGATCATTTCTGAGTTTGAAATTTTCGTGTTCTATTTTAGGTATGTATTTGTTTATTTTATTTTTAATTTACAGTTTTGTTATAGTAATCCAGTAAATTATAACAAGTTCATGAGATTCCATCCCTAATCATATCTGCGAGCATGACTGACCACAACCAAATTTTCAAATGTAACTGCTGTACTGTGTGTGTGTGTGTGTGTGTGCGTGTGCGTCTGACACTGTTTGATTGACTACATCTGTCTGATTGACATCTGTTTTCAAGACAATTAATTCAAAGGTAGAAGCTAGGTGGTGATGTGTAACCAACTACAGTATGTACAAAATGAAAACATATGAATGATTTCTTCAACATTTCCCTCCTGCTTATCATTTTGGAAATATGAGTGGGGACATCAGAATGCTGTTGCAGTTTCAGAAAGTTCATCATTTACGCTTGAGTGTATAAAAGGCATGAAAAATTTCCTTTTGGCTGTAGCTGCACATAATCAGGGTTTACTTGTTGAAGAAGGGCATAGCTCACAAAAACATTTGACCTTGCTCTAACCATCATAGATTTCAAACAACGGATTATACACCTCATGAAAAGCCAGAAGAACCCCAGAACAGTAATTACAGGTACAAGGAACTTCATCATAACAAAATACCAAGGTCCAGAGGTGAACCAGGACCAATAATAATAATAATAATAAAATAAACAGTGGGTGAACATAGTTGCTCATATCTGAACCAATCAAGTGCGGGTACACAGCAGCCCAGGCGGTGTAGATGTTATTGGTACTAGAGTCGGGAAACGTAGGAGAAGGCAACGGTTGATGTCGAGATAAGCACACAGACTCCACTGACAGTCGAAACTGGGATTAGAGATGTAACCCTCACTGGTGATTGGGACAGACATGTCATGTCATGACCATGGCATGTAAGGGCAAACAGAAGGGATTCTTCAGCTTTGCTGGTGACAGTCCAGAGTCCTTGTCCATTTAAAGTCAAGCCATTGTCCTCCACTCCATCGCTCATATTTTTTCCAAACAACCGTCTTTACATCTTCTAAGGCCTCTGGTGCCAGTGGAATTCCAAAACAAGATTTTGGAAAACATTTGAGGACGTGGTCGTTGTCCTGGTCGGAGATGTAAAAGATTCGACTGAGCGCTTTGACACACTGAGGTTCGAGGTGTTTGTTTTCGGGGTCGTACAGAGGGACGGTGTTATGGAGGACCGCCTTCTGTGCGTAGTAGAACAGCTCAGTTTTTCAGATTCCTTGTAGAACACTCGACACGTCTCAATCTAAAAAAACTGGTTCATGATGGGGAGAATGGTTTCCATGGAGCTACCCGAACACAAATCTGACTTGTTCCCCACAAGGATGATTGGAACTCTTGAGCATCTCTGCTTTCAGTGTCTTATCATTCGGCTCTTTTTACTGATTAGTCCACCATGTTTATCGGCACTTTCTCCAGAGTGACGTCAGCAGGGATGGTGATTTCTTCAGCTCGAGATGGAACCTCTGGGAATTCCTCTCAAACCAAGTACATAATGAGGGAAGTCTTTCCCAACTTGGCAGGCAATACGGTTGCACAGGAAGTGTGAGCCAGTCCAGTAAACTACACTTGCACTTGAACCAATCAGCTGCCCACACACTGACGCACCTGTCAACGGTGGCAGCCAACCACAGCTCATTCCCAACCAGTCCAAAGTCCTTAAATTGTTCATGAACACACTGGGTGGTGGTGATGGCTGCTGCTTTGTGGTCCCTGAAATTGCTGATGGTTGATCGATCTAAGGCACGACTGACAGCTATGAGACCGTTTTTCCCACGAGAGAGGATCACGCCTCTGTTGGCAGAATACTGGACACCAGTGACAGCAACACGGTGGGGATGAAGCTTCATCTCCATTTCAGAGGTGGCGAGCCGAAAGATGCGCAGTGTTTTGTTGCTGTGTCCTGCCGGCAGGTGCACACGCTGCAGATCCAGAAAAGGGCTCCAGCACACGCAGGTGCACGACTGGTTGAGCACCTGGAACTGCACCACCAGTTCATTACTGGGGATGGACCACACCCTCAGACTGCCGTCTTCATTGCAGGTGGCAAAGTGGGTCTCATCCCGTCTGAAAGGCCAAATCATTCACCTTTTTCTTTGTAGCCACTGACCAACCGGATGTTGGTGTTGTCTGACCAGTCTATGTACCACAATGCCCATGTCCATTGTGTTGTCAAAGGCAGCGCTGACCGTAGTCCCATCCAGCATGATCTCTTGCTTCAACACAACCGATTTCCTGCTTCTTCTGGTTTCTCCAGCGTCCGATAATCTAAAGTCTACCAGTCGGATGGAAATAGTTTTGTCCAGAGCCTTAGAACGAAAGCAGCACTTCAGGGCTCCGGCGGAGACCTCTAAAACTTCAGTCCAATACTTCCACATCCAGTCCTCATTCTCCGGCTGTTTTTCTCTCTGCTGTTCGGGCACCAGGGCCTCAATCTGAATGGTTTTCCAGTGCAGTCTCACACTAACGCCTTCCTAAGCGGTCACCTCCTGCTTCGAGGACTTCATGTGGCGAAGCACAAGGTTGTTGTTAGGGTGGTTTGGGGTTCAGCAGTCCAGCTCCCCAGAGTCGCTGCCCTTCAGGCTCGAGTGCTTGGGGCAGAAGGACTTGAACTTGACTTTGTCGTCCTGGGTGATGATGGTCATCTCCAGCTTGGAGTGGAGGCCACAAGTCACATGGAAGTCAATACGGCAATTTTTGGTGGAGCACTTGATGTAGGCTCCCACCTTTTCTTTAAACAGGTAGCAGTTGATCACCCACCTGTTGCTGGGAATGTGTGACATGTTGGTGACGGGCTCCAACTTCTCACGTTCCCATTGCTCACCTCTAGGATCCATAAGCACAGCTGACATGGACCCACTTGGTTCCACTGCGAGTGGGCTTCATAGCATCACCCTTCTTCGGGCACAACTGGCACTTTGGGAGGATACCCAAGGTGCATATCCAACACAACCAGCTGCTCTTTGGGTGTTTTTTTATGCCGTAACATGCCTGGTGGAGGCAGATATTGCTGTTGTTGCAGAACACCATCTTGCTGTTGTCCTCCCCGTTGGGGAAGTGGCACGTCGCACACCACATCCTTGTCATACTTGACGCCCAGGCTCTCCTGTGTCTCGGTAGCGTGTATCATGTTGTTATCACAACGCTGCTGAAACTCCTCCAAGGTGTGCTCCATGGTGAATTCATCCAGTGGCGGAAGGGCCAACCTTGCAAACTCCTCGTTGACGACCTGCAGCCAGGTGACATCTTCCTCATTGAGGTCGTAGCGACACATGCCCTCCGCCAAAGTCCTGATGTCCACATAACTGAGCACCAGGATGGCTGATGTGCGGATCAGCTTCTTGGGCCTGACGAACATGACATCCTTGCTTTGTCAGTTAACGTCCGGGCTCCAGGATGGACCTGGGGCTAACGGGCACCTGGACACCCTTTTTCCCGCTTCTGGCTCTATGGATCAGCCAGGACGTAGTAATCCTCCACGTTGAGCTGGTGCGAGTCGTGCACCTTCATAGTGGTGATCAGGTCCATCCTGAAGACCTCAGATGGTTTCTGTCTGCACCCTCTCCTCGTCTGGGATGAAGTCTGGGACCAGCGTGTGGAATTGCTGATATTGTCAGACTCGTCGCTGCTGCAGACTTCTTATCATGGCGGGGCGTCCAAGTTGTTCCAGCTTCACCACACGTGTTGATCTCTCATTGGTCGTCCAAGGAGGGACATCATCTTCACATGCGAGTACCATGCGTTGGTGTCCATTGGAGAGATGGGATTGTCCTTGGTCCATGATGATTCATGTACATATACATAGATCCATTGACGAACCTGTACGGTCTGGCCAGTGAGGGAGAGCCATGCTCCGAGCAGCACCGAGGCCAGCAGTCCCAATAGTAGCTCTCCTTTACCTAAAATGCTCAGGCGCGGATCATCTCAATTGTTCATCGGTTTGAGACCAGGGCAGCCTATTGCTACCCCACCCTTTTGTAGCTGGACATCCACCGCTACTCGTTGTTGAATGAAAAGGGAGCCAGAGGCTTGCACTGGGACAGGTGTATCCACGTGGGACGTTCTGCTATCTTTATCACCGTGGGAGTGGTCTGCAGACTCTGTAGGGACCTTCTCAGCGAGTTGAGGACCAACACTTCCTCTTGATATCTTTTCTCAGGACCCAGTCACTATTGGACACCAACGGCACCTGTAAAGAAGATACAGTAGGCGGGCAGATCATTTGCTTCTTTAACAGTTTTATTTTGCAGCATCTCTTTCATCCAATCATCTGCTGCACTGACTGCTCTACCATTGCCAGTCTAAATGTTCTACCAGATACTATTTCAAATTGGAACAATCCTTTATCTGTTGGGGTTATTCTCATATACAGTTCTACTACATGTAAACATTCAGTTCCAAGTTCTCCCTGTATGTTCCAGTTTTCCTTCATCGAGACTTCACTGTCCCATTGCTTCCTTCCACTAATCCTGCACAATGATTTTTCAGTTATTTCTAGATTTGGAGCTACTTTACTGATTATTTCATTAACAAAGTGTGGCCCATTGTTGCCGTACGTTTTTTCTGGGATGCCCTGAGAAGGAATAATATATTTACATAAGAACTTTGCCACATTAATGGCATCAGCACTTGTACATGGAAAAATCTCCACCCATTTATATAAGGGGCAGATCAATACTAAACAACATTTGTGATGCTGGACTTTGTTTAACTCAATAAAATAAATGTGTAAAAACTGGAAAGGATGACTAGCTTGGGGAAACTGCCTTCTCTTATGTCTGCAGTTCCCTTGAGTATTGTGTTTGCAGCAATTAAGACATGCTCTACAAAAAATCTTTAAGAATTGAATCCAAAAGGTGCAGAAATGTCTGTGTATAATAGCTACCATTATCGTCCCTCCTGTTGAGACTTGGCAAGGCCCATGACTCAAAATTGGCACCGTTTTAAACAGATTTTTTTGGGTAATACAGGTTTTCCACTGATTATATATATCAGTGGTCTCAACTCAATTCACATAGGGGCCGCTGGAGGCACTTTCTGGCTGAGGCTGCAATGCAGCCTCTGTACACATGCTCACAATTTGTCGCGTCATGTCATTATCCAAGCTGCTTATCCTGACAAGAGTTGCGGGAAACTTGGAGCCTATCCCAGCTAACTTGGGGCGAAAGGCGGACTACACACTGAACTGGTCGCCAGTCAGTCACAGGGCAGATATCGACACCATCACTGAGCGGGAATCGATCCCACGCTGCCCACACCAAAGGCAGGCGTGTGTACCACTGCACCATCAGTAATTCTAGTTGCACACAATTTGAAAGAGAGAATTTAAGAATGTCTTTTTTTTTTAAAGCCCAGAATAAGATAAGCAAGGAGGCTGGTGTAAACAGGTTGTGTTCAAAACTAATAAAACTCTCAATGAAAAATCTTTCTTTGCTTACATCAAGCCTTGTCACTGTCACCCCCGAAAGCCACAACCCCACCGTGATTAATAGGTATGTCAGCTCCGCACACAACACCATAAAGTGCCATTCATATAAAACTTCAGTGCCGCATTATCATTTAACTTTCATGGTAGGGTGGGGCCCGCAAAATATCATCTTGGGGGCTGCAAACAGCGCGCGGACTGCCAGTTTGAGACGCCTGATGTATATTATCTTCTAATTCATTTTTTTCTTTAAGCCATCACTGGGTTTCACTTTGAGGAGCATTTTTTGCACGTCTTTTAGAACTGTTAAATCAATATGAAGGTTGGAGGCTTGTGATTGTGTCAATATGTGTGTGTCATATTTTCCTGTTGCGGCCTCCTTGGGGTTTTATCAGTGAATGCGTATCTTAGTAGCTTTAAAAGCTCCTTCTGGCGGAGTAGCCTGACTTACCGGTTCAAGCGTTGTCTGGACACCAGTTGTCCGTGATCCCGTCAACCTTCATCCACCGACGGGAGATTGCACCGTGGCACCAGCCTGGCCAAGAATTCACGTCCCAGAGCTTTTTTTTCAGGAACAGCTAATTGTTCCTGGCTGTCGACAGACTTCGTTGTGTCCTCTCGCTCCTCGATGGTGGTGTGTAGGGATCCTGCTCGAAGGACCAATAAATGTCAGGTTTAAAAGTCTGGGTTCATTGTCTGTAAGTATTTATTTCATGTATTCAGTACCTAAGCTGTTTAGTGATTTATAGATCAGTAGCAGAACTTTTACATTTTTTTTTTTAAAGGTGACTGAAAGCCAGTGTAGGGACTTTAGAATAGGGGCAATATATTCTGACCTTTGTTCTGGTCAGAACTCAAGCTGCACCATTTTGAATGAGCTGCAGCTGTTTAATGCTCTTTTGGGGAAGTCTAGTCAGAAGACTATTACAGTAGTCAAGCCTACTTGAAATAAAAGCATGGATGAGCTTTACCTGGTCTGCCTGATACAGACAAACCTTCACACCAAATATGTTCTTCAGATGGTAAAAGGCAGTTTTTATGATTGATTTGATGTAACTGTTGAAAGTCAGGTTGCAATCTATTAGAACAGCAAGGGTTCAGACTTAGTCTTTGTTTTTTTTTTTTTTTAAAGACAGTCCAGGTATTTACTAACAGCAATTCTCTTCTTTCTCTTATTCTTTCTTTATGTATTGCTTTGTTGTTGTTTTGTTGAAAAAAATTTTGACTCATCCAGTTTTCTGCTTTAGAGAGTGGCACAACTCCTCAGTTGAACTATAGTCATCTGGAGACACTGCTAAATAACATTCGAAAATTTGACCTAAGGGTAGCATATACAGGCTGAACACGAGGGGTCCACGAATTGACCCCTGAGGAACCCCGGATGTCATTGCCATTTGTTGAGATTGATTACTTCCAATGGTTACAAAGTAGCCCCCTTCCTCCATGTAGGACTTGAACCATTTAAGGACCATTCCATTTAGTCCTACTTACGTTTCCTACCTGTTTAGCAATATATTGTGATCTACAGTATCAAAAACTGCACTTATATCCAACAAGACATAGATTAACACCTTTCCTGAGTCAGTATTCCATTTCATATCATTTACCACTTTGATAAGACCATATTCTGTACTGTGATTAGTTCGTAAACCTAATTGAAAATTGTCAAAGTCCATTCAAATTCAAGAAATTGCTGAGTTGATTTAAAAATAACTCAAGAATCTTTGCTATGAAGTGGAGGTTAGCAACATCATCCAGTGCTCTGTTTTTTTGAAGAGGTTTTTAACAGCTGCTACTTTAAAATCACCAGACTGAAAGAAGCAATTGAATATTTGTTGCAAATCAGCTAGCACCTATTTCACAAGTTTTGAAAAAGTCAGATGGTAATGAGTCAAGACAGCTCATTGATGGTGTCAGCTGCTGAACAGTTTTCGCGCCAGTTTTTTTAGTCAACAGTATCAAATTCTGACATAATAGCTTTCCCTGGGTGGCTTCAGATGTATTATCATTTTGCTGATTTGTGCTGACATTTGACCTGATGGATTGTGTTTTTTTCACTAAAATAACAAACTCACTACATTTATCATCTGTTACAAGTTCTGGAGCTATCTGATTCAGGGGGATGTTGTGATCTTGTCAACCAGAGCAAATAGACTCCAAGTATTGTTGAAGTTCTTACTGATGATTTCGTAAAGGTTTTGCTGTTGAATTCTGACTAATTTAGTTAATATTATAAAGACACTCTCTGTAGAGGTCATTGTCAATTTCAAGTTTAATTTTTCTACGCTTACGTTCTGCTTTCCTACACTTTGTTACCGCTCAAAAAAGAAATGTACAGTCCCACAGGTTTAAAAGTACCCAGGAGTCACCGTGTTGAATTTTTTTAAAAAAAGAAAAACAACCTTATCAGCAAGACAAAATGTCAACAGAACCAAAACAAGTGGAGCAATGCAAAAAAAGTGCCTGCACTGTACAAGAAGCGTACAGTTTTTTGGATCTTTGTGCATTTTGATTTAGTTAGACAGGTTACGTTCAAGTGATTTCTTGATCGAACTGGTCTGGAGGTAATCAGGCGTAAGTGTGATTAGTGAAATTAAACCCAAATTTCTGCCACGTTTACGATTTAACAAGGGGGTGTATTACTTTTCCCACACAGGGCCAGGTCACTTTGAGTAGTCCCTCATACCCCTTAATAAGATAAATCATCATTTAAAAACAGAATTTTAAGTTCCCTTGGGCTGTATTTGTCTATTTATATTTGTATTATGATAAAGTGGGAAAACTGTAAAAATGTAGGAATTTGAGATGCGGGCTAATAAGTTTTCACAGCCCCATATGGAATTGTCTGGGCAGCTCCATGTGTTGTTCGAATGATTTAATTTACTGTAATGTAGGCACTTTAATTTTATTGGCAAACAGATCCCTCTTGTCTTTTTTCACGTTACAAGATATTCACTGTATATTGTGTACACCAACACTGGTTGTTGTGCCCACATGCAGCACGATTACAAGATTCAAACAGTACATGATGCAGCCCTACATCTTCGTCACAGACTTAAGTGCAAAACTTAAGCGGGTATTTTTCCATCCACCCATTTTCTACCGCTTATCCGATTTCAGTTCACGGGGGCAGTAGCTTTTGCAGGGACGCCGAGACTTCTCTCATGCTACCCACTTCATCCAGCTCTTCTGGGTGTATCCCGAGGCATTCCCAGCCAACCGAGAGACATAATCCCTCTGTGTTTTGGGTCAACCCAGGGGTCTCCTTACGGTGGGACGTGCCTGGAACACCTCACCAGGGATGCTTCCGTGAGTCATATGGATCAGATCCCCCAGCCACCTAATCTGGCCCCTCTCAATGTGGAGGAGTAGCTGTGTGTGATAAGTGATTTTATCTCCCAGATCACCCCTATCTTGAAGGGACCGCCTGGTCACTCGGGTGAATCTGGTCCCACTTGATTTTGACAACTTGAGTCTTTTGAACTGAACTTTTTTTCTAGTGTGAGGCTTGATATTAAAAGTAAAATGGTGAAATTCGGATTAAATATTTCAATGTTTAGGGGTTCCTCATCGCGATGGAAATCTCAACATTGCATCAGTCAAATTTACACATTAAAACCTACATTTGTACTCGCATCAGTGGACTGCAAGCAATAAAATAATCGTGATTACATAAAAAAATAGCCAAAAGGAAAGATTAAAATGTATTCGTAAAATATTCATTCAAATCAACATCCATCATTCAAAACATACATCCTGAAATGTACCTACAGAATGCTGCAATAGTAAAATGTTACATTTTTGTCTACAAATGCAAATACCAATTTTCAATTTCGGTTTTCATTTTCTTCTTTTGGTTTGGTACAGCTTTCCTGTGATTTTCCACAACTTGAAAAATATTTTGGTAGTTTTTTTTTCTATTTTAGCGGATTTTAGAAATTCGGCAGCTAGTTTTACACCTGTCTCGGAGCTGTCGTTAGTCATCCTCAGGTTTCGGACAACAGATTGTTTTCGGTAGTTTCCCATTGACTGCGATTGTTCAGGATCTTCATGAAGAAAATCAGTGTCTATATCAAGTAATTCAAAGAATTTCCACGAATCTCATGAACACAAATCTTTCAACTTTGTATGTTTAGGGTCAAAACAGGGGAAAATTGGTTTCCTGGAACCAGTCCCGTGGCGACTCTCGTTATGTGGTTTCTTTGGTAATGAGATAATTGTTTCTGCTATTTTACGTTTCTGTCTTGTTGATACTGTCACTGAAGAGACTGAGCGGAATCATTTCTGGCAGCAAGTACCAGTAGTGATTCATGAACCCCTTCAAAACGGCTTTAGCTCAATATTCACTAATTTTGTCAAATTTTTAGCCAATTGTAAATCATTGATCGGTGCTTCCGAGCTAATTGAACACATAAACCACCACGGCACATATATGTGCGTCACAAAAGTCACAAATCTTGCTACTTTATCCATGACAGACTTTGACAAGTGTATATCCTTCAAATCGGCAACAGAATTTCTTAAAAGAATCATTTTGATCGCATACAAAAGTTTCGCCATCCAGCGAGCTTTGTGTGTCGCACCGGGTTTCTGAAAGTTGAATGTATTGTCCTCTCCTAGGTAAACTAAAACCAAATCTAGCAGTTCTCGGCAGTCGCCTCGTGGTAACAAGTTCACAGCAGCCGAGTTGGGGTCACCAGTGCCTGTCTTGATGGTTGTCAGAAGTTCAATTACATGATGTCACTGCTCCAGCATAAAAGGATCCGAACTGCTGTCTCTCGTCAGCTCAGCAGTCAAATCCAGTTCGGGGTACCCGTCCCTGTATTTTGTAAACACTGACACGTCTTTGCTTTTCGATACTTCCACACCCAGAGCATCCCAAGCCTTTGTGAGTAAGATTTCACCCACATGTCTTCGACAGGTGCACCACAACAGAGCTTTCCCGAGGTTTTCCTGGATGCAAATGCAGCCAGCTGTGAGATGTACCGTATTAGCACTGGTGGTATCAAATACCATAGCTGAAATATTGCCACTACAGTTCCATGTGTCCGCTAGATCGAGCGTAGCTTTAGAAAGATCTCCAGCTCTTTCCGAAGACTTTACAGGAAGGGCAGGAACACTGAGCAATTTGATCCCACCCACGCCCGAAATCAACACGGGAAGACGATCATCCTTTGCATATTTATCCATTAGTTTGCCATCCCAGTGAATTGCTGCTGGTCGGGGAGGAACCCAGTCCGTCTGGATTCTCTCAGCAATGTTGGCGGCTGTGTCCTTCAGGTACTGGTAGGACTGCACCGGGTTCAAGTTTACTGCAGATGTAGTGCCATCACATGAGCTGATGAGAGATTCTACGGTTGCCGCTAGCGCAGTAGGAGAAATATTGTTCCTCATTGCCGTTGAAACTAATTTCGGTGATTTCAGTACATCAAATGGGACGTGTATATCTGAGCCAGTCTTCTTCAGTCTTCTATGGGGAAGTCTAGTCGATGTTGATGGAGCGAATTAGTCTGAATCATCTGTTTCGGATGACTCGTCCCGATCTTCGACCAGTTCCTTATTCACTACTGTCTCAAGCTGTTGTTGCCGTTCTTTCTCAATGCGCATGGTGTTTTGTTTGATACGCTCCGCGACTTTATTCTCGGTTGTGTCCAAGTTTGAATCAATGCCTCCCGTCACGTTCGTCCTGGTCTCCATCATGTTTTTCAGGAACAGGCGATCTTCTTCATTTAAAATATGATCGAAGACATGTGGCCAGAATGGAAACGTCTCCTCCAACCCGGATTTGAAGCGTTTAACCGGTCTTCCTGACAATCGTCGATCTTTCGGAATTTATCAGCTATTGCATATCAGCATATAACGATTCAACCTCCCACATCTTGTTTTCCACAACTGTTGGTATCCTCGCTTTCTGGTAAAAAAATCACGTCTTGTCTTTGGAATTCCTCTTTGCAGCAATGAATGACAGAAGAATCTGTTTTCTGGAAGAAAGTTTGGCTCCTTTGATGGCTTTATCATCCGTGGTTGGGACTGTCCCAAGCAAAAAATATCGCGGGTCTTTCTGTTTCGCAGCAGCCATGTTGACAGTTCAATGACTTCGCGTTAACTGAGAGGTAAACACCAACTAGGTCTGAGAGGTCAACCTGCTCAAGGATTTCATGAGTGCTTCTGAACGTTCCCAGGAATGTCCTGACGTTCTCGACGCCGCTCGACGATAGCTTAGAAAATTTTTTCCGGGAAATGGCCACTTTGCTGATCGACTATTCTTTACCAAAAAACGACTAATTTCGAAAAATTCAATCTCCATGAGGAACCCCTAAACACGATTCGATTTTGTTCAAATTTGAAACGCAGCTCTTACGTTATCAACCTCACCTCCAGAAAAAAGTTTGTTGATTTTGAAAGATGTCGGTGGACCGGATTCACCCTACTGGTCACCCTACGGAGGAAACTTATTTCAGCTTCTTGTATACTGGATCTTTTTCTTTCGGTCACGACCCACAGATCGGCACCTTAGGTGAAGGTAAAAACATAAATTGACCAGTAAATTGAGAGCTGCGCCTTACGACTTAGCTCCCTCTTCAACACAATGGACTGAAACAAAGTCCGCATCACTGCTGATACTGCACTGATCTCCCTTTCTATCTTTAGTTCCATTATTCCCTCATTTGTGAACGAGACACCAGTACTTGGGCATTTTCCCATCTCTGACCAGGAGAGGCCACACAATTCTTTTCTGATTTAAGACCAAAGTCTCATATTCGAAGGCGCTGATTGTCATCCCAACCGCTTCATAGTGCTTTTGTGAATTGCTGCAGTGAGAGTTGAAGATCAAGGCTTACAAAGCAAACAGAACCACATCAGCAGCAAAACACAGCCTTTGTTTCCAGGGTAAATATTAACCTACGTGCTGTTCAACCTTGATTTTTAAATAGGGCCACCAGCTCTACGAAGAATAACTTTCACAAAGCTCTTGGGATCTGGGGCTACAGATGAGAACAATTTGTAAAAGATTCAGTCACTTTCATCTTTTGAACCTGACTTTTGCATGTTGAGTAATCAACATAAACAATCATACCTCCTTCACCTATTTATTCTTGTTTAGGGATACATTTTCACATTTTACTCGGGTTTCGTGGTTGTCGCTTCAAGGTCGTGCGAGAACGACAGTGGACTGTCGAAACCGAGTACATATTTGGCACTGGTTGCTAAGCCACCGAGAAGAAAGTAGCCTAGCAGCTTTATCTGCTGGTTTGGATTTTTAAGGTCAAGTGTCATCCCTATAAACATTTTAAAATAGATATTGTAATGAAAAATACATATAAAATTATTCACTTCAATGTCTATACGAAAAAATAAATGTGAGCGGAGAGCGCGTCATCGATGCGCAAAGTTGCAGAAGTGTCATTCTATGACATTCAAGTGGTCACAATATTGGCTCATTCGCCAATGAAAAGATGCGGTGCACCCTACCATGGGAGACAAACACACCCCTTCTAACACGGAAGCTCATTTCGAAAAGAAGAACACCACACAAACGAGTGAAGTTACCGGGGCAATATTACACTGTTTCGAGGCATATGCGATCACGGCAAACCGCCTCCCCGTCCGATCCACTTCCGTGGCGAAAAGGAACCATTGCGGCTCATTTTCGGCGCCGACGTGGCTTATCATGGAGCTTAGCCATGCTGCTTTAGGGGTTTGTTCATAGCCGCCGCAGTACGCGATGAACAACAATGTCGAGCCGGGGTGCTTAACGTGCGTTGTCGTCGCATGCGGCTGAGTGAGGCATTGTCGGCTGCGTTCTTCAGAGCCGCCGCCGTCCACAAGCCCAACGAGCACCCTTCGCCGAAGCCATGAAGACATTCTTAGCCAGCTCTTCCTTTAAAATAACCCCTACTCCATTTCTCTTCCCATCTACTCCGTGGTAGAATAATTTAAACCCTGCTCCCAAACTTCTAGCCTTACTACCTTTCCACCTGCTCTCTTGGATGCACAGAATATCAACCTTTCTCCTAATCATCATGTCAACCAACTCCTGAGCTTTTCCTGTCATAGTCCCAACATTCAAAGTCCCTACACTCAGTTGTAGGCTCTGTGCATTCCTCTTTTTCTTCTGACGCTGGATCCGGTTTTCTCCTCTTCTTTGTCTTCGACCCACAGTAGCTGAATTCCCACCGAAGCCCTGCAGGTTAGCAGTGCCGGGGGCTGGCGTTGTTAACCCGGGCCACGACCGATCCGGTATGGGATTCTTTAGATGAACGCTCATATTTGTTTGTTACAGTTTTTACGCCGGATGCCCTTCCTGACGCAACCCTCTGCATTTATCCAGGCTTGGGACCGGCCTACAGATTGCACTGGTTTGTGCCCCCATAGGGCTGCATTTATACTTGTCACTTCATTGTGGCCTGTCAATTGCATGTTTCAGTTTAAAGTTTCAACTAGAAAGGAAGTTGCTGGTTCCTCAGATAGTGTTTGTGTTATTGTAATTGCTTCAACAATTTGCAGGTTTGCCAAATTGGATTGATTTAAACCTCAGAAATCTGTTTCCTTATGACAAAGGTCCAATGTTTTTTAGGTTGACTTTTTTTTTTCTGTCCAACTGTACTCATTACTGTAGTTTCTTTTAACCATAGTTTTTAATGTACTCCTTAAATATCTTCTGCCACTCGTTTTGTAACAATGATCACATTATTTTTCACCTACTCATTTTGAATACCACTAATACTAACGTCCATCCATTTTCTGAGCAGTTTATCCTCATGAGGGTTGCGGGGACTGCTCGAACCTATGCCATCTGTCATCAGCCAGGAGGCAGGGTACAACCTGAACTGGTTCCCAGACAATTGCAGGGCACATGGAGACAGACAACATTCATACTCACAATCACTCCTAGGGGCAATTTAGAGTGTCCATATAATGTTGCATGAGGAAACTGGAGTGCCCGGAGAAAACCTACGCAGGCATGGGGAGAACATACAAACTCCACACATGCGGGACCGGGATTTAAAGCCCAGTCCTCACAACTGTAAGGCCAACTCTCTAGAGCTGTTCTACCGTGCCCCCAAATGGAAACATAAAATTGAAAATTGATTTCTCTGTTCTTTATTAATCCCGTGAAAGAAATTAAGTACCAATACATTTCAGTTTCTTTTAGGCAACATTACCTACTCTTTTACTCCAGACCTTTGTTTTAACACAAACTCTCATCTTAAATACTGGCTTGCAGAGGCTTGGTGGGCCTTGACCTCAATTCAAAGTCCAGTGTAATAAAATAAAGCCCTATAAACTCTGATTGAGCATAACAAGGCCACAATTGCCCCTATCAATCTATGTGAGTGGCTAGTTAGCAGTTTAAATATAAAATCATCCTACATCTTTTTGAAATCAGTCGTAACCATGTTTTTGGGTAAAAATTCTTAAAATGAAAAGCCCCAAGTATTTTTTTCTTCCTTCACACTAACCAGTGTTTTTATTCTTTTTCTCTATTGGCCAAAATTTTAGGTCCATCGGTCTAGAAACAAGCAAATGAAGGAGATGTTTCCAGAAGGTTTTGGGATCCACCATGCAGGCATGCTGCGGGCTGACCGCAATCTGATGGAGAGTATGTTCTCGAGGGGGTACCTCAAGGTGCTTGTCTGTACTGCCACCCTTGCCTGGGGAGTGAACCTACCAGCCCATGCTGTTATCATTAAGGTTATTTTCTATTTTCGTACTTTGTGGTTTTTGCTTGTTTTTTATTTTCACCAACCGTTTATATGAAGTGTTTTGCACACCCCTGTTCAAATGGGAGGTTTTGTGTATAAAAAGACTGACTCTTTTGAAGGAAAACTCTTCTCTTCAAGCCATTGTGATACCAACACAAAAAAGGAAGGAATTTTACTTTCATATTCCCCCAATAATATCTGCAAATTAGGAATTTGTTTCCACTTTATCCATTAAAATTAAAATCTATTTCAAATTAACTATCCTAAATTATTAATTTTATTTTCTCAAGGTTATGTATAACATTTGTTTGAGTGAACTGAGAGGCAAAGAAAACAAGCGATAAATACCCCTAGAACGTGGTCTCTTTATTAATATATGTATATTTTTCAACCAGGTTATCTTAATTTTTTTAACATCAAGCTAATAGAAAGGCCATTGCATTGGACCTGCTAATGCTGAATTGTTTGTTGTTATTAAGAGCCATCGTGTTTTGTAGGGTTTGTGGAGAAACTGTTTGGATAAATAGTTGCTAAATTGAATTAATTTAACATTTAATGTTAATATACATGGGATAAGCTCCAGACCTGTGACCCGAGGTTAAGCTGTACAGAAAATGCATTGAGTCTGTGTATACACCATACGATAAGTTGCTACTCTTTTTGGGCGCCATGAACCCCGTGGCCTGTTTTCTGACGTAATTTTTTTTCCCTTTGCGGCGATGAGTTTAAAAGTACAAAAAAAGTGAAATGGTTCAAACTTGACCCTTCCTGACAATGCACTCAGGTTTGGGCATGCGCAGAGGCTTCAACTCTGTAGAAGAAAAAGGAGACATTACTTTCAGGGGACATAGAATATGAAGAATCTACCTCAATTGGCCATAGAAAAAAAAATGTAAGAGGATGCCGCAGCTCGTGTATGGGGGGGGGCCTATTAACACTATCGAGGGAATGCACCTACGTTATAAAATCATAATTTTTATTTACGCCGCCATACTGCCAGTCAAACAAAGCATTGTTGTAAGTTAATTCCATGAGGTGAAATGAAAATATGTCTGATAGCACGACACCCAGAGTTTTGTCCAATACTGTTAAACATTTCGAAGGCGATAAACAAATGTACATGGAAAAAGTAGAGACACTTGGCATAGAGGATCTAATGCCGAAGTCAATGTTTTCGCCAACAAGAAATTTGACTGTTAATTCGCGTCTCTGTCTTGGACAACTGGATATACACATGTATCTGGTGAATAAGTCATCGAGATTTACACAAAAGAGTTTGAAAGCTTATAAAAGTCTAGACACATACAAATACTTCATTGCCAATGCTTCATTGCAGAGGCTAGATACAGGGCCAATTAAAGTATACAATCTTCCTTGATCTGTTCTCAATCAGGAATACATCCCACATAGTGATGGACCCACTCTCATTTTTTCAATACAAATACCAAACCATGATTGGGAAAAAAAAATCAAAACAGGGAGGCGTCTCCTCCATAAACCTCTCTGTGACAGATTATTTTTTTTAAAATGTGCATTGTTCTCAAATAGGTCAATTTGGCATTATGAATACTTCTGGATAATTTGAGATTGAGAAGAATAATTCCTACCTGACATGATGGCTACATAGGCATAAAAGCCCCCAACCTGAATAGCTTTAGGCCCCAGAGATCAGTGGTTAGAGCACCGTTTGGTAAACTCGGGGTCGTGAGTTCGTTTCCCACTGGGACCTCCACTCCCCAAGAGAAGCGTTCATCTGAGATGACATGCTTTGACTACCCCTAATAGGACAAGCTGAAAAAAAGGAGAAAAAACTATTTAGGTCGTCAGCTAGCCCGCTCTTATTTTCTACCGGGGGTGAACGTTGCTTGTAGTTAGTGAGCGATTGTAGACCGTGCCAAACTCATTTGGAGTCATTAGCGCCAAGATGTTTTTCCAGTTTAACTGCATAGTCTCTCTTTGCAATGTTAATTTCTTTTGTCATTTGATTTCTAGTAGGGGGAGGCTATAAATGCCTTCAATAAACCCTTATTGTACATAAAGAAGATATCTAAATGTTATTTCTCTCTGTGATTTTGCTTTTTGCGGCTACTTTCATTTTATGAAATACATGACTATATCCTTAAAATCGTTATTTTGGAGAAATATTCAGTATGCATCCTTGTATGTCTGACACATGTCAGGCTATTCACATTTAACTATTAGATATAGTGTCAGGGAAGTTGCTCCATGGCCAAACAAAAGTCTGACAGTGTAACTGTAGATCTGTCCTTGGTCTTGCCTAACAGAACCTTAAGATTGTCACCAAACTGTTCAGGAGTCAGCATCTTCCGCTTTCGACCTTCAGTGTTGAACATCCTAAAGACATGGCTTGATCTGGGTAGTAACAGTGAGGTATCTCTGGCATATATTACTTCGTCTTTCATTTTCTTGGTCTTTGTCTTTAGGTCATCTGCTGTATTCTGAAGGTACTCATCAACATGTTCAGCTGCTGTGAATGGTCCACCTTGGTCCTTCAGTCTGTCCAAAATATTTAATTTTCTGTTCTCAATGTGCAGCAGATTAGCTTCCTTCTTACTAAGATCAGCAGCTCTAAGATCCTACTGGCGTTTGTTCCAGTCTGCAGTAATAGTATCCATAATCTTGATCATTGGGCCCATTTTACGGAAATCACTTGAAGCATCTTTTTGGCACAAGTCTTTAATCCGCTTTAGTATATTGCCACGAGATACACTGTCCAAACTAGGCTTCTTCTTTACCCGCTGATCTGTATCTCCACACTGCCTTTCCAACTGCAAGTTGTGAACAGGAGCCTTGTCGATATTCTGGGCATGTTCAAACACTGGATATTCTTTCTCATATCCTCCGAAATCAGAATATTTACCCCTCTGCATGCCAAGGAACACCGCCATTTTGGGAAGAATTCTGTTTGCCAAAGATACACATTTTTGGTATGTGTAGTTGCCATCTCTTTGACAGATTCGACTACATCAAGCTTGTAGTTTGCCTTGACTGCATCAAAGAGAATCTGTGAAATTCAACTGAAAGTAGGTTGCTGGAAACAGAATAATTCTTCAACTTCTGTGTTCTGGAGATAATTGTGGAGTGATGCAAAGAATTGTCCAAGGCTTTAATGCGTTGCTTTGCTTGAAATAGTCTTTGCATGAAATGGTGCAAGCCAAATGCAGCAACAACAGCAATAACCACTTTGACACATTCAAGAGCTAATGAATCTCGAACAAGGCAGGCTAGCTTATTGTAATGTACTCATGGCTACACAGAAAGCTCCTGAAATCATCCCAGTGATGGGACATGATAGCACATAATTTTGAAAGCGCACCAAAACAGGCATCCTTCATTAGAAATAGAGGATTTGGCTTGGCTTTCTGGTGCATGAAGACTTTGAAATCCTTATAGTAGTTCCATGGTTTTTGAATGTTGTCTGGTCCAAAGAGACTCAGTGCCCAGGAGACAGTTGTCATCGAGACTGCATCTTTTCTTTGGTCACTATCCAGGTCTAAAAGGAAACCATTGAATAGGTTTTGCATTCCCATCTTATCCTCAATACTGTTGACAACTTTGGACATACCACGATCAAATCCAAGTGTTGTGTGACTATCACTAAAGATTTGTCCAGCTGTTTCAGCTCGGCAGCCGCCACACCTTTGTTGTGAGCAGTGGCGTCAGTCATGTGAACATCTACAGCTTTGTAGAGTTCTTCTGCTATATGTCCAGAGGCAACTTCTAGAAGCTTAAAGTCAACTGCTATTGCATCTGCTGTATTTTCAGTGGTTTCTGTAGCAATCAAGTCAAGTAAGTATAAGTCATCACGTGGCAAGTTTTCCTTTAAATCTTGTAGACCTTCACTAGTCAAATGAGTTATTGAATGCATGCATTCAGTTTGGCCACATAATGGTCCACATGATATTGATGATAAACTCTCTGTGTGTTATTTAGGCAAAAATTTGCGTATCTGCGGTTTTCACATATATGCCAGTAGCCAAGAGAAGCCAACTCTAAATGAAAAATGATGTTGAAAAATGTATTTTTTATGAGTATGTGGTTAATTTGAATTAATTCCCGGCATTTTGTAGAATTATAGGCCCCCTCTATTTCTAGTGCGATTGTAGAGGGCTCTGTCCCCACTGCAATATACAATCTCTTTAGCCTGGCGGAGTTGACTAAATTTGGCTGAAAACCATGGCTTGTTGTTCTTGAACATGCGAAAAGTTTTTGTTGGTACTTCTCACTGAAACTGACATACGCGGTAACACTATCTGAGTATTCATCTAGGCTGCGCGCTGAATTTTCAGAGACACTCCAGTCTGTACAGTCAAGGCAGCTTTGAATTTTTAATTTGGCCTTCTTAGTCCAATTTTTAACTGATTTTACTAAAGGCTTTGCACATCTCAGTGCTTGCCTGTATGTCGGTATTAAGTACACCAAGCAGTGATCAGAGGAGGGGATGGGTGGGCGAGAAATTGCACGATATGATTTATTTATTTTTTTTTATATATAAAAGTGCAACAGTGGTTTAGGGTGTTAATTTACCATCATCGGCCTTTTTACGTGCTACCTATATTTAGGGAGTTTGTGATGAAGTTTAGCTTTGAAATCTCCTTAGATAATGAGCGATGAATCTGGAAGTTATTTCCTCGATCTCGTTTACCTGCTTGACAAGCGTTAGCAGTGCTGCGATCATGCTAGCTTGAGGCCAAATGTACACACCGACTAGAATAAAAGATGTGAACTCAGGTGGTGAATAAAACAGCTTACAGTTCAAAACCAACAACTCTATAACCCGGGCTGCAGTGTGTGGTGAGCTGTGTAACGTCCGTGCACCTTTTCTCATTTATGTAAAAGCATATTCCACCACCTTTCAATTTCTGTGTTAGCTCCAGGACGCAGTCCGCACAGTGGAGTTGAAAGCCCTGTTGTGTAATGTCGCCGTCCGTGGTCCATCCACAAAGCCAACTCTCTGTAAACCACAGGGCTGCAGAACGTCCAAAGTCTTTGCAGGTCCTAATCGGAAGCAGAAGTTTGTCCATTTTGTCGGCTAGGGCAATGATTTCCAACCTTTATAGAGCCAAGGCACATATTTTAAGATAGAAAAATCCCACGGCACACCAACAAAAGTAAATGTCACCAAAAATGGATTGATTAATTACTGTATGTACTTCTTGCCATCAAATAGATTAGGTTTTTTTTGTTCTGTCTGTCTTTGTCCCTCACTGGGAAAAATAGATGAATAAAGATGCATTATTTCTTGGAATAAATGTTTTTTTTAGCAATTACATAAAATTGGATAACTTCCCACAGTTCACAGCGGAAGAGCGCTCCCAACACACTAACGTACCCCTGCACACTGTTTGGGAATCACTGGGCGAGGGAGCGTAGGTTCGAGATGAATCATCGGGAGCCCGAGTCAAGGTCCTCTTTTCCACAGCTGAACTTGTGAACCGGCTCATGCCACCCTTCGTCACCGACGCGTCGCCTTGAAGAGTATGCAGACGAGTAACTACGAAAAAAGATTCAGCGAATTGGCGAGAGTTGTCGAAAAAAACTCAGAAGATTTTCAGAGGGTGAGCAAGTCCTCTTTTGTGCGCTTGAGTCCCGAGTTGCCTGGAAAACACACAAACACAAACGGTACCAGACAGTACGTGCCGACAGCAGCCAACTTGGTAGGTGCCATATTGAGAAAGGGGAATCAGAATCAGTTTTATTTGGCCAAGTGTGTAAAAAAAAAAAAAAAAAAAAAAAAGAATTTTTCTCCAGCAGATTGTGCTGCCCTGGTACGACGTACAAAACAAACAGCAAGAACAAAGAACAAAAGACATTTCTATTTATAGGAAGTAGTCCTTATGAAAGTCATGTAGATGTAAAATCTTTATTTAGAACAGGTACGAGATAAGTGTGTCAACGTCCTACATTGTGTAAAACTTGTACAGAGTCCCTTTAACCGTTCATGGTTCCCGTAATAGAACAGTGCAATGACAGTTGTGCAAAGGGAGTAGGTTAAAGTGACAAATCGTGCGATAGTTTACAAAGTAAATTACTAAATACTGTTATTGATTGGATCAGCAGAATGTGAGTGTCCCAATAATGGCACAAGGCAGAAAATAGTGTAGCTGATTAAGAATGTAATGACTTAATCGCCAGAGGGGAAAAAACAATTCGAATGCCTGCTAGTTTTGACTTGCATTGATCTGTAGCCCTTTCCCGATGGAAGGAGCAGGAAGAGCTAGTGGCCAGGATGTGGAGGATCTCAAAGAATCCTGCCTGCTCTGGACCTAGTTCACGTTGCGTGTAAGTCCTCAATAGTGGGGAAAGTGGTGCCGATAATCCGTTCAGCTGTTTTGGTTGTTCGTTGTAGTTCGAGTTTGTCCTTTTTTGTGGTGGCCCCAAATCAGACTGTGATGTCGGTACACAGTATTGATTGGATGACCGAATCAGGGGATTCAGTACCCCATATTCCTGAAGGAACCCCCGCAGCACTCCCCGAGTCGAGCACAGTCGAACACCTTCTCCAATAACACAAAACACAAGTAGACTAGTTGGACGAACTACAATAAACCCTCAAGGACCCTGTGGAGGGTGTAGATGTGGTCCAATGTTCCACGACTAGGACAAAAACCTCATTGCTCCTCCTGAGATTCAACTTCCCAACGGACCCTCTTCTCCAGCACCCCTGAATAGACCTTACCAGGTAGGCTGAGGAGTGTGATGCCCCTGTAGTTGGAACATACCCTCTGGTCCCCCTTCTTAAAAAGGGGGACCACCACCCCAGTCTGCAAATCCAGAGCCACTGTCCCTGATGTCCATGCGATGTTGTAGAGGCGTGTCGACCAGGAAAGCCCCTGACATCCAGAGCCTAAACGAACTCCAGGTGAATCTCATTCAACCCCGAGGCCCTACTACTGAGGAGCTTTTAAACCTGGGGATCGGATCGCCAAGTCCAGCCACCCAACCCTTATGGCCTCCCTTACAGCTGTTGAGCCCATGAGAAGGGACACCCATGTTACCCTTTCGGGCTCTGCCCGGCCTAGCCCCTTGGGTGCAGGCCTGGTCACCAGGCGCTCGCCTTGGAACCACAGCTCCAGACTTGGCTCCGGAGGGGGGCCCCAGTGACCCGCATCCATCAAGAGAAACTTGAATCCATTATTTTTACCTAACCCGCTCTACTTTGTCTGGTCCCTCACCGAGAACCTGTTTGCCATGGGTGACCCTACCAGCGGTGTGAAGCCCCAGACAACTTAGATCCTACGATCATTGGGACACTCAAACCCCTCCACCATGATAACTGCTCGAGGAGGGATGTGTGTGTGCATATATATATACAGTGCAGAAAATAAGTATCACGGAGTGGTCTGAAATTTTCATTGTAGGTGCATGTCCACTGTGGGAGAGATAATCTAAAAATAAAAATCCAGAAATCACAATGTATGATTTTTTTTTTTTTAACGGTTTATTTGTGTGATACAGCTGCAAATCAATATTTGAACACCTGTCTATCAGCTAGAATTATGACCTTCAAAGACCTGTTCGTCCGCCTTTAAAAGTCCACTTCCACTCCATGTATTATCCTGAATCAGATGCACCTATGTGAGGTCGTTAACTGCATAAAGACACCTGTCCACCCCATACAATCAGTAAGACTCAAACTTGTAACATGCCAAGACCAAAGAGCTCTCCAAAGACACCAGAGAAAAAATTGTACGACTCCACATGGCTGGAAAGGTCTCTGGAGAAATTGCAAAGTAGCTTGGTGAAAAAAAGCTCCAATGTTGGAGCGATCATTACAAAAATGGAAGAACCTAAACATGACGGTAAATCTCAATTAGAGTGGAGGCCCATGCAAGATATCATTTCGTGGGGTCTCAATGATCCTTAGAAAGGTGAGGAATCAGCCCAGGACTACATGAAGTCACTTTGGTCAATCAACTGAAAAGAGCTGGGACCACCGTTTCCAAGGTGACTGTTGTTAATATACGAAGACGTCATGGTTTGAAATCATGCATGGCACGGAAGGTTCCTCTGCTTAAACCAGCACAAGTCAAGGCCCGTCTTAAATTTGCAGATTACCATTTGGATGATACAGAGGAGTCATGGGAGAAAGTTTTGTGGTCAGATGAGACCAAATTGGAACTTCTTGTTCATAATTCCGCTTACTGTGTTTGGAGGAAGACAATTGATGAGTTCTATCCCAAGAACACCATCTCTTCTGTGAAGCACGGGGGTAGTCGCATCATGCTTTGGGGGTGTTTTTCTGCACATTGGGCAGGACGGATTTTGGGAAACAACCTCTTTCCCTCAGTCAGAGCATTGAAGATGAATCGTGGCTGGGTCTTTCAACATGACAATGACCCGAAGCACACAGCCAGGAAAACCAAGGAGTGACTCAATCATATAAAAATCATACATTGTGATTTCTGGATTTTTCTTTTTAAATTATCTCTCTCACAGTGGACATGCACCTATGATGAAAATATCAGACGCCTCCATGATTTCTAAGTGGGAGAACATGCCATATAGCAGGGTGTTAAAATACTCATTTTCTTCCCTGTATATACAGGGATTCCTTGGTCTATGACAGAGAACCGCTCCGACAGTAGCGAGTTAACTGGAATTTCGACTTAAGTCAGATTTCACCGTTAAAGTAAAAATTTAAAATGGTAAACATGATGGTGAATCTCAATTGGAGTGGAGCCCCATGCAAAATATCACCTTGTGTGTTCTCAGTGATCCTTAGAAAGGTGAGGAATCACCCCAGGATTACACGACAGGACTTGGTCAATAACCTGAAAAGAGCTGCGACCACCATTTCTAAGGTGACTGTTGGTAATACACAAGACATCATGGTTTGAAATCATGCACGGCACGGAAGGTTCCCGTGCTTAAACCAGCACATGTCAAGGCCCATCTTAAGTTTGCCAATTACCATTTGGATGATACAGAGGCGTCATGGGAAAAAAGTTTTGTGGTCAGATGAGACCAAAATGGAACTTTTTGGTCATAATTCCACCAACTGTGTTGGGAAGAAGACGAATGCTGAGTTCCATCCCAACAACACCATTCCTACTGTGAAGCACTAAAAGCATTGAAGATGGGTCTTGGCTGGGTCTTTCAACATGACAATGACCTGAAGCACACAGCCAGGGAAACCAAGGAGTGGCTCCGTAAGAAGCATATCAAGGTTCTGGTGTGGCCGAGCCAGTCTCCAGACCTAAACCCAAGAAGAATCTATGGAGGGAACTGAAACTCTGTTTCTCAGCGACAGCCCTGAAACCTGTCTGATCTAGAGAAGATTTGTGTGTAGAAGCTGGCCAAAATCCTTCCTGCAGTGTGTGCAAACCTGGTGAACATTTTCAGGAAACATTTGACCTCTGTAATTGGAAACAAAGCCTACTGTACCAAATATTAACATTGGTTTTGTCACGTGTTGAAATACTAATTTGCAGCTGTATCACACAAATCGTTAAAAAAATCATACATTGTGATTTCTGGATTTTTATTTATAGATGATCTCTCTCAAAGTGGACATGCACCTGCGATGAAAATTTCAGACCCCTCCATGATTTCTAAGAGGGAGAACTTGCAATATAGCAGGGTGTTGAAATACTGACTTTCTTCACTGTATATATCATGAGAAAAAAATTGCTACGTGTTAAATACTGTTTTCAGATGCTGGATGTGGCAGCTTAAGCTATTTCCATAATTCTCGTCTCATCCCTTATCCCTTAACTGCTAAATGATATAAGGTTGAAATACTAATGAGGGAAAGGTGTGGATTTTGGTCTTGTTGGATCTCAGTGTGGTTTTTTTTATACAGTAGATCCTAGTATATGGCTGAACAGGTTGGAAACGTGGGTAGAACTAAATGGAACAATCTCTAAATGGTTTAGGTCCGACCTGAAGGAAAGGAGCTACTTTGTAATCAGTGAAAGTGCTCAATCTCAACAAATGGCAATAACCTATGGGGTCCCTCAATGGTCAGTTCTTGGAGCCCTCCTATTCAGCCTGGATCTGCTCCCCTTGTGTCAAATTTTCCAACACTGAAGTTTTGACTATCACAGCTATGCAGATGACACCCAGTTATAAGTAGCAGTGTCCCAAGATGACTATAGTTCAATGAAGGTGTTGTCCCACTGTCTAAAACAGTTATCTGGATGAGCTAAAATTTCTTCCAACTAAACCCCTCAAAAACTGGCCAGCTTTTGGCCAGCAAGATAAAAGGATTGCTGTTCTTAAATAATAGTGGGTCTGATGAAAGCGACGTAAAAGAGGAAGCAGCGCGTCGTCTACTCCGGAGTTGATGAATGAAGATTTTATTGGATTTATTGATTTGGAGTGAGACTGATGGGGCACAAACCACTGCAATATGTAGGCTGGTCCCAAGCCCGGATAAATGCAGAGGGTACTAGGGTAGTCAGGCTAGAAGTTTAGGAGCAGGGTTTAAATTATTCTACCACGGAGTAGATGGGAAGAGAAATGGAGTAGGGGTTATTTTAAAGGAAGAGCTGGCTAAGAATGTCTTGGAGTTGAAAAGACTATCAGATCGAATGATGCGACTAAAATTTGAAATTGAGGGTGTTATGTATAATGTGGTTAGCGGCTATGCCCCACAGGTAGGATGTGACCTAGAGTTGAAAGAGAAATTCTGGAAGGAACTAGATGAAGTAGTTCTGAGCATCCCAGAGAGCGAGAAAGTTCTGATTGGTGCAGATTGTAATAGACATATTAGTAAAGGAAACAGGTGCGATGAAGAAGTGATGGGTAAGTACGGCATCCAGGAAAGGAACTTTGAGGGGCAGATGGTGGTGGACTTTGCAAAAAGGATGGAGATGGCTTTAGGAACATATAGTGACCTACAAGAGCGGAGGTAGAAGCACGCAGGTGGATTATATTTTGTGCAGACGATGTAATCTGAAGGAGATTACTGGCTCTAAAGTAGTGGTAGGGGAGAGTGTAGCTCGACACCATAGGATGGTGGTGTGTAGGATGACTCTGGTGGTGGGTAGGAAGATTAAGAAGACAAAGGTAGAGCAGAGAACCATGTTGTGGAAGCTGAGAAAGGAAGAATGCTGTGCGGCCTTTCGGAAAGAGGTGAGACAGGCCCTCGATGGACATCAGAAGCTCCCGGAAGACTGGAGTATGAGAGCCAAGGTAATCAGAGAGATAGGCAGGAGAGTACTTGGTGTGTCTTCTGGTAGGAAAGGGGAGAAGGAGACTTGGTGGTGGAACCCCAAAATACACTGAGTCATAGAAGGAAAGAGATTAGCGAAGAAGAAGTGGGACACTGAGAGACTGAGGATAGGCGAAAGGAGTACATCGAGATGCGACATAGGGCAAAGGTAGAGGTGGCAAAGGCTAAACAAGAGGCATATGAAGACATGTATACCAGGTTGGACACGAAAGATGGAGAAAAGGATCTCTACAGGTTGGCCAGACAGAGGGATAGCGATGGGAAGGATGTGCAGCAGGTAAGGGTGATTAAGGATAGAGATGGAAATGTGTTGACTGGTGCGAGTAATGTGCTAAATAGATGGAAAGAATACTTTGAGAAGTTGATGAATGAAGAAAATGAGAGAGAAGGAAGAGTTGAAGAGGCAAGTATGAAGGACCAAGAAGTGGCAATGACTCGTAAGGGGGAAGTCAGAAAGACACAACAAAGTATGAAAAATGGAAAGGCAGTTAGTCCTGATGATATACCAGTGGAGGTATTGAGGCAATTTGGAGAGATGGCTGTGGAGTTTCTGACCAACTTATTTTACAGAATACTCGCAGGCAAAAAGATGCCTGAAGAATGCCGGAAAAGTGTTCTAGTCCCCAATTTTAAGAACAAAGGCAATGTTCAGAGCTGTGGAAAACTATAGAGGAATAAAGATGATGAGCCACACAATGACGTTATGGGAAAGAGTAATGGAGGCTAGACTCAGGACAGAAGTAAGTATCTGCGAGCAACAGCATGGTTTCATGCCTAGAGAGAGTACCCCAGATGCATTATTTCACTTGAGGATGCTAGTGGAAAACTACAGAGAAGGTCAGAAGGAGCTACATTGTGTCTTTGTGGATCTAGAGAAAGCCTATGACAGAGTACCAAGAGAAGAACTGTGGTACTGCATGCGTAAGTCTGGTGTGGCAGAGAAGTGCGTTAAAATAGTACAGGACATGTATGATGGCGGCAGAACAATGGTGAGGTGTGCCTTAGGTGTGACAGAAGAATTTAAGGTGGAGGTAGGACTGCATCTAGTATCAGCTCTGAGCCCCTTCCTGTTTCCAGTGGTAATGGATAGGCTGAGAGATGAGGTTAGACTGGAATCCCCTTGCACCATGATGTTCGCAGATGATATTTTGATATGCAGTGAAAGCAGGGAGCATGCAGAGGAACAATTAGAAAGATGGAGACATGCACTGGAAAGGAGAGGGATGAAGATTAGCCGAAGTAAAACAGAATAAATGTGCGTGAGTGACAAAGGTGGAGGGGGAAGAGTGAGGCTACAGGGAGAAGAGATGGTGAGGGTGGAGTACTTCAAATATTTAGGGTCAACAATCCAGAGCAACGGTGAGTGTGGTAAGGAAGTGAAGAAACGGATCCAAGCAGGTTGGAACAGCTGGTGGAAGGTGTCTGGTGTGTTATGTTACAGAAGAGTCTCTGCTCGGATGATATTCTATTTTTAGTTTAAATTGCGTTTCAAAATGAAATGTTCTTAGTGTTTGGTTTTGTCAAATAAATTTCCCCTCAAAAACGCAACTGATACTCTAGTGTGACATGTATGTTTTTTCCTTATTTATTAACCATTTTTTTGGCTTGTGCGACTTCATCTCCGGAGAGACATAGTCCGGAAAATGAGGTTAACTTTATGAGCCAAAATCTTCTTTTGCAGCCTGGGTTATTACCAGAAGAAAGAGGTCAGCACATATAACTCCAATTCCAAAGTATTTACTCTGGCTTCCAGTCAGTTTTAGAATAGTTTTTAAAGGTCTGCTATTGTTTTATAAATCACTGGTTTAGGTCCTGAATACATGAAATAAATGCCAATGGAATCCAAACCTAGTAGGCCTCTGAGATCAACTGACTCGTGTCTAACAATGGAGTGCAGAGTCCAAAGCAAACATGGTAAGCAGCATTGAGCTATTGTGCTTTAAAAAAAATGGAATAAATTGCCAACAAATGCGACATCAGTCCAAAGTGTGCTTTGAAATCCAGATTAAATATTTTTTTCCCCATGTGTTTTGGAGTACTCTTAACTTTTCAGTGATATTTCTTGCACTAAAAGCTGTTTGAATTGTACTTTTTCAATTGTTTATTTTTATGTATTTGAATAGTTTTAACAGTGATGAATGTCCTTCGGATTTTCCCGGAATTATGGATTTTCAAATTTTCACGAAAATTCCTCCGCAAAATTGAGGAAAAATTGCCTCAAATTAATCTGGATATTAGTTGACAACATTGAACAAACATGCATTTGAGTACATTGTTTAGCTTCCACGAGTGTAGGCATGTTGAGGCACTAAGTGTAGTCTTGACATTAATTTACATGATTATTTCATAGTTGTGAACTAAACAAAACAACCAGTATTCACCCGGAAACAGGAAATGCAAGTTAACCGTACTAAGCATGTACGGATGTTAGACCGAAAGCGTATGTTCAGAGCTGTTTCACGTACTGCAGGCGCATTTACGTCGAAAGTCATCAACATCAGGAGCCATGTCAAAGGAAATTCAGTTACACCAGGGGTGCTCACTGCATCAATCGTGAGGCAGTTTTGGTTGATCGTGTGACGCCGTGCCAAAAAAAAAAAAAAAGGACCCCAGACTCATCCACCTCGTCGCTTGATTCAAGTGTGGCCAATACATCAAGCGTATGCACATTAAGGCGCGTTCTAACAAGCCGGCCTCCCATTTCGGGCAATCGCAGCGATGTGTGCTCCCCCCAACCCCCCTCCACAACAACACATCACGATTGGCGACAGGAATTTTGTTACAATGTATCGCTAGCTTGTTGCCCCGTACGCAGATTATGGAACTAAACTTTCAGCATTTTCAAAACATTGCGGGTACAGACCATTCATGTTTATTCCTTGACAAGCCACTGCATTTATCTTTTATTCAGATAGTTTGTCAGCTCAAGAATTTTTATTCATGAAAAATTTTAAATACGTTTTATATCCTGTTCTACTAATTTCAGTTGAAACTGGAAATGATCATTTCTGAGTTTGAAATTTTTATATTTTAGTTATGTATTTATTTTATTTTGAATTTACAGTTATGTTATATTAATCCAGTAAGTTATTTTAAGGCCATCCCTAATCACACTCACAAATTTATCTGCGAGCATGACTGACCACACCTGTACATTTTTCAAATGTGACTGTTTATATATATATATATATATATATATATATATATATATATATAAAACCTCAAAATATTAAAGGCAAGTCATACTATTAGTATTACTAGATCTATATCTAAGATAGTGAGCAATGTGGTCAAGTGTATCTGTACAACGCGACGTAACAAATTTGAGATTTAAAAGTTAAGAGTAATTACTACAAATCAACTTAACATTTTTTGCTGTACGATTTAGAAATTCTGGAATATATTTTCGTGTATTTTCTATATCTATACTATAATATGTATAATGTGGGGAAAAGGACAATTTTGTCTTTTTTTCCTGAATAGTTCACTTAATTCATTTGTCTTGAGATAAACTGGCATATTTTCATATTTTAATGACAAATGGGATTTTGTGCTATCCAGTGATGGGGGGGATGGGGGGCAAAAAAATCTGGGCTTGCCCCTTGGGGAACTTCTGCCCTTTTTTTTTTTTTTGGTCAGGATTTCGAAATTTTACTGTCAATTTTTGTCTGAATTTTGTTCACAGAGATCACCAGAATGCACCACAGCCATCCATGAATAGTTCACTTAATTCATTTGTCTTGAGATAAACTGGCATATTTTCATATTTTAATGACAAATGGGATTTTGTGCTATCCAGTGATGGGGGGATGGGGGGCAAAAAAATCTGGGCTTGCCCCTTGGGGAACTTCTGCCCTTTTTTTTTTTTTTGGTCAGGATTTCGAAATTTTACTGTCAATTTTTGTCTGAATTTTGTTCACAGATATCACCAGAATGCACCACAGCCATCCATTTTTTTCAAAAATTTCATGGGGGAGCATGCCCCGGACCCCTAACAGGACTTCACACCTTCAGTGCTCGCATTTGTATTTTCAGGAATTTTCACAAAAGTCAACTTTCATCTCTATTTTAATCATGTAATGTGATGTACACATAAATTTGCTGTGCTTTGCTTTTAATATCCACTGTATGGTACCTACTTTCTTGGACACAATTTCATCTTTACCTAAATGCTTATTTAATTTTTTGGTAACTTTTGTTATCCCAGGGGACACAGATTTATGATGCCAAGCGTGGTGCCCTGGTGGATCTTGGCATCTTGGATGTGATGCAGATTTTTGGTCGTGCAGGCCGTCCTCAGTTTGACAAGTATGGGGAGGGCACCATCATTACGACCCATGACAAGCTCAGCCATTACCTGACCCTGCTCACCCAGCAGAACCCCATTGAGAGTCAGTTTCTTGTCAGCCTGGCTGACAATCTCAATGCTGAGGTCAGTCTTGAAGTGGTCTTTGGAAGAACGGTATTGTTAGTTTGTTGTTTTTATTAGTTATTTTTTTTGTACTCATTCAATCCCAATTCCAACCTTTGAAAGTTGTTTTGTTTTGGTTGCCCTCATTATGTTAATCTGAAACAGCATTAATTCCACTGAAATCTATTGCTCAACAAAGTACAATCCATAAATCAAAACTGTATGTGGCATTTTGCTGAAGCTGAAAGAGAATTGTATGAAAACGATAACATATGAAAGACGAAAGTAACATTTTAAATGTAACTTTAAAAAATGTGTGGAGTAAATTGGAAGGGCCTGATTTAAATCAGGCCTTTGTATGATTTTAAATGGTTCCATCTGTCCTCCTCTTCCAGTATGTGGCTCTGTCAGAAAATTAGGCAGAGGGAAATAATTTTTCATGGGACTGTATGCAGGTACAGTACTGTATTTTCCAAACAACAAACTGGGACTTTTTTCAGGTGCTGTGAAGCCTGTGACATATGTATTGCTGCGAGTAAAAAAATTGTTTTTGTTGCTCGTGGTTATGAGTTTAAATGTACAACAAAAACTTGTTTGAACCAAAAGGGTTAAAACAAAGGCGTTATTAACAACGCACATGGGCTTGGGCTTGCCCAGATGCTTCCACTATGGAAAAGGAGATTTTACTTTCAGCAAGCGTAGTAGAATAACAATCGACCTCAATCGTGCATAGAAAATGGCTACGCTACCTTTGGCCTGTGTAGAAGAAGATGGTCCTAGTTTTAGGTGTCCTCAAATCAGGAGGCTGCACAGCACTCACAAATGCAAAATACAGTGAAGAAAATGAGGATTTGAGCACCCTGTTGTATTGCAAGTTCTCCCACTTAGAAATCATGGAGGGGTCTGAAATTTTCAGCATAGGTGCATGTCCACTGCGAGAGGGGTAATCTAAAAAGAAAAATCCAGAAATCACAATGTATCATTTTTTTTTAACGATTTATTTGTGTGATACAGCTGCAAATATGTATTTGAACACCTGAGAAAATCAATGTTATTAGGTACAGTAGCCTTTGTTTGCAATTACAGAGGTCAAACGTTTCCTGTAGTTGTTCACCTGGCGTGCACACACTGCAGGAGTGATTTACTTATTAGCAGCTGTATCACACATATTGTTAAAATATCATACATTGTGATTTCTGGATTTTTCTTTTTAGATTATTTCTCTCACAGTGGACATGCACCTACGATGAAAATTTCAGACACCTCCATGATTTCTAAGTGGGAGAACTTGCAATATAGCAGGGTGTTCAAATACTTATTTTCTTCACTGTATATATTCATCCATCCATCCCCGACTGCAGAAGCTTTAGCAGGGATGACCAGATTTCGTTCTCCCCAGCCTTTTCATCCAGTTCTTCCAGTTGAGGCGTTCCCAGGCCAGCCGAGAGACTTACTTTCTTCTGAATGTCCTGGGTTGTCCCGTTTCTCCTTCGAGGGAAGCGTCCAGGAGGCATCGGAATGCCATCTCATCTGTCTCTTCTCAATGTGGATGAGCAGCGGCTTGACTCTGAGCTCCTCCCGGACGCAGTTTTCTAAGGGAGAGCCCTGAAACCCTGTGGAGGAAATTCATTTCAACTGCTTGTATCCGGGATCTTGTTCATTTGGTCATGACCGACAGCTCGTGCCATAGGTGAGGGGAGGAACATAGGTTGACCAGTAAATACAGAGTAGAGAGCTTTGTCTTTCAACTTAGCTCCTTCTTTACCAAAACCAGCTTTTACAAAGTCTGCATCACTGCGGGTGGTGCACCGATCCGTCTGTCGATCTCGCGTTCCATTCTTCCCTCACTCTTGAACAAGACCCCAAAATAAATTACCTCTTCCACTTGTTGCAGCATCTCTTCCCTGACCTGGAGAGGGCACGCCACCCTTTTCTGACTGTGGACCATGGTCTCAGATTTGGAGGTGCTGATTCTCATGTCAGCCGCTTCACACTCTGCTTTGAACTACTCCAGTGAGAGTTGGAGATGAGGGCTTGATGAAGCCAACAGAACCACATCTTCTGCAAAAAGCAGTTCTGAAATACTGAGGCCACTGAACCAGACCTCCTTCATGGCTTGGCTGTGGCAAGAAATTCTCTCCATAAAAGTTATGAACAGAATCGGTGATAAAGTGTAGCCCTGGCAGAGGCCAATCCTTACCGAAAATGAGTCTGACTCACTGCCAGCAATGTGGACCAAAATCTGATGGCAGTCATACAGTGACCGAATAGTCAATTTCAGGAGGTTCAGTACCCCTTACTCCCGAAAAACCCACCACAGGACTACTTGAGGGACACAGTTGAACTCCTTCTCCAAGTCCACAAAACACATGTAGACCTGTTGGGTAAACTCCCATGCACCCTCGAGGATCCTGCCGATGGTTAAGAGCTGGTCTTCTATTCCATGGCTAGGACGAAACTCACATTATCCTTTATTATTATCCTGAATTTGAGATTCGATTTCCCGACGGTCCGTCCTCTCCACCACCCCTGAATAGACTTCACCAGATAGGCTGAGGAGGGTGATTTTCCCCCCCGTAGTAGACACCCTCTGGTCCACATTCTTAAAAAAGGAGGGCCACCACCCCATTCTGCCAATCCAGAGGCACTTTCCCAGATGTCCATGTGCTGTTGCAAATGTATGACAACCGGGACAGGCCCAAACCATTCAGAGGCTTTTGGAACTCCGGGAAAATCTCATCAACTCTCAGGTTCTTGCTGCTGAGGAGCTTTTTAACCATCTTGGTGACCTCAACCCCAGAAATACGAGAGCCCGGGTCAGAGAACGCAGACTCTCCTTCCTCATGGGACGCCGTGTCAGTGAAATTGAGGTTTTCGAAGTATTCTCCCCACTAACTCACAACTTCCCGAGTTGAGGTCAGCAGCGCCCCATCCTCACAATATAGAGTTTTGATGATGCACTGCTTCCCCCACCTTAGATGCATGATGGTGGTCCAGAAATTTGTTTAAGCTGTGTAGAAGGCCTCAACAAATTCGTCCCATGCCTCAGCATTTGCTTCAATGACCACCAAAGTTGCAATCCACTTGGCCAGACAGTACCAATTAGCTGACTTGGAAGTTCCTCGCAATACGTTTGGGCCTGCCTTGTTTAACCAGAAGCTTCCACCACCATCAGAGCCAACTCATGTGCTGGTTGCTTGATATCTTTGCCCCTCTAAATATTTCGAGTGTCTAAGACATGCGGTCGCCAGTCTCATCACTCCAACTCCAAAGTAGAAGTGAGCCAAACCCCTCTCAAGTAGAGTGGTGCCAGAATCCAAGCAGTATGTGGAGACGAGTCCTGCTGTATCTAATCGAAATTGCTCAACCTCACACACCAGCTCGGGCTCCTTCCTTGCCAGAGAGGTGACCTTTTATGGTCCCTAGACCCGGCTTCTGTAGCCGGGAATCGGATCGCCAAGGTCCCTGCCTTTGGCCCCCACCCAGCTCGCATTTTTCCTGACCTCTATGGCCCCTCTCAAAGTGAGCCCATGGGAAAGGGGAACCCTCATTACCCTTTTGGGCTGTGCTTGGCCGTGCCCATAGGTTTAAACCTGGCCACCAGGTGCTCAGCTTCGAGCCCCACTTCCAGGCCTGGGTCCAGAGGGGGGCCCAGGTGACCGATGTCCAGGCAAGGGAAACCTCGATCCATTTACTGTATCTTAGTTCCATTCCAATATGACTGGTAAATATGACTGCATATATGGACAATTGTGGTCATAGATTTAAATACCCAGACAGAATTTTTTTTAAAACAAAATATATCCATAAATAACTTATTTATGGATATATTTTGTTTACCCATAATGCTTTTCTGAAATACTTGACAGTTTAATTTGAATTCCATTAAAATTATATTAAATGTTTTGTCTGGGCCTTCATACTTTCTTATTTGCCTGGGAAACAAATGTGTGCACAATGGTGTGTTTTCTTATTTATTAAATAAAAGTAGGGCTGTGAATTTCAAAATAAGAGCAAATAACTAAATGATTACTCATTCAAATAAAGCGCTAACTTCAGAATAATTCTTTGAATGAAAAATAAATACAGATAATACTTCATTTTTATCACACAGGTAGAAGCAAAATTCATCCATCCATTTTCTGAGCTGCTTATCTTCACGGGGGTTGCGGGAGTGCTGGAGCCAATCCCAGCTGTCATCGGGCAGGAGGGCACATGTAGACAGACAACAGTCGCACTCACAATCTTAGCAAGTAACAATTGAGAGTCTCCAATTAAAGCAGGTTTTTGGGATGTGGGACAAAGCCGGAGTGGTTAGAAAAAAAAAAAAACATCCAGGCACGGAAAGAACGTGCAAACTCCATGTAGGCGGGGCCGGATTTAAATCCTGGTCCTCAGAATTGTGAGGCCAACGCTCTATAGCTGCTCCACAATGCGCCAAAAACAAAATCATGGAATGTAAAAATGCACGATACATAGGTTGAAGTGTTGTTCAGAATTTTGAGATCAACTTTCAGGGTACGTAGTAAATAGTAGTGCACAAAATACACAAGACATTACATTAAGAGAATGAAGTTCATGGAAAGATGATTTGCCTTTCTCTCTGTAGCTTTGCTTTCATGTGATAATAGAGGCCATTGGTTTTAGTGATCTTTTGTCTCTTGCTGCTGTAGATTGCTTTGGGTACAGTCACCAATGTGGATGAGGCAGTGAGGTGGCTCAGTTACACTTATCTCTACGTGCGCGTGAGGGCTAATCCACTTGCATATGGTATAAGCTACAAGGCCTTGCAGGTTTGTGAGCTCACCTAATATCAGAAATATCCTCTGTGAAATCAAAATATTTCGTAAATGTAATAATTTGTGAAAAAAAACATTTTACAGATCATAATTTTTTTTATTGTATTTACAATGTAAACCTTTGACTTATGAAAAGTTCAGGGTCATTTTGTGAGTACAAACAAAACCTTTGAATTTTTCAGATGGATCCCTCCTTAGAGCTGTACAGAAAAGAAATTGTGATTGATTCTGGCAGGAAGTTGGACAAAGCCAGGATGATCCGCTTTGAAGAGCGCACAGGCTACTTTGCCTCGACTGATCTGGGGAGGACATCCAGCCACTTCTATATCAGATACAACACAATAGAGGTAGAGAAATGCAGCTGAACAGCACCAAGAATTGATTTCTTCACAAATATGATAGGCTAGGATGTTTAATTCTGTTCTAAGTCAATTTTAAGTAATTTAGGTTTAATATAAAATCCAAATGAGTTAGTTGTTAAACACAAGTTCCACTGCAAATTATAGCTTAATCCATCCATTTTCTGAGGCTCTTATCCTCACGAGGTTTGTGGGAGTGCTGTAGCCAATCTCAGCTGTCATCGGCAGGAGGAAGGATACACCCTGTACTGGTTGCAAGCCAATCACAGTCAGACAACAGTCACACTCACAATCACACGTAGGGGCAATTAATGTTGCATGGTTTTGGAATGCGGGAGGAAACTCAAGTCCATGATGCTAAGAAAATACTGTACTAATATTGAATGCCTCTCATTTGATTGTCTAACATGACAGTCTATATTCTAGCTCTGTAACAACAATTTGCGTCGACCTCTGCCATATAAAAAAAAAAAATACTATGTAGTTAAGTTCCATATATTAATGAAGAACCTCATTAACCTGTTGTTTTGTATATTTCCCCTTTATCTAAGACATTCAATGAACTTTTCAACTCTCAGCGAACAGAAGCGGACATCCTCAGTATTGTCTCCAAGGCTGAAGAATTTGAACAGCTAAAGGTAAACTTCCCAAAGAAATTGATTCTTGAAAATAAGCAGCTCCAGCTAAATGGAAATCATACTGTGGGCTGAACAATGAAGAAAACAACAAAAATAATTTCCGAATGCAGGTGTTTTGGGATTTTCTTTAGATGAAAATGCCAGATTGCTTCTTGAAAAAACATAAAACGTTAGTCTGTAAAAACAGACAACATCCATGTTTCTGGGTGTGGGTTAATGTTTTCATGTACCGTCAATGCCAATGTTCAAAGCACAGTTGTGAGCAGTTTTTGCCTGACCAGATTTACCCTCCCCTCTTGTTCTTCTTCTTTTCCTTTCGGGTTGTATGAGGGGTGAGGGGGTGGGGGTCATCACAGCGTGTCATCTTTAACCCGGGCCATGACTGATCCGGTATGGTATTCTTTAGATGAACGCTCATATTTCTTTGGCAAAGTTTTTACGCTGGATGCCCTTCCTGACTCAACCCTCTGCATTTATCCGGGCTTGGGACCAGCCTACAGATTGCACTGGCTTGTGGCCTCATAGGGTTGCATGAGATTCACCCTCCAATCACCCTTTTTTTTTGTGATCCAAAATTCTGCAAAAGGAAAGCCAAGTCATTCGTATGAGTTGTTTCACCTCAAGATAAATTAAATGTACTTCGTTACTCACAGACAAAGATGTCTTGTAAGATAAGACCATAAAAGCAACAACTATAGAAACACAACATTAGGAAAGTTCACACAAAATGGATACGTAACATGAGAAGGTGTGTGTAAGACGCACACGCACAAACACACAATGCACACTATCACCCCATTACAAGTTTTCAACCATCCCAGGTTGGCATTGTGCATTGTAAAGGTTTGTGATAAAATAAGAGTTCCTGATTGTCTGTGGCCCATCTCTGTCACAGCAATCTTAATGGATCTCTTCTGCTGTTAGATGTGAGGGTGGGTGTGGTGTTATAAAGAATTGTTTATAACCAAGTTCAAGGTCCTCTGCTAACCACAACCACATGAAGTTTGTTCTCCTGATTTGTAAGTCCTGCCTTAGTGCATGTTTTTTCTCTGTGGTTGCAGACCCATCCAGTTTGTCATCACATTCCATATCTGATATTTATAAGTGCTGTCCATCTCTACCGCCTTTGTGCCCAAAAAATATTTATTGGGATATGGTACTCTGCTTCCTCACCCAACCTCATACGAAACATGCTTCATTTGGACTTTTCTCAAACATTCATCCATTAAATTTTTAAAAATCATTGGGATTTATCCGATTTATAGTTAAGTGAGTGGTATCTAGGAGTAAAGACGAGAGGTACACAGAACCCTGCAAGTCCCACTTTGCTGTAGATCATGTTGGAGGATGCCTACTTTACGATCCTTAGAAAATGAGGTCTGTTCATGAGGTAGTTTAAGCTCCAACCCAAAAGGTGAGAATACACATTCATGGAGGTCAATGTCTCATGGGGTAGGTGGAGTTGGGTAGTATTGAAGACACTAGAAAAATGTAAAGACTGAAATTGCATCTAAGATATTAGGTTTATTGGTCACTACAATTTCAACTCTTCTTGATAAGAGCCTGGAATGATTGTCATTCTGTTCCAGACTATGTAAATGCTGTATTTCCCTCAACCAGGGAGATTGTGAGTTATCATTACAGTATTATCATCTCTTTGTCCCATTTACTCCTCACAGTTGCTTTTCTTATTCAGGATGGTTTTTAGTTCAATGGTATTGCATGGTTTTTTTTTTTTTTTTTTTGGCAAAGCACTGAAATGACTTGACAGGGACCACCATGTTTACCATGCGCTGGTATTATCCCCATGCGAGCCCACTAGCACACTCCAATCTAGGGTCTCAAATCAGTTTCTGAGGGCGTCTTCTGCTTCAGTGGATCCTCTCATGAACTGCAGAGTTGTAACAGGCTGCGTCCTCATGAGTGGGGTGGACATGGGTTGCAGGAAAACTGGGTTGTAATTAGGTTTGATAAAGGTATAAAAAAATAGAGCATGAGTATGGATGCTGAGCATTAGCATACAGAGGATCACTAGTTAGATTCTTCCTTGTGGGACATTGTACAAAAGGTAGGGAGCAGCAAAGGTGGAATACAGTCACATCATTCAAAATCCCAGAGATGACAAAAAACTCCTCAGGATGCAGCCACTGTGTTAGCCTTTGTAATGTAAATCAGATAGTGGTATGTCAACTGAGAGCTTTGTGATATGGCCTAATAAAGTAGTAAATGGTTCTTACAGTCAATTTTTTTTTGTTCATTTCATTGGACGTAGAGAATCAGACGTCCACCTATTTTCAGCACTCATAAATTTTGTCTTGTCCAGCCTTTATGACCGTTAAACAAAACATCATTTATTCGGGACATTAATTCAGCAGAATTGAAGTTCCACGTTAGTCTGATTCACATTTTAGTGATAAAATCTCAAAAGGGCACCAAGTCCTTTTTTTAAACAACACTTGGGAAAAGTGAATGACATACCTTTTATCAGTGTCAGAATCGTAAACGTTGCTACATTCTTGATATATGAGTCCTCCAAGTACAGCGATTTTACTCATAAATTCAGGACCAAGTACGACAGGCAGTGAAATATTATCGGGAATTTATTGTAATATACAGGAACACAAAGCTACAACTACAAAAACTACAAAAATAACATAACACTACTGGGAAAAAAGAGGCGGCATTGGCTGGAAAGCGCTGGCCTCACAGTTCGAGGTCCGGGGTTCAATCCCAGACCCGCCTGTGTGGAGTTTGCATGTTCTCCCCATGCCTGCGTGGGTTTTTCTCCGGGCACTCTGGTTTCCTCCCACATCCCAAAAACATGCAATATTAATTTGACGCTCTAAATTGCCCCTAGGTGTGATTGTGAGTGCGGCTGTTTATCTCAATGTGCCCTGTGATTGGCTGGCAACCAGTTCAGGGTGTACACCGCCTCCTGCCCGTTGACAGCTGGGATCGGCTTCAGCACTCCCTGCGACCCTTGTGAGGATAAGCGGCTAAGAAAATGGATGGATGGATGCATGGATGGTAAAAGAGATTAGGCATGTGAAAATTAAGAGGAAGTCATTTATGTGGTTGCTAGACTAAGTTTGTGTGAGGGTTTAACACATTCAGTCAGTGTGCGAGAAAGCAAAGTTGGGACTCTGTGCGAAGCTAGTAATTTCCCCAAAATTATTAGTTGCAGATGTTGTCAGCTGAGTAAGAATTGCATTGTGAGACTCAGGTATGCAGATCAGATGGTCTTTTGGGAGTAGTCGTGCTCAGGATTAAAGAAAAGAATGCACAAACAAAAAAATGGAAAAGGAAAATTGTCCTGTTTGGATGGGCTCTTTCTTAACTCTCCTGCCGGTTGAACTGGTGGCCTGCTGAGCTCTCGCACTCAGGTGTATGCAGTACCAGCACAGGATGCCAATATTTGCTCGCTGAGTCTCCGCCGAAAAACAATTGGAACCGCATTGTCCAGCTTCTGCGATTGGAAAATCTTCGCTACTTGGCTTGTGGCAGGCGCTCGTGTGCTGATGGTGTCGATGTGGATGCTCGCCGGGGGAAAAAAAAAGCACGGAGGAAGGAGTTGGCTGAGCTGGAGGGGTACCAGCAGTAAGCAAGCGAAAGGTGAAGAGTAAAAAAACCCAGAGTGAGTGAGTGAGGAAAGGGAGCGCCTGAGTTTAAATACCCCGAGAGTCTGTCCAAAAGGGGGACAGAGAAACCGGAGGGCAACCACGCCTATCAACCTCGATCTAATGTAGAATTTGAACTCCTCAGTCGGATTAGACTAAACAATTGCCAACTTTGCACTTTCACACAAAGAATAGTTTAACATTTGGTCATGGCAGATAGGTTGCTTATAGTTCTAATCACATTTCAAGTTCAAGCATCGATTATACATACATGAGATTTTCGCAATTTCATGCTGTTTTAAGTTAAAATCATGCTCAGTTGCTCAGAAAAAGTTGGAAAAGCTAAAAGTTGACATACAAACAGACATACATTTTGGAATATTTGTGCAGGGTTCAGGAAATTAGATATTTTATCTTCTGTAAACAAACATGACAAGAGAGCGTCCAGTCCTTGTCAATGCCAAGGGTTGGGGCCTTACAACTGTACTAGAATATTAATCAAGTAGTCTTCTTGGTTTGATCTTGATCAAAACTTTTTCAGGGAAAAAGCCTTTTGAATCCAGGAATCAAAACTTGAAGGGATGCTGCCACTTAGTTTAAGGTTTCCTTGATGTACACCCAGCATTTTCCTTGCGGTCGTCTCACAGCAGGGCAGCTTTGAATAATGAAGTTTATCAAGCTGTGGGGAGTCACTGTGTCACCTCAGTTTTGTGGGTAGCATGTCCACTACACTTCTTTGAGAGGGGGGGAATCAAAAATTGGGTTTGAATAAAAACTCAAGTACTTTGATAAATCGGGCATTGGACGCCTGTATCTACTTCCGGCCTAATCCAGCAAACTTTAAAAGCTTAAAATTATTATTTTTTTCTCATGTAGGGTACCACGTCTCTTTTTATATTTGTATTTTTTAAAGTGATAAAAAATTGCAATTAATCTTATTTTTGAAGGCTCACTCCATGGATGAAAATTATATTTTTTGATTACAATGGTTTTACTATTCCACTCAAACACAGAAAGTACAGAACAGGCAATGGAATTTTAGAGAAAATATAATTTAGTATACAAAGGAAGTTGGGTAAACAATGCAGTTGGACCTTTCTATGAAAAGGTACAAATCAACATTTGTAAATAAGGCTGAACTCTTGATGTCACTGTGGGATGAGTGGATGTGCAATGAGCGATGGCAGAGCTGAGAATTTCTGTGACCGTTATTTCAAGCCCAGTTATGCACCAATTTTTACTTGGTAATCACCAGTTGTAGTCACGTTGTGCAGAACACACATAGGCGGGCACTGGTGTTGACAGGTTGATTTGAAGAAAAAGGTGGGAAAAGAAAAAAACAAGGTAAGCGTGGTCAAAGTGCTTGGGTGACGTTCGCCACAGTGGGGCAAAAAGGTATTTAGTTAAATTTTACAAGTTATCCCACATAAAAAGATGAGAGGCTCCTAATTTTCATCACTGTATACCTCACCTATGAAAATACATAAGGTGAAAAAAAATGAATCCAGAAAATCAGTCTTTTTTTTTCAAGAATTCAACCTCAAATTATGGTATAAAATAAGAATTTTTTTTGAACTTCAAACAAGCAGGATTGCTGGTTCTCAGAGACCTGTAACTTGTTTTTTAAGGGGCTCCTCTGTGCTACACTCATTACCTGTGTTAATGGCACCTGTTTGAATGTATCATCATAAAATACACCTATCCAAAAACTTAGTCACACTCCAAACTCCACTATGCCCAAGACCAAACAGCTGCCACAGGACACCAGAAACAAAAGTGTAGATCCACACCAGCCTGGGAAGACTTCATCTGCAATAGGTAAGCAGCTTGGTGTGAAGAAATCAACTGTGGGCGCAATTATTAGAAAATGGAAGTCTTATGAGATCACTAATCTAACTCGTTCTGGGGCTGCACTCAAAATCTCATCCCGTGTGGTCAAAATGATCATAAGAACGGTTGAACCTAGTTAATGACCGACATAGAGCTGGGACCAAAAAGAAACAAAGGATGTCATTAGTAACAAAAGACGCCACCTGTGACTCAAACCCTGCAGTTCCAGACCTGTCTCTTTGCCCAAGCCATGAAATGCCCAGGGCCATTTGACGTTTGATAGAGATCATTTGGATTATGAAGAAGAAGATTGGAAGAATGTCATATGGTCAGATTAAGACAAAACGTTTTGCTAAAAACCTGTCGTGTTTGGAGGTGAAAGAATGCTGAGTTGGATCCAAAAACCACCATATCTACTGGGAAGCACAGGGTTAGAAACATCATGCTTTGGGGCATTTTTTCCTGCAAAGGACCACGATGACTGATCTGTCTAAAGGAAAGAATGAAAGGGACCATGTACTTTTATATTGAGATTTTGAATGAAAACCTCCTTCAATCAAGAATGGCATTGAAGATGAATCATGGCTGTTTTTTCCAGTATGACAATTATACTACACACCATCCGGGCAAAGAAGTAGAAATATTTGAAGGTCCTGGTATGGCCTAGGCAGTCTCCAGATCTCAACCCAATAGAAAATCTTTGGAGGGAGTGAAAAGTCTGTTATGCATCGACAGGCCCTAAACATTAAGTAAGAGCTCAGCATGGAGGAATGGGCCAAAATAGTAGAAACGGTGTGTGAAAATCTTGTGACGAAAATGGTTGACTTCTCATTAGCAATAAAAGGTGGAGAACAAAGTATTGAGATGAATTTCTTGACCAAAGGCTTATTTTCCTCCCTCCCTCCATCCATCCATTTTCTTAGCCGCTTATCCTCACCAGGGTTGCGGAGGTGCTGGAGCCTATGCCAGCTGTCAACGGGCAGGAGGCGGGGTACACCGTGAGCTGGTTGCCAACCAATCGCAGGGCACATAGAGACAAACAACCACAATCACACCTAGAGGCAATTTAGAGTGTCTATTTAATGTTGCATGTTTTTGGGATGTGGGAGGAAACCGGAGTGCCCAGAGAATACCCACACAGGCACAGGGAGAACATGCAAACTCCACACAGGTGGGTCCGGGATTGCACCCGGGACCTCAGAACTGTGAGGCCAACACTTTCCAGCTGATCCACCGTACCGCATTTTCCACCATAACTTGCTAATTATTTTAAAGTCACATTTTCTGGATGTTTTTTCTCATTTTGTCTCTCATAAGTGAAGTGTAATAATAATGCAGTCCTATTGAGTGTTGCGTCAGGAAGGGCATCCGGCGTAAAACTGTGCCAAACAAATATGAGCATTAATTTAAAGAATACCATACTCGATCAGTCGTGGCCCGGGTTAACGTGCTGGGCGTCGATGGAAATTCAGTTACTGTGGGTTAAACACGAAGAAGAGGAGGAAAGCGGATTCGTTGGCAGAAGATGAAGAGGAATGCACAGAACCTACAACTGAGTGGAGGGACTTTGAATGTTGGGAATGTGACAGGAAAAGCTCAGGAGTTGGTTGAAAGAATGATAAGGAGAAAGGTTGGTATATTGTGCATCCAAGAGAGCAAGTGGAAAGGTAGTCAGGTGAGAGGTTTAGGAGCAGGGTTTGAATGATTTTACCAAGGAGTAGATGGGAAGAGAAATGGAGTAGGGGTTATTTTAAAGGAAGCTCTGACCAACAATGTCTTGGAGGTGAAAAGACAATCAAGTTGAGTGATGAGGCTGAAACTCAAAATTATGTATAATGTGATTAGTGGCTATGTCCCACAGGTGGGAGGTGACCTGGAGTTGAAAGAAATTCTGGAAGGAAGTCGATGAATTAGTTCTGAGCATCCCAGACAGAGAGAGAGTTGTGATTGGTCAGATTGTAATGGATATGTTGGTGAAGGAAAGGGTTAGGGCAATGAAGAAGTGATATGTAAGTACGGCATCCAGGAAAGGAACTTTGAGGGACAGATGGTGGTGGACTTTGCGAAAAGGATGGAAATTGCATTAGTGAACACTTTTTCCAGAGGAGGCAGGAACATAGAGTGACCTACAAGACCGGAGGTAGAAGCATGCAGATGGATTATATTTTATGCAAACGTTGTAATCTGAAGGAGGTCACTGACTGTAAGGTCATGGTAGGGCAGAGTGTAGCACTACAGCATAGGATGATGATGCATAGGATGACTGTGGTAGTGGGTAGGAAGATTAAGAAGACAAAGGTAGAGCAGAGTACCATGTGGTGGAAGCTGAGAAAGGAAGAATGTTATGCAGCCTTTCAGAAAAAGATGAGACAGGCTCTCGATGGACAGCAGAAGCTCCCGGAAGACTGGACTACGACAGCCAAGGTGATCAGAGAGACAGGCAGGAGAGTACTTGGTGTGTCTTCTCATAGGAAACAGGAGAAAGAGACTTGGTGGTGGAACCCCAATTTACACGAAGTAATACAAGAAAGCGGTTAGCGAATAAGTGGACATTGAGAGGGCTGCAGCGAAAGCAGGGAGCTGGTGGAGGAATAATTTGAAAGATCGAGGTATGCACTGGAAAGGAGAGGAGTGAACATTAGCCAAAGCAAAACAATATATGTGCGTGAATGAGAGTGGTGGAGGGGGAATAGTGAGGCTTTAGGGAGAAGAGATAGCGAGGCTGGACAACTTCAAATACCTGGAGTCAACACTCCAGAGCAACGGGGAGTGTGGTCAGGAAGTGAAGAAACGTGTCCAAGCAGGTTGGTACAGCTGGTGTCTGGTGTGTTATGTGACAGAAGCGTCTCTGCTAGGATGAAGGCCAAAGTTTATAAAACAGTGGTGAGGCCAACCATGGTGTATGGGTAAGAGACGGTGGCACTGAAGAGACAACAGGAAGCAGAGCTGGAGGTGGCAAAAATTAAGATGTTGAGGTTCTCGGTAGGAGTGAACTCATTAGAGGGACAGCCAAAGTTGGATGTTTTGGAGACAAGGTCCGAGAGCGCATACTTTGATAGTTTGGAAATGTCCAGAAGTGAGAGAATGAGTATAATGGTAGAAGGGTGATGAGGATGGAGCTGCCAGGCAAAAGAGCGAGAGGAAGCCCAAAGAGAAGATTAATGGATGTTGTGAGGAAAGACAGGAGGGCAGTTGGTGTTAGAGAAGAAGATGCAGGAGATAGGCTTGGATGGAAAAAGATAGTATAACAATGATAAAAATTATTGGCTGACAATATACCTTTTTTGCCCCACTGTATTTATTTCCTTTGTTCTGCTTTGTTTTCACTTTGTTCACAAACTTGACATGATAGAGAAAATTTTTGATCACTTTTGGATTTCACACCCATAAATTTGTTAAAAACATCTGTCAGACCAAAGAACAAAAATTGTGTTCCCCAATCTATTTATCTGATGTCTAAAATAAGTGAAACTAAAATAATAAATTAATCCCCACCTTTTGTATTGTCTCCTTCTAAGAACACTTAAAGTTCTTTTTGTAACGTTTTTGTGTTGTCTTTGGTAAGTCTTCTTATTCAGGTAACAAACACGTTTGGCTGCAGATCTAAAGAAGCAGTCGGTGGCGACATGACTTTGGTATCATAAAAGACACTGGGAGCATTTGTGCTAAGTTTGTAACGTGACAAAACAGTCATTCAGCATGGTAAATAATAGTCGTGATGAATACATTTGCAGTCATTCTTAAATGTTGACGGGTGTCCCCCGTGTGTGTCTGTGGTGCTAAACCTGAGCAAGTTCCTGTAAGCATGGCCATCATTTGGATTGCAGATGACTAAACTGCTCTCATGGTATCATTGGTGGTTCTTTATCATTGGTATTGACCAATCCATGATGTTGGACAAAGGCAAACATTCCTCATAAGGAATCTATAAATGTAGTGCTAATTCACAACAGACATTCTCTCAAGTAATGTTACACATTGAACAGATCTGGAACCACATTACTCATACATTACCTACTGTACATGTACTGTAATTTCTCGAGTATAATGGGCAAAATTTTCCAAAAATATTTTCAAGTCAATTAGAGCGCATTATATTTAGGTGTAGATTCAATATAAAAAAAAAAATCTGATTGCATTGTCGTATACAGGTACATAGCGTGGTGATAAAGGTATACATTTACATTTTAGTATGATATTTGACGTCTTATGTTACACATTTATATGTATTACAGTAGTATGCACTGCCAACCAGAAACTCCTGACCTGCTCGGGGGAGTTTGCGATCGTTAGCATAGCACATTTGTTGCTACTGCCCCAGACATCAGCAATGGCTGCCCGTGAGTTTGTTTTAACTTAAACTATTACAAAAAAAATATCGACTACAAAGGCTAGTTATGCAGCCGCTTTTAAAAGTATCACTCCTGCCTATAAGTGGGCAAGGAGTGCAGCAGTTGAAAACAACAACACCTCAAACTACTTAGAAACAACCGAAATGGGCACATTTAAAAAAAAATGAAAAAGGTAGGGCGCACACAATTAAAATGCTCTTTTTTTTATGAGCCCGTTATGCTCGTTTCTCTGTAGTTTGAACTGTCATTGTTTTGATAGCGTCCTGATGCTATCGAAGAGCAGCGACAGATTGTACTAGTAGAAGGGGAAGAGGCTGCGCTGTTAGCACTGTGCAGCTTCGCCTCAAAGCGCTGATAATGATGAGGAATAAAGGGAACCAAGACTCCGTTAGGATTCCTAAAATGTTTCCTCACAAACACCGTGGAAGGCACAGAGGATGACATGCTGTATGAGGAAGATGGGATCACCGTTCATGTTGCAATGAGTGAGGTGTAGGAACTAGACCAAGTCATCAATGATGAGTTTTACGGTGATGAACCCAAAGTAGCTACAATGGATTGTTTTCAGATTAAAGATGAGTCAGATGCTTCTTTTGAAGGCTTGGCCAAGGATGTGTAACGTAGTGGATAAACTGAATTATTCACAAATGATTTATGCAAAAATATTAAATACAAAAAAAATTTCTCCACAAAGTTTAAGTTTAAACGGTGTTAAATTACTTATTTAAGACTGTAATGTGTTCTCAACAATTTTAATAAAATGGTCCACCATCATTGAGCATTGAGCATTTATTTTGGTTGGTTGAGGGATTCTGTTCTGTTCTGTGACAGGGACCAGGACAATCGTGTCCTGTGGCCTGACCCGAGATCTACCTATACCGCGACATCAGCATTTATACAAAGATTATTTATTAATGATTGTTGTACAATTTTTTGAAAAACAAAAGTGTACAACCCTAGCAAAATAGAAATACAGATAATTCCTAATATTTTCAGCATATGGATAGCAGCAAATTATTGGTGCACATTGTACATTGGTAGAAAGGTTTTCCTGATTTTTTTTTTTTTTTTTTTTTTTTTTTTTTTTAAAGTCAACTTTGGGGGTGCACATTATACATCGGGACTCACTATACATGAGAGATTACGGCGTATATAAAAACGACACTTGCAAAATGATGGCAAGGAAATATCTTTCGACCTAAGAAACTTTGTCTAGCTACTATGGAGGTTCACAGTCAGAGAGAGAGAGAGAGAGAGAGAGAGAGAGAGAGAGAGAGAGAGAGAGATTTTCACAGGACTGTGTGAACAGCCAGTCACCTGGGCTGTGAACTTTTGAGGCTTTCCTATCCTGTGGAGGATTTGCATGTGACGTCACGAGACGTGCATTTGTTTATCCAGCCATGTTGGTAGCCACGCTTCTGCAGAAGAATCCAGATGCGATAGCGTAGGTTTTGGTTGTTTTTGGATGCTTTCTTTTTTTCTACAGAATGGAGAGCACAAGTGAATGCCATAATGAATTTTCTTTGTCTAATAACACGAAACATCTGGATCAGGAGTCAAAGTCCTGTTATGTGGACAGAATCAAGTCAATAGGGAGCGATCCATACAGACTACCAAGAAGTTTTCTTCTGTTATGAGTGCTCCCAATTATCCAAACATCTATCTGGTCATATACATCTATATTATACATAGTCCTTCCCCATATAGTGGTGTGGAATTAAAAGCCTACAAAAGTCTGGATGCATACAAATACTTCACCATGGGTTTTGTAAACAAGTTCATGGTCACCTTTATACACGAAGCTGTGTTCACGAGTCTTGTTCATGAGTGAGAGAAGAATGGAGCGGGAGATCGACAGGCGGATCGGTGCAGCGTCTGCAGTGATGCGGACTTTATCGGTCAGTTGTGGTAAAGAGGGAGGTAAGTCGAAAGGCAAAGCTCTCAATTTACCAGTCGATCTACGTTCCCATCCTCACTTATGGGCAGGAAATGTGGGTCATGACAGAAAGAACAAGCTCCTGGAAACAAGTGGCCGAAATGAGTTTCCTCTGCAGAGTGTCTGGGTTCTTCCTTAAAGATAGGGTGAGAAGCTCGGTCATCTGGGAGGGGCTCAGTGTCAAGCCGCTGCTCCTCTGCATTGAGAGGAGCCAGATGAGGTGTGTTAGCCATCTAATCCGGATGCCTCCCAGACGCCTCCCTGGTGAGGTGTTCTGGGCATCTCTCACCGGAAAGAGTTCCCAGGGAAGGCCAAGGACACGCTGGAGAGACTATGTCTCTCGACTGGTCTGTGAATGCCCAAGGATCCCGGAGAAGCAGCTGGAAGAAGTGGCTGGGGAAGTCTTGGTATCTCTGATAAAGCTACTTACCCGGCGACAAGACCCGGAGAAGCAGTAGAAAATGGATGAATTGATGGAAATAATTACAAGATAGCCCCGTGGGGGGAAAAAAAAAATGTCAAAAACAAAACTCACTGGATAATTTTTTTCAGGAGGAAATGAGCAAATGAGACTGAAAAATCATCGCAGACTGCGAGCAAAAAGAAAGCTCCATAAAAAGAAAATACTGTCTCAAGATTCCTACCTAAGTTACGGGTTCATCGCAACAGGTGATACATAAGAGCCACACTTCCAATGTGTTATATGCGGTGAAGAGCTAAGTAATGATGCAATGAAACCCTCAAAACGTCTTAACCACATTCAGGCAAAACACCCTGCGTCAAAAGACAACCCCTACAATTATTTGAAAGAAAAAAAAACATCAATTTGAAGGACAACAGCAGTTAAGGGTAATCATTTGAACAAGCGTGTGTACCCTGAAAGCATCATTCTGAGTTGCAGACCAATTGCTAAAGTTAAGGAGCCCTTTACGATTGGGGAACAACTAATTCTACCTGCTACGAGGGATATTTGGAGAGAATGAGGCGAAGAAGGTAGCAAATTACCCCATTCAGCAATTACCATCCGAAGAATTGATGAAATAGTAGAGGACATTGAGGCACAGTTCTCAGGATAAATGATTCACCATGGTGCGCAATTCAGGTGGATGATTGTACTGTACTGTCGTTGACAACAAGGCATTTTTGGTCATTTTTGTGCAACGTATCTTCCAAGAGGATGTGCACCAGGATTTATAATGCCCATTAATTTTGCAAACCAACACCACAGCTGCAGAAATATTTAAGTCCTTGAAAGATTACATAACAGAGATATAATTTGTCGTTTTATGTTGTCGTATCCATAGCTGCGATGATGGCTTTCAGGTCTGACAACACTGTTTAAGGAAGTTGCTATAGAATGTGAGTCTACAGTGTCATCCATAGGGAAATGTTGGCAAGCCAAAAACTGTCACCTAAACTCGTGGTTGTAATTCATTGTAAGAGGTAATTCAAGTTATTAATTAAGTCAAAGTAAATGCCCACAACTGTCCCGGATCTATTTGATCAGTTCTGTGGAAAAAAATTGATCCAGAACATAAACACCTGCTCTCATCCATAGAATTTAGATGGCTTTCCAACAGAGAAGAAATGCAGGGCCTTTTGACATTCCGCACAGTAGCAGGGATTATAGAAGAGACTGAGATCGAACTTTCGTTCTGCCAATTGGTGCATGACCACTTGTTGCACATTTGAAAAGAATTTAACCGTTACTTCCCAACAAAAAATTTACCCCAAAACAGTAAATCGATGGATCTGCAACCATTTGGGAACAAGCCAGGTCATTCTATCTATGCTAAGAGGAGCGACTGATTGCGATTGCAACTGACAGTGATCTTCAATCCATGTCCAAGACAACTTCAAATGTCTTTGTGTTACCGTTTGCGTGGGTTAGTAAAAGCAGGGTATCCTGACATTGCCACAGAAAGCACTGAAAGGCCTTCCGGTCCCAACCACATATCTTTGTGAGGTGGGATTTTCTGCGGTGACAGCCACCAAAAAAAGACTACGGAGTAGACTGGATATAAGACACACAATTCAATTGTAACGGTCTCCCGTCTGCCCCAGATGGGACAGTCTAGTTGCAGGAAAACAAGCTTAGGCGTCTCACTGATTCTACATTATCGTAAGTTATTACAGTACAAAATTGTTTGAATTACCGATTATAAACACCCGTGCCGTGAACTGGTCCACGGAAACATATTCATACATTTTCTTGGTGCAAAAATGGTTGGGGACCCCTGCGTTAGAACACATGCTAGCATACATGCTAACAACTAGCAAGTTCAAGTGTACTTCATTGGTCTAGTCACACATCAACATTTAGAGATTTTGGAACTCATTGTGCACCTAAAGTGGGCTGTCCATTTTGGAGAAAATGTAAGACTTTTAAGTGTGCCTTATGGTCACAAAAATATGGTACATATCATACATAGGTATTTTAATACTGCATCTATTATTCACGGATTTTCATTATTTGCGGATTTTCATTATTCGCGGGTGGGTAAGAAATGTAACCACTGCAAATAATGACAGAACACATTAGCGGCTATGCCCCACAGGTAGGATGTGACCTAGAGATGAAAGAGAAATTCTGGAAGGAACTAGATGAAGTAGTTCTGAGCATCCCAGACAGCGAGAAAGTTGTGATTGGTGCAGATTGTAATGGACATGTTGGTGAAGGAAACAGGGGCGAAGAAGTAGTGATGGGCAAGTACGGCATCCAGGAAAGGAACTTTGAGGGACATGTTGGTGGACTTTGCAAAAAGGATGGAAATGGCTGAAGTGAACACGTTTTTACACAAGAGGCAGGAACATAGAGTGACATAGAAGAGCGGAGGTAGATTATATTTTGTGCAGATGATGTAATCTGAAGGAGGTTACTGACTGTAAGGTAGTAGTAGGGGAGAGTGTAGCTTGACAGCATAGGATGGTGGTGTGAAGGATAACTCTGGTTGTGGGTTGGAAGATTAAGAAGACAAAGGTAGAGCAGAGAACCATCTGGTGGAAGCTGAGAAAGGAAGAATGTTGTGCTGCCTTCCGGAAAGAGGTGAGACCGACTCTCAATGGACAGGAGGAGTTCCCGGAAGACTGGACTACTTCAGCCAAGGTGGTCAGAGAGACAGGCAGGAGAGGACTTGGTGTGTCTTCTCGTAGGAAAGGAGAGAAGGAGCCTTGGTGGTGGAGCCCCAAAATAAAGGAAGTTATACAAGGAAAAGAGATTACCGAAGAAGAAGTGGGACACTGAGAGGACTGAGGAGTGGCGAAAGGATTACATTGAGATGCAAGCATATGATGACGTACACCAGGTTGGACAAGAAAAACGGAGAAAAGGATCTCTACATGTTGGCCAGATTAATGGGTAGAGATGGGAAGTATGTGCAGCAACTAAGGGTGATTAAGGATAGAGATGGAAATGTGTTGACTGATGCCCAGTACTGTGCTAAATACATGGAAAGAATACTTCGAGAAGTTGATGAATGAAGAAAATGAGAGTGAAGAATGGAAGAGGCAAGTGTGAAGGACCAAGAAGTGGCAATGATTAGTAAGGGTGAAGTTAGAAAGGCACTACAAAGGATGAAAAATGGAAAGACAGTTGGTCCTGATGATATACCTGTGAAGGTATAGAAGCAATTTGGAGAGATGGCTGTGGAGTCAGGTAAGAGCAAGAGTAGAACAAAGAGAAGGTTGATGTATGTCGTGAGGGAAGACATGAGGGGACTTGGGGGTAGAGAGGAAGATGCAGGAGATAGGCTAAGATGGAAAAAGATGACACGCTGTGGCGACCCCTAACGGGACAGGCCGAAAGGAAAAGAAGACTGTACTTACTACTACGTTTACTTCTGCAAACAGGGGACCTTGTGTTTGTGCCCATGTACAGTGTCACATCCTTTTTTGTTGTCATGCATGCGACATTCCAGACTCGTTCCACCCACAAGTATACTCACGTTTATGTAGATTGAATGACAACATTAAAAGATCGGTTTTAACCAAAAATCTGAATTGGGCATCATTCCCTCCTGCAGTCTGAACACAATCTTGGACAACTCCTCTATTGCTGGATCGTTAACTGCGTAGTTAGTTATGACAGATGAGCAACTCCTTTCACCTGTGCCCTGTATCACACTGAATCAGAACTGAGTGTTTCAGGCACGCCTTTGTACACAGCACCATAAGGAAAAGCATTTCGGACCACAACTTTCCTCTGCACCCCCATCACCGCCAACCTCAATCAAAAACACTTGTTATCCATCAACTCAATGCTTACATTAATCTGGTTGCGTCCAAAAACACTGTCAAGCTATTGTATATTGCAATGACTACATTTTTAAGTAATTAACTATGAATAAACTTGATACTTGATGCCAAAATGTGGGGCAGTACTTTGATACTGAACCATGATAATTAATTTAAATTAGTTAAATCATAGATCATATGTTCTTATCTTCAATTTGGGGGTGATCTACTGCCCTCAAGAAGTGTCCTCATAGTATGATACTTTGTTCTCATGTTCGGCAATGACAGGTTCGTGATGAAGAGCTGGAGGAGCTGGAGCAGCTGCTGTGCAACTACTGTGAGCTACCTGCAGCAGGTGGAGTGGAAAATGGCTATGGCAAGGTCAACATTCTGTTGCAGACATACATAAGTCGTGGAGATGTTGACAGCTTCTCCCTTATCTCAGACCTTTCATATGTGGCCCAGGTAAGAATAAAAATGTTCAATAAAAAGTTTCGTTCAGCTTGTCCCGTTAGGGGTTGCCACAGCGTGAGATCTCAGATGAATGCACATATTTGTTTGGCACAGTTTTTACGCCGGATACCCTTCCTGACGCAACCCCTCTTGGGGAGTAGAGGCCCAATGAGATACGAACTCACGACCCCTGGTTTACCAAACCAATGCTCTAACCACTGAGCTATGACCCGAGTCGCAAGAATGGGAATCTTGCATGAAATCACTACACCAGCGTTAACACCAGTTTAATATGGAATATATTAATGTAAAAGAATGGTAATGTTTACTGGTCTAATAGACTTTTTGATAACTAATCAGCCTCTCATGGACGAAATGGTATTTTTTGAGAGGTTCTAAATTGATTACCTGAGACGTTTATATCCTGTCCTTTTTAAGGAAAGTTATGGTTTTGCTATATCAAACTAAACAGCGTAGCCCATAACTTCAAGCTGATATGGGAAATTTGTTGTAATATAATGTAAGATGCCCTCATAAATGAAATGCAAGCAAATATGAATTTTTTTTTTGTTTAATCCTGTGTAAATAATGTTGAATATTCAGATGGTTCTTTGGGCGGAATGATGTGGAGTCTGACGAGTGAGCTCTGCCGCTCGGTAGAGCTCAGGTCCCGGCTCCGCTGCTCGGCGGCATTATTTACAGGCGCAGGTTCAAATCTGTATGGAAGTATTCCTCTGTCTTCCCGATTAACCGATACTTCTATTGCTTCATCAGATGAGGATAAATCCGAGAAATCAGTGGTGGGCATAAACGGTGTCCCATGTAATCGAGCGTTTGAAACGGCATGTAACATGTCACATATTGGCCACGTAGGTCATGTGACTTCCGACAATAGCAACAGCCCTTAAAATTCGTAATTGTTGATGAAAATGTTCTCAAAACACTATTAAATGAGGGATTTAACATCACATTGTCAAGATTGAGTACATATTATATGACCTATTGGATACATTGTTAATGCAAACCACTGGATTTGCCCTTTGAATTCTGTGTAAAATTGTGAAATGACACGGGGAAAGTATTGAAAGTATAAAGTATCGCATGAATAAAGGAAGGTGCTAAAATGCATAGTCAAAACACCTTATATCTATCAATAATCAAACGGAAATTCAGCCTCTTGACATTGCAAATAGTGCCAAAATCCAATTATCATTTGAAAACTGCATTTTGTGTTTCCTTCGGTTGTCTCTGAGTGATATTAAAATTATTTTGATGACTTGAAACCTTTGTATGATCTGAAAAAAAAAAAAAAAACTGAAACGGCACTTCTTCATGGCACTGTATCAGCTGGTTCAGTTACAATTGTTGGTCTACACAAAGATCTCATTGCCAAGGTTTGAGTCAAGGCATATCTCATGATGGGTAGAGAGCTGTCACAATGCCATTCCAAACTAATTGTTGCAAAACATAATGATGACTTTGGTTTCAGGCATATGTCTATGCTCTGAACATTCAAGTGAACACTGCATGCGCCATAGTACTTCAGTGGAAGACGCCATAAATTTGGCTTGATGAGGGGCTCCTCACAAAATTTTTCAGAGTAGTGCAAAGAATAATCAGAAGAGTTGTCCAAGAGCCTGTGGAGCACTCAAAAAGACCTGAAATTAACAGGTACTGTTGTCACAAGGAAAACAGTGAGGTAATGTATTTTGCCTCCATGTCCTTGAGGAACACTCATCACTCAAGACCCCAAGGAGAATATAGTGAGATCGGATGAGCAAAATTTAACTGTTGGGATGTCAGAATGCGCACCATGTTTGGAGGAGAAATGGTATAATTTTCATTTTCAGCAAATGGTACTGGTAAAAGTCACATTATTGAAGGAAGGATGAATGGGCAACAGACCTTCTTGACAAAATTATGCTGCTCTATCTACGAGGATGATGAAAATGAAGCAATGGTGGGTATTTCAGCAGGATAATAAACGAAAACATAATGCTAAGGACACTCTCATTTGGTTTCAAAGAAAAACATAAAGATGCTAGAATGTTAGAAAGAATATCACATGACTTTAATCCAATTGAAAATCTATGAAGAGAACTGAAACTCAAAGTCCATAACAGAGGCTCATGGAACCTTTAAGATTTGAAGACTGGTTGTGTGGAAGAAAGCAGTACATCTGACAGGTTACTCCATACAGGAGGCCTCTTGAAGCTTTCTTTGCAAACAAAGTCTTAAATAAATACTAGATGACTTGTTCAATACATTTCCCTGTCATTTCCCATGATTACACACACCTTAATTTCTGTGCTTTTTTGTTCTACTTTCTTTGTACGTACAGTGCCGTGAAGAAGTATTTGCCAGATTTCAAATCATCAACCCAATTTTAATATCACACAGGGACAACTCAATGAAATACAAAATGCAGTTTTCAAATGAGAATTCAATTTCCTAAGGCACAAAAAAAAATCCCAACATTTCTGACCCTCTGTGGAAAAAGTAATTGCCCCCTGAACCTAACGGGTTGTGCTACCCTTGGCCGCAATAACTGAAATCAAGCATAATTGGTGATAAGACTTTCAAATCACTGGAGAAATTTTGTCTGACTCTTCTTTGCAGAACTGTTTTAACTCTGCTATACTGAAGGCTTTTCTAGCATGAATTCGCCGATTACGGTCACACCACAGCATCTCGATTGGATTTAATGACTGCCTTTGACTGTGCCCCTCATAACCTTTATTTTCTATTTTTTTAGACATTCAGAGATGGACTTGGTGGTGTTCCAAATTATCTTGTTGCATGATCCAGTAGGGCTTCAGTTTGACGGCACAAACTGATGGCCGTAGGTTCTCCATCAGGATTTTCTGTTACACAGAGAATAATTCATTGCATCAAACACAACAAGTTGTCCTGGTACTGAGGCAACATAGCAGCCCCAAAACATCACACTGCCACCACCATGCTTCACTGTTGGCATAATATTCTTTTAATCAAATGCTGTGACATTTGTACCCCAGCTGTAACAAGCTACACACCTTCTAAAAAGTTGAATTTTTGACTCGTTTCGCCTGGGAACTCTCCCATGGTTGCCATTTTTGACCAGTGTTTTTCTCAAGGTAGAGTCATGAACTGACTTTAATTGAGACCTGCAGGTCTTTTGGTGTTGTTCGAGGCTCTTTTATGATCTACTGGATGAGTTGTCGTCGCACCCTTGAAGTAAGTTTAGTTGGTCGACCACTCCTCGAAGGTTTGCCACTGTCCCCAGTTTTCTTCATTTAATGGCTCTGACAGTAGTTCGCCTGAGGCCAAAATAATTGGAAATGGCTTTGTAACCTTTTGCAGGCTGATGGATTTCAATCACCTTTTTTTCTCATTTCTTCTTGAATTTTGTGGGATGATCCATTGGTTCTTGAGATCTTATAGCCTACTTCACGCTCTTTGACGGATTCTATTTCAGAGATTTCTTGATTAGACAAGTATGGTGGTAATCAGGTTCGGGTGTATCTTATGAAATTGAAGTCACCTATCCCAAATTTGCGGTTAGTTACAGTGACTTTTTGATTTAACAATGGGAAGGGGGTGGGTGGCAATCACATTTTCACAGAGGTTCAGAAAGGTTAGAATTTTTTTGTGCCTTAATAAATTGCATTGTCATTTGAAAACTACATTTTGTATTTATTTGGGTTGTCTTTGATATCAAAATTGGTTTGATTTGTGACCTTTGTGTGTGTGATATGTAAAAAAAAAAAAAAGAGGGGAAATATTTCTCCACAGCGCTGTGCGGATTTCTGAGCTGTTCCCAACATCTGATGAAATTTTCATCTCAGTGCTTTAAAAATATATTTGAGAAAACTGGTGACGTGTTAAACACTTTTTTTTTCAGGCACTGTACAGAGAAAGAATTACTTGCGCCGACATTCACAGCTATGGGCAATTTAGTGTCAATTAACTGACCATGGATATTTTGGGGATGTAGGAGGAAACTGGAGTACCTGGAGGAAACCCACACAGCACAGCAAAAACATCCAAACTCCACAAAGGGGTGACCAGTTTTGAACCAACGACCTCAAAACTGAGAGTCAGATGTTAACCTGTCGTTCATTGGGCCAGTAATTTTTTTTTCTTGAACAATTGAATCTCAATCAACCACTATCTTTAGGACTGTCATCAAGCAGTTCTCCCATATTACATCTCTTCCAGTACTTGACTCATAGCATTCACCAGTGCATCGCTGTGGACACTAGCTGCCTTATCAAAACGTATCATCTTACATCACAGGTGTCAAACTCAAGGCCCCGGGGCCAGATATGGCCCGCCCTATGGTTTTATGTGGCCCGCGAAGGCAAATCGTGTTTGTCAACTTCCAGGATTTTTGTAGAATTTCAAATTGCCTTGTCATAAATGACAACTTTGAGATACTCCAAGCATTTTTGCGTTACCAAACATGAACAATAGTCGAAAAACCCATCTACCTTGATTTCTCATTGCAAAACTAGCTCATAAATTGCATGTATCAATGTAATGAGGCGATTAAAAAAAGTTTTTTTTAACAATCATAGCGCCACTCAAAAGGAAACGCGCCAAAAATTAGTTTGACACTCTGTCTTACATGGTAGTTTGATTTCTTCATGATGAAACATCATAGAAGTTGACTTTATCTGTGGAATGAAAAGTATACTGTATGTAGTGGAGACAGGACAGGACAATAGCGGTAAGACAGCGAAGAGAGAGGGGGGTTGGTTGGGGTTGTCGGGGTTCTGCTAATAATTATCTGCTTTTCTGCTGCTTTTGCCACTTTTCAGAATGCTGCTCGAATTGTCAGGGCACTGTTTGAGATTGCTCTAAGAAAGCGTTGGCCGGCCATGACATATCGACTGCTTAGACTCTGCAAAGTCATTGACAAACGGCTTTGGGGCTTTGCCCACCCTCTTCGCCAGTTCTCCAATTTAAGCCACATTGTACTGACTCGACTGGAGGACAAGAATCTCACTGTTGATAAACTAAAGGATATGAGAAAGGATGAAATTGGTAATGAGTTTTTAAATATAACCATTTTGGTTTTGTATCTGAAAGTGAAATAAAACCAGATTTTAATTTTGCATTTGCAAATTGTCTTTCAACCATTGGACACCACATCTTTGGCACTCAATGGTTTTGATGAGTTTGAGCTGAACGGGTCAAAATGCTTCAGGGTTTTAAACAACTACGCATTGATTTTTTTTTAAAATTTAGTCTTCTAAATTGTCAAACATGATCAGTTCTTCATAATGCTGATACAGTATTTGAATTATAAAAATAAACACTTAAACACTTACTTAAAATCAAATAGATAAAGGGAGCAAAATCAAAACATTTGGAATCCTCCTAAAAAAAGAGTATTTGTAATGCATGACTGGAAATATATTTTATCAGCATTTAGTTTTACTGCAAGTCAATAGGACAGAGGCGCATGAGACTGTTAGTTGTTTGTTTTTCAGTCATAACATGCAAACCATTGACTCAATATTGTGATTCTTTAAAGCTTAGTATGTTAATACCAGCTGTGTTTTTTCTAGGCCACATGCTACATCATGTAAACATTGGGTTGACAGTCAAACAGTGTGTCCATCAGATCCCTTCGATCACATTGGAGGCCAACGTTCAACCAATCACACGAACTGTCCTACGCGTCCGTCTTATTGTCACTCCTGACTTTTATTGGAATGATCAGGTAAATATTATGTCCTTTTATAAGTAAATTACTTATTATTACTTATGTTAAACAGATCATTGTTAAAATAACAATGATCTGTTTAACATATTTTGCACAATGAAATTGATTTACTACATATACTTACCTGCTTGTCAATGCAAATATAATAAGGTAAACAACTAAACAGATGAAAAACAATTCTCAATTTAATTTATGGTACTGTACTGTAATTTGACAATTGTATAAAATGTATTTATTATTTGTAAGTTAAAATATGTTTGTTGATCAATCGATGCCAGTGACACAAGAGTGAAAGGTAACAATTGGATTCTCCAATAAGATCGGAGAAGGTAGAATGTAAATCTGTACCCAATATTTTTATTTTAATTAAACAGACCCAGATTTCACACTGTCAGTTTGTGAATAAAGTGAAACAAGATCAATATTACAGGATTTTTCTTCAGTGGCGTGCCATGAGCATTTTCTTGCCTTGACTCAACTTAGGTTGAGAAACACTGATTTATAAGTCAAATGAATTGTAGAAGAACGTTTGAAATGATTTATCTTGGACTGTTTCTTTCATATCACAAAAAGGACATTTAAACATAGAAGTGTGTATACTATTTATACAGTATGTACTGTAGATGAAGATAACTTTTTCTTATGACCGATTTATGCATAAATCCATGTAATTCCATACAATGCTGAGTCATTCTCCTTCAGGACTTTCTGGTAGAGTAGAATTCAGTATCCTGTCAATCAGAGCAAGTCATCTATTGTAGGTCAGACTAAAAAAAAGCACCCCTAGACCGTCATGCTGCCACTACTTTGATTGACTTAATGTGATGTTCATTTTCTGAAATGCTGCATTACCTTGAAGCCATGTATCATGAAACACACACCTTCAGAAACGTTCTGCTTTCATCTCAGCAGGCCATAGAATATTTTTGGTCAACAGTGGTTTTCACCTTGGAACTCTGTCTCTTTCTCATTTATGAGTCATGAACATTGACATTAACTGAGGGAGGGAAGGATTGTGGTTCATCAGGTGTTGTCCAGGGTTCCTTTGTGACCTCCTGGATGAGTCGTCGTTGTAAAGTTGGGGTCATTTTTGCAAGCTGATACTCCTGGGAAGGCTCACCACTTTTCCATGTTTTTTTTTGCATTTGTCTCTAATGGGACTCAGCGTAGTTCATTGCAGTCCTAAAGCTTGACAAATGGTTTTGTAACCCTTTCTAGATTTTTTGTCAATTACTTTATTTCTCTTCTGCTCATACTTCTTTGAACTGTGACTTTTCTTTCAGCTATTTGAGACCTTTTGGCTGACTTTATTTTGTTAGACCAGTTTTATTTAAAAATTATTTCTTGATTTAACAGGTCTGAAATTAATCAGGCTCATGTTCAGTCATTCATGATGAACTCAGCTTCCAATTAAATTTCATTAGCCACAGTTAATTTATAATTTATCACTGAAATTCCTCCCCCCTGTCATGAGGTCGCACCAGTTTGAAAACCACTGCCTGATTGCAAGTCATATGTTAATTATGAATTATAATTTAATGTGAGTAGAACTACTGCTTTTTTGCTTTTTAAACTTTAAGATAAAGACTTTTTTCCCCTCCTTTTTTTTCTTGGTTCAGGTGCATGGGTCTGTGGCTGAGCCATGGTGGTTATGGGTGGAAGACCCAATTAATGATCACATTTACCACTCTGAGTACTTCCTTCTCCAGAAAAAGCAGGTAGGTTTTATCATGCCACAAATTGTTCTGTTTTAAAACCAAAAATAGGGAAATAAACAAAAATCAACTTAAGAACTGATCCAGGATATTTATTGAGGAGAGAACCACTGGTTCACCCCTGATCATCTGCATTTAAATGTGCTATGTGAATGTGATCGGTCATAACAAATTTTCTCAGTCAGTTTAAGTGAGATTTCACTGTTACATCATTTCAATAGCAATCAAAATAACCAATTTGGTTGATAAAATTAACAAAATCGCTGACAAAGGGGTGTCTTTGCGGAGTCCAACTCTCACCGAAAACAAGTCTGACTTATTGCCGGCAATGCGGACCTAATTCTAACACCGGTTGTACAGGGACCGAACAGCCCGTATCAATGGGTTTGGTACCCCATACTCCCAAAGAACCCCCCACAAGATTCCCCAAGGGACATGGTCAAAGGCCTTCTCCAAGTCCACAAAACGCTTGTAGACTGGTTGGGTGAAATCCCATGCACCCTCGAGAATCCTGCCGAGAGTGTCGAGCTGGTCCACTGTTCCACGGCCAGGACAAAAACCACATTGCTCCTCCTGAATCCGAGATTCGACATCCCGACCGACCCTCCTCTCCAGCGCCCTGGATAGACCTTACCAGGGAGACTGAGGAGTGTGATGTGCCTATAGTTGGAACATAACCTGTGGTCCCCCTTCTTAAAAAGGGTGCCCATCACCCCAGTCTGCCAATCCAGAGGCACTGTCCCCGATATCCACGTGATGTTGCAGAGTCAACTAGGACAGCCCCACAATATCCAGAGCCTTTAGGAACTCGAGGTGAATCTCATCCACCCCTGGGGCCCTGCCACCAAGAAGATTTTTAACCACCTCAGTGACCTCACATGCAGATACACACATACAGACATGCACATAGAGATGGAAGGAGTACTTTGAGAAGTTAATGAATGACGAAAGTGGGACAGAAGGTAGAGTGAAAGAGGCAAGCATGAATGACCAGGAAGTGGCAATGATTAGTAAGGAGGAAGTTAGAAAGGCACTGAACAGAATGAAAAATGGAAAGCAATTTAGAGAGGTAGCTGTGTAGTTTTTGACCAACTTATTCTTATAATAGAATACTAGAAGGAGAGAAGATGCCAGAAGAATGGAGAAAAAGTGTGCTCGACCCCATTTTTAAGAACAAAGGCGATGTTCAGACCTGTGGAAACTATAGCGAAATAAAGATGATGAGCCATGCAATGAAGTTATGGGAGAGAGTAGTGGAGGCTAGACTCAGGATAGAAGTATCTGCGAGCAACAGTATGGTTTCATTCCTAGACAGTACCACAGATGCATTATTTGCCTTGAGAATGCTAGTGGAAAAGTACAGAGGTCAAAAGTAGCTACATTGTGTCTTTGAAGACTTAGAGAAAGCCTATGACAGAGTACCAAGAGAGAAACTGTGTTACTGCATGCGCAAGTCTGGTGTGGCGGAGAAATATGTTAGGATAGTACAGGACGTGTATGAGGGCAGCAGAATAGCGGTGAGATGTGCCGTAGGTGTGTCAGAAGAATTTAAGGTGGAGGTGGGACTGCATCAGGGTTCTGCGCAGAGCCCCTTCCTGTTTGCGGTAGTAATGGATAGGCTGACAGATGAGGTTAGACTGGTATCCCCTTGGACTATGATGTTTGCAGATGATATTTTGATCTGCAGTGAAAGCAGGGAGTAGGTGGAGGAACAATGAGAAAGATCAAGGCACGCACTGGAAAGGAGAGGAATGAAGATTAGCTGAAGTAAAACAGAATATATGTGCATGAATGTGAGGGGCAGAGGAGGAAGAGTGAAGCTGGAGAGTGTGGTAAAGAAGTGAAGCGTGGTCAAAGCGGGGTGGAACAGTTGGGAGAAGGTGTCTGGTGTTCTATGTGACAGAAGAGTCTCCGCTAGGATGAAGAGGAAAGTTTATAAAACAGTGGTGAGGCCGGTCATGATCTACGGATTAGGGACGGTGGCACTGAAGAAACAACAGGAAGCAGAAATGAAGATGCTGAGGTTCTTGCTTGGAGTGAACAGGTTGGATAGGATTAGAAATGAGCTCATTAGAGGGACAGCCAAAGTTGGATGTTTTGGAGACAAGGTTCAAGAGAGCAGACTTCAATGGTTTGGACAGGTCCAGAGGCGAGAGAGTGAGTATATTGGTAGAAGGGTGCTGAGAATGGAGCTGCCAGGCAAAAGAGCGAGACGGAAGACCAAAAAAGTTTGATGGATATTGTGAGGGAGGACGTGAGGTCAGTGGGTGTTAGAGAGGAAGATGCACGGTATAGGTTTGGATGGAAAATGATGACACACTGTGGCGAGCCACAAGCCGAAAGAAAAAGGTGACCTCAACCTCAGAGATAGAAGAGCCCGCCTCAGAGAAATCAGACTCAGCTTCCTCATGGCAAGGCTTGTTGGTTGACCAGAATTTCCTCGAAGCCGTCTTGAGGTCATTTTCCATGGCCTCACTGAACTCCTCCCACTTCCGGGTTTTCTCTTCAGTGACAACCGAAGCTGCATTCTGTTTGGGCAGGCTGTCCCACAGGCCAAAAATGGCCAGTAGAACTCATTCAGCTTGACAGCATCCTTCACTGTTGTTGTCCACCAACGTGTTTTGGGGTTTCAGTTACAGCAGTGACTGACCACAGTTCCAGTCGGCCGCCTCAGCAATGGACAGAATCTCTAGGCGCAACCGAGGCGTAGTGTGTGTCCAGTTTGTTGGCCTCATCATCACATCTCTGCTCTTTGTAAATGATGTTGTTCTATTGGCTTCATCAAGCTGTGATCTCTCTCACTGGAGCGGTTCGCAGCCGATTTGTGAAACAGCTTGAATGAGAATAAGCACCTCCAAATCTGAGATCATAGTCCTCATTCAGAAGGTGGGGGGCATGCCCTCTCCAGGTCGGGGATGAGATCATGCCCTAAGTGGAAGAGTTTAAGTATCATGGGTTCTTGTTCACAAGTGAAGTAAGAATGGTGCAGGAGGTTGACAGACGAATCAGTGCAGCATCTGCAGTGATGCTGACTTTGTATCGGCCCATTGTTGTAACGACGGAGCTAAGCCAAAAGGTGAAGTTCTCAATTTACCAGTCGATCTACGTTCCTACCCTTACCTATGGGCACGAGCTGTGGGTCGTGATGGAAAGAACAAGATCCTGGATACAAGCGGGCGAAATGAGTTTTCTCCGCAGGGTGTCTGGGCTGTCCCTTAGAGATAGCGTGAGAAGCTCGTTCATCTGGGAGGAGCTCAGTGTCGAGCCACTGTTCCTCAGCATTGAGAGGAGCCAGATGAGGTGGCTGGGGCATCTGATCCAGATGCCTCCCGGACGCCTTCCTGGTGTAGTGTTCCAGGTATGACCCACCGGAAAGGGACCCCGGGGACGACCCCTGACACGCTGGAGAGACAATGTCTCTTGGCTGGCCTTGAAATGCCTCGGGATCCCTCCAGAAGACCTGGAAGAAGTGCCTGGGGAAAGGGAAGTCTGATTATCCCTGCTGAAGCTACTTCCACCGTGACCTGACCCAGAGAAGTGGTAGAAAATTAATAAAATGTTTTTTTTTTTTGTTCTATTTTGTTTTTCCAATCTGTGTATGTTCTTCGTCACACAGGTAATCACATGGTTGAATTTAGGCAGCTGAACAGTACTTGTTTGTATTTATTGATCTATTTTCCCAAAAAGGCGAGAAAAGCCTTTGGGCAATTATGCTCTTCGGGTAATATGTAAACTTCCTTCCGATCTAGCTATCTTTGAGCATTCTCCTTAAGCACACCTGAAAATCCTTTCTCCTGGACATATGATTTGAGTGTTTGTGTGTCTTTCTAATTCTGTTCAGGTGGTGACAGTAGAAGCCCAGCATATAGTTTTCACAATTCCCATCTTTGAACCTGTCCCCTCTCAGTACTACATAAAAGGAGTGTCTGACCGTTGGCTTGGTGCTGAAGCCATCTGCATCATCAACTTCCAGAACCTTATCTTACCTGAACAGCACCCCCCACACACTGGTAAGTTACGTTGTGTAATCATCATTAGAACCAGTAAAACAGATGCTCAGTAGATAATGTAATTTCTGTTAGAATTGTGTGTGAATGCTGAACAGCAAACATAGAACTGAAAAGCTGTGAAATTGATCTAAATTGTGTAATGGATAATGTGGACTTTAATTTAGCAGCTATGAAAATGGAATGGAATTTGGAAATGTTTTAATTGTTCAAGAAATGGTAGCATTTATTGTCAGTCGTCAATGAAATATACAGAAGCCCCAAGTTACTTTTTCGAAAAAAAATTTTTTCACAAAAAAAAAAAAAATTATGGCATCAGACACCCACACTTTCTGTTTTAAGAAACAGTTATATATTAAAGAGGTCTGGAGTCTCTCTTCTCAAGTTTGGAATATTGCGATCACAGCATGCATGATGTCACTCCTGTTCACCACGGGCAAAATTCAAAGAAGCCAAGCAATGGCAGCATCTGTTTTTGGTGGTCAAAATGTTTTCATTTTCAGTCCCAAATATAGCAGCACATAACTATTTAACTCCAAGGGGCCACCTTGCTGACGCTTCTCTCTCAGTTCAGCTCAGGTCCACCCTGCCACTCGTTCAGTCATAGAACACCATCGCAGTCCACCAGCTCTGACATTTTCGTGGCTTTTGCAAGAGTATTCCCTATTGAGGCGCAGATGCAACTATGAACAGTGCCGACATTAAAAAAAAAAAAAAAACTGCTGTTGGAAGCCTGTGCACGCATCAACATTTATTCAAGCATCCGTACACTCAGACGTATGTCTAAAGGGGGTGTTGAACGCTGCCCACTCAATGTATGGGATTGATCAAGTTGGACTAACGCGCTGGTCGGACGTGCCCTCTCCGGGTCGGAGATGAGATCCTGCCCCAAGTGGAGGAGTTTCAGTATCATGGGGCCCGTTCACGAGTGACGGTAGAATGAAGCGGTAGATCGACAGATGGATCAGTGCAGCGTCTGTAGTGTTGCGGAATTTGTATTGGTCCGTTGTAGTGAAGAGGGAGCTTAGTCGAAAGGCCAGGTCAATTTACCAGTTGTTCTACGTTCCTACCCTCACCTATGGGCACGAGCTGTGGGTCGTGATGGAAAGAACAAGATCCCGGATACAAGCAGCTGAAATGAGTTTTCTCCGCAGGGTGTCTGGGCTGTCCCTTAGAGATAGGGTGAGAAGCTCGGTCATCTGGGAGGAGCTCAGTGTCGAGCCGCTGCTCCTTCGCATTGAGAGGGGCCAAATGAGGTGGCTGAGGCATCTGATTCAGATGCCTCCCGGACGCCTCCCTGGTGAGGTGTTCCAGGCATGTCCCACCGGAAAGAGATCCCAGGGATGACCCAGGACACCCTGGAGAGACTATTTCTCTTGGCTGGCTTGGGAATGCCTCGGGATTCCTCCGGAATAGCGGGAAGAAATGGCTGGGGAAAGTGAAGTCTGGGTATCCCTGCTGAATTTACTTACCCCGCGACCCGACCCGGAAACGTGGTAGAAAATGGATGTATGGATGGATGGACTGTCTAAGTCCTTTGATTCTCCCATGTATAACTTCTGACACCAACCCCAATTGTACAAGGCGTATACTGTATGTGCCAACTATCCGTGAGGTGTGACTAACTGAAGTCTGAGGGAGGCTTCTATACCTAGGAAGTAGCTTTACCCTGAGATGTAATTGCCTCGGAAATCCATCCATCCATTTTCTGAGCCACTTATCCTCACAAGGGTCGTAGAAGTGATAGCGCCTATCCCAGCAAAAATTGGGCAGGAGGCGTGCTACATCCTAAACTGGTTGCCAGCCAATCGCAGGGCACATAGAAGCAAACAACTATTCCTACTCACAATAAGTCGCCATAGAAATCCATTCATAAAGTATATTGACACCTTAATTTTGAAATTACCTCCACATAGAAGAAGTAAGATGTTGCCAGTGAGACGTAAGCACTGCTCTTCTAACATGCTACTTCAAAGGAGAATATTTTTTTAATTCTGTTAAATATAGTGGGTATGAACAGTATGGAAATTGCTTCAAAAATCCTCCTGGAATAATGGCAACCTCCGAGTTTATTTGCTGCATTTAGCTGATAGCTTGCAGTTTAAACTGTCCTCCGTAAGCTTATTTCTTTGTTGGGTGACATTTATGGGGGTCCTTAGCCACAAAGATGTTATTTTGCAAAAAGCAATGACCGGCACTGTCTACCTGTCTACCGCATGCTGTCTTCGTTCACATCCACCTTTCCTCTACATAAGTAGCATGTTGGTAAGGAATGCTCAAAGTCAATCAGGTGGAGCACTCATCAAATTTACACAACATTTACAGATTTTCGAATTCGGTGGCACACGTAAGGCGCTCCACATTAAAATGCGCCCCATCCATTTTTGGAGAAAATTTAAGACTTAAGTGTGCCTTATGGTTGTGAAAAAATGTAAGTAGACTGAATTGGTTGACTTGATTGATTGATAAGTTGATTAATTAACTAATTCATTATTTGTTCCACCAAGCGATGTGGCTTTCAGGACAACACAAATTTAGTCGTTCAGTCTACATAGTAGCTCTGTTGTGTACCTTGGAAGCTGTTGTTGAAGATGGGTTAATGCACGTCTCATGGGGTCCCCGATTAGTTTTGCAATACAAGTATTGATAATTTTTTTTCTTCTACCGGTTAGTTCAAGATCATTCTCTTCTGTGTGCTATGAAATGTTTTTTTTGTTGTTGTTTTTTTACATTGAGCTTGATATGAAAAAAAAAAAAAATCAAGACTCCAGCTTAATCTGATCAATAAAATTATCAGCAGTAGTTCAATTCTTCTCTTGTCCTGCATGTTCTCTTATCCTGTCCTTCCCTCACAGGGTGCAGCACTGCAGGCCCATGCAACACTCATATTTAATGTTCCATTGTTGTAGATGTGTAATGATTTACTTTTGTTTGTTATCCATGAAGTTCAATTACAGCTGGGTTACACTCAATTTTTCTGTCTCGCAGAAATATAAATTTTTTTCTGCTCCCTATTGGGAAGAGAATTAAATCCCCACATTCTTATTGAACAAAAATTATCCACTACTCGGCACTTTAAATTCTATACATTTCTGAAGTCTCTGCACCCTTTGCACAATGGTCATTGCACCGGACTATTATGTCCCAGGATTACCGGTTTCCAAGCACATTTTATTGCCGTTTTGTCTTTGTCTTCAGACTATTCTTTGTCAATTGACTATCGTATCAGAGCGACTCCAACTACCAGAGACAAATTCCTCGTGCATTTTTGACATACTTGGTAAATAAAGATGATTCAGAAGATTAGGATTGAAGGTCGATGGAAGGCATTTCTCAATTCAAATGACATCACACATGTGTGACCATCGAAGTTGAGAACAGTTGGAATTCATCAGCAGTCATTAGAGTTCATGGTGTGCGTGCAGTTTGAGCCTGCCAGTTTAGTCAATACAGATTTTTTTTGTACTTCTATACTGAATTTAAATCCTACAAACAAACTGACAACCTGATAAATGAATGCTTATAAAAAACTAAGGCCCTGGTGTTTACAACAACAAAAACTGAGACCAGACTAGAGTTTGACTCTGATGGCTCTCTTCGTACTCGAAAATTATGAAAAACAGAACTACTACGCGCAACATGGACCCGTGAGCTGATTGGCTGCACATCGTCGAAGCCCCACCCACCAACTCTTCCTCCCACCCCCTCTCCTTTGTCCTTCCTGTCCACCATTTTCTACGCTCTTGACTGTGTGCGCGATAACCTCTCTACTTCACAATGCCGCCAAAGCACTGCACTGACGTTAAAGCTTCCCCGAAGCACCCAAGCAGAAGAGGAAGATTCTAAATGAGAGGATTGTTCGAATTGGGAGGTGGATTTGCTTTGTGGAAATTGGATTTCAGAAAAACGGCCCGGTTACATGATGAAGAGGAAGATGATGTCAATCGGCCAAAGAGTAAAACTTTTGAATATGATCAAAGATACTAGAAGTTACGCTTTTGTGGCGTCATTATTGCGTGAATGAATTAGCGGTGCGCTACATAAAGAATGATGTAGTAAACATCCGGAAAACCGCTTCAATAACTTTTCATTAGGAAGCGAAATATGTGTTGACTCCTCAAAATGAGAGGATTGTTTGAAATGGGTGCTGCGTTTGCTTTGTGGAAAGCGGATTGCAGAAAAAAGGCTCAGTGATGATGAGGAAGCGGAAGATAATGACGATCGGCAAAAAAGGAAAACTTGGTTATGATCAAAGACGGCAGATTTTCTGTGGCACTATTTTGGTGTGAATTAATCACTGGTGTGCTACATAAAGAATGATGTGATAAACATCTGTAAAATCACAAAATGTGTGATGACGAACCTCAAGCTGAAGTGAGGGATTCACCCCCTCAAGGGCGAGGCTTTTCGGCATGTAAAGGTTGGTTTAATGGTAAAATTTTTTTAAAGCATTACGCCTTCATATACATGCAACAATATGGTACGAGCTGATGCGTTTAGTCATTGTGTTGACGGTGTTATGTCCATGTACAGGATTTTGGATTAAATGGATTCATTGTACATTAAGTTATCTCATATTTGCTCTCGTTTTGTTTTTATTGCTCTTTTGCCATGCTTGAACAATATGATGCAACAAAGATGCACATTACATTGCGTGCGGCGCAGTGGTCGACCGAGAGGAGATGTCACGAGAGTGAGACGGAGATGACGTCAGAGGGGTGTGTCAGGAGTGTTTGGCACACTACAACTCGCCAGTGGAGGACGTGCCAGGACTCGCGTTTGCTTTGTTTGCCACGGTTGCTTTGTTATTGACTTACGCTTGCTTTGTATGTCACTTTTGCTTCCAATTTCTTTGTCATGTTTGATGTGGTTGTTACGTTTTGGACCACCCTAAGGAAATAAAAAAAAAAGGATTTGTGGAGATGTGGCCAGAACAGGCTGGACATGGTGAGAGAGACACATCCCACATTTTCCTCACAAGCAAAACTTCCTCTTGTCGGAGGAGGGGACGCCACAACAGTACGTCAGGAACATTCTGCGTTCTACAGAAGACATAACGCGTTTGCTTTGTTTGTCACTTTCTGTACTGCAGTATAAATGTTATTGTTTTATTGTTGTTGTTTAACTAGACACTTGTACTGTTGTATATTACATACTGAACTATGCAAAGTACAAAAACTGCTTATGTATTTAACGTTCTGGTAGCCACATAAACACATCCCTCACTACTTTGCGGTTTTCTCACGTTTTACTTGTGGTTCTGGTCCCAATTAACTGTGAAAAACGGAGATTACTGTACATGTTTTGACACTTTTCTTTTCCAGAAATCTGTATTCCTATATCCATTTATTTCTCCCACAGAGTTGTTGGACCTGCAGCCGTTGCAAGTGACAGCTTTGGGATCCCCGGCATATGAAAGCTTGTACAACTTCACTCATTTCAATCCAATCCAGACACAGATCTTCCACACACTCTATCACACTGACACTAATGTCTTGCTTGGGGCACCAACGGGCTCTGGAAAGACCATAGCTGCTGAGCTGGCCATGTTCAGAGTCTTCAACAAGTACCCAAGCTCTAAGGTAAAAAATGCAAGTCCTTTCTCACCAGTCTTAGTTTTGGGTAGGACTTTTATTTTAGATTGCATATGCCATTGGTCATATTAAGCAAATATTTGTGTGCCATAATATTTTTGGAGTGATTGGGGGGTTTTATTATTGACAGCTCCAAATGCGTTTTGTTTCAGGACAAACAGGTACAGTATGTTTATGTCTGGGTCAATAGCCGTATATAGAAAAGTGACACAGAAAAATGTAAATTACTGTATTTTCTAGAGGGCAAGCCCCAAATTTTTTTTCAGCGCTCTGATCCCTGCGGTATATTTAACAATGCGGCGATTATTAGTATAAAGGTACGACAAAACTTGTTTGAACGTAATGGTTAAAAGATGGCTGCCTATAATGTACTCGGGTTCGGCAATGAGCAGATGCCGCCAATTTGTTGAAGAAAACGACTTTATTTTCAACGCGATTATAAGAAGAATCTACCTCAAGCGTGTGTAGAAGAACAAGAATCTACCTCTTTTGCACAAAGAAGACAGCGCTAGGTTTTTTTGTGCTCGAATATGCTGACGACATGCACGAATGCCATATACATAATTAAAAAAAAAAAATATCTGTGACGGTCATCCTTTTCTGAGGCCTGGCAGTGGATGAAGTGGCTGGGGAAAGGGAACGTCAGGAACATTCTGCGTTCTACAGAAGACATAACGCGTTTGCTTTGTTTGTCACTTTCTGCCACTTCATCTTGGGTGTCTCTGCTAACGCTACTGCCCCTGCGATCCAACCTCAGATAAGCGGTAGATGGATGAGTGAATGAACAATTACAAATGATTTCATCCAGTGTTTCACCATTCACACTAGTCTTTTTATATTCACTCTTTCAATCTATCCATTTTCTGAGCTTCTTATAATCACAAGGCACAAGGCAGTGTTTTTAATTTTTCCAAGAAAAGCACATGACCGATCCCGCTGCTGTTTCATGTGTCATTGTGGTGTCAAACAGTTTATGAGGAAGCAAGGGCATCATTCAATATCAGGGTGCACCTACCAGAACGCAATAAACTTTTCTGTTAAAATCTGATAACCCTATGATACACCAGATTGCTGCAAAGAGAAAAGTGTTCGCCATGTGCGACCATTTTGATCTCACATCGGAAAATAAGTTAATGTTTGACTGTTTCTGCAGCGTCCTGAATTTGCCTAGTGCCGACAGAACTCATAAATCAGAAACAGCTTTACTGGCCAAATGTGCAAAAACACACAAGGAATTTTTCTCTGGCAGTTGGTGCTGCCCTGGCACGACGTCCTGGTACGACATCCAGAACAAAGCCTTTACCCATTCACAGTTCCCGTTATAGACCAGTGCAATGACAATTGTGCAAAGGGAGCAGTTTAAAGTGACGAATAGTGCGATAGTCTACAAAATATATTACTAATCCTGATTGGACCGGCAGGATGTAAGGGTGTGTCCCAACAATGGCACAAGGTTTTAAAATAGTAGGTTCGCTGATCAAGAATTTAATGATTTAATTGCCAGAGGGGGAAAAAGTTGTTCGAATGCCTGCTAGTTTTGACTTGCATTGATCGGTAGCGGTTTCCTGGTGTAAGGAGCTGGAAGAGCTGGTGGCCAGGATATGGAGAGTCGAAAGGATCCTGCCTGCTCTTGATCTAGTTTGAGTTGTGTGCAATTCTTCAATAGTGGGTAGAGTGGTGCCGACAATCCGTTCAGCGGTTTTGATTGTCCGTTGCAGTTGGAGTTTGTCCTTTTTTGTGGCAGCCCCAAACCAGACTGTGATGGAGGTATACAGTACTGAATTGATGACCGCTGTGTAGAACTGTCTCAACAGGTTTTGTGACAGGCCATGCTTCCTCAGAAGCCGCAAGAAGTATATCCTTTGTTGGGCTTTTTTGAGGATTGAGTTGATGTCCGTGTCTCACTTCAGGTCCTCTGAGACTATGATTCCTAAGAACTTGAAGGTCTCAACTGTCGACACAAGACAGTTGGACAGCGTCAGGGGCAGCTTTGGTGAAGGATAACTCCTGAAGTCCACAATCATCTCTACAGTCTTTAGAGTGTTCAACACCAAGTTGTGTTGACCACACCAAAGCTCCAGTCTTGCCACTTCCCTCGATACGCAGACTCGTCGCCGTGATGAGGCCAATGACCGTGGCGTCATCAGTGAACTTCAGGATTTGACAGTCTGATACCTCGAGGTGCAGTCGCTTGTGTAGAGCAGAGGTGAGGGGACACAACCTTGGGGTGCCCCGGTACTGACAGTGCACGTGGATGAGGTTGTGTCTCCCAGCGTCACCCGCTGTGGTCTGCCTGTCAGGAAGTTGAAGATCCATTGGGAGATGGCAGCCCAGACGCTGAACTGGAGAAGTGAAGAACTCTATCATCTGCCTTTACCAGGCACTGTGCTTGTAAACGCAGGTAAAGAGGCTGTCGTGAAGTGTATGTTTGTCAAGAATTTCCGATATGTTCATTTATTCGTGAATAGAGAGTGCAAGAACAGAGGCTGTGACGTATGGAAGCTGGGAAGCAGGCAAAGTACTACAGCAGATCCAATACAAAAAGTCCAGTTCTACCTTGCTGAAGGGAATATCATAATGTCCTAGAATCCACTGACCAACAACAAAGAAACAATTATCCACATCAATTTATGTTTGCACTGGAATTTCTGTATATAACCGCATCCTCGATTGTCGATAGTATTTTCGACTGCTGGAGAGAGTGTTTCGAGAAAGCGAGACAGAATTAACTTTAAAGCATTGGTAAAGGTTATTTTTTTGAATAAAAAGCTGTAAAAAGAAGAAAATCCCAGTTGACAAGCATCTTTATTCACACCATGTAGACTTCTATTTTCATGTTATAATACAGATTTCAAGTGAAGAAGTGATATGATACCATATAACGTGGCTTTTATTATATTGTGTATTTACAGTAGGTTACCAAATCAGTGTCAGTTGAGTCTGTCACTGCGGTGTAGCCTGTCGTGATTTTTAAGGTCAGTCATTCAGGTGTCAGTACTACATGATAGTGTTGACTCAGTACTGTTTTGGAATTTGTTGAAATGCTTCATGACTCCTCATCAACCCATCACTCGGATGACTATCCTCTCCAAGTCAGTCTGGAAGTTATGCTGTGCCAAGTCAATAAGTTTGACATTATTTACTGTTACACAAATACACTGTGTACATTTAAATTCAAGAATTTATTCAATTCTTGCTACATATTGCAGTAAAGGAACAGAATCAAATACGTTTCACTCATTCAAAAGGTATGTTTGCAAATAATTTTTTGTTGTCCTTTTAGGTGGTGTATATTGCCCCTCTTAAAGCGCTAGTCAGAGAAAGAATTGAGGACTGGAAAGTCAGGATAGAGGAGAAACTGGGGAAAAAGTAAGTATGACAAGACTGAATTCACACAAGTGCACTTACATTGAGCAAAATAAGTATTTGAATACCCTGCGATTTTGCTTGGTCTCCCACTTTGAAATCATGGAGGGGTCTGAATTTTTCGCCTGAGATTGTCTACTTTGAGAGACAAAATGTAAGGGAAAAAAAATAAATCTGTTGATTTATTAAAATGTATTTGTATGTTACTTCTGAAAATAAGTATTTGAGCACCTGTGAAAATCAATGTTAATATTTGGTGCAGTTGCCTTTGTAATTACTGAGGTCAAATGTTTCCTGTAGGTTTTCATCAGATTTGCACACACTGCAGCAGTGATTTTGGTCCATTCCTCCACACAGATCTTCTCGAGATCAGCCAGGTTTCTGCACTGACCCTGAGAAACACGGAGTTTGAGCTCCCTCCAAAGATTTTCTTTGGGGTTTAGGTCTGTAGACATGGCGAGGCCACATCTGAGCCTTGATATGCTTCTTACGGAGTCACTCCTCGGTTATCCTGGCTCTGTCCTCTGGGTCATTGTAATGTTGGAAGACCCTAACCCTGTCACAACTCATCTTCAATCCTCTAACTGAGGGAAAAAGGTTGTTCCCCAAAATCTCACAATGCATGGCCCTGGTCATCCTCTCCAACCTGCAGAAAAACAACCCCAAAGCATCATGCTTCCACCCCCTTGCTTCGCATTAGGGATGGTATTCGTCATTCTTTCTCCACCAAAAATACCGTGTATATTTAAGACCAATGAGTTCTATTTTGGTCTCATCTGACCACATACCTTTCTTCTATGAATTTTCTGGATCCAGATTTTTTTTTACCCTAAGGTCTACTTTTCAAGCAGCCAGCCTCTCGCGATCTACTGACAGGAGCAGGTGCTCGCGGGCATCGCGGCAACTGCTGTGGAGAAAGCAAAAATGAGAAATAGGAGGCCAGCTTGCTAGAATGCCCCTTTATGTGCGTGCAATTGATGTATCTGATCCACTTGATCATGATCGAAAGGGTTAGACCCTGGGAAAAATGTTTTTTTTTTTTTCGCATACTAGAATAAAGTGTAACAGTAGTTGGCAATGGCGCTTTCACAGGGAGTAGCTCCATGGTTTTTATTTATTTAGTTTTTTAATTGCACCGAGCAGGTGATCTGAATTCCAGTAAAGGAACACATAAGAGACAACATATTTTTTTTAACAGGGATGAAAAAAAAGGCAGAGAGAGACGAAGACAATGAGACAAAAGAAAGTCACCCGAAAGTCGAGAGGAGGAAATATGACAAAAGTGTATGTAGCATTCTGCTTCACTGTGACTACAGTTGGAGACGAGGAAAGAAAAAAAATGTTGGCAGTGGACAGCATGAAAGCAAATAAATTAATGCACCATTTAAAAGATATTTCACCGCAGTCATGCTGATTTTTTGTTCAACCTAAGCGTGCTGAATATTGCCAACAATCATCCCACTTTGTCAAAGTTACTTCAGTAAACCAGCAAGCACTGTTAGCATCATATAAGGTAGCGTATCAGATGTATTATGTCGGACTAGATGTTAATATCTCACTATTCGTCCATATTTTATGCTCCAATGAGGTTCTGTGGGATGTTCAATTAAGTGATGGCTCCTTCCGTCATCAAGTGTTTCGTTCATAGCCCCATGACACACTCGAGAGGGTTCAACAGTGAATCCCAGCATCCCAGGTTCACCCCCTCGGTGGCGCAAATTTTCTTTTCTGTAGGAGGGCTGTGATAGAAAATAATTGAGAAGCACTGTTGTAGGCAAATGCCACTCCTTCCTGTAGGCAGATGTTGCTTCCAGCGTTGGAGTAATGAATCCCAAAATGTCCAAAAGACGCAAGACAGAAGGCAGGGTAGAGGATGGTGAGTCGTTCCTTGTTGAAGCAGTAGATGGTTGTAAGAAGCCCTGTCGAAAAGCCATCCCAATCTTGTATTTGTACTTCTCGACTATTCCACAAATATCTGCGTCTGACAATGTAATAGTCCCCTTTCAGAACGTTCAACAAAGCTTCCGCGTCAGTTGATGTACTAAAGTATACGCAATAATGTACATAAGAGATGAAAATGAATTCAATATAGTGAATACAGAACAAATGTAATACAATGTTATACATAACTAAATATAGACACTCATAACATTGGAAAGCTTCTGTGCATTTTGATTAACTGTAAACTACTGGGATGTGTGTACACCGTGAAGTGGACATTACATTTATTCTCACCAGTATCCTCTTTCTTTAGCAACCTGACTCTTCCTTATCTTTTATGGTTTAGGAAATGTGATCACGTTAAATATATTTTATATACAGTATCAAACTCATATCGAGGTTCGCTGTTCAGGCCATACAAATATCACATTTTCAGCTGGACGTGACATTCTATCTACCTACCCAACCCTATGCAGGAGCCAATCATGTTGAATCAGGGTGGGAAAATGAAGAGAAATGCTGTGGGATTTCCAAGAATGTCTGTGAAATGGTCCACTCCCTTTCCGGGTGTCTACTATTGTCTTATGTTTCATTTTTGGGTTATATGTTTTTTTTTTAATGTTAGTATTGTGTGATTTTATGAAATGTTAGTGTTTCATGATTTGTTACATTGTTGTGCACATCCAGTTCACAGGTTACGATAAAAAATTTTAAAAGAATGTAAGTGTTTTAAGTACAGAACATAATTTTTTTAATCTGTCTTGACATGTTTAAATTTGTATAACTCAGTTATGCAAGAGTTATAAGTTATATCTTAGCTATTAGAAATATAAAGTGTTCTCTATACTTCATTTGTGTGTAGGGTGGTGGAACTGACAGGTGATGCGACCCCAGATATGAGAGCTATCGCCCAGGCTGATCTCATCGTCACCACACCAGAGAAGTGGGATGGAGTCAGCAGAAGCTGGCAAAATAGAAGCTACGTTCAGAAAGTTGCAATCCTGATCATTGATGAAATCCACCTTCTTGGTATGTAAGGAATGTTACCAGACTGATCGCTTCGTTATTTTGTATGATTTTAAAAACGTGCATATTATGAATTCAATTTACATTTCACAAGGATTCAATCATGGCGGTTTTACCTCTCTGAAAGTTTCATTACAAGACCACCTGTTGTCAAACCTGTATCGATACCTCCTGCAAGATGTGACAAGGTTGTTAGTGCAGCTGGGTGTGAATCAGAAAAAGCAACAGTTAAATAACCTTCAGCCCTTCTCCCTTTTTTTTCTTTACTGTGATCCTGTACTGCTTCAATTTTCAGAAGCAATAGATTATATATTTTTTTCTTTCTCCATCATTTCTCTCTTGGCACTGATATTTCCATTCCTTGTCTGGATGTCATTGTATGCATTAATGCTTACATGAATGGATGTTTGTGGGTGAGCCAAAGAGTTTTCTTTTGAATCTTTTTTTCTCAATTCAGTTTCTCCTCCTAAACCTGTACACAATGTTTCGTATGTTTTTATTATTTGTGTTTTGAGTTCTCCCAATTCAGGCTTGGCACTGTGAGGAAGTGTATTAACACTGAAAAGATAACGTGCATGTAAACACAATGTTTATTTCCTCTTGGAAGTTGTAATAAATTTAAAAATATGGACAACAGTAACCTATCTATGCATATGGAATGCAAACATAAGTATATGATGACTCTGAAAGAGTAGTGTATACTTAATATCGGGGTAAACCCCGGTATTAAGTATATGCTACTGATTAGAATATTTGGGACTGATGATTGAATTAAACCGATCCGATCACAAGATAGAGCAATGTGTATATTTAAATGGCCTGTTCATTTATTGTAAATATTTGTATACTTAATTGCTCAAAAAATATACTAATTTACAATGTTCAGTATTTGTTCATTTTTTTATGCCAGTAAGGCATAGTGACACAAAGAACAAATGAGTCGTCTTCTATGAGATGACAGTAAGTACATGTACTAATGAATCTGCTTTTTGTTCAATTTTTGTTTGTGCACCGTTAGATTTTTAATTGTAAGATACAGTGCTGTGGATAACTGTCCCCCTCCTGATTTTTTTTTTTTTTTTGTTGCATATCAAAATTTTTAAATCATCAAACCAATTTTAATATCACTCAAAGACAACTCAAGGAAATACAAAATTCAGTTTTCAAATGACATATTATGAATACATGAAAAAAAAATACCAAACCTTTTGACCCTCTATGAAAAAGTAATTGCATCCATTTTCTGAGCTGTTTATTCTCACAAGGGTCACGGGACTGCTGGAGCATATCCCAACTGTCATCGGGCAGGAGGCAGGGTACACCCTGAGCTTGTTGCCAGCCAATTGCAGGTCACATGGAGAGAGACAAGTCACAAACCGGAGGAAACCGGAGTGCCTGGAGAAAACCCACATTGGCACAGGGAAAACACGTTAAGGCGGAGCTGGAATTAGAACTCTGGTCCTTAGAACTGTGAGGCCAACGCTCTACAGGTGCTCCACCGTGCCACCTAATTGTACCCCCTGTTAAATCACAAAGTTACATTGACTAACCACAAATCTTGGAAAGGTGTGTTCAATTCACAAGCCACAGCAAAACCTGGTCACCACCATACTTGTTGAATCAAGAAATCACTTCAATAGAATCTGTCCGAGAACATGAAGTAGGCTTCAAGAACCAATGCATTATGTCACGATCCAAAAAAATTCAAGAAGAAATGAGGAAAGAAGTGATTGAAATCAATTGGTCTGAAAAAGGTTACACAGCCATGTCAGGAATGCTCAGAACTAGTTCATCTAGTTCCTTCCAGAATTTCTCTTTCAACTTTAGGTCACATCCTTTCTGTGGGGCATAGCCGCTAACCACATTATACATAATACCCTCAATTTCAAATTTTAGTCTCATCACTCGATCTGATACTCTTTTCACCTCCAAGACATTCTTAGCCAGCTCTTCCTTTAAAATAACCCCTACTCCATTTCTCTTCCCATCTACTCCGTGGTAGAATAATTTAAACCCTGCTCCTAAACTTCTAGCCTTTCCACCTGCTCTCTTGGATGCACAGAATATCAACCTTTCTCCTAATCATCATGTCAACCAACTCCTGAGCTTTTCCTGTCATAGTCCCAGCATTCAAAGTCCCTACACTCAGTTGTAAGGTCTGTGCGTTCCTCTTTTTCTTGTGACGATGGATCCGGTTTCCTCCTCTTCTTTGTCTTCGACCCACAGAAGCTGAATTTCCACCGATGCCCTGCAGGTTACCAGTGCCAGGGTCGGGCGTCGTTAACCCGGGCCACGACCGATCCGGTATGGGATTCTTAAGAGGAGCGCTCATATTTGTTTAGCACAGTTTTTACGCCGGTTGCCCTTCCTGACGTGCATTTATCTGGGCTTGGGACTGGCCTACAGATTGCACTGGCTTCTGGCCCCATAGGGCTGCATTTGATTTTCCCCCTCCCCTTTTTTTGTGATCCAAAATTCTACAAAAGAAAAGCCAAGTCATTAGTATGATTTGTTTAATCCCAAAATAAAGTTATTTTGTTACTCATAGAGTAAGATGTCTTGGAAGATAAGACCATAAAAGCAACAATTATAGAAACACCACATAAGGAAATTACACATAAAATGGATATGTAACATGAGAAGTTGCGTGTAAGCTGCACACACACACAGGCACAAACACACACAGCGCACACTATCACCCTAATACAAGTTTTCACCCATCCCAGGTTGGCATTGTGCATTGTAAAGGCTTGTGGTAAAATAAGAGTTCCTGATTGTCAGCCTACAGATTGCACTGGTTTGTGCCCCCATAGGGCTGCATTTTATATATATATATATATGGGGAGGCCCTGTAGCTCAGTGGTTAGAGCACTGGTTTGATAAACCAGGGGTTGTGGGTTCATATCCCACTGGGGCCTCCACTCCCTGAGAAGGGTTGTGTCAGGAAGGGCACCCGGCGTAAAAATTGTGCCAAACATATGTGCGTTCATCTGAGATGTCACGCTGTGGCGACCCCGAAAGGGACAAGCCGAAAGAAACTTACTATATATATATATATATATATATATATATATAATAAGTATAAACTTATTTATTTTTTGACAGTTTTCGAACCAGCCTTTTCCTTGAGGGCTAGAATCACAAAACAGGGTCCAACAAGGAGAAAAGTTCCCTGTCTGAAGCCCTGGAGGACTTCCCAGTAGGTCGCACCGTGCCTGTGCCATTTGCTGCACAAAGTGGTTGATTCCTCCCGTTGGATCCCTACAAGGATAAATGTTTACGCCTAGTCACCACCTCTCTGGCACTGAGGAGGTGGTATTGTAACTATAGGATAAAAAAATGTTATTGCTTAATAAAGAAATTGTTATTACAGACACAACACTAAGATACAGTTCACATGGATGAGACAACATGCACAACAAGGAAATAGATGGGACCAAGGGAAGTTGCTGCGTGAGGCTTCAATGATGTGGTCTTATTGGTCAATGTTGCGCCGGGAATCAATTTTTTTTTTTTTTGCGCTTCATTGTTGCACATGTTGCCCTGAGGATATGCCTTGTATCAATGCACGTTTGTATCAATGCACCTCATCTAATATAGTACGTAAAATGATCTGGCATTTTTTTTTTTTTTTTTTTTTGAGGGGCGGGGGTTAAAAAGAAACACATGATGCACTGAATCCGCAATAGGTGAAGTGTGAAGTAGAGAAGGATTACTGTAATTCTTTTTGGGGGAAAAAGTGATACTTTCATTTTATGAATGGGTCAAAGAAAAATTATGACTCCTAAAGGTTTATTATACATATCTTGAAGGGTTTTTCAGAATTTTGAAGTCAACATTGGTGGGGGTGTAGTATAGTGGGACAAAAAAAGTATTTAGTCAGCCACAAATTATGCAAGTTCTCTTACTTAAAAAGATGAGAGAGGCCTGTAATTTTCATCATAGGTATACTCGTGAGAGACAAAATACAGCCATCCATCCATTTTCTTCCGCTTATCTGAGGTCAGGTCGCAGAGGCATTAAGTTTAGCAGGTAAGCCCAGACTTCCCTCTCCACAGCTACTTCCTCCAACTCATCTGTTGCCAACCCACTCACCGTGTCCTGGGGCGTCACTGGGGTCTCCTCTCGGTGGGATGTGCTCACCAGGGAGGAGTCCAGGAGGCATCCTAAACAGATGCCCGAGCGAGAGACAAAATGACAAACAAAAATCCAGAAAATCAAATTGTCTTTTTTTTTTTTTTTTTTTAGAAGAATTTATTAGCAAATTATATTTGAAAATGTGTTTGGTCAATAACAAAAGCTTATCGTACAGTAACAGCCAATCAGATAGCCACATTGTCTTAACCCCTGGCTTGTCCCGCCCTTCCCGCAGCCATGTCCCACAAACAACACTTTATCGGTAGCGTGCATTTTGAAAAGTTAATGTTAGGAAGACAGCGGTTCTCAGATGCGCTTGGGGAACATGCATTGCTGACGAAAGATATCCTGTTAGGTTACAAGGGCCTCGGTTGATTAATTTTCCAAAGCCTAAAACACAGTTGGCGAAGTGTCTCCGATGGGTTAAAGCTTGCAGAAAACCTTACGTACATCTCAATGTGAAAAATATCAACAATCAAAAGGCTGTATTTTCGAAGGTAAGTGAGGGAGTTTGATTTCATGATTATCAGTGCTTTTTACATTGCAGGAGAACAACTTTCTCTTTGAGTGTATGACTTGCTGACTTGCTGAATAACGTGTGTAATGTTTTATGCCGATTAGTCTACTTCGTGATATGTAAATGCGCGATGTCATACAAGAGAAATGTCTATTTGCCTATTTGTATCGCATCACACTTTTAAGATGGGGCACTGGGTTCCATTACGAGCCAAGTCAAATGAATACATCCACTCACTTATAAAGACTACAATCTTACTCATGATCTTTCCAGGTAAAAAATACTCACCCTGCTTTACATGTGCAGTACGATTCCACTATTTTATCCTGTTGGATTTCAACATGAAGTTTTTGAGGCGCCAACCTTTTTAGCATTGATCACCAACATTTAGCTGTAACTCTCACATTGCGTCCTGCTCTGTCGAAAATCTTAATTCCATGAACATATCCTTTCATGAAATATTTGAGACCTCAAATTGAGACCTAGAACCCTCTTGGACAAGTCTGGCGCATTTGGCAAAAAAACATACCGCAATGTGACCAGGAATACGTGATAGAAAATTCACTTCAAACACATATTGTTCACTCGCCATTTTGGAAGATTGTGGGGCATGGCAACTGTTGCTAGGGGGGGGTGCGAAGCTGAAGATCGCCAGTCGGAAAGGTCATTGTCCATGCAGATCTCTAGAGCAGTGGTTTTTGGTGCTGTTGCTGGGCAACACAGTCTTTGAACTCCCTCAAACATTTTCTCTGGGATTGAGGTTTGGAGACTGGTTTGACCACTCCAGGTTCTTCAAATGTTTGTTATGAAGCCACTCCTTTGTTTCCTTAGTGGTGTTTTGGGGATCCTTGTCATGCTAAAGGACCCAGCCAGCTTTCATCTTCAATAATGCCCTTGCTGATGATAGGTTTTCACTCACAATCTCAGCACGTGGCCCGATCCATTGCTTCCTTTACGTGGATCAATCGTCTTGGTCCCTTTGTACATAAACAGCCTCAAAGAATAATGTTTCCACCCCAATGCTTCATTGTAGGTATTGTGTTCTTTGGATACAACTAACCATTCTCTCTCCTCCAAACACAACCAGTCGAGTTTTTACCAATAAGTTATTTTTGCTTTCAGAATTAGAATCACCTTTGATGGCCAAGTGTGTAAAAACACAAGGAATTTTTCTCCGGCAGTCTGTGCTGCCCAGGTATGACATGACACAGGTTGCAACACAGCAACAAGAGCAATGAACAAGAGACATTTCTGTTCAATGTTCCACTCACTGCTCCCAGAGTTGTTTGCTTCACACCAAGGTGCTTACCTATTGCACATTCAGTCTTTTCAGCCTGGTGCAGGTCTTACAATCTTTCTGATGTCCTTTAACAGCTTTATGGTCTTGACTGTAGCTGCGTTGAGAGTGAGACTGAGGTTGTGGCCTGGTGTCTTTTTTCTTGATGAGTTCAAATAGGGGCCATTAGTACAGGTAACAAGTGGATGATGTAGGAGCCTCTTAAAGAAGAGGTTACAGGTCTATGAGAGGTAGAAATCTTTGTCCTTTGGAGGGTACCATATATTTATTTTCCACCATTATTTCATGAGAAATTATTGAAAAAGACTGATTTTCAGATTTGATCTTATGAAATAGTGGTACCTCTACTTACAAAATTAATTAGTTCTGGAAGTTGTTTTGTAAGGTGAAAAAGTTGAGCTTTCAAATTGCATAATGTAAAGAATAATATAAATTATTTTCATTTACCTTTGGCGTTGGGCGACTATGCGAAGGGGGGTTAGGGTGAGTGAGAAATGAAACGCATGGTGGGGGATGGAGGAGGAGGCGAACGTTTGACAGGTGAGAGAAAACATACGTACAAATGTACGCACGCACACAACTTAATTCCACTAAAATTTATTGAGGCCCACGGTGAAGAAAGATGAACTTTCAAAAAACCCAAACAAAAAGCTGACAAAAAAGTTGTACATTTCCAATGTGCGCTAGCATGTGACAATACGTGTAAAAGCGCTAGCATGTGACACTCAAGTCTCGAAGGGAAAGAAAGCATCAGGGGTCAAATTTGAGGTACCTCCTAGCCATTGAGATGCCAGGAACATGCTGGGCGGTACCCAATGGGAGAGCAGCTCTATCGCACCACTTTAAAAGCAAGATGCATAATGTTTACATTCGGTGGAATTTGGGGCTGCAAATAGCACTGTCTATTTTTGCCTGTCCTACCTTGAATTTTTCTACGTAACCAGAGACAATATTTTTCCAAAGAGGCGTTTGTAACCCAAATTTTTTGTTACTAGACGTTCATAAGTAGAGGTACCACTGTACTTTTTGCTCTGCTGTACATGGATGTGCATTACACATGAGAAACTATGGTATTATTATTTTTATGTTTTTAGACTTCAAAATCACAACAGGGTTACGCTGTAGTGTCATGTATTCTAATAACCTCATTGGACTACAAGATTTCTCCTTACCTCTACAATATCCCCTTGAAGAGATTAATATCAGGGACTGGAAATTAAAAATCAAGGTAGACGGAGAAGAAAAGAATTGAAGGAAGTTCAAAAAGCAGATTGTTAGCAGAGGAGAATATGGATATCCATCAGGCTGATCTAGAGCACAAGTATGGATAGAAACACTGTCAAATGACTTCCGTGCACGCACAAGGAGACGACAGTATACAGCAGTATGGGATGAACAGTGAATAAAATAAGCATAGAAGGCTTTAAGCGCTGTATATTGCAATTCAAGTTAAGTTATTTGGGCAGCTATATCCAGATAATTTCCAAACACTATATCATAAACCTTTTTTTCCTCATTTTCCAAGCATTGAATAAGCACCCATTTCTGGAATTATAAAACATTATTTTAAAAAAGTTATTTCTCCAGAATACACCATGAAGTGTCGCGTAACATAATGCCCGTGGCCTGACCAGCTGACCCACGACGCGCTTTGTGATTGTGAATTCTAACGCCGCCCAAAAAAAACCCTGAAACAACATAACACTCACCGCCCGACAAGCTGACCCATGACGCACTTTTTTAATGTGTATAACGCAGCCTCTGTACTCGGACATGTCCCGGTAGCTACAGTTACTGACTGTTTTTTCTTTCTATTGAGGACTATTAACCCCAATCATGGCTCCAAAGAAGTGACACTAGATAAGTTCTTAGGAGAAAGAAAATAACTTCCTGGGGGCAAGTCACCCCCACTGAAGAGATTTGATAGTTTTGCATTGCCATTTTTTTAAGGCTTGGAATGCATTATTTCTTTTTCCATTAATTGGAATGGGCAATATCGGATTTCGAACCACCTTCTGGAATGGATTGTGGTCGACAACCGAGGTTGTACTGCATGATAAGAACATTTTGTGTGATTACAGGGGAAGATAGAGGTCCAGTGTTGGAAGTCATTGTGTCAAGGACAAACTTCATCTCCTCGCACACCTCTAAAGGTGTTCGAATTGTCGGTCTCTCCACTGCTCTGGCTAATGCGCGAGACCTTGCAGACTGGTTAGGAATCATACAGGTAAGAAACTACTGGTGAAAGGTCAGGGCCAGCAAGGCCTTCTCTGCTGGTCTAAATACTATCATTAACCTACATTTCTAACCTACTGTAATTTCTCGAAAATAATGTGCAATTTATTACAAAAATATTTTCAAAAAGTTAATAGAGGGCATTATTTAGGTATGGATGAAAAATTAAATTAGATCGTTGTATACAAGTACATAGAGTGGTAAAAGTTATACATATACATTTTGATATGATATTCGATGCCTTATGTTACACATGTATTTATATTAGGTGTATATTGTGTACAGTATTTGTATGTCGGTGTAGCAGATATGCTTCCACACCCTGTGGTGCCACCGTGACTTTGCCCACAACTTGATAAGATTCATTCCTTAAAGCCACCCTGATGTGAGACCGCCACAAAGCGGACACCTGGCGGACACATGGTGGACCTTTACCGTATTAGCAGCTTCATGTCAAATCTTGATTCCCATCTTCAAAAGACTCCTTTCCTTCTTTTGAAGATAGCGACCAAAAATTTGTAGGACTATTTCTCCAAGACTAAGATAAGACAGATCACCAACGGAACACGAATACAGCAAGAACCTATTTCCTTAATATTGAAACATACACACAGGGCGTTGCCCACTGGCGTTTTCATAATAATGCAACCCATGGACCTCCATTCAAGGTTGCCTTTGCTAAAGATATGTCGGTTGGTGTTGATAATTCATGGACTCAACAGAAACATTCCAAATGTTTGCCTTAATATCTGCAAGCAACTGATGTCAGCAAGCAAATACTGGCATCCTGTTCCAGTCACGCACACAGTTGAGAGCAGGAAGTGGGCCTACCACCAGTTCAATTGTCAGGAAGGTTAGGGACGAACCCTGAGGGGACAACAGTGTTTGCACCTCTTTTTGTTTCATTTTTCTGCATCCTTTTTCTTCAACAAAACATGCTACATTTGCCTCCTGAGATGTGCTGAGAAAGACCATCCCATTGGTCAACTAAGCTACGGTCGTGAGTAAAGAAAAACAAACATTGCTAAAACAGAATATTAGTGCCTAACAATTTTGGAAATTATTATCTTGACACAAAATCCTATCTGAAATGTTCTCTCTCTGTCTCTCTCTTTCTCTCTCTCTCTGTCTCTCTCTTTCTCTCTCTCTAGCTCTCTCTCTCTCTCCCTCTCTCATTCAGGATGGAACACTAAACGCTCACGGTTTCAACGTTAGTCTATCAACACATGGTCCTATGTTGTTGTTGAGATGGAGTGGTTGTACATCACCATAACACATTAAAATCAAAGTACACCAAAAAGCTTTCATACTTTATAGCACCAGTCCTGTAGTCCTTTATGTCGGCTTATCAGTGACAGAAACCTTACATTACTGCCAGATGGGGCTTTGGAATGCCAGCTGCTCACATTATCGCTTTATATTTCCCTTCTTGCTTTTCTCCACACCCTTCTTGTCTTTTATTTGACAGGTGGGTTTGTTTAACTTCCGTCCTTCTGTTCGTCCTGTACCACTGGAGGTTCACATCCATGGTTTCCCAGGACAGCACTACTGTCCCCGCATGGCCACCATGAACAAACCCACCTTCCAAGGTACATATGAGCAGTTTTTTTGTGTGACTACTGAATACCTGTTACTTTCCACCAAAATTCTTTAATATATTTATTACATTTAGTAGATAATTCTAACCATCGAACATTGCCAAGATTCCAAGTATTCATGTTAAATACATTTCCAATTTTCCCACAATTACACCTAGTCCACAAAAATAAAAACATTACCAATGAAGCAAAAACATTCCATTATTCCCAAATTCAAAATGTCCTCCTTATTCAAAACACCTGAACAATTTCCATCATTCCAAAAATTCCACATTTTTCTTCATACAATTCCCACATTTACTGCACTAAAATGCACACATTAAGGTCTTTTTAAACATTATTTACATCATCTTCCACATTTTTAAATTGATTCCAAGGATTGCTACTTGAAAATGTTCAGGACATCATGGGAAATACTCATTTGTAAAATTTCCAAAATATTCAAACTAAAATGCTAAAATTAATTTTTACATATCTGTAGTTATTCTAACTTTCACAATTCTTGAAATACTTCAACAATCACCAGATCCAAATGAGGACATTTTGTAATTTATTTCCCAAATTATAAGAATGAAATTCACAATGTAAGCAATATTTTATAGCATTTCCTGACAGGGAAATTATGGAAAGTCATGCATCCTCTCATATCTACCTCCAATTTGTGTATTTCTTCACACATTTAAACTATTCCATCTTAACCGTTCATTCAAGAAATTATATAAATATGTAATGAATAGTCCCATTCCCATTCTCCTAATTTCCACATTTTTAAAAATGAAATGACCAAATAAGGGATTTTTACATGTGCTGCTCTAATTTGCACATTTCCTGACCAATTAGAACGATTACAACTTCAAAGTACCTGGTAAAAGCCATCTTGGGAACCATTTCCAAAATTAGCATTTTTTTTTTCCCAAATAAAATTTCCAAATTGGGGGAGGGTTTTACATATTACAACTACGGATGTAATTTTGGATTTTCCATTGAAGTTTTTTTTATTTCATTTTGACTTTTCTTTGTCAAATTAATCCTTTTCCTGAGCTTCTTATCCTCAAGAGGGTTGCAGGAGTACTGGAGCCTATCCCAGCTGTCATCAGCCAGGAGGCACGGTACACCCTGGACTGGTTGACAGCCAGTCGCAGGGCACATGAAGATAGACAAATCACAATTTCAATCACACCTAGGGGCAATTTGAATCTCCAATTACAGCATGTTTTTGGGATGTCAGAATAAACTGGAGTGCCCGGAGAAAACCAACGTAGGCACAGGGAGAACATGTAAACTCCACACAGGCGAGACTGGGATTTGAATCCTGGCCCTCAAAACTGTGAGGCCAATGCTCTACAGCTGTGCCACCATGCTGGCCTTTTTCTAATTAGCTACTTTAAATACATTTTAAGAGTAGATTTCTTACTTTTTATGAGTTATTTTTCTAAAAATGGAACATTTTAGATTTTTTTTTTTTTAGTTTTTATCAATTTGTGTGTGTGTGTGCGTGTGTGCGTGTGTGCGTGTGTGCGTGCGTGCGTGCGTGCGTGCGTGCGTGTTTTTGCCAAGTCTGGGATTTGAAAAAAATTGCAATTAGTACCCTGCCTCCTGCCCGTTGACAGCTGAGATAGGCTCCAGCACTCCCCGCCACCCTCGTGAGGATAAGTGGCAAAGGAAATGGATGGATTCAATTAGTATTGTGATTAAAATCTCAACAACAAATACAATTAAAAAACATTTGAAGTTATGAACACATCTGCGAAAAACAGTATGGTTTCATGCCTACGAAGAATACCACAGATGCATTATTTGGCTTGAGGATGCTAATTGAAAAGTACACAGAAGGAGCTACATTGTGTCCTTGTGGATCTAGAGAAAGCCTATGACAGAGTACCAGGAGAGGAACTGTTGTACTGCATTCTTAAGTCTTAAGTGGTGGAGAAATGCGTCAAAATAGTACTGGACATGTATGAGGGCAGGAGAACAGTGGTGAGGTGTGCCGTAGGCATAACAGAAGAATTTAAGGTGAAGGTGGGATTGGATCAGGAATCAGCTGTGAGCCCCTTCCTGTTCGCTGCGGTAATGGATAACCTAACAGATGAGGTTAGACTGGAATCCCCTTGGACCATGATGTTCGCAGATAATATTGTGAAATGCAGTGAAAGCAGGGAGCAGGTGGAGGGACAATTAGATAGATGGAGGCATGCACTGGAAATGAGAGGAATGATTAGCGGAAGTAAAACAGAATATATGTGCGGGAATGAAAGGGGTGGATGGGGAAGAGAGATGCTCCAGGGAGAACAGATATCAAGGGTGGATGACTTCAACTTGGGGTCAACAATCCAGACCAATAGTCAGTGTGATAAGGAAGTGAGAAATGTATCCAAGCAGGTTGGAACAGCTGGTGTCTGGTGCATTATGTGACAGAAGAGTCTCTGTTAGGATGAAGGCCAAAGTTTATAAAACAGTGATGAGGCCGGCCATGATGTACGGATTAGAGACGGTGGCGCTGAAGAGACAACATGAAGCAGAACTGGAGGTGACAGAAATGAAGATGTTGAGGTTCTTGTTCAGAGTGAGCAGGTCGCATAGGATTAGAAATAAGCTAATTAGAAGGACATCCAAAGTTGGATGTTTTGGAGACGTGGTTTGAGGGGGCAGACTTCAATGGTTTGACATGTCCAGAGGCGAGAGAGTGAGTATATTGGTAGAAGGGTGGTGAGGATGGAGCTGCCAGGCAAAAGAGCGAGAGAAAGACCAAAGAAAAGGTTGTTGTGAGGGAAGACAGTGGGTGTTAGAGAGGAAGATGCACAAGATAGGCTTAGATGGGAAAGTATGACACACTGGCGACCCCAAACGAGACAAGCCGAAAGGAAAAGAAAAAGATTAAGTCATTAACAAATGAAAAGCATCCACAAATCAAATAGTGTACAGGTAGACTTTGAAGTGCATTAGGTGCAGTCTGTAATAATGCTTCTGAGGGTAGTATTAGCTACATCACAGCATACAGTAAAACAGTTAATAATTGTTCATCGTGCTGTTGTGTGGACTTTTTAAATGTTTCCTGTAATTTTTTTGTGCATAATGTGCATTTTTTTTTTTAACTTGCAAAACTGTCAAAATTCAATTGTGGGCATTACACAGGAGTAGGAGAAAATGACTTTTGCATTTTATAAATGTATGCTGCTTTCTCGAGGTTATGAAAAATGTCTTCACTTTCATTCTAGTATGGCACCTAGACATTATGAAAACATCGCCTGCACTTTCATTCCAATGTGAATACTGCATATACAGGGTGTGCCAAAAAATTGTATACTTATTATAATTAAAATAATTAACATGTAAAAGAATTTACAAATATTATTTCAAGTGTGTGTACATTGTTTAGGACACGCTGTCATTACAATTGCAATATTATAAGTTTACATCACCAGAGAGAATTTGATTTTTTTTTTTTTTTTAAATAAGACTAATGACTGTACCAAGGGAAATATATTAATTCAGCGCATTTTATACACAAGCTAACTCAATGTTGTAGTGGTACACACACACCTGACTTTGGTGCGGGCAGCGTGGGATTAATTCCCACTCAGTGATGATGTCAATACCAGTCCCGACCAGTTCGAGGTATAGTCTGCCTTTCACTCGAAGCTAGCTGGGATGGGCTGCAGGTTTCCCGTGACCCTTGTGAGGATGAGCGGCTTGTATAATGGATGGATGGTAACTCAATGTGGTTCACATGATTAAAAACATTTAACACCAAAGGAAAAAATACAAATGAAAAGTACAATTGAAACAGTCTATAATACAAAAAATATTTAAAAATTGAAATACTTAGTCTCCAAATCTTGATTTAAAAACATTCACATTTGGAGCTGACGTCACTTATGTTAGCAGATAATTCCATTTGTCTGCAGCACAATAGATAAATGCTATCTTATAATGATTGCTTTGGAATCTGTGCACCAATATTTGACCTGAGTCTGTCAATCTCAGAGCCCGATTGGGTTTATATTCGATTAGCATTTCTTTAATGTATTCATGACCTAAAACATTACAAAGTCAATCAATCAGATCAAAAGCCTTTAATGTCATTATCTTCTTCTTCTTCTTCTTTTCCTTTCGGCTTGTCCCGTTAGGGGTCGCCACAGCGTGTCATCTTTTGCCATCTTAGCCTATCTCCTGCATCTTCCTCTCTAACCCCAACTGCCCTCATGTCTTCCCTCACCACATCCATAAACCTTCTCTTTGGTCTTCCTCTCGCTCTTTTGCCTGGGAGCTCCATCCTCAGCATCCTTCTACCAATATACTCACTCTCTCGCCTCTGAACATGTCCAAACCATCGAAGTCTGCTCTCTCGAATCTTGTCTCCAAAACATCCAGCTTTGGCTGTCCCTCTAATGAGCTCATTTCTAATCCTATCCAACCTGGTCACTCCGAGCGAGAACCTCAACATCTTCATTTCTGCCACCTCCAGTTCAGATTCCTGTTGTTTCTTCAGTGCCACTGTCTCTAATCCGTACATCATGGCCGGCCTCACCACTGTTTTGTAAACTTTGCCCTTCATCCTAGCAGACACTCTTCTGTCACATAACACACCAGACACCTTTCGCCAGCTGTTCCAACCTGCTTGGACCCGTTTCTTCACTTCCTGACCACACTCTCCATTGCTCTGTATTGTTGACCCCAAGTATTTGAAGTCGTCGACCCTCGCTATCTCTTCTCCCTGTAGCCTCACTCTTCCCCCTCCACTTTTCTCATTCACGCACATATATTCTGTTTTACTTCGGCTAATCTTCATTCCTCTCCTTTCCAGTGCATGTCTCCATCTTTCCAATTGTTCCTCTGCATGCTCCCTGCTTTCACTGCATATGACAATATCATCTGCGAACATCATGGTCCAAGGGGATTCCAGTCTAACCTCATCTGTCAGCCTATCCATTACCACTGCAAACAGGAAGGGGCTCAGAGCTGATCCCTGATGCAGTCCCACCTCCACCTTAAATTCCTCTGTCACACCTAAGGCACACCTCACCATTGTTCTGCTGCCATCATACATGTCCTGTACTATTTTAACATACTTCTCTGCCACACCAGACTTACGCATGCAGTACCACAGTTCCTCTCTTGGTACTCTGTCATAGACTTTCTCTAGATCCACAAAGACGCAATGTAGCTCCTTCTGACCTTCTCTGTACTTTTCCACGAGCATCTTCAAGGCAAATAATGCATCTGTGGTACTCTTTCTAGGCATGAAACCATACTGTTGCTCGCAGATACTTACTTCTGTCCTGAGTCTAGCCTCCACTACTCTTTCCCATAACTTCATTGTGTGGCTCATCAACTTTATTCCTTATAGTTCCCACAGCTCTGAACATCCCCTTTGTTCTTAAAAATGGGAACTAGAACACTTTTCCTCCATTCTTCAGGCATCTTTTCGCCCGCTAGTATTCTGTTGAATAAGTTGGTCAAAAACTCCACAGCCATCTCTCCAAATTGCTTCCATACCTCTACCGGTATGTCATCAGGACCAACTGCCTTCCCATTTTTCATCCTTTGTAATGCCTTTCTGACTTCCCCCTTAGTAATCATTTCCACTTTCTGGTCCTTCACGCTTGCCTCTTCAACTCTTCCTTCTCTGTCATTTTCTTCATTCATCAACTTCTCAAAGTATTCTTTCCATCTATTTAGTACACTACCGGCACCAGTCAACACATTTCCATCTCTATCCTTAATCACCCTTACATGCTGCACATCCTTCCCATCTCTATCCCTCTGTCTGGCCAACCTGTAGAGATCATTTTCTCCTTCTTTCGTGTCCAACCTGGTGTACGTCTTCATATGCCTCTTGTTTAGCCTTTGCCACCTCTACCTTTGCCCTACGTCGCATCTCGATGTACTCCTTTCGCCTCTCCTCAGTCCTCTCAGTATCCCACTTCTTCTTCGCTAATCTCTTTCCTTGTATGACTCCCTGTATTTTGGGGTTCCACCACCAAGTCTCCTTCTCCCCTTTCCTACCAGATGACACACCAACTACTCTCCTGCCTGTCTCTCTGATCACCTTGGCTGTCGTCGTCCAGTCTTCCGGGAGCTTCGGTTGTCCATCGAGCCTTTAATGTCATTATATAACTGTGTAACTGTTGGAAGATACTGTAAATCTCCGTCCCAGTCTCAGGTCTTTTGCAGACTCAAACAGGTTTTCTTCCAGAATGTTCCTGTATTTGGTTCGATGCATCCTCCCATCAATTTTAACCATCTTTCCTGTCCCTACTGAAGAAAAGCAGGCCCAAACTATGAAACTGCCACCAACATGTTTGACAGTGGGGATGGTGTGTTCAGGGTGATGAGCTATCTTGCTTTTACGACAAACATTTCTTTTGCATTGTGGGCAAAAAATTTGATTTTGGTTTCATCTGACCAGAGCACCTTCTTCCACGTTTGGTGTGTCTCCCAGGTGGCTTGTGGCAAACTATAAATGAGACTTTTTATCGATATCTTTGAGAAATGGCTTTCGTCTTGGTCCTCTTACATAAAGGCCAGATTTGTGCAGTGTACGACTAATTGTTGTCCTATTGACAGACTCTCCCACCTCAGCTGTAGATCTCTGCAATTCATCCAGAGCGTTCTTGGGCCTCTTGGCTGCATCTCTAATCAGTCTTCTCCCTCTTTGAGTTGATGAAATGTGGCGAAAGTTTGAAAAGTTCAAGGGGTCCAAATACTTTGACAAGGCACTGTATATGGTCTGTCCGTCCATCCATTTTCTACCGCTTCGCTGGGTGGGGTCGCAGGGAAGCAGCTTCAGCAGTTCAGACTTCCCTTTCCCCTCCCACTTGTTCCAGCTCTTCTGGAGGGATCCCAGGTGTTCCCAGGCCAGCCGAGAGACATAATCTCTCCAGCATGTCCTGGGTCATCCCCGGGGTCTCTTTCCCGTGGGACATGCCCGGAACAGCTCACCAGGGTGGAGTCCGTGAGGCATCCGGATTAGATGCCTCAGCCACCTCATCTGGCTCCTCTCTATGCGGAGGAGCAGTGGCTCGACACTGAGCCCCTCCCGGATGACCGCGCTTCTCACCCTATCTCGAAGGAAGAGGAAAAGATTAGGAAAATCTTTTTGGCCACTTGTATCGGGGATCTTGTTCTTTCGGTCATGACCCACAGTGCATATGCCCATAGGTGAGGGTAAAAACGTAGATCGACTGGTAAATTGATAGCTTCGCCATTCGACTTAGCTTCCTCTTCACCATATCGGACTGATACAAATTCCGCATCACTGCAGACGCTGCACCGATCCATCTGTCGATCACCTGCTCCATTCTTCCCTCAATCGTGAACAAGACCCCAAGATACTTGAACTCCTTCAGTTGGGGCAGAATCTCATCCCCGACCCGGAGAGTGCACACCACCCTTTTCCGACTGAGGACCATGGTGTCAGATTTGGAGGTGCTGTTTAACATCCCAGCTGCTTCACACTCTGCTGTGAACTGCTCCTGTGAGCGTTGGAGATCACGGCTTGATGAAGCCAACACCATCTGCAAAGAGCAGAGATGCTATGCTGAGGCCATCAAACCGGACACCCTCTTTGCCTCAGCTGCGCCTAGAAATTCTGTCCATAAAAGCTGTGAAAAAAATCGGTGACGAAGGGCAGCCTTGGCGGAGTCCAACTCTCACCGAAAACGAGTCCGACTTATTGTCGCCAATGTGGACCAAACTCTTGACATCGTTCGTACAGGGACCGAACAGTCCGTATCAGGGGGTTCAGTACCCCATACTCCCGAAGAACCCTCCACAAGACTCCCTGAGGGACACAGTCGAACTCCTTCTCCAATTAGTATATGATGAGAATTTTAATTATATTATATTAATATTCACTGTATATTGACCAATCGACAACTTGAATATTGAAAAAATTCTGGTAACTCCTATCTTATGGCACTAATGTATTTAATTTCTCCCTCCTAACTTCTTGCCCAAGTAAAACCATTTAAAATCTCACACTATACATTTCAACATTAATTCCACAGCATTTCAGATCATCTTCAGCAACCGCATGTAATTTTTACAGAAATTCCAGTCTAATTCATAACACAAACTTTTTTTTACTGTAATAGTAATAATCTTAATGTAAAAAAAAACAAAAAACTGGAATGCTACAATGACAATCCAATGTATTTGAACTTTTTTTTTTATATTTTTAGAATTATAAAAAACTCCAAAAGCATAATTTGTTCTCTGAATTTAATTTAAAATACAAAAAGGCATCCACTTTATCATATTTGCTTTTCTTTTCACAGCAATACGTAGTCATTCTCCAGCTAAACCAGTCCTGATCTTTGTCTCATCCCGTCGTCAAACCCGACTGACAGCCCTGGACCTCATAGCATACCTAGCGACAGAAGACAACCCCAAACAGTGGCTGCATCAGGACGAGAGAGAAGTACTAATACCTACAAGCAGATCATTTACTTAACCACTGATATCACACCTCATGCAATACTGTAAAGGGGTTCTTCAAGTGCAACAACACAAAAGGCACATGATTTGGATATTGGAAATGTTCTATTCATGGCATTGGAAAACGTACTTCTTGCAAGGGAAGTCGTACATGTTTAGTTCATTCATTTATTTACAGGTTAAAGTGATGTGAAAAAGTGTTTGCCCCCTTCTTGATTGCTTCTTTGCATGTTTGTCACAACTTAAATGTTTCCCATCATCAAATATATTTAAATATTAGTTTATGATAGGGTTGAGCATCATTTGAATATGAACAATTATTGATCCGATTACGGTATCTTATATTGATTCCATTTCCAAATGATTCTCGATTCTTTCAGGGGGCTGGGTCAAAAACGTTTGCCTGGTTGGGAAGGAGAAAAAAAAAAAGTCCAAATTTTGAAAATCCATTTTATACACAACACGTAGCATTCACTAAAATGAACACATGACTCGAGGTTCTTTATAATCAGGATCAATAAACCATTGAACGAAAAGAGAGTGGTTGTAGAACTAACCCAATTTAGAGCATCCAATTAGTGTTGCATGTTTTTGGGATGTGGGAGGAAACCGGAGTGCCCGGAGAAAACACAGGCAGGCACAGGGAGAACATGCAAACTCCACACAGGCGGATCCTGGATTGAACCCCGGCCCTCGGAACTTTGAGGCCAATGCTTTCCAGCTGAGCCACCATGCCGCCTCTCTTTTACCAATAGTGTTATTTTATTTTTGTAGTGTGTAGTTGAAGAAGAAGAAGCAGTTGTAGCTTTGTGTTTGTGTATATTACATTAACCTCCTGGTAATATTTCAGTGCCTACCAGTGGAGGTAGGGAAGCAAATTGGTGAGGTGGCTGTGGAGTTTTTCACCAACTTATTCAAGAGAATACTAACGGGAGAGAAGATGCCAGAAGAATGGAGGAAAAATGCTCGTCCCCATTTTTAAGAACAAAGGTGATGCTCAGAGCTGTGGAAAGTACAGAGGAATAAACATGAGCCACACAATGAGGTTATGGGAAAGAGTAGTGGAGGCTGGACTTAGGACTTAAGTATCTATCTGTGAGCAACAGTATGGTTTCATGCTGAGAAAGAGTACCACAGATGGTCGATTTGCCTTGAGGGTGCTCGTGGAAAAGTACAGAGGTCAAGGAGGAGCTACATTGTATCTTTGTAGACCTAGAGAAAGCCTATGACAGAGTACCAAGAGAGTAACTGTGGTACTGCATGCGCAAGTCAGGTGTGGTGGAGAAATATGTTAGAATAGTACAGGACATGTATGAGGGCAGCAGAACAGCGGTGAGATGTGCCATTGGTGTGTCAGAAGAATTTAAGGTAGAGGTGGGACTACATCAGGGTTCCACGCTGAGCCCCTTCCTGTTTGCGGTAGTAATGGATAGGCTGACAGATGAGGTTCGACTGGAAATCCCCTTGGACCATGATGTTTGCAGATGATATTGTGATCTGCAGTGAAAGCAGTGGACAGGCGGATGAACGGTTTGGAAGATGGAAGTACACACTGGAAAGGAGAGGAATGAAGATTAGCCCAAGTAAAACAGAATATATGTGCATGAATGAGAGGGGCGGAGGAGGAAGAGTGAAGGTCCAGGGAGAAGAGACAGCAAAGCTGGACGACTTCAAATACTTGGGGTCAGCAATACAGAGAAATGGAAAGTGTGGTAGGGAAGTGACGAAATGGGTCCAAGCGGGGTGGAACAGTTGGCGGAAGGTGCCTGGTGTTCTATGTGACAGAAGAGTATCTGCTAGGATGAAGGGCAAAGTTTATAAATTAGTGGTGATGCCGGCCATAATGTACGGATTAGAGATGGTGGACTTGAAGAAACAACAGGAAGCAGAACTTGAGGTACCAGAAATGAAGATGCTGAGGTTCTTGCTTGGTGTGAACAGGTTGCATAGGATTACATATGAGCTCATTAGAGGGACAGCCAAAGTTGGATGTTTTGGAGACAAGGTTTCGAGAGAGCAGACTAGATGGTTTGGACATGTTCAGAGGTGAGAGAGTGACTATGTTGGTAGAAGGGTGATGAGGATGGAGCTTCTAGGCGAAAGAGCGTGAGGAAGACCAAAGAAAAGGTTGATTGATGTTGTGGGGAAGACATGAGGACAGTGGGTGTCAGAGTGGAGGATGCATGAGATAGGCTTAAATGGAAAAAGATGACATGCTGTGGCAACCCCTAACGGGACAAGGTGAAAAGAAGAATATTTCATTGCCTGTTGTTCTTGGTCCTGAATTTATGAGTGCAATCGCTGTACTTGAAGGACTCGTATATCAGGAATGTAGCAACGTTTAAGATTCTGACACTGATAAAAGGTTTGTCATTCACTTTTCCCAAGTGTTATACATTAAAAAAAAAAAAAAAAAAAAGGACTTGGTGCCCTTTTGAGAATTTATCACTAAAATGTGAATCAGACTAACCTGGAACTTCAATTCTGCCTAATTAATGTCCCAAATAAATTTTGTTCAACGCAAATAAAGGCAAGACAAAACAAGACCTTTAAGTGCTGAAAATAGGTGGAGGTCTGATTCTCTACGTCTGATGAATGGTGCAAAAAAAATTGACTAAGAACTATTTAATCTTTTATTAGGTCATATCACAAAGCTCTCAATTGACGTATCACTGTCTGGATTTACATTACTAAAGCTAACACAGTGGCCTGCATCCTGAAGAATTTGTTGCCATCTCTGGGATTTTTGTTGTGATTCTGGATTCCACCTTTGCTGCTCCCTACCTTTTGTACAATGTCCCACAAGGAAGAATCTAACTAGTGATCCTCTGTATGCTAATGCTCAGCAGTCATACTCATGCTCCATTTTTTTATACCATTATCAAATCTGATTACAATCCAGTTTTCCTGCAACCCATGTCCACCCCACTCATGTGGAGGCAGCCTGTGACAATTCTGCAGTTCACAAGAGGATCCACTGAAGCAGAAGACGCCCTCAGAAACTGATTTGAGACCCTAGATTGGAGTGTGCGACTGGGCTCGCATGGGGATAATACCAGTGCATGGTAAACATGGTGGTCCCTGTCAAGTCATTTCAGTGCTTTGCCAAAAAAAAAATGCATGCAATACCATTGAATTAAAAACCATCCTGAATAAGAAAAGCAACAGTGCGCAGCAAATGGTACAAAGGGATAATCATACTGTAATGATAACTCACAATTTCCCTGGTTGAGGGAAATACAGCATTTACATAGTCTGGAACAGAATGACAATCATTCCAGGCTCTTATCAAGAACAGTTGAAATTGTAGTGACCAATAAACCTAATATCTGAGATGCAAATTCATTCTTTACATTTTTCTAGTGTCTTCAATGCTATCTAACTCCACCTACTCCATGAGACATTAACCTCCATGAATGTGGACTCTCACATTTTGGGTTGCAGCTTAAACTACCTGATGAACCGACCTCATTTTGTAAGTATCGTAAAGCAGGCATCCTTCACAATAATCTACAGCAAAGTGGGACTTGCAGGGTTCTGTGTACCTCTCGTCTTTACTCCTAGATACCACTCACTTCACTATAAATCGGATAAACGGCAATGATTTTTAAAAATTTAATGGGTGGATGTTTTAGAAAAGTCCAAATGAAGCATGTTTCGTATGAGGATGGGTGAGGAAGCAGAGTACCATATCCCAATAAATATTTTTTGGGCAGAAAGGCAGTGGAGATGGACAGCACCTGTAAATATCAGATATGCAACATGATGACAAACTGGATGGGTCTGCAAACACAAAGAAAAACATCCACTAAGGGAGGACTTACAAATCAGGAGAACAACCTTGTCCAGGTTATAAACAATTGTTTATAACACCACACCCACCCAAACAGCTAACAGCAGAAGAGGTCCATTAAGATTGCTCTGACAGAGATGGGCCACTGACAATCAGGAACTCTTATTTTACCACAAGCCTTTACAATGCACAATGCCAACCTGGGATGGGTGAAAACTTGTATTAGGGTGATAGTGTGCGCTGTGTGTGTGTGCACGCGTCTGTGCGGCTTACACGCACCTTCTCATGTTACATATCCATTTTATGTGTAATTTCCTTATGTGGTGTTTCTATAATTGTTTCTTTTATGGTCTTATCTTCCAAGACATCTTACTCTATGAGTAACAAAATAACTTTACTTTATCTTGGGATTAAACAAATCATACTAATGACTTGGCTTTTCTTTTGTAGAATTTTGGATCACAAAAAAAGGGGAGGGGGTAAATCAAATGCAGCCCTATGGGGCCAGAAGCCAGTGCAATCTGTAGGCCAGTCCCAAGCCCAGATAAATGCAGAGGGTTGTGTCAGGAAGGGCATACGGTGTAAAAACTGTGCCAGACAAATATCAGCGTTCATCAAAAGAATCCCATACCGGATTGGTCTTGGCCCGGGTTAACAATGCCCGCCCCCGGCAGCGCTAACCTGCAGGGCATCGGTGGGAATTCAGCTACCGTGGGTCGAAGACAAAGAAGAGGCGGAAACCAGATTCGTCGTCGTAAGAAAAAGGGGAATGCACAGAGCTTACAATTGTGTGGTGGGAATTTGAATTTTGGGACTATGACATGAAAAGCCTAGGAGTTGGTTTACGTGATGATTAGGAGAAATGATGATATATTGTGCATACAATAAAGCAGGTGGAAAGGCCATAGGTTTAGGAGCAGGGTTTAAATTAGTTTACCATGATGTCGATGGGGAAGAGAAATTGAGGTTTGGTTATTCTGGAAGGAACTAGATAAAATAGTACTGAACTTCCCAGACACAGAGAGAGAGTTGTGATTGGTGCAGATTGTAATGGACAAGTTGGTGAAGGAAACAAGGGCGATGAAGAAGTGATTGGTAAGGACGGAATCCAGGAAAGGAAGTTTAAGGGACAGTTGTGGTGGACTTTGCAAAAAGGATGAAAATGGTAGTGTTGAATACATTTTTCACCAGAGGCAGGAACATAGTATGACCTACAAGAGCGGAGATAGAAGCAGGTAGGTGGAATACATTTTGTGCAAAAGGAATACATTGAGATGCAACGTACGGCAAAGTTCGAGGTGACGAAGGCTAAACAGGAGGCTTATGATGACACCAGGTTGGACATGAAAGAAGGCAAAAGGGATCTCTGCCGGTTGGCCAGACAGACTGATAGACATGGGAAGTATGCACACCAGGTAAGGGTGATTAAGGATAGAAATAGAAATGTGTTGACTGGTCCGAGACGGAAAGAATACTGTGAGAAGTTGAAAAATGAAGAAAATGAGAGAGATGGAAGAGGAGAAGGGGCAAGTGTGTGGACAAGAACGTGGCAATGATGAGTAAGGGAGAAGTTAGAAAGGCACAAAAGAGGATGAAAAATGGAATGGCTGTTGGCCCTGATGACATACTTATGGAGGTATAGAAGCAATTTTGAGAGGTGGCTCTGGAGTGTTTCACCAGCTTATTGAACAGAAGAGGTGCGGGTGAGAAGATGCCTGAAAAATGGAGGAAAACTGTGCTGGTTCCCTTTTTTAAGATCAAAGCCAATTTCCAGACCTGTGAGAAATAAAGAGGAATAAAGTTGATGAGCCATATAATGAAGTTATGGGAAAGAGTAGTGGAGGCTAAACTCAGGACAGAACTAAGTATCTGTGAACAACAGTATGGTTTCATGCCTCGAAAGAGCATCACAGATGCATTCTTTGCCCTGAGGATGCTAGTGGAAATGTACAGAGAAGAAGGTGTTACATTGTGTATTTGTGGATCTAGAGAAAGCCTATGATAGAGTACCAAGAGAGAAACTGCGTAACTGGATGCGTAGGTCTGGTGTGGCAGACATATGTGAGAATAGTACAAGACACATCTGAGGGCAGCAGAACAGTGTGCTTTAGGTGTAACAGAAAACTTTAAGGTGGCGTTGGTACTGCATCAGGAATCAGCTCTGGGGTCCCTTCTTGTTTACTGTGGTCAATGATACTAACAGATGAGGTGAGGTTGAAATGCCCTTGGAACATGATGTTGGCAGATGACGATGTGATCTGCAGTGACAACAGGGAGCAGGTGGGGGAACAATTAAAAAGATGGAGGCATCCACTGGAAAGGAGAGGAATGAAGATTAGCCCAAGTAAAACAGAATGCACATGCGTGAATGAGAGGGGTAGAGGGGGAAGAGTGAGGCTACACTGAGAGGCGATAGGGACGGTGGATGACTTCAAATACTTGGTCAAAAATCCAGAGAAATGGTGAGTGTGTTAAGAATCGGACTGATGGCGGAAGGTGTCCGGTGTGTTATATGCCAGAAAAATCTCTGCCAGGATGAAGGGCAAAATTTATAAAACAGAGGTGAGGCCAGCCATGGTGTACGGATTAGCGATGGTGGCACTGAAGAGACAACAAGAAGCATAGCTGGAGGTGGCCGAAATGAAGATGTTGAAATTGTCTCTTGGAGTGAGCAGGTTGGATAGGATTAGAAATTACCTCATTCGAGAGACAGCTAAAGTTAGATGTTTTTGTTCCTTTTTGTTGTCTGTGTTCGAGAAAGCAGACTTTGATGGTTTGGACGTATACAAAGGCAAGAGAGTGAGTGGATTCGTAAAAGGGTGCTGAGGGTGGAGCTGCCAGGCAAGCGAGAGAGAGGAAGACCAAAGAGAAGTATGATGGATGTTATGAGGGAAGACTTGAGGGCAGTTGGTGTTCAAGAGTAAAATGCAGGAGATAACTTATATGATTACTGATTAATGACTAGATTACATGGAAAAAAGACACTGTTGCGAGCCCTAAAGGGACAAGCCGAAAGGAAGTTTATAGTTGGCTTGGTATGGTTAAGCAAAGATTTGTGTGTGTGTGTGTGTGTGTTGTGTGTGTGTGTGTGTGTGGTGTGTGTGTGTGTGTGTGTGTGTGTGTGTGTGTGGCATTAAAATAAAAACCTTAGTTTGACATTTTCATTAACACCAAAATGTGGAAAAAGTGAAGGATGTGCCACTTTCTGGTGCCAATGTATGTTTAGTTAACAGCAGACTATGTGTGCAAAGATTTGAGAAGTGGCCCAATGCCAGACCTTGTCGATGTCCCAATGATGTTGGCAAAGAGGCAAATTATAACAGTGAAACCATATATAGCACATGTATCCAGTGAAACCTCGAAAAAAAACGGACCCAAATATAAAGGATAACAGATTAAACGGGCCATCAGGACTGAAAAATGCGTCCAACAATATTTATATTTGTCACTTACAATGCCGTTTACAAAGTCCATTAGTTTCAGAATTGGACGCTTTTGTTTACTTGCGCAATGCAGGCAGAGAAAGGGACTGACGTATTTTTGGGAAACATATGTACAGTTTGACTCAGTCCAATTGCAAAAGTAGTGCCTCCCATCCCCACGTGGGACAATGTTTCATGTGGATCATTGATTTGGCTACCATGTGGTGATGGTCCCATTATCTCTTCTACATAGAGTGCTCCACAGAGAGAGAGTGGCATGGCTGCAGTCTTAATGCTAAGGATTACAAAACACAACTCTCTGAAATCTGGAACATGCTCTTTAAAATTAGTGTGTGGCTAAGGTGTGAAGCAATTAAATTTTTTTCCCCCTTACATTATGTTTTTATAAGACACCAATATTCATCCCGTCATCTTTTCATACTGCCCACCCTTAATGTATTGTGTGTTTTCAAAGTTTCGCTACACGAGAAACAAAGTCTTTTTCTTTTAGGCTATTTTTCTGATTTGAATGTACAGTAATTTCTCATGTATAACGCGCCAAATTTTCCCAAAATTTTTACAAAAGATCAGTGGAGCACATTATACTTAGGTATAGATTACAACTAAAAAGAAAAGCACATTGTATAGTCGTATGCAGGTACATAGGGTGGCGAAAAAGGTATAAATTTACATTTCAATATGATAGTCGATGTCTGATACAACACATTTATACAGTGAAGAAAATAAATATTTGAACACCCTGCTATATTGCAAGTTCTCCCACTTACAAATCATGGAGGGTCTGACATTTTCATCGTAGGTAAATGGCCACTGTGAGAGAGATAATCTAAAAAGAAAAATCCAGAAATCACAATGTATGATTTTTTTATTTTTTTTTTTAACCGATTTGTGTGATACAGCTGCAAATAAAGATTTGAACAGCTGTCTTATCAGCTAGAATTCTGACCTTCAATACCTGTTCGTCCACCTTTAAAAGTCCACCTCAATTTTTGTCTTAATTTTGTCCACAGATATCGCCAGAATGCACCACAGCCATCCATTTTTTTCAAAAATTTTCCCGGCGGGGTCCTGCTCCCAGACTGCCCTAGCGGGTCACACCTTCAGTGCTCGCATTTGTATTTTCAAAAATTTTCACGAAAGTCCACTTTCATCTGTAATATTTAAAAGTCCACCTCCACTCCATGTATTATGCTGAATGAGATGCACCTATTTGAGGTTATTAGCTGCATAAAGACACCTGTCCACCCTATACAATCAGTAAGACTCAAACTTGTAACATGGCCAAGACCAAAGAGCTGTCCAAAGACACTAGAGACAAAATTGTACAACTCCACACGACTGGAAAGTGCTACGGAGAAATTGCCAAGCAGCTTGGTGAAAAAAGTTCCACTGTTGGAGCCATGATTAGTAAATAAAAGAAGCTAAACGTGACGGTCAATCTCAATCGAAGTAGAGCCCCATGCAAGTTATCACTTCGTGGGGTCTCAATGATCCTTAGAAAGGTGGAATCAGCCCAGGACTTGGTCAATGACCTGAAAAGAGCTGGGATCACCGTTTCCAAGGTGACTGTTGGTAATACACTAAGACGTCATGGTTTGAAATTGTGGATGGCACGGAAGGTTCCCCTGCTTAAACCAGTACATGCCAAGGCCCATCTTAAGTTTGCCAATGACCATTTAGATGATACAGAGGAGTAATGGGAGAAAGCTTTGTGGTCAGATGAGACCAAAATGAAACTTTTTGGTCATAATTCCACCAACCGTATTCGAAGGAAGACGAATGATGAATTCCATCCCAAGAACACCATCCTCCCGTTAAGCATGGGGATGGTAGCATCATGCTTTGGGGGTGTTTTTCTGCACATGGGACAGGACAACTGCACTGACATGCACCTACGATGAAAATTTCAGACCCCTCCATGATTTCTAAGAGGGAGAACTTGCAATATAGCAAGGTGTTCAAATACTTAATTTCTTCACTGTATGTATGAAGGTAATGTGCACCACCAACCTGAGATTCGTGACCTGCTCACGGGAGTTTGCCATTTATGATTATTCGCGTAGCATATTTGTTGCGACTGCACCAAATATCAGAAAGGGCTGCCCATGAATTTGTTTTAACTTAAATTCAGACAAAAAATGTCGACTTCAAGGGCTAGTTACGCAGACGCTTTTAAAAAGTGTCATCACTCCTGGGGAAGAAGTGGGAAATCGCAAAGTAGTGCGGCAGTTCAAGTGGCTGAGTCAAATGTAAAACTGTGGAGAAGACAGAAAAAACAATACATCAAAAACCATATGAAAAAAGAAAAAAAGTTTTCTAGATGTGGGAGAGTTGCACAGTTGCTAGAGATGGTATTTGTTTGTATTCAAATGTTTTTCATCATGTAAAGCACATTGAGTTCCTTGTTAATGCATTCCAAATAAATTTGCTTTGCTTTGTATGTAGATGTGATCTTCATTTTTATTTTTAATGTGCAAAAAAACATACATGACGGTGTTGTGTAAAAACATTTTGGCAAAAGGCTGTAATATAAAATTTGATCAAAGTTAAGCACTGTGAATACTTTCCAAGTCCACTGTACATAAGAGCCTTAACCTTTCACCTCTTTTTTTCTTCTTCTTCTTCTTTTCCTTTCGTCTTGTCCCGTTAGGGGTCGCCACATCATGTCATCTTTTTCTATCTCAGCCTATCTCCTGCATCTTCCTCTCTAACCCCAACTACCCTTATGTTTTGCCTCACCACATCCATAAACCTTCTCTTTGGTCTTCCTCTCGCTCTTTTGCCTGGCAGCTTAATTCTCAGCACCTTTCCACCAATATACTCACTCTCTCGCCTCTGAACATGTCCAAACCATCGAAGTGTGCGCTCTCTCTCTTTCACCTCTTTTTTTACTCTATAATATTTGTATAACATTTGTTGCTTTCCATTTGTTTTTATTTTTTCTGCTATTGAGATTTGTGGAGCAATTTTTCAGACCACTATTTTGGGCAGTAACTTAAAAAGTTCCGCAAAGAACGAAGTCACTGTCTAATGCTTTTCTACCCTAATTTTTAAAACGGTTTGCTCAAAACAGGACAAGCCGAAAGAAAGTTAGTTAGCCCATATGTGCAGGCATATTTTGACCTTTAAAACAAGTAATGTTATGTATTGAGATAATTTTCTTGTGGGAAAGCAGAAGTCATCATATTCTTCATGAGTCTGTGATTTCTGATTGTCCGGGGTGCTGTGAAGATAGGATAAATATACGGGAAGCAAGGGAGATGAACAATGGGGAAAAGGACAGATGTCAGTTAATGTTCTCCCCCCTCGTCTTCCCTTTATCATTATGACATGTTGCCATTGAGGCAAGGATTTGTAACTTTATGATGCGTTTACACCGGATGCAAAGAGAAGTTCAGTTGCCAGGAGGCGTATTAAAATGGCATGCACCAAGCATTCATCGGTGGTGGTACCCGGAAAGCAGGAAGATTGGGTAACTGTTGAATGTGGAGTGCCATTTTTTTTTCATTACAATAATATAGTGTTTATTTAATCAAATTTATTTCAGAAAGTATTACTCGGTAATAGTCGCAAGGAGTCAGCTTTCAGGTGATTTTCATGACAAAATATTGCCGTTCCCTGACATTTGACAGCTCTGCTTTTGACCCGTGAGTGATCGCCACGTTCTTTTCCTCTGCCATGCACATTTTCATTTCTGTTATCAGTCAATGGGCTTTTCTTCCACTTATGAGAATTAAACGATTTGATCTTTCTTTGGAGAACTGCTCAGTGCTTAGAAAAAGGTGGTACTTAATGTAAGCTTTAAAAATCTGAATCGCATATTCTAGCAGCATTGCTGAAGACCTCATTTGACATCGCTTTTGGTGATGCAATACCAGTTATTTCGGACCCTGTTTTGTTTTTCATTTCAGCCATTTTTCATGCTGTGCGCGTGCATTGAAAGCAAAGTTGACTTAGAGTTAGACCAGCCTTATTTCTGGTTAATTAAAAACACTAATGTAGACCTAATCTGACTTCTGTTACTTTTCTTTGGTCTGTCTGTCTGTAGATTGAGGACATCATTGCCACAATACGGGATTCTAACTTGAAGCTAACTTTGGCATTTGGAATCGGAATGCATCACGCTGGTCTGCATGAGCGAGACAGAAAAACTGTTGAGGAACTGTTTGTCAATTGCAAGATCCAGGTATAATCATGCTACGTGCACCAACCTTCACTTGAAAACACTTTGTTAAATAGTAGTACTAGATGTATAATATAGCTAGAAAAGAATGTCTTAGTTAGATAATTGAGGCCAATATTTCAACATAAAAAGAGACCAAAAATATGAAAAGCATTAAAGGACAAAGGAGGCCAAATACACATTGGAATCACTATCATAAGAACATTAACAATTATCAAACTGGGAGACTGGCAGTTTAATGTTAATACTACAATGGAAAAGACACCAGTCTACATTACTACCCACAAAATATGAGAATAGTATTTTTGATTTTGACTTTTAGATTATGGCGGCGCACACGGACACAGCTATCATTGCTTCTTTCATAATCTGTCTTAGTTTTTTTGGGCACTTTACCTCGGCACTGTACTGCTACACCCGCCAGGAACTATTGTTCCTCGCATACCAGCACAAAACAACAGTCTCAAGCAACTTTTACCGCAAACACAACATTCCAGACAAGCTAGCGAGATTGCTCGGCTTGCCATGCTTTGTTGTCAGGCCAACGAACTGGCGCAGGTGGAGAAGGGAGTGGAAAAAGAAGTAGAGCCATTGGTCCAGCCGCCTGGAAAAGCCTCAGCAGTCTGTCACCCTGCTGCCTTTTTTTTTAATCCAGTACAGTGCATTTTCCAGACCATACAAAACAAGTTGTCCATTGAAGTGGGGCACAGGTATCCAGCACAAAGCCTTATTAATTGGTCTTTAAATGAGTTGAGTGTGACACAAAACGGGTACAGTGTCCAGCAGGTGGACAAGGCCTGGGTAGCTGTACAAAATTTTATGAACCCAGGACTCCATTCATATCCAACGTATCGACTTGTGAGCACATGATTTACATTTTTTGCGCAATGACTCCAGGAGTTGGCAGAATGTACAATGAAGAAAATAAGTATTTGAACGCCCTGCTATATTGCAACTTCTCCCACTTAGAAATCATGGAGGGGTCTGACATTTTCATCATAGATGAATGGGCACTGTGAGAGAGATAATCTAAAAAGTAAAATTCAGAAATCACAATGTATGATTTTTTTTTTTTTTTAAACTATGTGATACAGCTGCAAATAATTATTTGAACGCCTGTCTATCAGCTAGAATTCTGACCCTCAAAGACCTGTTATTCCCCTTTAAAGTCCACCTCCACTCCATGTATTAGGACACCAGAGACAAAATGTACAACTCCACACGGCTGGAAAGGGCTACGGAGAAATTGCCATGCAGCTTGGTGAAAAAGGGTCCACTGTTGGAGCAATCATAAGAAAATGGAAGAAGCTAAACATGACGGTCAATCGGAGTGGAGCCCCATGCAAGATATCACCTTGTGGGGTCTCACTGATCTTTAGAAAGGTGAGGAATCAGCCCAGGACTACACGACAGGACTTGGTCAATGACCTGAAAAGAGCTGTAACCACCGTTTCCAAGGTAATACGCTAAGATGTCGTGGTTTGAAATCATGCATGGCACGGAAGGTTCCCCTGCTTAAACCAGCACATGTCAAGCCCTGTCTTAAGTTTGCCAATGACCATTTGGATGATATAGAAGAGTCATGGTAGAATGTTTTGTTGTCAGATGAGACCAAAATGCAACTTTTGGCTCATAATTCCACGAACCGTGTTTGGAGGAAGATGAATGATGAGTTCCATCCCAACAACACCATCCCGACTGTGAAGCATGGTGGTGGTCACATCATGCTTTTGGGGTGTTTTTCTTCACATGGGACAGGACGCCTGCACTGTATATTAAGGAGAGGATGACCACCACCATGTATTGTGAGATTTTGGGGAACAGCCTCTTTCCCTCAGTCAGAGCATTGAAGATGGGTCATGGCTTGGTCTTTCAACATGACAATGACCTGAAGCACACAACCAGGAAAACCAAAGAGTGGCTCTGTAAGAAGCATATAAAGGTTCTGGCGTGGCCAAGCCAGTCTCCAGACCTAAACCCAGTAGAAAATCTTTCGAGGGAGCTGAAACTCCATGTTTCTCAGCGACAGCCAGAAACCTGTCTTATCTAGAGAAGATCTGTGTGGAGGAGGGGGCAAAATCTCTCCTGCAGTGTGTGCAAACCTAGTGAACAACTACGGGAAACCTTTGAACTCTGTAATTGCAAAGACTACTGTACCAAATAATTAACATTGGTTTTCCCAGGCGTTCAAATACGTATTTGCAGCTGTATCACACAAATAAATCACTAAAAAAATCATACATTGTGATTTATGAATTTTTCTTTTTAGATTATCCCTCTCACAGTGGACATGCACCTACGATGAAAATTTCACACCCCTCCATGATTTCTAAGTGTGAGAACTTTCAATATAGCAGGGTGTTCAAATACTTATTTTCTTCACTGTAAAATGACCTCCCCGGATTTATATCGAAATAAGTGGTTAGTGGTTACAGAAAGGCTGGGATCTACCTTCGACAGGAAAGTTGAGCTCAAGTGATCCCTATTATTAAGACGGAAAGCTACGATAGTAATGAATATACTTTTTAGGAAGATGTAATGGTGGACGACAACAGATGGTTGTTTGTTTCCATGAGCCCTGCGATTGGCTGGCGCCCAGTTCAGGGTGTACCCTGCCTGTCACCTATAGATAGTTGGGATAGGCTCCAACATGCCCTCAACCCGAGTTAGGACTAGCAGTACAGAAAATGAATGAATTATGTTTCATATCCTATAAAGAAACAAAATAGCCAAAACACAATTTTTGGTCGTCTAGTGGTAACTGTTGAGAAAACCTATGTAAAAGAAATGACATTTTAGACATTCAATATTTCTGCAGGTGGTGCATTTGGTCTCTTGCCATAGAGCTCTGCTTGTGATTTGAAGCACAAAGTGCTTCATCCCATTTTGCTTAATGTGAAAATTGGTTGCACATGACCCTATTTCCAGCCGAGCTATCCTATTCTTCATGCCTTGTAATTTGAAATTTCTCAGGTACTCTCTGTACTTTTGTTCTTGTCTTGTGTGAACAGTTGATTATGTGACCTTAACTCCTGTCCTGTGAAGATGCCTTTTACAGGTTTTTGAGTAAATTTGCATGAACACATTCCGTACTATTTATTTAGAATCACCAATGTAATGGGAAATACCCTGACGCCCAAACAGAATTGTCAGTCACATTCTCCAATACTTTGCCTCACAGGAAAAAAAAAGGTAGATTCAAACCAAACGTGCCTTCTTTTTTGTGTATCCAATCCAGATGTAAATATCTAGAAATAAAATTTAAAATATTGATCATTTCATATTTATCTATTCAAGTCAAACCCAAGTTTCAGTTAACAAAAAAAAAAAGAATTCTCACTTCACTGCTTAATGAAGGGAGTATATTTATTTTTTTTGATAAATGTGATTCAGTAATGTAACTAAGTAACTAATCTGAGTTGTCTGTATTGTCAGGTTTTGATTGCCACAAGCACTCTGGCTTGGGGAGTAAACTTCCCTGCTCATCTGGTGGTTGTCAAAGGAACAGAATACTATGATGGAAAGACCAGGCGATACGTTGACTACCCTATTACAGGTATACATTCTGAGCATTAAGTTTTCATCTTCTTGAATTTAAAAAATATGCTAAGATTAAAGTGCATGTGTAGGTTGTGCTTGTAAACCATCGATACACCTTGGTGTGTAGTTTCAAACAAAAAATGTAATGTAAATGAAAACTGCATTACACTGTATGTCTTTACGCCTCTACAGTGAAGAAAATCAGTATTTGAACACCCTGCTATATTGCAAGTTCTCCCACTTAGAAATCATGGAGGGGTCGGAAATTTTCATCCTAGGTGCATGTCCACTGTGAGAGTGATAACCGAAAAAGAAAAATCCAGAAATCACAGTGTATGATTTTTTTTTTTAATGATTTATTTGTGTAATACAGCTTCAATTAAGTATTTGAAAACCTATCAGCTTGAATTCTGACCCTCACAGACTTGTTAGTCCATCTTTCAGTGATGGAACTTCTCCGGATTTTCAAATTTTCATGAAAATTGCTCCGGAAAATTAAGGAAACATTGCCTAAAATTAATCCGGATATTAGTTGACAACATTGAACGAACACGCATTTGAGTTCGTTGTTTTGCTTTCATGAGCGTAACCATGTTGAGGCACTAACACGAGTAACAGTAATGCCCCTCCCTTCGCATTCTCTCTAGACGTCTCTTATTTTGTGTAGTCTTGACATTAATTTCTGTGTTTATTTCATAAACGTTGTTAACTAAACAAGACTGTTCCAAAACAACCGGTGTCACCCGGAAACAGGAAATGCAAGTTAACCGTACTGAGCATGTACGTGTTGGGCTGAAAGCGCATGTTCAGAGTTACTAAACGTAATGCGAGGGGATTTACGTCAAAAGTCATCAGCATCATGAGCAATGTCAAAGGAAATTCAGTTAGAGAGTGAGTGCTCATTGCGTCGATCGAGAGGCAGTGTGACGGCGTGCATTTAACTTTTATTCAGATAGTTTATCAGATCAAGAATTTTTGATGAAAATTTTTAAATACCGTTTTATATCATGTTCTACTAATATCAGTTGAAATTGGAAGTTATAATTTGAGTTTGAACTTTTAGTTTTCTATTTTAGTTATGTATTTCTTTATTTTATTTTTAATTTACAGTTATGTAATATTAATCCAGTAAGTTATTTTAAGGCCATCCCGAATCACAGCCAGAACTTTATCTGCGGGCTAACTTTGTCTGACCACATCCGTTTATTTTTCAAATGAGTTACTATGTATCTCAAAATGTTAAAGGCAACTCATTACGCTTTTAGTATTACTAGATCTATATCTAAGATAGTGAGCAATGTGGTGGAGTGTATCAGTACAATGCAACATAAGTTTGAGACCAAAACGTTAATAGTAATGACTACAGATCAACTTCTTTAACATGTTTTGCTGTACAGTGTAGAAATTCTAGGATATATTTTCGTGTATATTCTATATACGATCATATAATGTGGGGAAAAGGATGATTTTAGATGTCTTTTTACTGAATAGTTCACTTAATTTGTCTTGAGATAAGATGGCATATTTTAAGCATATTTTAATGAGAAATGTGATTTTGTACTATCCAGTGAAAGGGGGATGGGGGAAAAAATCTGGTCATGGCCCTTGGGGAACTTCTGCCCAATTGTTTTTTTGGTCAGGACTTAGAAATTTTACTTTGAATTTTTGTCTGAATTTTGTCCACAAATATCGCCAGAATGCACCACAGCCATCCATTTTTTTTTTCAAAAATTTTCCCGGCGGGGTCCAGACCGCCCTAGCAGGTCACACCTTCAGTGCTCGCATTTGTATTTTCATTAATTTTCACGAAAGTCCACTTTCATCTGTAATCTTTAAAAGTCCACCTCCACTCCAGGTATTATCCTGAATCAGATACACCTGTGTGAGGTCGTTAGCTGCATAAAGACACCTGTCCACCCCACACAATCAATAAGACTCAAACTTGTCACATGGCCAAGACCAAAGAGCTCTCCAAAGACACCAGAGACAAAATTGTACAACTCCACATGGCTGGAAAGGGCTACGGAGAAATTGCCAAGCAGCTTGGTGAAAAAAGATCCAAAGTTGGTGCAATCATTAGAAAATGGAAGAAGCTAAACATGATAGTTAATCCCAATCGGAGTGGAGCCCCGTGCAAAATATCACTTTGTGGGGTCTCAATGATCCTTGGAAAGGTGAGGAATCAGCCCAGGACTACACGACAGGACTTGGTTAATGACCTGAAAAGAGCTGGAACCATCGTTTCCAAGGTGACTGTTGGTAATACACTAAGACGTCATGGTTTGAAATCATGCATGGCACGGAAGGTTCCTCTGCTTAAACCAGCACATGTCAATGCCCGTCTTAAGTTTGCCAATGACCATTTGGATGATACAGAGGAGTCATGGGAGAAAGGTTTGTGGTCATATGAGACCAAAATGGAACTTTTTGGTCATAATTCCACTAACCGTGTTTGGAGGAAGACGAATGATGAGTTCCATCCCAAGAACACCATCCCTACTGTGAAGCATGGGTGTTGTAGCATCATACTTTGGGGGTGTTTTCCTGTACATGTACATGTGGCCGTGTATTGCGAGATTTTGGGGAACAACCTCTTTCTCTGTCAGAGCATTGAAGATGGGTCGCAGCTGGGTATTTCAACATGACAATGACCCAAAGTACACAGCCAGGAAAACCAAGGAGTGGCTCCGTAAGAAGTATATCAAGGTTCTGGCGTGGCCAAGCCAGTCTCTTGACCTGGATTTTTTGTCTTTTTAGATTATCTCTCTGATAGTGGACATGCACCTACGATGAAAATTTCAGACCCCTCCATGATTTCTAAGTGGGAGAACTTGCAATATAGTAGGATGTTCAAATATTTAGTTTCTTCACTGTAGTTCGACTGGTAAATTGAGAGCTTTGCCTTTCGACTTAGCTTCCTCTTCACTACAACAGACCGATACAAAGTCCACATCACTGCAGGCGCTGCATCGATCCATCTGTCAATCTCCCGCTCCATTCTTCCCTCACTCGTGAAGACCCCAAGATACTTGAACTCCTGCACTTGGGGCAAGATCTCATCCCCGACCCAGAGAGGGCACGCCACCCTTTTCTGACTGAGGACCATGGTCTCAGATTGGAGGTGTCGATTCACATCCCAGCCACTTCACACTCTGCTGCGAAATGCTCCAGTGAGTGTTGGAGATCATGGCTTGATGAAGCCAACAGAACCAGATCATCTGCAAAGAGCATAGATGCGTTGCTGAGGCCACCAAACCGGACAGCCTCTTCGCCTTCGCTGCGCAAAGAGATTCTGTCCATAAAAGTTAAGAACAAAATCAGTGACAAAGGTCAGCCTTAGTCCAACTCTGTTTTCCGGCAGTACGGACAAAACTCTGACAGAGGTCTTACAGGGACCGAACAGCCTGTATCAGAGGGTTCAGACCCCATATTCCCAAAGAACTCCCCACAAGACTCCTGCAGGGACACGGTCGAACGCCTTCTCAAAGTCCACAAAATACATGTAGACTGGTTGGGCGAACTCCCATGCACCCTCAAGGATCCTGCCGATGGTGTAGAGCTGGTCCACTGTTCCACAGCCAGTGCAAAAACCACATTGCTCTTCCTGGATCTGAGATTCAACTTCCCCACAAACCCTCCTCTCCAGCACTCTTGATTAGACCTTACCAGCAAGGCCGAGGAGTGTGATCCCCCTATAGTTGGAACACCCCACTCCCACCCCCCGTTCCCCCTTCTTGAAAAGGGGGACCATCACCCCAGTCTGCTAATGCAGAGGCACTGTCCCCGATGTCCATGTGATGTTGCAGAGGTGTGTCACCCACAACATCCAGAGCCTTGTGGAACTATGGGTGAATCTCATCAACCCCTGGGGCCCTGCCACCATGGAGCTTTTAAACCACCTTGATGAGCTAATCCCAGAGATACAAGAGCCTACCTCAGAGAACCCAGACTCAGCTTCCTCATGGGAAGGCTGTTGATGGGATTGAGGAGGCCTTTGAAATATTCTCCCCACCGACTCACAACATCCCGAGTTGAGGTCAGCGGTGCCCCATACCAACAATACCCAGTGTTGATGGTGCACTGCTTCCCCCTCCTGAGACACCGGACGGTGGACGAGAATTTCCTCGAAGCCATCTTGTTGTCATTCTTCATGGCCTCACCAAACTCTCGCTAAATGTGTACTATGATGATGTCAGAGCCCTACTAGCTTTATATTCCATTTGCATTTCGTTTATGTATTTAGGACATACACCATTTAGTGATTTATAGACCAGTAGCAGAACTTTAAAATCTATTCTAAAGCTGACTGGAAGCTTGTGTAAAGCTTTTAAAATTTAACTAATATGCTCTGAGTTTGTTCTGGTTAGAACTCAGGCTGTAATATTTGAATGAGCTGCAGCTGTTTAATGCTCTATTTGGAGAGTCCAGTCAGAAAACCATGCAGAGGCACTGTCCCCGATTTCCACGCAATGTTCCAAAGGTGTGTCAACCGTTACAGCCCCACAACATCCAGAGCCTTTAGGAACTCTGGGCGAATCTCATCCACCCCCGGGGCCCTGCGACCAAGGAGTTTTTTTTAACCACCTCGTGAACCTCAACCCCAGAGATAGAAGAGCCAGCCTCAGATCATCCAGACTCAGCTTCCTCGTGGGAAAGCGCGTTGGTGGAATGTCTTCGAAGTATTCTCTCCACCGACTCACAACATCACAAGATGAAGTCAGCCGTGCCCCGTCCCCACTATGCACAATGTTGACGGTGCACTGCTTCCCCATCCTGAGCCTCCTGACCCTCCAGTGTCTCAGAATTTCCTTGAAGCCGTCTTGAAGTCGTTCTCCATGGCCTAACCGAACTCCTTCCACGCCCGGGTTTTTGCCTCAGTGACCACTGAAGCTGTATTTGGCTAGGCCAACCGGTACCTATCAGCTGCCTCGGGTGTCCCACGGGCAAAAAATGCCCGATAGGACTCCTTCTTCAACTTGACGGCATCCCTCACTGTTGGTGTCCACCAATGTGTTCGGAGGTTGCCGCCATGACATGTTCCGACCAGCCTTACGGCCAAACCTCCATTCGACCCCCTCAGCAATCGAGGCGCGGAACATCGTCCACTCAGACTCAATGTCCCCCGGCTCCCCCGTCATGTGGCCAAAGTTCTTTCGGAGGTGGGAGTTGAAATTTCTTCTGACAAGAGAATCTGCCAGCCGTTCCCAGCAGACCCTCACAATACGTTTGGGTTTGCCATATCGGACCGGCAATTTCCCCCCACCATCACAGCCAACTCACACGGTCACAATCACATGGTGATCAGTTGACATCTCCACCCCTCTTTTCTCCCGAGTGTCCAAGACATGCGGTCGCATGTCCAATGACACGATTACAAAATTAATCATGCGGCCTAGGGTGTCCTGATGTCAGGTGGGCATGTGGACATCATTATGCCTGAACGTGTTCGTTATTGACAATCCATGATGAGCACAGAAGTTCAGAAACAGGACACCACTTGGGTTCTGATTGGGGGGGGGGTTGTTCTTCCTGATCACGCCCTTCCAAGTCTCACTGTTATTGCCCATGTGAGCATTGAAGTCGCCCAGCAGAATAATGGAGTCCCCAGAGGGAGCTCTCTCCAGCACTCACTCAAAGGACTCCAAAAAAGGTGGGTACTCTGAACTGCTGTTTGGTGCAAAGGCACAAACAACAGTCATGAGCGCCTACCTGAGGCTACCCTCTTATCCACTGGGGTAAACCACAATGTACAGACCCTGAGCCGGGGGGCAATAAGTATACCCCCACACCGACTCGGCGTCTCTCACTGTGGGCAACTCCAGAGTGTAACAGAGTCCAACCCCTCTCAGGAGGAGTGGTACCAGAGCCCAAGCAGTGCGTAGAGGCGAGTCAGACTATATCAATATCAAAGAGGTGACATTCCATGTCCCTAAAGCTATTTTCTGTAGCTGTGGATTGGATCACAAAGGTCTCCGCCTTTGGCCACCGGCCAAAATCCAGAAATCACAATGTATGATGTTTTTTAACAATTTACTTGTGAGATACAGCTGCAAATAAGTATTTGAATACCTCAGAAAACCAATGTTAATATTTGGTGCAGTAGTTTTTGCAGTTCTTTGCAATTACAGAGGTCAAATGTTTCCTGTAGTTGTTCACCAGGTTTGCGCACACTGCAGAGGGATTTTGGCCCACTCCTCCACACAGATCTTCTCTAGATAAGACAGGTTTCTGGCTGTCGCTGAGAAACATGAAGTTTCAGCTCGCTCCAAAGATTTTCCATTGGTTTTAGGTCTGGAGACTGGCGAGGCCACGCCAGAACATTTATATGCTTCTTACAGAGCCACTCCTTGGTTTTCCTGTCTGTGTGCTTTGGGTCATTGTCATGTTGAAAGACCCAGCCGTGACCCATCTTCAATGCTCTGACTGAGGGAAAGAGGTTGTTCCCCAAAATCTCATAATACATGGCCGCAATCATCCTCTCCTTCATACAGTGCAGTCGTCCTGTCCCATGTGCAGAAAAACACCCCCATGCTTCACAGTAGGGATGGTGTTCTTCGGATGGAACTCATCATTTGTCTTCCTCCAAACACGGTTAGTGGGATTATGACCAAAAAGTTCAATTGTGGCCTCATCTGACCACAAAACATTCTCCCATGACTCCTCTGTATCTTCCAAATGGTCATTGGCAAATTTAAGACGGGCCTTGACATGTGCAGGGGAACCCTCCGTGCCATGCATGATTTGAAACCATGACATATTAGTGTATTACCAACAGTCACCTTGAAAACGGTGGTCCCAGCTCTTTTCAGGACATTGACCAAATTGTGTCGTGTAGTCCTGGGCTGATTCCTCAACTTTCTAAGGATCATTGAGACCCCACAAGGTGATATCTTGCATGGGACTCCACTCCGCTTGAGATTGACAGTCATGTTAAGATTCTTCCATTTTCTAATGATTGCTCCAACAGTGGACCTTTTTTCACCAAAATGCTTGGCAATTTCTCTGTAGCCCTTTTCAGCAGTGTGGAGTTGTACAATTTTGTCTCTGGTGTCTTTGGACAGCTTTTTGTTCTTGGCCAGGTTACTGACAGGACAGGTGTCTTTATGCGGCTAACGACCTCACACAGGTGCATCTGATTCAGGATAATACATGGAGTTGAGATGGACTTCTAAAGATGGACTAACAGGTCTTTGAGAGTCAGAATTCTTGTTGATAGATGTTGTTCAAGTACCTTTTTGCAGCTGTGTCACAAAAATAAATCATACATTGTGATTTCTGGATTTTTCTTTTTAGATTATTTCTCTCACCGTGGATGAAAATTTCAAACCCCTCCATGATTTCTAAATGGAGAATTTGCAATATCGCAGGGTGTTCAAATACTTATTTTCTTCACCGTATATATACACGTGCACACTGACTTCTATTGGGGAGTATTGGGGCCTTACAAGTGAGAGTGAACTAGGCAACAAGCAACCATAATGTCTCGATGGAATTTAAATAAAAACCTATGAATAAACGTATCTCTGTAGATGTTTTGCAGATGATGGGGCGAGCAGGTCGACCTCAGTTTGATGACCACGGCAAAGCAGTTATTCTTGTCCATGACATCAAAAAAGATTTCTACAAGAAATTTCTCTACGAGCCTTTCCCTGTTGAGTCCACGTCAGTCCAAGAATGTATTCCCTTCCCATACAATAGAGGGAAAGGTTTTTTACTGTATTGGCATTTCTTCCAATAATTCAAGAAAACAGACTGAAATTATTATTTGACCTTTTTATTTTTTTAATGTTAAGTGCACATGTTAACGTTATCAAAATTTATGTGGGAAAACATAGTTAACAATAAATATCACAGGTTACATAGCATACAGTATATGGAGTTTTGACATGGGGTGGGGAGTTTGATGGAAACATTGTAAGACGTTATAAGGCCTTCATTTTCATTCACACATTCTTCAAATTATTATTATTACTATTGTCAAATGTAAAGATTGAGTGATTGTTGTATCCTTAGCCTCCTTAGTGTGCTGTCAGACCATTTGAATGCAGAGATTGCTGCAGGGACGATTTCTTCCAAGCAAGATGCAATGGACTACATCACCTGGACTTACTTTTTCAGACGACTGGTGATGAACCCCAGGTGAGGTTGTTTCATTTATTTATTTTTTTATTAAGTAGAAACTTAAAAGGCCACTGTCATGAAATGCATGATTTTTAGTTTATTCATGAAAAAACAGCAGCCGACATGAACCCATGCGTTTTTTCACCACAAAACATGATTTTGACGAATACAGATTTTTGTAACTCCCGCCATGCACATCCTCTCGAGGGATTTGTTTTCGAGAAGCAGGAAGTGATGTACAGGGTCGTAGAGAAATTTCTTGTAGAAATCTTTTGTGATGTCATGGACAAGAATAACTGCTTTGCCATGGTTTTGGCCGTGATCACATATCATCTGAACATGGCTCGAAAACAATAGGGTAATATTGCCCCAGTAACTTCACTCGGTTGTGTGATGTTCTCTTCTTCGAAAAGAGCTTCCGTTTCAGAAGGGGTGTGTTCGTCTCCCATAGTAGGGTCCACCACGTGTTTTAATGGCGAATGTCCGGGGTGACGTCACAAACAGGATGCAGCCAATATGGCGATCACTTGGATGTAGTCGAATGACACTTCTGCAACTTTGCGCATGGGTGATGCGCTCTCCGCTCATATTTATTTTTTGGTATAGACATCAAAGTGAATAATGATGTATGTATTTTTCATTACAATATCTATTTTAGAATGTTTATAGGTATGACACTTGACCTTTAAAGGGCCACTGTCGTGAAATGCATGATTTTTAGTGTTATTAATGAAAAAACGGCACTCGACATGGACCCATGTGATTTTACCCCACAAAATATGATTTTGACATATAGAGCTTTTTGTAACTCCTGCCATGAAAATCCTCTCGAGGGATTTGTTTTCGAGAAGAAGCAGGAAGTGACGTACATGGCAGGACTGACCTCAAGTGGACTCGTTTGTTTCTATTAGTATAACCTCCGGAAATGTAGCTCGTTGTCCCTTCATCTTAGCTAAAATGCCCGCTCGTTGCATTGCTGGATATTGGTTGAACACTCGGGAGGATGGAATTATCTTTCATAATTTTGCAATAAACCTGGTTCGTCTTGAAAAATGGATTGCACTGGTGCAAAGGACGAGAGCTTCGTGGGTTCCAAATGACAGGTGTATAGAGCTACAAAAAAATGGTTTGGGGCTGATCATGTACTCGGTCTCTCATAACGTAACGAAAGATCCGCGTACGTATGACAGGCGTGCTAAATGAGTCGATGTGCGCGTCGGACGGTGTCAAGGCTGCCGCGTTGACTCACGGAAGGCAGTGGCTATGAACAACGCTCCCGACAGTGTACTGACCAGAAAAATAGCTTCTTTTTTTTTTTTTTTACTGCGCATACAATACAAGACCGCGTCAGCCGCTGAAATGGCATTAAATGAAATTATGAAAGATGTTAAATTTTCGAAGGAAAAGAAAAGTTTCGATTATTTTTTCTTGGTGGCCTGATAAACTTGTCAGTGTAATTTTTCAACTGTAAAAGCGACCACTGCAGTGAAGCCTATGCGTATTTATAGAAAACTGTGCATGTTTTGTGTCAGAGAGAGAGAGAGAGAGGAGAGAGAGAGAGAGAGTGATTACACAATGCGATGTTTCCCCAAGAGCCATGTTTTACGACTTATGACGAGGCTTTACAAGATTGACGAGTTTTGGGGGGGGGGGACATAACCGATCACCAATTCGATCACAAGATGACGTAATCTATCAATTTAAAGGACTTAATTTATTCATTCTAGTATTATTCATTCTAAAGCACAGTGATTCCCAGCCAGTGTGGCGTGGCACATTAGTCTGCCATGAGCAATCTTCAGGGGTGCCATGAGAAATTATCGAATTTAACTTAACCCTGCTCCAAAAAATTACTAAAGTTAAGATTATACAAGAAATAATGTATTTGTTCCTCTATTTTTGCCAGGGAGACATAGTGACAGACAAAACAAATGAATGTTCCTCTATTAGCTGGAAGGAAGTGCAGACGGTAATTACTGTGTGTTAATTAAACTCCTCTGACACGTACAATTTATAAAAAATGTTCCTCATAAATTTTACTTGTAGGTGTGAGTGTGAATGGTAGTCTGTTGATATGTACCATGTTATTGGCTGGCGACCAGTTCAGGTTGTACCTCACTTATCATCCGAAGATAACGTGGACAGGCTCCAAGCACGCCATTGATCCAAGTGAGAATAAGTGGTACAGACATTGGATGGGTTGATTCGTGTTAATTAAGTAAATGTAACAAGAGTAAATGTAGCACATCACTACGCAAGTCTGATCACACCTATCGTCGTAAAACATTATTACTAATATCTCAGTTTCCACGAAAAAGTACCCATAACAATAGAGAATCCAATATCTGTAGGATTTCTTTGTGAATGCTGAGGGGCCCTGGGCAGGTGTGGAGATCACCACCTCTAAACCTGAGACCATGCAGGATGACAAGCCGAAAAGGAAAGATGTTGAAAATGTAAAAATACATTTAACTTTGAATGCACATTGATAACTATCCCAATCTAATAACTTAATTCAATCAATAAAAAAATAGCAAAACACCAGAATATTAACGGAGATGATGAATAAACTTGATCTTGTCACGAACAAGGAGGATAGGACCCAGATGCAGAAGCCGAGTTACAAGTGTGGATTTTAGCAAGGTTTATTTCCAGGCAGAGATCATACATGGGAAGGCAGTCCAACAGCAATGCTATCACTAGGAAAGGCTTGGTCCAAAAAACACGAAGCAACGTCAAAAATCAAACATTCCAAAACATGAAAACAGAACTTGACTTGATGTGGCTCCATCACGCGATGACATGGCACGAGTTAGTTATGCGAGCAGATACTCATGAACGCACATGCATACACATACAGTGCAATGATCTGGCAACAAGTGGCATGAAAACCAAGGCTTAAATAAACAACGTAACCAGGGTGCAACAAGGTGCAGCAGCAGACTCGAGGAATTGGCACAGCCACACCCAACCCTGCCGCGGCTGCTTTCAGACACCCGATTTAACTTCTCACTTCCGCAGCAGCGCGCACATCCGTGGCACGCGTAGTGCACGAGCTCGCTGCGCAAGGGGCCGTGGAGAAACACACCCCTGACATTTATTACGTTTTGTAAAAATGTTAGGGTTAACTATTTTTAGGGTCATTCAGGGAATTTGAAAAAGCTTTTTATTTTATTTTTTTCCGCCTTACTTGATAATGTACCCCACACAAGCTACAAAATGTCATTATCCATCCATCCATTTTCTGAACGACTTATCCTCACATGGGTCGTGGGAGTGCTGGAACGTATCCAAGCTATCATCAGGCAGGAGGCGGGGTACACCCTGAACTTGTTGCTACCCAATTGCAGGGCACATCGAGACAGACAACACCTTGGGGCAATTTCGAGTCTTCAATTAATGTATGTCTTTGGGATGTGGGAGGAAACTGGTGTGGGCATAGAAAACCCACACATGCACAGGGAGAATATGTAAACTCCACACAGGCGGGGGCCAGGATTTGAAAGTCTCAACGCCTGCATGAAGCTTAATCTGACGATATATGAAACAGACTCCAAAGCCATAGGCAAAACCGTGCAGCACCAGATGTCACATCAATGGTAAGAAGTACTTTTTGTCATCATTGGTGAGCAACAACGTAACAATGTTATTTAAAATAATTCAGAGACTTAATGTACTCTAAAAGTGTTGGTCTTACATAAATGCGCAAATATACCTGTACTTAGTTTTTAAAATACTGTATGGCTCCTTTGAAATTACATTATAAAGTATTTGGCCTTTAGGCTTTCAGTTGAAAAGGTTCCCGACCCCTGCTTTAACCTGTGGTTCCACCATGCCACCATAACATCATCAACATGATCCAAGTAACTTGCACATTAGTGGAGTCGAAACCAGCAACGTATTGCAGTCTTGACTTCCCAACACAATACAGTAAGTACCTCAACGTGAAGAAGCACACCATTAATTTCACTACCAGTTGTGGTCCATGAAGGCAACTTTGTGTGGGCATGCCTTTGTCTGTGCGTGTACATAAACGTGGAAGTGCATGACATACACACGCACATCTACACGCACGCATACACACAGCATTGCTCCCACTATAGTAATTTTGATGCCAACAGAGAGAAACCTTTTTTCTAATAATGTGACATCAACCATGTGGCACCTTCAACCGGCTCACAGTCTTGACTCCAGACAAATTTGACAGTTTTCACTTTTTATCGTACTGTAAATATTACTTAAAATAAGCATTGTTAGTCCTTGATTCATTTCTTACCCTTCGTACCGATTTATGACAGGGCACTTTGGTATCAATAAACCCACTGTGCATTTCACAATCGATTCATCCATCCATTTTCTTAGCCACTTATCCTCACAAGAGTCGCTGGAGTGCTGGAGCCTATCCCAGCCATCAATGGGCAGGAGGCAGGGTACACCCTGAACTGGTTGCCAGCCAATCGCAGGGCACATAGAAACAAACAGCCGCACTCACAATCACACGTAGGGGAAATTTAGTGTCCAATTAATGTTGCATGTTTTTGAAATGTGGGAGGAAACTGGAATGCCTGGAGAAAACCTACGCAGTCATGGGGAGAACATGCAAACTCCACAAAGGCGGGTTGAACCTGGGACCTCAGAATTGTGAGGCCAAGGCATTCCAGCTGGTCCACCATGCCGCCATTTTACAACCAATAAAACTGTTCTTAATGTACAAGAAAAAAATATCAACAATTCAATACACTTTTTACTTAGGAAAACAAAAATATAGTACAGCGACGGTGAAATTGGGCATTTCTATGCACTTTTATGTGACTACATCATCACTGTGCATTGTGTAATTAACACATCCCAATTGCTTTCTTCTTATTGTTGACAAAAAGAGATTTCTCAGTCAAATGACAAGTAACATAAAAATAACAGCACTGAGAGATTAAGTAGTGATGGGATGATGATGATGATGATGATACCTCAAGGAGTGTGTTGAGATTCTACACAAAATGTCGGCACTGGATTGACAGTGTTGGCTCCTCAATGATGACCCTTGCTGTAGTTCTAAAATCATTGCAAGTAAAAAAACTGAAATGGCAAATTTATCTGATAAAATAATTTTAAACATTTTAACTTATGTATAGAATTTTGTTCACTTAAGTATTCAGTCATAAGACTAAAATGTGATTATTTTATGCATTTTTAATTGAGGAACAAAGTTTTTGATGTGATTGCTCCAAATAGATTTCTCCTCTTAGACGCCAGTTTCCCTGCCTTTGATGGAGGGAAAAAAAAGCTTTCACAGAGTACAGAAGATTGTGAACATAAAAATTTAAGTACACATTGACAAGGTTCAGGAGCTCCCTGAATCCTTCATTTTCAACAGTGGTGACAGGCTGACAATGATCGTGATCACCACAATCTCATCCACTGCAAGCCAAAAGGAAAGATTTCTTTGAAACAGTGTTCCCCAAACTGAAATGACTTCCGGAACTGATTAACTTTGTAAGTACAGGTACCACTTTATATGTATGTACAGTGCCTTGTGAAAGTATTCGGGCCCCTTGAACTTTTCAACCTTTTGGCACATTTCAGGATTTATACATGAACATATAAAATGAAAGTTTTTTGTCAAGAATCAACAAGTGGAACACATTTGTGAAGTTAAACAAAATTTATTGGATATTTTAAACTTTTTCTTAACAAATTAAAACCTGAAAAGTGGGGCGTGGAATATTATTTGGCACCCTTGCATTAATACTTTGTAGCGCCACGTTTTGCTGCAATTATGGCTGCAAGTCGCTTGGGGTATGTCTTATCAGTTTTGCACATCGAGAGACTGAAATTCTTGCCCATTCTCCCTTGCAAAAAGCTCAAGCTCAGTGAGGTTGGATGGTGAGCGTTTGGGAACAGCAGTCTTCACCTCTGCCCACAGATTCTCGATTGGATTCAGGTCTGGACTTTGACTTGCCCATTCTAACACCTGGATGCGTTTATTTGTGAAGCATCCCATTTTAGATTTGGCTTTATGTTTTGGATCATTGTCCTGTTGGAAGGTAAATCTCCGTCCCAGTCTCAGGTCTTTTGTAGACTCCAACAGGCTTTCTTCCAGAATGGTCCTGTATTTGGCTCCATTCATCTTCCCATCAATTTTAACCATCTTCTCTGTCCCTGCTGAAGAAAAGAAGGCCGAAACCATGAGTCTGCCACCACCATGTTTGACAGTGGGGATGGTGTTTTCAGGGTGATGAGCTATGTTGCTTTTACGCCAAACACATCGTTTTACATTGTGGCCAAAAGGTTCGATTTTGGTTTCATTTAACCAGAGCACCTTCTTCCACATGTTTGGTGTGTCTCCCAGGTGGCTTGTGGCAAACTTTAAATTAGACTTTTTATGGATATCTTACAGAAATTTCTTCTTGCCACTCTTCTATAAAGGCCAGATTTGTGCAGTGTACGACTGATTGTTGTCCTATGGACAGACTCTCCCACCTCAGCTGTAGATCTCTGCAGTTCATCCAGAGTGATCATGGGGCTCTTGATTGCATCTCTGATCAGTCTTCTCCTTGTTTGAGGTGAAAGTTTCGAGGGACGGCCAGGTCTTGGTAGTTTGCAGTGGTCTGATACGCCTTCCATTTCAATATGATTGCTTGCACAGTGCTCCTTGAGATGTACAAAGCTTGGGAAATCTTTTTGTATCCAAATCCGGCTTTAAAGTTCTCTACAACTGTATCTCGGACCTGCCTGGTATGTTCCTTGGTCTTCATAATGCTCTCTGCACTTTAACAGAACCCTCAGACTATCACAGAGCAGGTACATTTATACAGAGACTTGATTACACACAGGTGGATTCTATTTATCAACATCAGTCAACATTGGATCATTCAGAGATCCTCACTGAACTTCTGGAGTGAGTTTGCTCCACTGAAAGTAAAGGGGCCGAATAATATTGCACACCCCACTTTTCTGTTTTTTATTTGTTAAAAAAGTATAAAATATCCAAGAAATTTCATTCCACTTCACGGTTGTGTGCCATTTGTTGATTCTCGACAAAAAAATGAAAATTTTATGTGTTTGTTTGACGCTGTATATACGTATATGTATGTACACACACACATGCCCCCACACACACAAACACACTCACACACTTGCAGACTTGCCTCGCTTGTGCGCTTCTGCTTCCTCCTTTACCCACCGTGGTGCACGCACTGTGGGCGCAATACAAGAGGTGGCGTCAGAGTTGCTGTAGGCACCCAGACCAGAATGCAGTTCTGTAGCTCCTTAATGAGAGTAGACTTTTAACTTCCAGTCAATTTTCATCATAAAAGACACAGACACGTGAATTGCCAGACAACAAAAATGATATAAATTGGTCATTCTTTCTCCGTGGCCCAATAACAAATGCCTCATGGCCCGGTGCTGTTCCGCAGACCGGTGGTTGGGGATCACTGTTGTAAAATGTTATTAAAGGACTGTACCTTTGACAAACAATGTAACAAAGTGAAAGTCACTGATGGTGAAGTGGTATACATGCCTGACTTTGGTATGGGCAACGTGGGATCAATTCCCGCTCAATGATGGTGTCTATGTGCCCTGCAACTAACTGGTGACCAGTTCAGGGTGTAGTCCAGCTTTTGACCGATGTTAGCTGGGACAGACTCCACCACTTCTGTGATTATTGTGATAGTAAACAGCTTACAAAATGGACTGTTACAGAGTGACACAAAGCCTTTTGTGAATAAAAATTATTTAGGAAAATGTAAACGTAATGCCCCCTGTTTAAAAACTACTGGTTTAAGTAAAAAGCAGTGTTATGTGTGTCAAGTGCGTTTTCATTGCATGAAGGACCGAGTATTGGGTGAAAGATATGGTGCCCTTGTATATCGCAAGTTCCGTGTCGCTCTGTCTTTGAGGCCACTGCGTGTTAGCCAGGGGTCGGACAATTATGGTCCGCCACCATCAGTTTCCACTATCAGTGCAAAATCTCTTGGTACCAAATGTGAAGATGGTGGCGCAAATAGGTGCAATGGCTCTTGCTGTCCAGTTTTCGGGGTTTTCTTCTTAATTATTTTGGTGTTACTTGTAGATTTCTGTAAAGCCACATTACCGATAGCCTCCAAAAACATGAGTGATCTTGGCCTGAAACATTATCTCAATCACAGATGACTATCAACAGAAAAAAAAATATTCCGAAGGATGTTTCAAGACCACTGGGGTGTGGATAGTCAGTCCACCCGGCAAGCAACGGAGATGGCGGTGCGACGGCAAAATCAAGGATGTCACTCAGGTCTGGCTGCTAAGCTAAGGAACCAACCTCACAGACCACCACTCCCAAGAATCTTTCTGACTGACCGCCGATCCATCACCCGCAAAAGGACCAAATTGGAGTTGCCATGAACTTGGTAAATTGGTAAACCATGAACACCTTTGTCCTGAACTGCAGTGTTATTTTCATTACCGAAATATCTGGCTACATCCGTGAATCCCAGATGCTGCAGTTTTGTTAGTGGACCGCACGCTACACCAGCAGGACAAGACCGAAGTCTCTGGTAAGAGCAGAGGGGGCCTTTGTGTTTGTGTACGGCGAGTCTGGTATTGTAACAGCAAAGTCATCAACACCCACTGCTCTCCTTATTTAGAGGTCCTTGCAGTCTCGTGCAGACTTTATCTGCTAAGGGACCTAACGGTAGTCATTGTGATAGCTGGTTACATCACACCGGATGCTAACATTAGCACAGGACTTAGCCGTCTGCTTGCGACTGAAAACAAACAGCAGCCCCCCCCACCCTGAGGGAGTCTTAATTGGTGCTGTGAAGTGTCCCACCAGAGGGGATAAAATTGCAGATCATGTCTATTGAAATATTAAACATGCATACGGAGACATGCCCCTCCCTCATCTTGCTGGATCTGACCATGATTGTGTGTCCCTCACCCCTACATACATCACTTTACGAAGACAAATAAGGCCACTAAAAAGTACAACCTGGCATGTGAATACTCTCACAACAGCAGGACTGGTTTTCACACACTTTGGGGGAGTTATCTGAACATCAGAACCTCCAGGAATACACAGACGTTGTTCTTTCAAATATCAGAAATATACACTGTAACTGTCAAATGAAGGATCCGGGTTTTTCCCTGTCAAAAATCCTGGATGACCTGGGAGACTCCTGAGATGCCATAATGCTGACTTCAGCTCAGGGGACAAATCAGTAAAGCGCTGCCAGGGCTGATTTAAACAGAGGCATCAAAGAGGCCAAGGCAGCCTTCGAAAGGACATTGAGGAGTACTTCACAGAAAATAACTCCAAAAATGACGGGGGAAGGGTTACAACAAACCAAAAGCTACAACAAGAATCACTAGATGTGTGCCAATACAGACACCTTGCTGGCAGAGGAACGAAACCATTTCTTTTCCCACTTTGAAACTGATAGATCAGATTCAGTCTCAGTACATCCACCTCCCATCAGCAGCACACTAACGCTTCAAGAACTTCAATTGAGACGTGTGTGGTCAGGACTGTAGACACCAAGAAAGCCCAGGTGAAGAGTATGCGAAAGTACGTAAAGCCTTTGCTAATCAGATGACCAGTGTTTTCACAAAAGTCAACTGTTCCTTGAAACAATCTATCCCCTCCTGCCTGAAACTGGCATCAATCATCCCCGTCCGCAAAAACCCAGCCAGTGAAAGTGTGAATGATTACAGGCTTGCTGCACTTACACCTGTGATCATAAAGTGTTTTGAGAGGCTGGTTGTATGTCACTTTAGGACTCACTCCCTCCCTCACTTAACCCGCAGCAGTTTGCCTACAAAGGAATCCGGTCCACCATGGATGCCATCGCAACAATTTCTCACTGTACCGAGTCACCTTGAACACGAAGAGATCAGCTCCTCCTGGCTTTCTACAGAGTCACCGTGGAGGTCATCATCACATACTGCATCATAGTTTTGTAATGCTCCGTTTATAACAGCAGACAGGAGAGCTTTGCAAAGCCCGATCAACAGCGCCCAGAAGATGGCTGCTCTCTACTCTCCCTAGAAGACATTGCCTGCTCTCGCTATCAAAGCAGATCTATTAACATTGCTAAGGACTCTTGCCACCCTATTCACTACCTGTTAAACCTGCTGGCCTCTGGCAGGCATTACAGGTTCCACAAAACCTGGACAAACCAACATGAAACATTTTTGTTTTTCCTGGATCCATTAACACCTTGAAGTCTCAACACCACCGAACATAAACACTACCTCACTACACACCACCAAAAATCTATGCAACTGCACTTTTGTTTTTGCTTTTGTTATTTCTCTGTGCAATAACAAACTACAACTGTGCCATAATCTTATCAGAATCAGCTTTATTGGCCAAGTGTGTAAAAACACACAAATTTTTCTCTGGCAGTTGGTGCTGCCCTTGTCCAACATTCAGAACAAAGAACAAGACATTTCTGTTTGTAGGAACTATTCCTTATAAGAGTCGTGCAAGATGTAAAATCTTAATTTAGAATAGGTAAGAGATATGTGTGTTAACGTCCCACATTGAATTAAACTTTTACCGTTTGCAGCTCCCGTTACAGACCAGTGCAATCACAATTGTGCAAAGGGAGCAGTTTAAAGTGACGAATTGTGCGATAGTCTACAAAATATATTACTAATACTAATACTGATTGGACCAGCAGAATATGATTGAGTGTCCTAAAATGGCACTAGGCAGAAAATAGTAGATTCGCTGATCAAAAATTGAATGACTTAATTGTCAGACGGAAAAAAAACAACACCTGCTAGTTTTGACTCATTGATCTGTAGCGCTTTCCTGACAGAAGGAGCTGGAAGAGCCGGTGGCCAGGATGACAAGGGTCCGAAAGGATCCAGCCTGGTCTGGACCGAGTTCGCGTTGCGTGAAAGTCCTCAATAGTGAGTGGCGTGGTGCCGACAATATGTTAAGCGGTTTTGATTGTCCATTGCAGTCTGAGTCCTTTTTTGTGGAGGCACCAAACCAGACCGTGATGAAGGTACACAGTACTGATTCGATGACCGCTGTGTAGAACTGTCTCAGCAGCTCTTGTGACAGGCCGTGCTTCCTCAGAAGCCACAAGAAGTACATCCTTTGCTGGGCTTTTTTGAGAATGGAGTTGATGTTCGTCTCTCACTTCAGGTCCTCTGAGACTCTAATTCCCAAGAACTTGAAGGTCTCGACGGTTGACACAATACCACTCCATATCTGGACATGGGCAATAAGACACTTCACCTTATTTTTTAGTTCTTTTATCTTTTAGATCACTGCACCTTGATTGTGAATATTTTATCAGAGGTACTTTATCTTAGGTCTAACATGTTTTATCCCATTGTATTCATGCAGTGGTACCTCTACTTACGAACACCTCTAGTAACAAAAAATTCAGGGACGAAATGCCTCCTTGGAAAAAATATTGTCTCGATTTGTGAGGCGTGATAGAGCTGCTCTCCCATTGGCTTTTTTTGTAGCATCTTGCTGGCCTCCCATTGGCTAGAAAGTATTTCAATCTTTATCCAGCATGCACATCTTGTATCTTGGTTTGTGTGGCCCGATAGAGCTGCTCTCCAATTGGCTATCACCATAGCATCTTCCTGGCATCGCATTGGCTAGATGGCACATTAATCTTTACCCATGATGCACATCCTGTATCTTCGTTTGTGTGGCCCGATAGAGCTGCTCTCCAAGTGATTATCACCGTAGCATGCTCTTGGCATCCCATTGACGAGGAAGGGGTGTCAGTCTTTACTTGTGATGCTTTTCGTTTCCTTTGGATACTCAAGTGTCACCTAATCAAACGCTGTCACGAGCGAGCGCACATTGGAAAAGTACAACTTTTTCGTGAGTTTTTTGTGTTTTTGCAAGTGTAGTCATTTTTCTTCACCATGGACCCCAAGAAATTAAGTGGAATTAAGTTGTGCGCGTGTATCCATTCATGTGTGATTCTCTTTCTCTTTTGTGTGTTATGGTACTTATTTTTGATTTGTGCGGTGTCAGTTCGTCAAAGATTTGTTATACCTATCTGTCAGAGACTTATTGATATTGGTGATCAACATCAGATACCAGATGCAAGTGTCTTCCACTACACACATAACATCCCAGTTGACATGGCAAGATCACCATGCTCTCCATGGATTCCCGGCGAGCCTTGGTGACGGGAGAGGGAGCAAAAGTGGGCCACTGCACTGGTGTTATGCTAAGGATAAGGAGACAACCATAATAAGCCACCTCTACCAAGTCTGTATCTTTCCAATTCCGGATCCTTGGTGCATAAAACGGAAGACCACCACTTGCTTGTAATCACTAGGTTTGTGATTGTTGCGTCCTAATTATAATGAAAACCTGGCTTCATCCAAACATACCTGACGCTAACCTGCAGCTAGCAAGCCACACGTTGTTATGCTATGACAGGACTAAGGTCTTTGGTAAGAGTGTGTCACTCACGTCAGTGGATTCGTCCAACTGCAGTGAGAAACACTCATTTGAGATGTGTGTGTGTATGTGTGCGGCCAATTGGGATTTTAGTTCCTTGACTTTTCTCATTCTCAGGTTGCTTTTTGGTGGAATGTCAGTGTCGTATTTTCCATAAACATTTCGAAAATGCCGCGACGCATTTCACTATACTGGTAGATGAGGCAAACGGACTTCAAAAATGACATTGTTAAAAAATTGTCCGCCTCCCATTCTGTATGAAAGTGATACATTTTTTTTCTTCTTTACTGGTGAATAAGTCGTCGAGATTTACACAGAAGAGCTTGAAAGCGTTTAAAAGTCTGGATGCATGGAAATATTTCGTTGCTGGATCTGTTCTCAATCAGGAATAAATCCCACACAGTGATGGACCCAAGAGGTTTTTTTTTTTTTTTTTGCTATCCAGAAGTGAGGGAGACAAGAAAAAATATACCTCTCCCATTCCCATAACATTCTCACATAATTATCTTTGTCCAGCTGCACTCAAATTGATCTTTGTTGGAATGGGCCTATACAGAGGATGAGAACGCAACAGAAAAATAGGAACGAGTCAAAATGATCCAAAACAATGCAGCCCTCTTGTTGCACAACCCTTTGAAATCTGTAGGCTGGTCCAAAGTCCAGATAAAGTCAGGGTTGTGTCAGGAAGGGCATGAGGTAAAAGTATGCGTAACAAATGTGTTTCTCTAAAGACTGCCATACCGGATCGGTCTTAACCCACGTTAACAATGTGCGCCCCGCCACATTTAGCCTCCAGAGCATCCATGGAAATTCAGCTACTATGTGTGAAAGATGATGAAGAAGAGGAGGAAAGCAGATCATTCGCCAGAACATGAAGAGAAAACCACAAAGCCTACGAATAAGTGTAGAGACTTTGAAGGTTGGGACTATGACAAGAAAAGGTCAGCAGTTAGTTGAGGTGATGAGGGGAACGGTTGAAATATTGTACATCCAAGAGAGCAGGTGAAAAGGTGGTAAGGCTCGACGTTTAGGGGCAGGGCTTAAATTATTTTACCATGGAGTTGATGGGAAGAGAAATGGAGTATGGGTTATTTTAAAGGAAGACTTGGCTAAGAATAATGTGGAGGTGAAAAGAGTATCATATCAAGTGATGAGGCTGAAACTTGAAATTGAGGGTATTATGCGCAATGTAATTAGCACCTATGCCCCACAGGTAGGATGTGACATTCAGGAAAAAAAAACAGGTCACGTCAGGAGGAAGATTAAGAAGACTAGTAGGACAGAGAACCATGTGGTGACAGGTGAGAAAGAAAGTCTTGTATGGCCTTTTGGAAAAAGGTGAGGCAGGTTCTTGGTGGACAGGAGAGTACTTTGTGTATCTTATGGTAGGAAAGGGGAGAAGTGTGGTAGACCACGAAGTGGCAATGATGAGTAAGGGGGAAGTTAGAAAGGCACTTAAGAGGATGAAAAATGTAGTCAGTTGGTGCTGTGGAGTATGGGAAGCATTTTGGAGGAGATTACTGTGGAGTTTTTGACCAACTTGTTCAACAGAACTGTACTGGGTGAGAAGATGCCTGAAGAATGGAGGGAAAATTGTGCTAGTTCCCATTTTTAAGAACAAAGCTGATGTACAGAGCTGTGAGAACTATAGAGGGATAAAGTTGAGCCACATAATGAAGTTATGGTAAAGAGTAGTGGAGGCTGGATGTGGTAAGCATTTGCAAGCAACCGTATGGTTTTATGCCCTGAAAGAGCACCACAGATTTGCCTTGAGGAAGTTTTAAGATGACATTATGATCTACCGTTAAAGCACGGAGCACATGAAAAAACAGTTAGAAGGGTGGAGGCATGCATTGGAAAGGAGAGGAATGAAGATTAGCCAAAGTAAGACAGAACAAATGTGCATTAAATTGAGGGGGAATGTTGAGGCTACAGGAAGAAGAGATGAGGGTGGACGATCTCAGATACTTGCAGTTAACAATCCAGAGCAATGGGGAATGTTTAAGTGAACAAATGGATCCATGCAGGTTGGAATCGATGGTGGAAGGTGTCAGGTGTGTTATGTGACAGAAGTGTCTCTGCTAGGATGAAGGGAAAAGTTTATAAAACAGTGGTGAGGCCAGCCATGATCTACGGATTAAAGACAATGGCACTAAAGAGAAAACAGGAAGTAGAAAAACATAGAGAGCAAACTCCCATGGTTTGGACACATCCAGAGGAGAGTGAGTGTGTTGGTTAGAGGGTAATGATGGAGTTTCCAGGCAAGAGAGCAGGAGGAAGACCAAACATAAGGTTCCTGGAAGTTGTGAGGGAAGACATGAGAGCTATTGATGATAGAGGAAGATGCAGGAGATGGGTTTACATGGAAAAAGACAAAAAAACACATTGTGGCAACCCCAAAAGGAAAAGGAGATGTCAAAACTATCCAGAAAACGCGAGTACTGTGCTCATTAGGAGCTATGGAACAGTACAACATGTGAAGGTTATATAAAACGAATACAACTAATGTTTAGTACATATACAAAATGAAACTTCCAACTCAGTAGTTGTGTTGTGGGTACAGTTGCACATATTAAGAAAACAACCCAGAACAACATCCAAAGAAATTAAAGTTGAAGTCCAAGGTCAAGGTACATACATGTTCAATCACACCATCTGTCTTCGTTTGACCCAAAATGGACTTCATGGCAGATGACCAAGGAAGACACCACTGTTGAAAATTAATCATTTAAAAAAAGGAGACTGGAATTTGCCAAACTCCATTTTGATGACCCACAAAGCTTTGATATGGATAAACTTGAGTAGCCTGCAAAATCATCACCTCAACCCTATATAGCACTTTTTGGATGAATTAGAGTGGGGATTTAGAGCCAGGCCTTCTCACTGTAACATCATAAATGCCTTTCTGAAAAAATTGTCATAAAATTCCAGAAAGACACTCCTGTACCTTGTAGAAAACCTTTTCCAAAGACTTCAAGATGTTATAATTACATAGGGTGGGCCAATGTCGTATTAAACCCTACAGATTAAGATTAAATGAATATCTAAATTAAATTAAGGTGAACGAATGTTTTTGGCAATATAGTGTGCTTGAGGGCTTTTTTCCACGACTCAACGTAAACAGAAGACTTGCTCAAAACTACTCCTAAAATAATGACGGAAGATGATTTTATTGGCATTTATTGATTTTATTGTGCATTTGTGTTTTTGCATTTTGCAAAAGGTACCTAAAGTGTATTAAATCTGGGAGGGGCACAAGGGTTAAGAGGTTTTGAGAATAACCTAGAAAGAAAAGAACAGTTCTGCAACTTGTTTTACTAAGTTTTGTTTTTGTTTTTACAATTCCTTACTCTACCCAGTGCCTTTTAGTAAAATATCATTTTCTCTTTCATTTGATGCATTAAGCACAATCATAACCAAGTAAAATTCTTTGATTATACTTTATCTTAGTGTCATGCGGTAAATCTTACATGTCTTTGCAAGTAAGGAACCTATTTAGAACACAATTTGATAATGTAATCTGGGAGTCATTTTGTGTGAAAATTGTTCATTTTCCTTTCTTCTATAAAGTGTATACATACTTGTTTCCTGTATAACTGTTTTGTAATGTCCATACAGTAGTATTAGATTTTTTTTTACCCTCCCACCATATAAGGATTCTATTCCTTGCACTTCTATTACCTTATAATTCCCAGGTTTTATAAATGGGAACAGTTCAAAAAAAAAAATGCATACAAGGGAAATGAATTTTAAAACAAGACAGTTTATCAAAAAATATTATAGAACGTCCAAATTGATAGAAGGTGTATTAATGTATTTTGTCTGTGCTCAGTTACTATAGCTTGGAAAACATCAGTCATGACTCCATTAACAAGTATCTGTCTGGCCTGGTGGAAAGGAGCCTACGGGACTTGCAGTGCTCCTACTGCATTGAAATAAAAGAGGTGTGTTTTTGTTGCGCAATACCAATACCAATGCATTTTCTGTTTGATTTATGGAATTTCTCTGATGCACAAGGATGACCAGGTGATTGAGCCTCAGACTTATGGTCGTATTGCATCATATTACTACCTGAAGCACCAGACCATCCGCTTGTTTAAAGAAAGACTAAGAGCTGAACTTCCCATCCATGAGATTCTTTCCATTTTGACAGTGAGTATTCACATATGAAATCAACTGCGTAGTGTAGAAGTTTGCCTGTTTGTCTCTAAATTAGCCAATTACTTTTCAGGTTCCTTGAGAATCTCTGGAGATTAAGAATACTTTACCATTGTGCTTGTATTTGCATTATGGTGTGGGTGTGTTGTGACAGTAATTACAAAGGCAAAAATAGAAAATGTATTCCTCCTTTGTATGTTGTAGGAATGAGACCTACTCGGAATACTGTTGGGTATTCTCTGTATAGTACAACGCATCATTATGGACCAGATTTTTTTCCGTCTTTCCATTGATGCTGTGGGTTTGCCTGCTGCACTTATCCATTCACAGTTGCTTCAAGGTGAAGCTCACGGAGACACTAAAATATAAAAAGACTAGCACGCTAGAGAATTGTACTGAAAATAAATTCATTCAAATTCCCAGTATGAATACGCTTCAGTACTGAATACAACAACAAGGGTGTGAGACAGACATTTTAGTATCTACAAGCATTACTTGAAGGATGTCTTGCTACACAATAGGTTGGTAGCATTTAAGGCAAAGATTTGCATTTTTGCTTTTTGTTTTTTCTTACACGTAATTAAAACGCTTGATCGTTGTTATGCTGTAACTGTAACAGTGTGTGTGGGTTCATTGCTCATGCATCTACACAGGGGGGTGAAAGAAAGATGAATCAATGCACACTTAAGCCAGCTCTTGCACTAGTATTTTTGGGTTTATTTTAGTTTGGCATGTTTCAATGTTATGCATATTACTTCTGTATTGTGACGTGTGTACAAGTTGTCAAGCTACAGGAGGAAGTTTTGACATTTGAAAGAGTTGTTTAAATAAGACTAATTTATAATAAATGTTATAGCACACAATGAAATGCTGTTTTTGATGACAAGCAAAGTTGTTTATCTCAACGGGGAAGAAGGTTCTTGATGTGTCAAACAGACTGAAATCATTCTGAAACATTGCTCAAAAACCAAATTATGCGATAACTTTACTATCCCACCTCTAGATTTTTGGGGTGGAGAGTCAGGACTAATGTTTTCGGAGGAACCAGATGAGGTGACCCAGACATTGTTTAAGATGCTCACTGGACGCCTCCCTGGTGAGATGTTTTCGGCACAGTTACAATGGGAGGAGACCCAGAGGACAACCCAGGAGGGACTACATCTTTCAGTTTTCCCTTGGATCCCCTCGGAAGAGATGGAGGAGAAGGAAGTATTGTCATCCCTGCAAAAGCTATTCCCCCGGTGATCTGACCTCAGATAAACAGAAGAAAATGGATGGATGATTAGCTGACGTTAGCACCGAAGATACAAACTACAGCGATAAAAGAATATTCTTTGTGGTGGCATTGTGTAAATAAAGGAAAACAATGTGGCGGAGCAGTGGCTCTACTCTGAGCTTCTCCTGGATGACCGAGCTTCTAACTCTATCTCCAAGAGAGAGTTTGAACACCGTATGGAGGAGATTCATCTTGACTTGTTCTTATGGTTACTACCCACAACTTGTGACCATACGTGAGGGTAGGAACATCACTACAGTGGAAAAAGTATTTGCCTCCCTCCTGATTTTTTTTTTAAATTGCATATCACACAGGTTTCAAATCATCAGACAAATTTTGAAATAACTCTGAGACAACCCAAGGAAATACAAAATACAGTTTTCAAATGAAAATTCTTTGTATTAATCCATCCATCCATTATCTACCGCTTTCCTGGGTTGGGTCGTGGGGGAAGTAGCTTCAGCAGGGATACCCAGACTTCTCTTTCCCCAGGCACTTCTTCCAGCTCTTCCTTAGGGATCCCGAGCCGTTCCCAACCCAGCAAAGAGACATAGTCTCTCCAGCGTGTCTTGGGTCATCCTCGGGGTCTCTTTCTGGTGGGACATGCCCGGAACACCTCACCAGGGAGGAGTCCGGGAGGCATCCGAATCAGATGCCCCAGCTACATCATCTGGCTCCTCTCAATGTGGAGGAGCAGTGGCTCGACACTGAGCCCCTCCTGGATGACCGAGCTTCTCACCCTATCTCTTAGGGAGAGCCCGGACACCCTGCGGAGGAAACTCATTTCGGCCGCTTGTATCCAGGATCTTGTTCAGTGAAACATTCTGTGGACTAACGAGTCAAAATATAACTTTTTGGTAGGTGTGTGGCCTGCTACATTTCGTGTAAAAATGACACACCATTTGATAAAAACAACATTATACCAACAAGGAAGGATGGTTGTGGCAATGTAATAGTCTGCGGCTACTTTGTTGCCTAAGGACCAGGACAACTTGCTGTAACTGATGAAACAATGAATTCTGCTGTGTACCGGAAAATCCTGAAGGAGAAAGTCCGGCCATCGGTTCAACGAATTATCACAAATGCTTGATTTTGGTTACTTCCACAAAGGGTGGTACAACCCATAAATAGAATCAGGAAGTTTTTTTTTTTTTTGACACAGGGTCAGAAAGGTTTAGATTTCTTTTGTGCTTTGAATAAATTGATTTGTAATCTGAAAATTGCATTTTCTGTTTCTAAGGGTTGTCTATGAGTAGTATTAAAATGGGTTTGATAATTTGAAACCTTTATGTGATGTCAAAAAAAAAAACTAAAATCAGGAAAGAGGGAATATTTTTTCACGGCACTGTAGATCAACCAGTAAATAAAGAGCTTCGCCTTTCAGATGAGCTCCTTCTTCACCGCCACGTACAAATACAAAGTCTGCATCATTGCAGACACTTCACCAACCATCCCGTCAATCTCACGTTACAGTCTTCCCCCACCCGTGGAAAAATACTCCAATATTTTAACTCCTCCACTTGGTGCAAGATCTCATCACCTTGAAAGGGCACTTCACCCTTTTCCAACTAAGGAGCCTTTTCCGACTAAGGACCATGGTCTCAGATTTGGAGGTGCTAATTTTCATCCCAACCCCTTCACACTCTGCTCCAAACCGTTCTATTGAGAGTTGGAGATCACGACTTAATGAAACCAAAAGAATCAAATCATCTGCAAAAAGCAAAGATGCAATACCGAGGCCACCAAATTGGGCCCCCTTCTATGGATCAGCTGCACAGAGTAATTCTTTCCATAACAGATATGAACAAAATCGGGAACAAAGGGCAGCCTTGACAGAGCCCAACCCTCACTGTAAGAGTGTCTGACTTATTGCTGGCAATGTGGACAAAACTCTGACACCGGTCATACGGAAATTGAGCAGCTCATATCGGGGGTTCAGTACACCGTACTCCTGAAGCATCACCCACAGGACTCCCCAGAGGACACGGTCGAATGCCTTTTCCAAACCCACAAAACACAATGACTTGCCTGTCTTAATAGATTCTCATTTCTTTTCAAGGGTCCGAGTTGCTCACCTTGTTGTTCTGTTGTTCACTGTGTGCCATTGGGCAAAGTAAAGGTAGCAAGCCTATTTATGCTAAACATAGCAATAGCTGCATCAACAATCACTCGTTTACATCGAGCTGTGACCTCAACCTAATGTCTGTGAACATACAATACTTACAAAGACAAAAGTTTCCCAAGGTTCAAACGTTTAGAACATATTCAACGTAGTTATGAGTTGCCTTCCAACTTAATGTCCACATTGATCATATTCTCACCGGAGACACATCAAAAATCATAGAAACTGAATGATCCCCACAGGTGAAGAGGTCTCATTCTGACGCTTTTTCTTCTAAAACATTTTAACACATTGCATCATGAAATAAACATATTTTTCTTATGAAATATACAAATCTTTTAACTAAGAACATTACAAATTCTAAAAGTGGAAATACTCCAAAAAGCATGAGAAAAAACTGTTTTTAAACTTGGGCTGAACAATATTCAAACATTAGACTCTCACTTTTGTTTGCAATTCTATTTTTGTGCAGCATAATAGCTAAATGTGTACTATGATGATCTCAGAGCCCTACTGGCTTTATATTCCATTTGCATTTCTTTTATGTATTTAGGACATACACCATTTAGTGATTTATAGACCAGTAGCATCAGGACACAAAAACCCCTCCACCACGATAAGATGATGGCTCGAGGACTGGGTGAATTTCCCTAATTATTTTCAACCACTATGTTCGAGCAACTTCCAGCATGTAACCTTTGTAAACATCAATGCTGGCCTTTTGGATTAGTAGAAATACTCCAAAGATTGTGTCATGTGTGGTGATCTTAAAGTAGTAAGCAGTAGTAAGTAAAAAAAAGAAAAAAAAAAAGAGAGAAATTACAGCACATTCGATCTGTTTGACACAGGATGCAGAAGAGTATGCTGAGCTTCCTGTGAGACACAATGAAGACCAACTCAACTGCCAGCTGGCTCAACAGCTCCCCCTGAAGGTCAATGCACATTCCTATGACAATGCCCACACGAAGACTCACTTACTCCTTCAGGCTCACTTCAGCAATGCCCAGTTACCATGCAGTGACTATTCAACTGATACCAAGACTGTTCTGGACAATGCCATTCGAATCTGTCAGGTATGTGGCTTTTAAGTCTTTATCCACAGTGTAGAATCATGACATACTTTGTTGTACCAAATTCAAAAGAAAAACAATCCAATATATGTTAACAATGGTATATAATAGGATCATCCATCCATCAAATTTCTTAGCCACTTATCCTCACAAGAGTTGCTGAAGTTCTGGCGCCTATCCCAGCTATCAATGGGCAGGAGCCCGGGTAGACCCCGAACTGGTTGGCAGCCAATCGTAGGGCGCATAGAGCCAGACAGCAGTCGCACTCACAATTACACCTTGTGGCAATTTACCTTCCAATTAATGTTGCATGTTTTTTTGGGGGATGTGGGAGGAAACCGGAGTGTCCAGAGAAAACACACACAGGCACGGGGCGAACATGCAAACTCCACACATGCAGGCCGGGATTGAACCCTGGACTTCAGAACTGTGAGGCCCGCGCTTTACAGCTGTGTCACCGTGCCGCTGAACAGGATCGATATCTACTTTTTTGTCCCCTATGGCAGCCATCCCAAATATTTTGAGCCACATATAGGATTCACTTAAAGTCAACTTTTGACGGACAGTCATAGAAACCGTTTGAAGCAATCTAAAAATGATAGCTCACCGCCATGCTGAATCTCCAGTTGTTTTTAGATTTAGTGGGATTGGGACTGTGATTGTTTCTTTCAAATGAGACAGTCCCATTTGAGGTAATGGGAAAAAATGACGCCCAAGGTGTGTTATGTCCACTTTACTCTGTAATTTTGTTTTGGGTACTATCATTGGAGAACTAATGCTTCACAAAGTTTGGATGAAAGGAGCAAGAATTTGTGCATTTCATGGCAGAAGCCATATTAAAGGTTTCATTGCCTCAATTGAGAGCCTGCAATAAGGGCTGCCAATCGTTTCAGCATTGTCTTTGCGGAATACATGTGTGCATTATTCAGATCACAGTATCCTGTGCAATGTTGGGGAATAAATGTGCTGTCAATTGACTCTAATATTAGTAAAGGACCAGCAGAGGGACGTGTTTGGACATGCAAATAAGAATAGGTAAATTATAACCCATCAAACAACAGACATGGAGCAGCTCAGAGTGTTATACTTTTTTTGTGATAACTAGTGATGAGGACGGAGGAAACAATTACACGGCTGCATTTGCTGTATCTCTTACGAATGTGACGAACAAACAAATGCATTTCTGAACAGATAGGAGGAAGGTTGGGAGAGCTATGTCATTATTGCAGGGACAAAGTTCACGTGTACACTACATGTTTTCTTTTAATGCACTCATTTAGAAATCCAGTGGAATCTCAATACAACAGACTAATATGGCTGGAAGTCATGTGATGGAGTTAATTGTCCCTTACATGGTAGTTTTTGTTTTGTTTTTTTGAGGCCAAATGCACCCATATAACTGTACAGTACAAAATTGTTTTGTAGGGTTTTTTTCTGGCATAAAATGCCCAGAACAGTACAAAGTTATTGTAAGTAAATATTTTTAAAAAGCTTAAAAATGTTGAAAGTTTATTTTATCCAAACCTTTCACTCCAGTGTGCTTGGTCATGGTGACATTGTACTGTACTCATCGTAAGTGAGTCACTTTCGTGAGACGCAAGGAATTTGTGTGCTTCGTACTTCTAAATTCATTGCTAAAGGTGTACAGCTTGCTAAAATAAACCTGTGACTGAATCAAAAATAGTAGACTCCAGACTTGGGTTTTGTAACGCTATAGTTAACGCCGTATCCATGTCTCTCTCTCTCTCTCTCTCTCTCTCCTCTCTCTCTCTCTCTCTCTCTCCTCTCTCTCTCTCTCTCTCTCTCACCCCCCCCTCCTGTGTACAATAAAGATTGTCGCATGGCCCCCACATCGATGCTGCATATTCAATATGGTTGCCACTTACTGTAGGCACAGGATGATGTAAATTATTTTACATGTGAGACCCAGAAATAAGTCAGTCCAATTTTCTGCCTGCTTTGTGTTACAGCACCAGGAAAGGCAATTCTGGAAATAACCGATCCTCAGTGGCATTTTAAGTGCCAATTGAAAACCTTTTTTTAAGTCCCGACGGTTGTTTTTATCGGATATCCCTTATACCAAGGTCCACTTTATCGAGGACCCACTGTACTAATGCTTTGGTTGAGGGGGGAGGCTACTCATTGAAAATAATGTATCAGGTAGGTCATGTCATTGGTACTGTAACTTTAAAATAAATATTATCAGATATCATTTAAGGTTGTTTATATCGGCAATTTTGAATGTTCCCGGTCGCTGATATTTTGGCAAGTCACATGACCTACTTCCGTGTCATGTGCTCAACCTGAGGCTCAGTTACGTTCCTACACATTATTGTCAGTGTTGATTTCTCAGATTTATCCTCATCTGATGAAGTATAACTGTTATCGGTTGATCGGGAATACGGAGGAATTTGTCCATACAGATTTGAACCTGTGGCTGTCAATAATGTTGAATATTCGTATGGTTGTTCGGACGGGAATGACGCGGAGTCTAACTACTTGGAGGTCTTCGCGCAAATCTCATAGTTATCTGACTTCATTTTCATGTTTTTGTACTTTGCCTTTTGTCACATGTTTTTGTGCCTTTGCTATTTATCCGGGGCCCCATGCACTGTGCCCAACGGAGGCGTCCAAGCAGAGCTCAGTTTTATGTCTCCGGCTTCACTTCGCCCAAGCCACGGCAAGCAAAATGTGTGTACACGTTGCACTCTTTCCCTCTCGTATACATTCCTACCAAGCCTCGATGCTTGGAGGCTGAGGAAGCATCTGCAGACCCCGAGACACCTCTCACTCATGTCTCAGCGGAGCCTGACAAAGTGTCGCCTCTTACTCATGCCTCAGCGGTTCCTGACCCGCAGCCACCTCTTGCCCATGAAAAAAGATGCAACATAGAAGAGGACACACAAGTAGAGGGAATTATTGTTGTCTTGGGAATAATATTTAAACAGAAAATTCCAAACTTTAAAAAAAAAAGGTGAAAAACTGGAAAATTGCCAAAGATGTTAAGTGAGCACTCAAAGTGGTCCCCAATTATTGAGGCCCGTCAGACTGTGTTTTAAGAAGTCTAATTCCCTTCATTGTTCTTCTTTCAGGTCCTTTCTAGATTGACTGTATTCTATTAAATATCATAATTCAAGGATTCATGATGTAAGACACTTCAGCTTTCTCCAGAGAAGATTTTTGGTTATAAATTTCCATCAATTTTCTGAGCCACTTATCCTTACTAGGGTCACAGGAGTGCTGGAGGTCTATCCCATCTATTCTCTAAGAGGAGGCAGGGTACACCCTGAATGGGTTGCCAGCCAATTGTAAAGCACATAGACACAAACAACCATACACACTCACAATACAAAGACACTTTAGTGCAGTTTGGATTCTCCAATTAACGCATGTTTTTGGGATGTGGGAGGAAACCAGAGTGTGAGAAAACCCAGGCAGGCACAGGGAGAACATGCAAACTCCACACAGGATATGAGCCCTAGTCCTCAGAACTGTGAGGTTAATGCTCTAACCAAACGCGCCACCATGGTGCCGTTATGAATATCAAACATATTTAATGTTTAAGATGAGTCATCCCCCAACTTTTTTTCTGTGAGGGCCACGTAACTTTTCGCTTCTCTGGTGGAGGGCCGGAGTCAAGTTTGTAACAGAAAACGTGTGCCTGCAGGAGTACCTAAATGTAAAAAATTTTTGTTTTCAAGAAACCCACAAAAAATCAAATAACCTTATCTGGATTCTTCACAGAGCAAAAGTCAGGAAATAAAAAAACAACACTATTAATGAAATAACTAAATAACCCTCCCCGGGTTCTTCAGAGAAAAAAATCTCGGAAATAAATTGCACTATTTGTGCAAAAGTTTCTTTCGGCCTATCCCGTTCGGGGTTGCCACAATGTGACATCTCAGTTGAACGCTCATATTTGTTTGGCACAGTTTTTACGCCGGATGCCCTTACTGACGCAGGCCCTCTTGGGGAGTAGAGGCCCCAGTGAGCTCTGAACTCACAACCCCTGGTTTACCAAACCAATGTTTTAACCACTGAGCTACGGGGCGTCATGATTGCACTATTTAAAAAAAAAAAAAAGAATATAAAATTTAAAAATGCCCAAATAAACTATCAAATAACCCACTGGGTTTTTACAGGAAAAAAAAGAACATAAACTTTCTGTGTGCGTGCACAATCTTAACAGGTTCAATTTTACTTTATTTGTTAGAGCAGAATCTTTCATTCAAATGACTCATGAGCAGTCTCTCAAAGTGACTGTTCCTTCCTAATAATTATCTTGTAGGTTCCAGTAGGCTTGCAGACATCGCTGTTTGCAGCTCTCCCTCTTTCCCTGTGAAAACCACAAAGCACGCAGGCTGCCAGTTTCAAACACTGATGCAGATGTTCATCTGTCAATCTTAAACTCTTAATCTTGGGCTTTTCAGCAGTTTCATGCGTGAAAAGGTGTTCTTGCAGATATATATGCTGCCAAAAAGTATGGAAATTTACATTGTGTGTTTTCTGATGTTCGGGTATGTGTCATTTGGGAGGGCGGCATAAAAGTCAATGAGACTACTGGGCTTGAATGGATGGCTTCATGACAAAATCCGTCAATACTTTCCAGCACAGTGCTTGCTGGTGAATTAGACAGTGTAATTGTAGCGGGGCGGACAGTTTGTCTACTTGTATTTGGCCTAGCAAGCTATCGTACTTGTCTTTGTGACAGGATTCAGAGTGTCTCAGCAGATTGTATTGCCTTTTGTATGTCTGTCTGTATGCCTTTTGACTAATGAGGGAGCCTTTTCTTTGCATTGAAGAAAAGAATAATCGTTTGTCCACTTTGGGTTAAATACCCTGCATTCTGGATCAATTTTTCTCTTACGTAACCTTTTTGCCATGATTTAGTTCTCTATGAGAGGGACAAGTTGAGGATTTTTTTTTCTGAGGGTTGCCAGATAAGGGCACAGACTGCAGAAGGGTGGAACAAATGTCACGTTATATGTGTTTATGAAATTGTTACAAACTAATGGTAAATAATGAAAATAGTTCAGAACTAAGGAACATTTTATTGCAAAAGCCCAACTTTATCATAAAATACAAATACGCATAGATGAAAAATAAATCAAAATGCTGTCTGGTATTGTTCAGGGGGGCCGGACCAAATGTGGAGGCAGGCCGGATTTGAATGCCTGCTAGTTTTGATTTGTATTGATCAGTAGTGCCTACCGACGGAAGAAGCTGGTGGCCAAGATATTGTGGGTCTGAAATGATCCTGCCCGCTCTGGACCTAGTTCGAGTCAAGGGTGGGTAGGGTTGTGCCAACAATCTGGATGGAGAAGAAGAATTGAAGAATTCTCATCTCTCTCTCATCTTTTGTATATTGCGGTTACTTTTCCTTGTAAATTCTTACCTTGTTGTGTAATCAGCGTTGCCTTATTTTCATTTAAAAAAATAACTTGGTGACTTTACTAATTACTTGAGCTGAAAATTAAGTTACTTCGTGATTACTTGATGTTAAAAGTGACTATGTTCGAGAAAAGTAACTTTTTAGTTGCTTTCGACAGCTGCCGTGGCAGGAATATCACTTATTTACAGTACAAAAAAAGCATTAGCTTAACCCATTAATTAATAATGTACGTCAAACATTACAGAATATCAACATGAACCAATAACCTAAACGTTAGTGTAGTTGAAGCCAGATGTCATCAGCAACTTAGTGATGACTTGACAGATATGACACTAATTACCTAAATGTAAACGAGCATACCACACTCATTATATTTCTCTCAATTTAGACTCAGAACTTGTTTTCCATGAAGGCAACTGTTTTAAAACATTTCTGATACCTCGCTCAGGAGTTCGGTATCAAATTTTAATAGGTTCGTCGGAGATAGGCACTCAGAAATGTAGACAAGACACACTTCTGGCTACCCACAATTGGCACTTTATTGGTCCCACACAGAAATGGTAACACAAGCACAAATCACGTGGTATGAAGCTAAGTAATATCCAACCAGCTCTTAGAAGAATATACAGCTCTTACCGTGCGCCAATAGGAGGGAGAGCCAACACTCCAGGTAGAGCAGCTTCAATACCGGCTGGGCGTCCGTACGCAACCCGCAGCAGACTCTACCGAGAGTATCCAAAGTTCTCCTTTTATACTCTAAGCGTGTGCGGAAGGAGGGGTGAGTGGCCAATTCATCCCGCCTGACGCCACACTATTCTTTGTTACCAACAGATGGCGTTGCATGACATCATATAACACAAAAACATCTTTTTATGACATTGCTGGTTATCCAAACATCCTTTTATGACATTGCTGGTTATTCAAAGCTATTGCGATCGTCTTTTAGGTTATACAAAGCTATTGCGAAACATATACGAAGCTATTGCGAAACATCTTTTAATTATGGAAAAACAACACAATAAAATTATTCTTACTTCATTCCACTCTTGATGTTTTTCCATCATTCAAAATGTAAGCAATTGATTATAGGCGATTATATATTTCCCATATTGCATAGCGTAAGCACACAAATAACAATCATTAACACGATCAAGGGTGGCAAGAAAGTAGTACGCGCAGTGGAGGACATTCCTGTGAAGATATCCCACCAATGATAAGCTGAAGCCTGTTGTACTAATTTAGCGGCATGCACTACTTCCCCTTTTACTACCATAGTTGACACCAAGAGACTGGAAATCTTAGACGCATGTGACTTGATGAGTTTTTGGATGTCTGTAGAACTCTCCAATGCGCATTTGAATTGTTCCAGAGACACTGACCAGGGGGAGCGTAGTACCTCCCACTGGACCGCAGTCAACCTGCGGGACTCCGAATAGTTAGTCAAACGATACGTCATGTTTCCCCAGCGCCATATGTGTACATCTTGAAGGCATCCTACAAAAGGAACCGAAGGTACTTGTGAGTTATTTTGTGTTGTAGCCACACAGAGAGTATGCGGTCCAACTTGCCACATCATCTCTCTGGCTGGCTCCCTAGTCCAATCACAAAGTACAACCTCTGAGTCGGTTAGGCACGGATTCGAGTACGCATGTTGTAATCTGCAAGCCAACCCTTGGTCTGTTAAATCACATAAATCTGATTTAAAGCTTTTGTTGGTTTTTGGTTCAAACCACTCTCCGTCCATGTGTAAAAACCAATATCCACTTGTCGTTATAACAGGCAAAACCTGATATTTACAAACCACCTTTGTTGTCGTCACGTTGTACTGGGTCCAATACCCCGTACATTTATTTTTGTTACATTTGGTGTGTTCGGGATGTAATGTCAACCACAAAGAGTCGGAAATGTTCCAAACCTTCCGCCACTCTTGATAATTTCCTGACGTAACTATCCTTAGAAACGACTCCTTTTGAGCCGCAGCGTGTAGAGTTTGAATACTACATACTGTCCAGCTACTCTGTTCTGTCAAGTTCTGAAGCATGTTCTCTGCTTCGTCGCATAATTTGATATCCCAATTAAACACTGTTTTCCAAAGTTTTGCATTTTCTTTTTGTCCCACCAGAGCTTTAGGAAGGCAAACCCCTATTTGATGCAAGGCCCTGGCAGAGTGTTCTCCAGTATTGGACAGCATGGTCCTAGTTACCTCATTATCAGCAGTATTTGCCAATCCCAATACGGTTCCCGTTCCCCCCAACAAAGTATCATACCATGCCCTTTTTATTCTGTTACATATCGGAATCGGGGGAAAGTGAATTGTCCAGTATATCTTGGTTTCAACCACTGCTTGAGCTAGGTGTGTACAGGTGTCAAGAATTGGAGTCAAGTGTGTTTGAATGACCGTGACCACATACCCCCACCTCAAGTCACCATCATCCCCAACCTCCCAGATGGTGAAATCCTCTTCTGCAATTGCCGTCCAAGTCGTTCCTCGATGATATCCCGATGAACTGGCTTGTCTCGCACGCATGACCTTCGGTCATTCCCCAGGAGAGTCGGACCATGGCACCAACGGCAAGGAGGCAGATGACCCAGTCATTTCCAATTCCTCGGCGCCGGATGTCCTCCACCTCTGCGTCCTCCCGTCGAGGGTCGTCCAATCAGCAGCTCCCACTTCAACAAGCACCCACCAAGCTGCAACAGATATGGTTACCACTATTGACAAAAGAAAACATGATTAGTATTCTCTCATGTAACATTTGTTCACGGGTACGTTCACCCATTTTTCCTCTCCTTGATATAAAACACTGACTGTGGCATCAGACCCCTGAGCTATAATTTCCGCAGCTCGAGGAGGTCCTGATTGCATTTTCCCCAAAGATATGGGAAACGGTGTCATTTTTACCTTTCCCACCAATATTGTCTGCACATCAATTCCTGTTCCAAATTGAAATTTACCTATTCTCAAATACAAAGTCATTCCAGCCAGGATGTCCATTCCAATTATCCACTCTGGGATGGGGGTGACGACCACTTCAAATTTCCATATTGGCATTTTCCCAATTTTCAATGGAAGAATTACTGCTTTTCCATTTACAATTTGTCCCCCCAATCCTCGCAGTGGAACATTTTCACCCTTCATTTTATCAGGGTTTCCATGTCCAATTGAACATGGGGTCTGATGTCCCCAACTGACCATCGATTGATAATTTTGTTCTGGCTGGTTGACTGAGTTTGTCCTCCATCCTAGCTGAGGAGGTCAAAGGTACGTGACCTCTTGTCCTTATTTTTCCCCTTACTCTTGGGTTTCGCTCGGCCCTTTCTCACAGCAGCCACATAGCTGGGGCCTCTTGTGTCTACTAGCATGTCGTCGCTTGAGTCTGTATCTTTTTCTTCCTCTTCTTCATCCTCAAATGCATCCAAGGGAGGGGCTGTTGGTTGAGCTGCCGGCGTCATCATTCCCTTTATGATGGTGGCCAGCTGAGCAATTTCTGATTTTCCCTTTGATCCCCTGCTCAAGCAATTTACATTCAATCCCCTTTGTTTCCATCTTGCAGCCAAGGCACTTGTGGGTAGCCCGTCAATTTCTTCTGCCGGTACTCCCGCTACAATGAGTGCTTTCCACATTTCCCGCCTACTACTCCCGGCTTCGGGCGGTTTCACGCGCGGTCGTTTGCAATCTGTTTCGGACCTGTAATTCTCAGGGCAAGGCTGATGTACTGTGTCTCCCCAATCTCCCAAAGTCGCCAACTCCAACAAGCGCGTTTTTACGTCACTGAAGCTGTTATCGACGGCTCCTAACAAAATGGTAAATATCGCAGACCTGTAGTGGGGGGGTGCGTCTCGAATCATTGCATCACGCACCACCTTTGGCACTGCTGTTTCGTCAATAAAAGCATGACCCGCTCGCGATATCGATTCGCGCGTACACAATCTCCCCATCCTGTGAATTGCGTCGCGGATGGTTACCAAAGGCCCTTTGATCTCGGGCCAATCATGCCACGTTGGATACACAGATTGCGCTGTTATAGCATACAAGGCAAATAGCGAAAAAGAATCACCTGCCGCCATTGCTCTCCCGTTTGCACGAAACTCGGCATTCATTCGAGAATCTGAACTCAAGCCTCCAAATCGCGAAAAGTCCTCTGAGTCAAGTTCTATGGCGTCAGCTCCTTCCTCATACATCCGCCTGAGCCAAGAATCAGCTGGTTCTCCCTGCTTTTGTCGATACTTTGATGTTAAATGGGCTATCTCTTCCTGAGAGAAGTCCTCTTTTGTTATCGTCATTCTGGGCGGCGGCTGAGGCTGTTCTATTCGCCTCATTATAGGGTTTCCTTCCCTATCAACTATAGGTACATTATTCTCATCTCCCTGTTCTTCAAAGACAGGCAAGACAACATGCTGTTCCTCCCGTCTCCGCGAGATCGGTTTAACTTGGAGATGTCCAAGTTGTGGATACAGCGGTTGAGGTTTCATTTCCCCGCCATATTGCATGTCGCCATCTCCCCATATGTCGCCATTCCATCCCTCTGGCTCCCAGTCTTCCTGGAGTGCCACAGCGAAAGAGCGGACCTGTTTTGGGTCGATGCGACGCGGTCTTTTGTTACTTTTCTCGCGCGCCATAGAAGAAATAAAAGCCACTGATTTCTCTAAGATTTTCTGCGCTTTAGCTTGGTCAGATTCAAGCGCTTTTATATTCTCTTCAAGTTGCGTTATCTTTTTATCTTTTTGCATTTCAGAAGCGCACACTTTATCCAAAGCCATTGTTCTTTCCTTCCAGGCTTCGGCAAAAATCCACAACATCTCTCGGACGCCACCCAGCGGGGCTTTGTCCCTCACATCCACCCTGCTTAACATGCGCTGTAGCAGCGGTGGAGTTACCAAGAGGATTTCTCCTATCCACGGCTTAGGGCGTCCCCCGTACCGTCTAAGGAGTTTCCCTATTTCTTCAAATCCAAGGCTCTCCCAGTCGGAGACGCCATCCTCATTGGGAGCCACCTCCGCTCCCTTCTCCGTTTTACCCTTAAAACTCGAGGCCACTTCCGCCTCCTTCACAATTTTTCTCTTAAAGCAACAAGCCATTTCTGAATGTATTCTCCACGATCCTGCCGACAACGCCAAAAATGTTTTAAAACATTTCTGATACCTCGCTCAGGAGTTTGGTATCAAATTTTAATAGGTTCGTCGGAGATAGGCACTCAGAAATGAAGACAAGACACACTTCTGGCTACCAACAATTGGCACTTTATTGGTCCCACACAGAAATGGTAACACAAGCACAAGCACAAATCACGTGGTATGAAGCTAAGTAAGTCAAAAGACCAGCAGTCCAGTCTAATTGAGATAAAAGCATGGATGAGCATTTCCTGGGCTGCTTGACATATACAAGATTTCACTCTAGAAATGTTCTTCAGATGGTAGAAGGCAGTTTTTATGATTGATTTGATATGATTATTGAAAGTCATGTCGGATTCAATCAGAACACCAAGGTTTCGGACTTGGTCTTTGGTTTTTAAAGATAGAGAGTCCAGGTGTTTACTAACAGTAATTCTCTTTTCTTTATTGCCACAAACAATTGTCTCAGTTTTGTTGTGCTTTAGTTGATGAAAAGTTTGGCTCAGCGAGTTATCTGATTTAGACTGTGGCACAATACCTCAATTGAACTGTAGTCATCTGGAGACACTGCTAAATATAACTGTGTGTCATCTGCATACCTATGGTAGGCAAAATTAAAGTTTTGAAGAATTTGACCCAAGGGTGGCATATACAGGCTGAACAGGATAGGTCCAAGAACTGCCCCTTGAAGGACCCCATAGGTCATTTCCATTTGCTGAGACCGAGTACATCCAATGGTCACAAAGTAGCTCCTTTCCTCCAGGTCGGACCTAACCATTTAAGGACTGTTCCGTTTAGTCCTACCCACGTTTCCAATCTGTTGAGCAGTACATTGTGATCTACCTTATCAAAACCCGGGCTGAGATCCAACAAGACCAAAATTGACACCGTTCCTGAGTCAGTATTCAAACTCATATCATTTAGCACTTTGATAAGAGCAGATTCTGTCCTGTGATAAGTTCGGAAAGGTGATTAAAATTTGTCAAAAAGTCAATTTAAACTAAAAAAATTGCTGAGTTGATTGAAAATAACGTTCTCAAGAATCTTGGCTATGAACGGGAGAGTTGAGATGGGTCTATCGCTTGCTGGAATCGTCCAGTGCTCTGTTTTTTAGAAGAGGCTTAACAGCAGCTACTTTAAGAGCTTTGCGAAACTCGCCAGACTGAAGTGAGCAATTGATTATTTGCTGCAAATCAGGTAGCACTGAATTCACAATAGTTTTGAAAAAGTCAGATGGTATTGAGTCGAGACAGCTCATTAATGGTTTCAACTGCTGAACAGGTTTCTCAACAGTTTTTTGGTCAACTGTATCAAATTCTGACAAGTTAGTTTTTCTCTGGGTGGCTTCAGATGTGAGATCATTCTATCTTTTTGCTGATTTGAGCTGACATTTGACCTGATGGATTGTATTTCTTCAATAAAATAACATGGAAACTCATTGGATTTGTCAACTGTTACGAGTTCTGGATCTATCTGACTCGGTGGGGGGTTGTTAGCTTGTCACCCACAGCAAAACAAAAAAAGTTCCAAAATCATCTTGTAGTTTTTTCATTCAGTACTTTTTTACTCTTAAGTACTCTGACCACTACTATTTTTTACTTGAGTCATACTATCCTAAAGTAGGAGTACCCTTACATGAGTAAGATAGTTGCCTACTCCACCCACCTCTCATAAGAGAACCCCACCTTTGGCCACTTCCCAGCTCACATCGCAGCGACCCCCGATGGGCACTCTCACAGGTGGTGAGCCCATGGGAACAGGGACCCATGTTACACTTTCGGGCTGTGCCCGGCCGAGCCCCATGGGTGGAGACCCAGCCACTGGGTGCTCGCCTTCGAGTCCGACCTCCAGGCTTGGCTCCAGAGGTGGCCCCGGTGACACGCGTTTGAGCAAGGGAAATCGAGACACTCGATAGGGGTGTTGGAGTTGTAATTTATTTTCATCATATTACTTAATATACAGCAATAACTGTCCTCTAATAATTTTCATGACATAATTTTAGATGTCAGAAAATTCAGACAAAGTGCACTAGAAGTTGATTTCTGTCATTTGGCAGCTTTCCGTTTTATATGATGGTCTTATGTCTTTTCTACTCAGGCTTTGCTTGATGTAGCAGCCAATGAGGGCTGGCTTGTTACAGCTTTAAGCATCTGCAACCTAGTGCAGATGATTGTCCAAGGCCGCTGGCTGCATGATTCTTCAATACTGACGCTGCCACATTTGGAACAACGGTACCTCTGCATGTTCAGGTAAGCATTACATTCATCATCTGACTATTCAGACCACCTTTGCACTTTTTCCAAACAAGATTTACTTGACATTATCGATCTGTAGTAAGAAATATTTTTTTATTAACCCGTGTCCTCCTCTTTGTTTTTCATTTTTCTCATTTTTTTCTGTACTTTTCCACAAGCGTCCTCAAGGCAAATAATGCATCTGTGGTACTCTTTCTAGGCATGAAACCATACTGTTCCTCGCAAATACTTACTTCTGATCTGAGTCTAGGCTCCACTACTCTTCCCCATCGATTCATTGTGTGGCTCATCATCTTTATTCCTCTGTAGTTTCCACAGTTCTGAACATCGCCTTTGTTCTTAAAAATGGGGAGTAGCACACTTTTCCTCCATTCTTCTGGCATCTTCTCTCCTGATAGTATTCTATTGAATAAGTTAGTCAAAAACTCCACAGCCACCTCTCCAAATTGCTTCCATACCTCCATGGGTATGTCATGAGGACCAAACTGTCTTTCCATTTTTCATCCTGTTCAGTGCCTTTCTAACTTCCCCCTTAGTAATCATTGCCATTTCTTGGTAATTCACGCTTGCCTCTTCTACTCTTCCTTCTCTCCCATTTTTTTCATTCATTAACTTTTCAAAGTACTCTTTCCATCTACTTAGCACACAACTGCCATCAGTCAACATATTTCCATCACTATCCTTAATCACCTTTACTTGCTGCACATCCTTCCCATCTCTATTCCACTGTCTGGCCAGCCTGTAGAGATCCTTTTCTCCTTCTTTTGTAGCCAATCTGGTGTACATGTCATCATATGCCTCTTTAGTCTTCACCACCTCTACCTTTGGCCTACGACACATCTCATTGACTCTTCAGTCTTCTCCGTGTCCCACTTCTTCTTTGCTAATCTCTTTCCTTGAATGACGTCCTGTATTTTCTACCCTTTCCTACCAGAAGACACCCCAAGTACTCTCCTGCCTGCCTCTCTGAAAACCTTGGCAGTAGTATTCTAGTCTTCTGGGAGGTCTTCCTGTCCATCTAGAGTCCGTCTCACCTCTTTCTGAAAAGCCACACAACATTCTTCCTTTCTCAACTTCCACCACCTGATTCTCTGTTCTACCTTTTGTTCTTAATCTTCCTACCCACTACCAGAGTCATTTTACACACCACAATCCTATGCTGTTGTGCTGCACTCTCCCCCACCACGACCTTACAGTCAGCAACCTCCTTCAAATTACATCATCTGCACAAAATCTAATCCACCTGCGTGCTTCTACTTCCGGTCTTTAGGTCACTCTATGTTCCTGTCTCTTCTGGAAATAAGTGTTCGCCACGGCCAGTTCCATCCTTTTTTGCAAAGTCCACCATCATCTGACCATCAAAGTTCCTTTGCTGGATGCCATACTCACCCATCACTTCTTCATCGCCCCTGTTTCCTTCACCAACATATCCATTGAAATCTGCACCAATCACAAGTCTCTCTCTGACTGGGATGCACAGGACTACTTCGTCTAGTTCCTTCCAGAATTTCTCTCTCAACTCGAGGTCACATCCTACCTGTGGGGCATAGCCACTAATCACATTATACACAATACACTCAATTACAAATTTCATCCTCATCACTCGATCTGATACTCTTTTCACCTCCAAGACATTCTTAGCCAGCTCTTCCTTTAAAATAACCCCTACTCCATTTATCTTCCCATCTATTCCATGGTAAAATAATTTAAACCCAGCTCCTAAACTTCTAGCCTTACTCCCTTTCCACTTGGTCTCTTGGATGCAGAATATATCAACCTTTCTCCTCGTCATCATGTCAACTAACTTTTCCTGTCATAGTCCCAACATTCAAAGTCCCTACACATAGCTGTATGGTCTGTGCGTTTCTCTTCTTCTGGTGACTAAATCGCTTGCCTCCTCGTTTTTTGCCTTTGACCTACATTATCTGAAGTTCTACCTACACCTTGATTAACAGTGCTGGCGGATGGGTATGCTTAGGCTGTGCCACGACCTATCCGTTATGGAGTTTGTTTGATGAACGCTTATATATGTTTGGCACAGTTTTACGCCGGATGCCCTTCCTGACGCAACCCTCCGCATTCATCTGGGCTTGGGACCAGCCCACAGGTCGCACAATATTGTGTTCTCCAAAGGGCTGCAGAAAGTCAAACAAGCAATCAATCAAACAAACAAAGTCACCACATCGATGAAAAAATTCACATACAAACTTAATCTATGTTAAAGTACAAATAGAAGCAGTCAAATAAACAAAGTCAGCACATGAGTAACACAATTCACAAACTACCTAGTCTATGTTAAAGTTAAAGTTAGAAGGGGATGTGGATAAAGTTCAAGTATTGAAAAATGTAAAGGATATGTAGCTTTAAAGGATATGGGGATGAAAGAGATTCAAATCAATGGCTCTCCTCCAGTAGTTTTAGATTGAGTCGTCCTCACGATCCTCATTGTACAAATTGTGTTGGTTGAACAAGATTATGCAGTTACTCACGTTCGGTGCCTCTTCGTATTGTAACATATCTGTTATTACATATATTACTGGCACTCTGGATTAAGTGAAACATTACATTAATAAATTCCTTGATTGTGTACTGGTTTTGGAGTTAAAGTCATGAACTGGTAAATGGTCTTTATAATTTGCATGTATAAATGCCCTCCCATTGTCCATACAAAGATATGATGTTTCTTCTAAAAGACCTATGTAAGAACTTCTTAAATGAAAGACGTGGACAGTTAAATGAGGCGTTTTGTCCTCAAACTGTCCCATGTTGACGTGTAACTAATTTGTGTGTTTTTATAATACTTTTGAACACTTTGCTTTATAAAATTCAGGAAATGGTCAAACCAGAACGGAGGGGGTAGGACAGGATCCGACAGCGGACCAATTGAAGGGCTTCCTGAGCTGATAACTGTCTGCAGTGGAAAGGAAAGGATTTTTAAAGCAATTGTTGGAGATGAGTTTCCTTCAAGTCATGTTACTCAGGTAAAATCTGTTTACAACAGTACTAATTTATAATGTATCTTTTTTTCCTTAATCAAAAAGACTTGTTTTTATAAGCATGTGGTTGTTGCAGATTGTGCCCCAGGCCTCAGAATAAAAAATGCCCACCCTACCTTTGTGTTTTACTTTGAAAATTGACCAGGTCTTCTCCACCAAAACAGCTGCGTGTCTCAATTGAGACTGCAAAGAACACTTATGTTTCCGGTCCGAGCAGGCTGGCTCATGGAGGCAGAGCACAAAGAAAGAAATTATTGTATAAACTAATTTAGTTAACTACTTTTATAGGAAAGATTTATTTGTTGTCGAAGAAATTTTCGCAAACAAAACATATCAGGAGTTGTACTGAAAATACGGGTTTACCGAAACAGTTCATTCTCACGCACAAAGTCTGCTCTGATACAGATAAGGTTGTCCTGCTTGACACAGGCAGGACTACTTATACAGAGTTAAAGGTATTCTCTCATTGAGGAGCTGTGCAACTGCAGTCTGGTCTGGCTTCCTACTCTGACACCCACTTGTGCATCGCAGTCACAGTGGATGCGCCACCAACGGCGAAGGAGGAAGCAGAAGGGTGGCGAGCATTCATATAATGCAGGTCAAAGCAGGTTTGTATGTCTCCAGTGGTACATCTACTTACGAAATTGATCTGTTCCAGAGGTCGTTTCGTAACTTGAATCTTTTGTAAGTAGAAACTGATTTTACATGGAAATACCCTTATCTGTTCCAAAACAATTTCCTCATTTTCAGGTTTAACCTCGACTCCAATCCTCTCAAAATCCCTTGGAGGAACAGCTTGAGGCCACATGCACGCATATTTTTCAATAATTTCTTGTTTTGTTTTGCCGGACAAAACAATTCTCATCTTCTTACTGGCACTGGCGATCAATTTCTTGGGGCCCATAGTGGAAAAAAGATGAATAAATGCGCAAAGTTGTACAGTGCGAGTGTGCGCAAGCGTATGACAGTGGATTCGGTGGCGAACATACAGTATGTCCTCATGGGTAAATATTGACGTCCCTCCTAGCCAATGTGATGCCAGGAAGATGCTCCTGTGATAGCCAATGGGAGAGCAGCTCTCTTACTCAGCTGTAGTGAGGTGTGCCGTAGGTGTGACAAAAATTTTAGGTGGAGGTGGGACTGCATCAGGGATTAGATTTGCGCCCCTTCCTGTTTATGGTGGTGATGGAATAGTTCGCAGATAACATTGTAATATGGAGTGAAAGTAAGGAGCAGGTAAAAGAACAGTTTGAAAGGTCAAAGCATGCACTGGAAAGGAGAGGAATAAAGATTAGCCAAAAAAAAGGTAGAAGGTGTATGAATAAGGTGGATGGAAAGGGAAAGGGCAGAAGAGAGCGCAAGGATGGACGACTTCAAGTGCTTGGGGTCAACAATCCAGACCATTGGTGAGTGTGGCAAGGAAGTAAAGAAACCGGTCCAAGCAGTTTGGAACCACTGGCGGAAGGTGTGATGTGTGTTATGTGACAGAAGTGTCTCTGCTAGGATGAGGGGCAAAGTTTATAAAACATTGGTGAGGCAAGCTATGACGTACGGATTCGAGACAGTAGCACTGAAGAGACAGGAAGCAGAGCTGTAGGTGGCGGAATTGAAGATGGGGTCTCTCTAGGAGTGAGCAAGTAGGATAGGATTAGAAATGAGTTCATTAGAGGGACAGCCAATGTTAGATGTTTTGGTGACAGTTAAAAGGAGCAGACTTCAATGGTTTGGACGCATCCAGAGGGTAGAGAGAGAGTATATTGGTTGAAAGCTCGTGAGGATGGAGCTGCCACCCAAAAGAGTGAGAGAAAGACCAAAGAGAAGGTTGATGGATGTTTCAAGGGAAGACATGGTGTTAGAAAGGAGCATGGAGGAAATAGATGATGCACTGTGGTGACCCCAAAGGGGACAAGTCAAAAGGAATAGAAGCTTAAAGACACAGACCACCAAGTGGTGATCGGTCTCTGTCCAAAACATGCAGCTATAAGTTCCCAAAACATGCAGCTATAAGTTCAATGAGATGACCAGTAAATCGATCACTGCGGCCCCAAGTGTCCTGGTGTCAAGTACACATGTGGACACCTTTATGTTTGAACATGGTGTTCGTTTATCCGTTTTGTGCACACCAGTCCAATAACAGAACATCACTTGGGTTCTGATCGGGGGTAGGGGAGTGTGTTCCTCTGAATTACCCCCTTCTAGGCTGACTGTCATTGCCCACAATAGTATTGATGTCCCCGGGCAGAACGATGGAGTCCCCAGCAGGAGTCCTCTCCATCTTCCTTTCCATGGACTCCAAAAACGGTGGGTACTCTGAAATATTTGGTGCATAGGCACAAACAACAGTCAGGACCTGTCCCCTCACACAAAGGTTGAAGGAGGCTCCCCTCTTAACCACCTGGGTGAACCCCAACATACAGCCACCAAGCCAGGGAACAATTGTGCCACACCTGTTGTACACCTTACCGTGGACAACTCTAGAGTTGGAGAGAGTCCAACTCCTCTCAAAAGGATTGGTACCAGATTCCAAGCTATGCGGGTGGGTGGGGTGTGGGGGTGGGAAGCTCGACTACATGTAGTTTGAACGTCTGTATCTCACACACCAGCTCGTGCTCCTTCCCTGCCAAAGAGGTAATATTTCACATTCTAGTTTCTGTTGCTGGGGATCAGATCGCCAATATTGCAGTTTTAATTGATAGTATACAAGGCATGTGATTCCGCACTTGCACACATGGATACAATTGCAAAGAAAAACCATGCACAGTCTTGCTTTTGTGATCCCAGATCCCTCCAGGATCCCCAATTACAGCTCCACTGACTGGATTTACTGCACCAATCTTAGTGTTATTGCAGGAGTAAAGAGGGTGACCTAATCCCAAGAATCATGGTTGCCTCTATTCCTCATCATTCCTCATTATTGTAGCGCCTTTAGGTGAAGCGCCACAGTGGTGATAGCATTGCCTCTTGCCCTCCATTCAGCTACAAATTTTAGAAACTCTTCTATGACGTCAGGTCACAATCAAAACAACAAGAGTGCAAACTACATAGAAAGGAGTGTAATGGGCACTTTTAAAAAAAGCGAGCATTTTCGCCCTGTCGTTTCTTTTTTTTTTTAATGTGCCCATTACGCGCATTTCCATGGAGTTTGAGCTTTTATTGTTTTGAACTGCCACGCTGCTTCCGCGTTGCCCACTTTTAGGAGTGATGACACTTTTCTTTTAAAAGCAGCTGCATGACTAGCCCTTGTAGTTGACATTTTTGGTTTTAAGTTAAATATAATGCACGGGCAGGCTTTTCTGATGTTTGGTACAGTAGCAAAAAATATGCTACGCTAATGATCGTAAATTGCAAAACTCCCATGAGCAGGTCAAGGAGCTCAGGTTGATGGCGCACATTACTGTAATACATATACAGTGAAGAAAATATTTCAACACCCTGCTATATTCCAAGTTCTCCCACTTAGAAATCATGGCGTGGTCTGAAATTTTCATCGTAAGTGCATGTCCACTGTGAAAGAGAGAATCTAAAGAAAAATCCAAAAATCATAATGTATGATTTTTTTTTTTAACAATTTATTTGTGTGATACAGCTGCAAATAAGTATTTGAACACCTGAGAGAACCAATGTTAATATTTGGTACAGTAGGCTTTGCAGTTACAGAGGTCAAACGGTTTCTGTAGTTGTTCACCAGGTTTGCACACACTGCAGGAGGGATTTTGGCCCACTCCTCCACACAGATCTTCTCGAGCTAACAGAGCTTCTGGACTGTCGCTGAGAATCACGGAGTTTCAACTCCCTCCCAAGATTTTCTATTGGGTTTAGGTCTGGAGACCACCTAACCAAGCCAGAACGTTGATATGCTTCTTACGGAGCCATTCCTTGGTTTTCCTGGCTGTGTGCTTCGGGTCATTGTCATGTTGAAAGACCCAGCCACAACCCGTCTTCAGTGCTTTGACTGAGGAAAATGGGCGTTACCCAAAATGTCACAATACATGGCCGTGGTCGTCCTCTCCTTAATACATTGCAGTCGTCCTGTCCCATGTGCAGAAAAACACCCCAAAGCATGATGCTACCACCCCCATGCTTCACAGTAGGGATGGTGTTCTTGGGATGGAAGTCATCATTCATCTTCCCCCAAACACGGTGAGTGGAATTATAACCAAACTGTTCCATTTTGGTCTGATCTGACCACAAAACTTTCTCCCATGACGCCTCTGTATCATGCAAATGGTCATTGGAAAACTTAAGATGGGCCTTGACATGTGCTGGTTTAATCAGGGGAACCTTCCATGCCATGCATGATTTCAAACCATGACGTCTAAGTGTATTACCAACAGTCACCTTGGAAACGGTGATCCCAGCTCTTTTCAGGTCATTGACCAATTCCTGTTGTGTAGTCTTGGGCTGATTCCCCACTTTTCTAAGGATCATTGAGACCCCACGAGGTGATATCTTGCATGGGGCTTGAAATTGACCATCATGTTTAGCTTCTTCCATTTTCTAATGATTGCTCCAACAGTGGGCCTTTTTTCACCAAGCTGCTTGGCAATTTCTCCGTAGCCATTTCCAGCCATGCGGAGTTGTACAATTTTCTCTGTGGTGTCTTTGAACAGCTCTTTGGTCTTGCCCATGTTACAACTTTGAGTCTTACTGATTGTATGGGGTGGACAGGTGTCTTTATGCAGCTAACAACCTCACACAGGTGCATCTGATTCAGGATAATACATGGAGTGAAGATGGACTTTTAAAGGTGGGCTATCAGTTCTTTGAGGGTCAGAATTCCCTCTAATAGGTGTTCAAATACTTATTTGCACCTGTATCACACAAATAAATGGTTAAGAAATCATACATTGTGATTTCTGGATTTTTCTTTTTCGATTATCTCTCTCACAGTGGACATGCACCTACGATGAAAATTTCAGACCCCACCATGATTCCTAAGGGGGGGAGAACTTGCAATATAGCAGGGTGTTCAAATGCTTACTTTGTTCACTGTATTTTCATATATTTTTCAGTGACATGACACAACCTTTTACATAGTATGCAGTGTCCCAATATATTGTGTGCCCCTCATGCGAGTTTGGTTATAACACGCTGCACAGAAAATCTTTGCTGTGTGTCATGTCGCCAAAAGTACAACAATACTGAAAACTCCTGCGTGAGGCTTTTTTTCCCCTACTACCCAGTGCATCATAACCATAATCATGTCTTAGGCATATCCAGTGCCTTGTGAAAGTATTCAGCCCCCTTGATTTTTTTCGACCTTTTGCCACATTTCAGGCTTCAAACATAAAGATGTAAAATTTTCATTTTTTTTTTGTCAAGTATCAACAACAAGTGTGACACAATCATGAAGTGGAACAAAATTTATTAGATATTCTATTCTTTAATAACACACAAAAAAATGAAAAGTGGGGCGTGCAATATGATTCGGCCCCTTTACTTTCAGTGCAGCAAACTCGCTCCAGAACTTCAGTGAGGATCTCTGAATAATCCAATGTTGACTGATGATGATAAACAGAATCCACCTGTGTGTAATCAAGTCTCCGTATAAATGCACCTGCTCTGTGATGGTCCCAGGGTTCTGTTTAAAGTGCAGAGAGCACTATGGAGACCAACGATCACACCAGGCAGGTTCAAGATACAGTTGTGGAGAAGTGTAAAGCCGGATTTGGATACGATTTTGTAAAAAATTTTGGAAAAAAGATTTCCTAAGCTTTAAACATCTCAAGGAGCACTGTGCCAGCAATCATATTGAAATGGAAGGCCTATCAGACCACTGCAAATCTACCAAGACCCGGCCGTCCCTCTAAACTTTCACCTCGAACAAGAAGACTGATCAGAGATGCCACCAAGAGGCCTATGATCACTCAGGATGAACTGCAGAGATCTACAGCTGAGGTGGGAGAGTCTGTCCGTAGGACAACAATTAGTCGTACAGTGCACAAATCTGGCCTTTATGGAAGAGTGGCAAGAAGAAAGCCATTTCTCAAAGACACGCCAAACATGTGAAAGAAGGTGCTCTGGCCAGATGAAACCAGAATTGAACTTTTTGCCCAGAATGCAAAATTATATGTTTGTCGTAATAGCAACACAGCTCATCACCCTGAACACACCAACACCACTGTCAAACGTGATGGTGGCAGCCTCATGGTTTGGGCCTGCTTTTCTTCAGCAGTGACAGGGAAGATGGTTAAAATTGATGTGAAGATCAATGGAGCCAAATATAGGACCATTATGGAAGAAAACCTGTTGGAGTCTGCAAAAGACGTGAGACTGGGACAGAGATTTATCTTCCAACTGGACAATGATCCAAAACATAAAGCCAAAACTACAATGGAATAGTTCACAAATAAACATATCCAATTATTAGAACGGCCAAGTCAAAGTCCAGACCTGAATCCAGTCGAGAATCTGTGGGCAGAGGTGACGACTGCTGTTCACAAACGCTCTCCATCCACCCTCACTGAGCTTGAGCTGTTTTGCAAGGAAGAATGGGCAAAAATTTCAGTCTCTCAATGTGCAAAACTGATAGAGACATACTCCAAGCGTCTTGTAGCTGTAATTGCAGCAAAAGGTGGTGCTACAAAGCATTAATGCAATGGGAGCGAATAATATTGCACATGCCACTTTTCAGTGTTTTTATTTGTTAAAAAAGTGTAAAATAGCCAATAAATTTCGTTACAATTCACGATTGTGTCCCACTTGTTGTTGATTCTTGACAAAAAAAAATAATCTTATATCTTTATATTTGAAGCCTGAAATGTGGCGGAAGGTTGAAGAAATCAACAGGGCCAAATGAAAAGAAAATTTGACAGGGCACTGTACAAGGAAATGTTCACCTCCTGTCTGCAGCACTTTGCTGCTGTACAAGGGCCATCAGAAAAATAGATGGCACTGGAGGTGATTCTAAGTCTTTCTCAAAATACGCCAGTTCTGAGTGATCAGCACAATTTTGAATGCTTACTAGGCAGCCACAGCTAACCAAGTTTGTTGCAGTCGATTGACTTTCCGTATTCACTGGTCGTGTCTTCCCTTTTCACTTGGAAAGCCAAAGAACAAACTCTTGGGCTGCCTGAGCAATTTGTAACACCAAATGTCACACAATAAACCATCTTGATATTGTTAAATCATATGACAACAATTATACAAGTATGGGAACAACAACTTGGATCAATTAGCACACAACAACGAATGAACAGGATGATTGTCTTGTGTGTCACAGCACCGTAGAGAGTCGAAGACAGTATGCTTCGGGATACGAAGCGCAGAAGGTGCATTCTGCATCATATTTTTCAATTTAACTGCTGTATATCTGCTATATAATCACTTTGAAATGGTAGATGTTTCTCAGAATCAGAATCAGGTTTATTGGCCAAGTGTGTAAAAACACGAGGAATTTTTCTCCGGCAGTCAGTGCTGCCCTGGTATGACATTCAGAACAAAGAACAACAAAGCAACCTAAAGAAAGAACAAGAGACCTTTCTATTTATAGGAACTATTTCTCATAATAGTCATGCAAGATGTAAAATCTTCATTTAGGACAGGTAAGAGAATTGTGTCAACGTCCCACATTCTGTTTAGCTCGTACAAAGTGCCTTTACCTGTTCGCAGTTCCTGTTATAAATCAGTGCAATGACAATTGTGCAAAGGGAGCAGTTTAAAGTGACGAATCATGCAATTACTAATACTAATATATATTGGACCAGCAGGATGTGGAAAAAAATCCTAGGTTCGCTGATGAAGGATTTAATGACTTTCTAAAGGGTTTCTACAGTAATGAACACAAATTTGAAAATCTTTGTCATCTAACCATTGAGAATATTTTCAACATACTCGTACAATTGCAAAGAATTGGGGGATTTGATCTGTGCTCTACAATATGATATAAAGTTGGCTATTTGGTTTTCTCATTCTTTGCCCACTATCGGGGGACGGTTGAAAATGATAAAAGGATCTTTTGTCTTTAAAAGATTTCTTACTCTCTAAATACCGCACTTGCCCCTGGTTCAGACACAGTAACACTATTATTGTGACCTTTTTATATTACTCTTTGGTCAGATGTGGGATTTCCTCAGTCATCTTCCTGTACTCGAGGTTGCATTGAGTGTCAAGGGATGGTGGGAGGCGAGCCAACAACAAACAGAATGCCATTTGCCTGCTACTGGAGCACACCTGAGAGGGGCCAGGAGCTGGCTGGATGTCCATGCTGACCAGGAGTATGTTTTGCAGGTGACACTGAGGCGCATCAACCAAGCACAGATGAGGGTTAGTATGTCAAAATACCCTATCAACTTGAAGTGCCCCTTCCTTGGTCTGTCAGATGCATTTATACACATGCGGATGGTGGACCAAGACAAAATGCTCTGTCTTGATTGGTCGACAAATAGTTGTCCACCATCTTCAATGTGTCAGTAGTCTTAATTCATTGATAGACAAAAAGCACATTAAAAATACTGGGGATTTTGACTGGAAGATTTGAAGCTGTTCCTTGTTTTAAGGTAATGTTAGCGCACTGCAGTGTAACTTGTTTTGTTAATTTTCTTAATTAGCAAATGACCTGCGTTGTTGCTGGTCTGGTATGCTGTCACAATAATTTAGCTTGTGCAGCACTCATCATTCTGCTTGGACCTCCTGTCGTGGAAACATGCATTGGTTTGTTCACTCAAGACGTCATTGCCAAAATCCATAGATTGTAATGCATATGTACAAGTTGGAGTAAGAAAGTTACATACGCTCCTCATGAAGATTCATCCATTTATCTACTACAGTTTTTCCAGGTTTAGGAATCAGTCTCCAGCCACCTCATCTGCCTCCTCTTAGTCTCCTATGATTGTAAAGGGTTCCTTCGCTACTTTGTGCTTCACTACTTTAGCCCCCCCCCCACCCCCACCCCCAAGACTAAAATTTGAAATTGAGGGTGTTATGTATAATGTGGTTAGCAGCTATGCCCCACAGGTAGGATGTGACCTAGAGTTGAAAGAGAAATTCTGGAAGGAACTAGATGAAGTAGTTCTGAGCATCCCAGACAGCGAGAGAGTTGTGATTGGTGCAGATTGTACCGGACATATTGGTAAAGGACACAGGGGCGATGAAGAAGTGATGGGTAAGCACGGCATCCAGGAAAGGAACTTTGAGGGACAGATGGTGGTGGACTTTGCAAAAAGGATGGAGATGGCTGTAGTGAACACTTATTTCCAGAAGAGGGAGGAACATATAGTGCCCTACAAGAGCGGAGGTATAAGCAAGCAGGTGGTTTATATTTTGTGCAGACGATGTAATCTGAAAGAGGTTACTGACTGTAAAGTAGTGGTAGGGGAGAGTGTAGCGCGACAGCATATGATGGTAGTGTGTAGGATGACTCGGGTGCTGGGTAGGAAGATTAAGAAGACAAAGGTAGAGCAGAGAACCATGTGGTGGAAGCTGAGAAAGGAAGAATGTTGTGCAGCCTTTCGGAAAGAGGTAAGACAGGCTCTCGATGGACAGCAGAAGCTCGCGGAGACTGGACAACGACAGCCAAGGTAATCAGAGAGACAGGCAGGAGAGTACTTGGTGTGTCTTTTGGTAGGAAAGGGGAGAACGAAACTTGGTGGTGGAACCCTAAAATACAGGGAGTCATACAAGGAAAGAGATTAGCAAAGAAGAAGTGGGACACTGAGAGGACTGAGGAGAGGCGAAAGGAGTACATCGAGATGCAACGTAGGGCAAAGGTAGAGGTGGCAAAGGCTAAACAAGAGGCGTATGAAGACATGTACACCAGGTTGGACACGAAAGAAGGAGAAAAGGATCTCTACAGGTTGGCCAGACAGAGGGATAGAGAAGGGAAGGATGTGCAGCAGGTAAGGGTGATTAAGGATAGAGATGGAAATGTGTTGACTGGTGCCAGTAGTGTGCTAAATAGATGGAAAGAATACTTTGAGAAGTTGATGAATGAAGAAATTGAGAGAGAAGGAAGAGTTGAAGAGGCAAGTGTGAAGGACCAGGAAGTGCCAATGATTACTAAGGGGGAAGTCAGAAAGGCACTACAAAGGATGAAAAATGGAAAGGTAGTTGGTCCTGATGACATACCGGTAGAGGTATGGAAGCAATTTGGAGAGATGGCTGTGGAATTTTTGACCAACTTATTCAACAGAATACTAGCGGGCGAAAAGATGCCTCAAGAATAGAGGAAAAGTGTTCAAGTTCCCATTTTTAAGAACAAAGGGGATGTTCAGAGCTGTGGGAACTATAAAGGAATAAAGTTGATGAGCCACACAATGAAGTTATGGGAAAGAGTAGTGGAGGCTAGACTCAGGACAGAAGTATCTGCGAGCAACAGTATGGTTTCATCCCTAGAAAGAGTACCACAGATGCATTATTTGCCTTGAGGATGCTAGTGGAAAAGTACAGAGAAGGTCAGAAGGAGCTACATTGTGTCTTTGTGGATCTAGAGAAAGCCTATGACCGAGTACCAAGAGAGGAACTGTGGTACTGCATGCATAAGTCTGGTGTGGCAGAGAAGTATGTTAAAATAGTACAGGACATGTATGATGGCAGCAGAACAATGGTGAGGTGTGCCTTAGGTGTGACAGAGGAATTTAAGGTGTAGGTGGGACTGCATTAGGGATCAGCTCTGAGCCCCTTCCTGTTTGCAGTGGTAATGGATAGGCTTACAGATGAGGTTAGACTGGAATCCCCTTGGACCATGATATTCGCAGATGATATTGTGATATGCAGTGAAAGCAGGGAACAGGTGGAGGAACAATTAGAAAGATGGAGACATGCACTGGAAAGGAGAGGAATGAAGATTAGCCGAAGTAAAACAGAATATATATGCGTGAATGAGAAAAGTGGAGGGGGAAAAGTGAGGCTACAGGGAGAAGAGATAGTGAGGGTGGATGACTTCAAATATTTAGGTTCAACAATCCAGAGCAATGGTGAGTGTGGTAAGGAAGTGAAGAAACGGGTCCAAGCAGGTTAGAACACCTGGCGGAAGGTGTCTGGTGTGTTGTGTGACAGAAGAGTCTCTGCTAGGATGAAGGGCAAAGTTTACAAAACAGTGGTGAGGCCGGCTATGATGTACGCATTAGAGACAATGACACTGAAGAAACAACAGGAAGCAGAACTGGAGGTGGCAGAAATGAAGATGTTGAGGTTCTCGCTCGGAGTGAGCAGGTTGGATAGGATTAGAAATGAGCTCATTCGAGGGACAGCCAAAGTTGGATGTTTTGCTGACAAGGTTCGAGAGAGCAGACTTCGATGGTTTGGACATGTTCAGAGGCGACAGAGTGAGTATATTGGTGGAAGGGTGGTGAGGATGGAGCTGCCAGGCAAAAGGGCGAGAGGAAGACCAAAGAGAAGGTTTATGGATGTGATGAGGGAAGACATGAGGGCAGTTGGGGTTAGAGGAAGAAGCAGGAGATAGGCTAAGATGGCAAAAGATGACACGGTGTGGCGACCCCTAACGGGACAAGCTGAAAGGAAAAGAAGAAGACTTTTGCCCCCCCTTCAGGGGGGTGGTGGTGGGGGCAGCCAAATCACCATACAGTATTGCAGAAAGACGCATTGATACAAGGCACGTAATTGGTCCCCGACGCGACATCGACCAACGATGTGTGGATTTATCTCATGAGCTGATTGGTTGCACATCATCAAAGCCCCACCCGGCAAATTCCATTCCACCGTTTCCCTTGTCCTTCCTTTCCGCCATTTTCTATGCTGTTGACTGTCTGCATGATAACCTCTCATGTTCACAATGCTGCCAAAGTGCTGTGTTGATGCGAAAGCTTCCTTTGGAATGCCCAAGAAAAAGAGGAAGAGGAAGATGATGACGATCAGTGTAAAAGTAAAACTTTTGGATATGATCAAAGACTGGAGAAGTTATGCTTTTGTGGCACACCATTATGGCATGAATGAATCCATGGTGTGCTACATAAAATTCATAAAACCGCTTTTAATAAGGAAGTGAAACGTGTAGTGACTCTGCGAAATAATAGTATTGTTTGAATGGAAGCTGCTTTAGCTTTGCGGAGAGCGGATTTTAGAAAAACATCCCCGTGATGATAAAGAGGAAGATGAAGATGACAACCATCATCAAAACAGTAAAACTTTAGGACATGATAAAAGATGGCAAGTAAGTGTGGCTTGCGATTTATTAGAGACGTGCATGATAATAAGACATGTACATTGATGGTCACATTTGCGACATTGCAAGAGTCGACACGTGATGCCCATTTTCACCGCACCATATTGCCGGTCAAACAGAGCTTCTCGACATTGTGGGAGACATTCAACCGGAGGAGAATATTTACAATACCCGAGACCTGTTGTGCTGTTGGTTGTTGTTGGTTGCGATATTCATAGAGATCATTCTATGGAATACCAGCTGACAAGAACAGAAAATATTGATGTATTTCAGCAATTAAACATGATGGTGCCCAACCAAAATACACAGACGGCTGTGTCGCGATCGCTTCATTTCAGGTAGGAATTATTCTCCTCAATCTCAAATTACCAAGACGTATTTATAATTCCAAATTGGCTCATTTGAGAAAAATGTCTGTCGCAGAGGTTTACAGAGGTTAAGTGTGGCCGCAATTGCTTCCGTGTACGTTCCGTGGAAACGATTCCGTCCTTTCCCCCCCAATCATACTTAATGAATGCGAGTTTGTGGAAAGCCAGGGGTCATTTATTTAAATATTGGTATTTATATTGAATACTAGCTGAAAAGATCGATGGATTCCGGCAAAGGTTAACATGTGGCCGAACACGCATCCACTTTCATGAGCCGTCAACCCGTCACTATGTGGGATTTATTCCTGATGAGAACAGATCCAGCAACAAAGTACTTGTATGCGTCCAGACTTTTATACGCTTTCAAACTTTTCCGTGTAAATCTTGACTTGCGCAAAATAACAGTCCAATTTATTATCGGCGAAAACATTGACTTCGCCATTAAACACTGGTCCTCTATGCAGAGTTTATCAAATTTTTCCGCGTACCTTTGTTTTTTTTTCCACATTCTAAATGTCTAACAGTATCGGTCAGACAAGACTGTGGGCATTGTGCAATAAGATATTTTCGTGTCGTCTCCAACTGACTTAGCATTGAACAATGCTTTGTTAGACCGGCAATATGGCGAGGTAAACAAACGTCACATGATTTTATGACTATGCACGACCTCTATAGCGTGAATGAATCCACGGTGCGCTACATAAAATCCGCAAAACCACTTCAATAACTTTTAAGAAGGAAGTGAAACGTGGTGACTGCGAAATAGGAGGATTGTTTGAATGGAAGCTGTGTTAGCTTTCTGGACAGTGGATTGCAGAAAAACGGCCCGGTGACGACGACGAAAAAGATGATGATGATCAGTGAAAATGTAGTTTTGGATATGATCAAAGATGGCAGAACTTTCGCTTTTTGGCACGCCATTATGGGATGAATGAATTCACAGTGCACTTCATAAAATCTGTAAAACCGCTTCAATAACTTTTAATAAGAAAGCGAAACTGGTGGTGACCACAAAAAAAAAGATTTTTCGAATGGAAACTGTGTTCAGTTTGTGGATAGCTGATTGCAGAAAATCAGCCTGGTCACGATGATGGAAGAGGCTGAAGAAGGTGCTGACAAACCTGCAAGGGGGATTCACCCTCTTGAGGACAAGTAAAGGTTGGCTTGAGAAATTTCAAAAAGCATTAAGACCTCAGAAGCGTACCTCTGTGTGTTGAGGCTTCCTCCGGCGACAACAATGGTGCTCGTCGTTATGTAGAGGAAGAATTTGCACAATACATTGATGACAGTATGTTACAACCTATTGAGTTTAGCAATTGTGTTGACAGGGTTATGTCCTTGTATTGGGAATTTTGAAGTAGATAGAAAAACAAAGACAACACCATGTTTTTCTCAAAGATAAATCCTCAGTTATACCATCAGCACTGTTGGACTATTTGGATTAATTGTACATAATGTTATCTCATTTCCTCTGTTTTGCTTATAATGCTTGATGATGGAGATTTTTAAACAATGTGATGCAACAAATCGAGGCATCTTAGTGAGACGGAGGGGACGTCACAGGGGTGCGTCGTCCTGCGCTCTGCAGAAGACATCACACATTTGCTTTGTTTGTCACGTTTGCTTACGGTTGCTTTATCAACTCACACTTGCTTTGTTTGTCACGGTTGCTTTGCTTATCACGTTTATTTGTTACGTTGTGGACCGCCCTAAGAAATAAAGAGGAGGATTCGTGGAGATGTGGTCAGAATGAGCAGTAGATTGTACACATCTTCTGCGTTCTCCTCAAGAGCAAAAGTTCGTCTTCCTTCCTTGGATATCGTAGTTTAAATGGGCTAGGTTGCGTAAAACTGACAAGCACCTCTAGCAGATGTTTCTCTGAAGAATGTTGATTCTGTACTGCAATAAAAAAGTTTTTATTGTTTAAGTAGAAACTTGTACTGTTTCATTGTTGTCTCAAGTTTGCAAAGTATAAATACTGCACCCTCTCACACAAAAAACAACTCCCCATCTCAAAACTATATTCCCAGCGCCTCCAGCAGAAGTCCTTGTGTGATGAATGGTAACTATACAGTAATATAAGTTTTATTATTTATATTTATACTATAAATTTATAATACTGTATATATTATCAGGTTTTATTAATAAAGATTGAACTTAATACCTCTTATTGTCTTAAATATGCGAAGTAAAAAAAATATTTTCAACGTTCTGGTACCCGCATAAACATACATCCTGCGCAACTTCATATTTTTTCACTTTTTGCGGGTGGTTCTGGCCCCAATTAGCTGAGAAAAGATGAAAAAGGCTAACATGGGTCCTTCTACCATGGGATCACCACCTGTGAGAGTGGCCTATGGGGGTCATATTCTCAAATGTTCATTCACGTTTAGGTTATTGGAAAGGCCATTCTAGAAGCTTCTTTATACATAACCAAACAAGTTGAGATGAATATATGAGATCATTGTCTTTTTGGATCAAAGAGTTTTGTCCATATGTCTAGCTGTTAAAATATTAAGTCATAGTGGATCAGTACCATGTATCGACAAACCCCCACCCCAACCAGAGTAGACGGCTACCACCAACAGGCTCAATAGCAGATATTTCGCTTAGGTGTAAGCTTCACCTCAACTAATTACTTCTTATTGTGGGAAATTGGTTTAATCTTTCTTGTCTGACCATAAAATCTTTGTCCTAAAGGCATTCTGTTACTCCATGTGAGCAGCTGTAAATTTTGGTAATTCTTGAAAGATGTCGATTTCAGACCTGGACGTTCTTTCTTGCACAACACCCTCTCAGTCAATAATGATATAAAGCTAGGTTCCCTGTCAACTGTCAACGTTAGTTTCTCAGGAATTCAATTTCATGCCAGATTTGAGCCTTGGTGTTTCCTGGATGGTTCATCAACATCTCAGTGTAAAAGTAGAAAGGTCACCTCAAATTTCTTTAATTTCACCTCAAATCAATTGAAACTGTGTTACTCTTGAGTGTTCCAACAAAGCAATGATCCCAAATGTCAGAAACATTTTGTGTTGTCTATACAAATTGTCCCAAACTCTTCCACTCCTGTTCAGTTTGTTTGTAAAATTATTTGTGGTGGTGTCAATTCCTTCTGTAATGCATTTCGTTTGTCAGTCAGTCTTGTTCCTGCCACCATGACTGATATACCATCTGAGTACAGATAATCATGATTTTGGCTGGTGTGGGCTGTGATAAGTTTATCTTATACTACATAGTCACATGCAGTGAGTCACTTCCTATGTTATTTTGTGGTTATTCAATCATGTCTCGAGCTGTTTGCAGCAAGAGATCTGTTCTTGTGTGAGATTTTTGTGGAATATCTAAGGTAAAATAGAGTGCTGTCTTTCTATTTTGTAAGACATTCAACTGTCCTCCCAGTAATTCCCTTTTTCTTTTTACTTCTATATATCCTGTCGGAGAGGGAACTAAGCCCAGTCCTAGTTTCAGAAAGAGATCTCTTCTGAACAAACGTATGGGGCACATTGGTAGCATTGGTTGTGATATTTTTGACGGGAAGATGGCTGCTCTCGTCATGCAGTGGTGGGTGTTTTGTTTTGAGGCCAATCACGTCAAATGTGACCTTTTTCACCAACAATTTATTTTTTATAAAATTCGCATCCCCTCCCCATTACTCTTCCCCAGCTTCTTCCTCGTCTGCGGCCATGATTATTAAATTTTTCACATAAAGCTCCATAAATGTCTCCTTCTTCTGTCTACTTTCTTTTTCTCATTTTGTCACTCTCTTTCTGCGTTTAGTGCTTGGTTAATGTATTGTTACAGGCTGTCAGTTGGTTTGTCAACCCAATATTTTTCAATCCATTTTTTGTAGGATTATTTTAAATTATTATTTTTTTTATTATTTGCTTCAAATTTGATACACACTCCCTAGAGTGTGATCTTCAGGAATGCCCCTGCTTGCTTTAAAACATGCAGAGATTCTGATACTATGTTCTTCAAATGATTCATTGTTGTTTTGTTTTGCTCTTCCAATGGCAGTACAATTTGATCTTTGTCTAAATCTAGGTGAAGTGCACTCTATTAACCCTTGAACTTGATGATTAAGTTCCCTGCTTGTGTGAGAAACTACTTTTTTATCTTTTGGATTCCAATCTCCGCTGATGCTATGCCAATCTCTTCATTGCTGTCATCCAAATTTGTTATACTTCCACACCATTTAAGTAGTAAGACTTTCTGAAGTCTTCCATTCCCTGGATGACTTCTGTTACATCAACTATATGATATGTCATACCTTTTATGGCCTTTTTCACATCATCTTGAGTCCATTTTTTTTTTTAAATCATTTTTGTGTTTTTCTTATTTTATCCTGCAGGTTAACTATATATTTTGTGTGTGTGTTGAGCTGGCCAGCAAAGCTATATTGTGTTATCCACAAATTTAGGTTTTATTTTGGAAGGACATTGGCTTTCTACAAACTTCCAGTCCTTACACATGAATTTTTTTCAGATCTTCTATAGCAACTTTTTTTAACCGTTTGTTTTACCTCTGTTGGAGTCAGTGGTTCACCTAGGGTGACTATACTGACTTCCCCCTGAACCAGGTGACAATTACTTTCTTACTTGTATTCTCAAGGTTTGGTTCTGCCGCAGTTGCCCAGACATTCACTCATTCCTCATGAGTGTGTGAGTTTCATACTCACTAGAGATGTCTTTACTTTCTTTGGCTTCTCGTCAATCCTCAGTCTCCACACGCAAAGCCAAGGTCCAGTCTCGGAAAGGGTCTCAAGTGCTGTGGCCACGGTCTTTGCCTGGATGTCGACTCAACCTCTGGAAACCTCGGGTAACTTGAGATCCGGCTCAAATGACCAAGTAAATGTCAGGTTTACCAATTAAACATCCATTAAACTGGACAAAAGAGGAAGCAAAGTCACCAGTTCAGGTTTGACAGCTCACAAGGAGAGATGAGACAATTCACCACTTCACTCTCTGATTATCTTCTCCTCAGCACCTCTATTTATTTGGTTTCAAAACGGCTCTTACTTACATGAATGTTACAAAAAGATAGGGGAACAAAACATAGTTTTAAACAAAGTGGACTTGTTTGTTCATGTGTGTGTGTGTGGTGTGTGTGTGTGTGTGTGTGTGTGCGTGCGTGCGTGTGTGTGTGTGTGCGCGTGCGTGCGTGTGTGTGTGTGTGTGTGTGTGCAAGTGTGTGGAAGATTGCTGAGTACATGTGTGGTCATTTCTTTAACAGACAACAGGTGCTCCTTGTTGTAATGGTTCTGATAATTAGATGTTCTCGTGCTATCTCCTGTTAAGCGGCTGCAACGTTATCTAGACCAGAGCAAAGCATTTCTTTATTAGAAGCAGATGTATGATCATTTTACAGTCACTCACATTTGAAAAATGTCAGTGTGATCAGTCATGCCTGCAGATAAAGTTGCAGGTGTGATTACGGTTGGAATCTCAAGACCTTAAAATAACTTACTGATATGTTATACCAGAGTACGTAGTTGTTACCTAATACCATAATCATAATTTCTTCACACAGCACTGATTGAGACAGACATTATTAAAGAGGTCAATAGACATTCAATTTCAAAACTAAATATTCATACAACCAAATCATTTTATTTCATCATATTGTATTGTTATAATCTATCATAATTTACGGAGGTATCTATTGTCAATCCATTGATTAAAGCTAGCAGTACATGATCTATCTCTTCCTAAAACATGGAAAGGGGAAAAGTTTTCAACTTCAAGATAACATGGTACCACGGGAGAAAATGACCATTCACATTTAGATATATGGACAGACTAGTTTGTTAAAATTTAGATCAAGTCAAAGTAAATCACAATCTCATATTTATGATAGTTAGATACTGAAACATTACGCGTTATATCCCTGAATATCTTTAGCAATGCATGCTGAAAGCTGAATGATGTTTCCAAACAGTTTTAAGGTCAATGCTACTGTATGTTGCCTCCTATATTTAAAATACAGAATAGGGTTTTTGTGCACTGTATTCTCTGTGCTTTCATCCTCGATTAGCCTGTGCCAAGGTGCAATTTTAACATTGTACACCATCTCATCCTGTACGTTCTACTTTGGCTTCAGATCAGACCTTTTTTTACTCAAAAAAAGAGAATCTCTTCCAGTTTCCCCACTTTTTCTTCTATTATTCACATACCCCGACATTCATTAAAGCAACACCACTTTTTTTTTTTACTTTTGCCATTATTATCAAGAGAAAACACAAGCAGCATTTCTCTCTGCTCTTCGATGCCCAGACTGTGTGAGTGGATGGTGTTTGTAATTATGTGTATCCCATTAAAAGGCGAAGTGGGGCGGAGTCAGGTAAACTAGCAAGAGAAAAAAAAAGCCAGGCCGTGGTTCACTGTGCTGAATTGGTTTTCATGTGTGCTGAGAATGTCTCTGTATTTCTACTCGTTAACAAATTCTACGCGCGTGATTTTTCATGCTCGACTTCAGATTTGCGAGTGTGATGGTGCGCAGGCACGATTGCGCCCGTCAAATCACAGTAACTGCATTATAGTTACAATTATTCCTACAAACATTTTGTGGACTGATTTGAATAAAATTCAAGCCACAGTACACAGTGAAGACAATGAAGTCTGGTGGTGCAAGCATCATGATATGAGAATATTTCTCCTACTATGGTATTGGGCCTATTTATCGCATACCAGGGATCATGGATCGTTTTGGATATGTCAAAATACTTGGAGTTCATGTTGCCTTATGCTGAATAGGACATGCCCTTAAAATGGGTGTTTCAACGAGGCAATGACCCAGAATACTCTAGCAAACATGCAAAGTCTTGGTTCCAAACTGGCAAAGTTGTCATGCCCAATCACCAGATCTTACTCCAATTGAGAATTTGTGCAGATTCTGTTGTGAAAAATGTGATTTTCACAAAACCTATTTTTACATTAAAAATCATTTGGGGGTAGGGGTCTACTTGGCTTTAATAGCCTTACGCGTTGACCAGGCCTCCTTCCCCACGGCTGCTCAATACAGCCAGACACAGAGTTTTACACCGGCTAAACGTAAAACATGTTTTGACTGCAAATCAGGAAAGCCGAGAAGAACTTAACGAGGGCTAAAATAGTGTGACCTGCCAACGCGAACGTGAATTTTACCGATGAACAACATTGCCTTGCAGCATTCACGCCAACTTCTGTCTTTCCTGTCTCAGTATTTGCTTTGAAACACTTGTTGAAAAGAAGAAATAAATTTAAAAAACACTGCAATTAGTCAAGCTTTGCTACGAGAATAAGACAGACTGTCGCAAGAAGGGATATTGTGTAACGGGAAGACTGTGAGAAAGACAATGTGGAAAAAAATCGTCAAGGAAAACTGCATCAAAAACCCATGGAATTGGAATTGGGTTGAACATAAAGTCAGCAACGAGTACGTGCATGAACACATTCGTAAAATCAAGGACTCAGGCAAGGCTTACTGCGTGCTATGCCACCAAGATATCAAGTACAGATCAGGCGGGAGGACGTGTTTGGTGGACCACGTACAAGCAAAAAAAACATTCTGAACCCGTAAAATTGAAGTTGTCGAATTATAGATTGCCAGGTAGATCTAATCATTTATGAAATAATTTTGTTTAGATTCTGATTAAAGTTTAAGACATTAGATCAGATAGTGTGTGTGTGTGTGGTGTGTGTGTGTGTGTGTGTGTGTTGTGTGTGTGTGTGGTGTGTGTGTGTGTGTGCGTGCGTGCGTGCGTGCGTGCGTGCGTGCGTGCGTGCGTGCGTGCGTGTGTGTGTGTGTGCGTGTGTGTGTGCGTTGGTGTGTATATATACTACCCCCCTTTAACTTTCCTCCGATTTTCTCTTCCTCATTTCACAGCCCTGCTTGTGGGCTAACATCAAAAATGCAGCAGTACAAAAAATATTGAAAATGTAGGTTCATCTGGTTCGTCACAATGAACTGCTATTATTTTGAACAGTACTGTAGATGTTTAGCGTTGCAAACATGCTGGGAACACTTCCAGCCTCCTGGCGACGCTACAATATGCTATCTTAAAACACGCAGCATGTATTCATGTTATTTTAAAACTGATCATCAAACTCTGAACTCATCAAAACTTATTTTGGTTGTACTTTATTGAAGTATTTAACAAATGTACTTATTATTTTATGATCAACCCCCATCCACAAATGAATCAAAGTCCTCATCTGTATCCAAAATGAACAGCTGGGCAAGTTCACCTTCAAACATATCAATGTCCCTGATGCTTCTCCCATTAATCCATTGCTCAAGTTCTTCTTCCAACTCAGGCCACCTTGCCTTGTTTCCACAGAAATTCATCTTCATCATCTTGACTTGGCTAAGGTTGTTTTCCTGCTTTCTCCACTTGCAAATGGAAGAAGCTGTCAAGGGGAGCGCTCATCAAAATCACACAAAATCATTTAGAGATTTCTGAACTCAGTGCTCACGGTGCATTACAAAGCTTCCCCGTCCATTTTGGAGAAAATTTGTAAACTTTTAAGTGTGCCTGATGGTTGTGAAAATACGGTAATCTTTATCAGTAAACTGCACTTTCTCTAATGAATGCATGAGTCCAACTGCTTAAAGCTTCAGTACTTTTGACACAATTTGATGTTTGGCAAAATGACAAAATGCTCAACAGGAGTTTGATCCATGAAGAGATAAATTTTCTGATTTAATCAGAATTGTTTTTGGTAGTCCTCTTCAACATTTTTATGTCGTATTTGACCAACAGGACCTCACCAATACAAGATGCAATATAGGCTGTCTATAGAGGGAAGTGCCCACTGAGCTTTGCATATTACAGATTCCAACCAAGATGGACACCAGAGGAGTCACAGAAAGCCATAGAAGTGGACATCCTTGGAAATGTATAGGTCAATTCATGGATCAAACACCTATTGTGAAAGTTGCAGTTCTCGCTCTTTGTTAGAGAACAACTGAAAGTAGTGGAACATTGAAAAGCTGCATAGCTGTAAATGTTTAGAAAAGGTCCAATCAAATTGACCTGTTAAGGTTAATGTATTTTCGGTTCATCCTAAAATTTCACTCAAGCCAAGTATCCTGATCTTTTTTCAAACTCCTGCATCAGTTGTGCAGCAAATAGCTTTTTCTAATACTAATTGAAGATGTAGTCTAACCATTTAAAATGGAAAAGAAAATGCTTTTCAGGCAGTGAATTGTAATGGTATAGTTCATTACAGTTGTCTTCTGTTTTCTACAGAGGAATCAGGACAGTAAGGCTCAGGCTCCAAGATTCCCTAAAGTGAAAGATGAAGGCTGGTTCCTTGTTGTTGGTGAGGTGGATCACAAGGCGTTACTGGCAGCCAAACGAATTGGATATGTGCGCAACCACACAACGGTGTCTATGGCCTTCTACACACCAGAGAAAACTGGAAAGTAAGCTTCTACCCTGATGAACTCATTGAAGTCCTTCATAAAATTACATCCAGTTGTAAACTAATGCTGATGTAAGTTTGATGAGCTCACATTGTAGGAATTCGTGTACAGTATTCGGTAAAACTTCCAAGTTGTTTTAACTTCACAACAAAACAAAATAGTCATCATAGGGGCGTAAGATAAAGTGAATTGAATTGTTCAGCCATGTTTGAGCACACACACGAGTTTGTGATGACTCGTGTTTGGTGGAAATAAAGATTAACTGTACCAAAATGGGCATTGGCGGTCTCTGCAATTATACTTTTATTTTTAAAGAATTTTGCAACATGGTGTTGTTTCCAGGGTTTAGGAAGTGCATCATCCAACCATGCCATGCTGACGTGTATGGACACTTTTGGTGCCAGGTGCTCAAGCCAAATAAGGGGGCACCCGTAGCCAAAATGTTCATATGATTAAGTAAAAAAGCTGTGTGTATTTAATTCATGTATTTTTTTTCATCTCAACAATCAATAATACACCTTTTACAAAGGAAGTGAACACACTACAGTTTAAAGGCCAGGTTCTTTCTTCATATGTACTAGTAGAACTCAAATGCAATCAGATTTCAAAACCTTGGGTAAAACTGATTGTGAATATGTACATTTTTTTTAATATTGACATAAAGAAAAAGTCGGCAACAACAAAAATTGCACTTTTTTTTTTCCATCCTGGGCAAAAGGACAGGTGCTTGTGCGCTGTGTACTGGCTATGTGTGTACATTCCTGGTATTGTCACAGGTTGCTCTGCTTTTGTCGAGATGGCCCTTTGTTTTTTTTTTGCATTTGAGTGCTTCATTTCTTGTTTGTCCATTCAGTTGTGTAATTCCAGTAAGAGAAGTTTAAGCCACTTTAATGTACTGTACATTAACCTTTTGTATTCATAATGTGCCATCATATTGATGTCATGTGGATGCCTCTTGTCAAAACATTTGCCTTGTGCTTTCAGATGTATCTACACGCTCTACTTGATGAGCGACAGCTACCTGGGCCTGGACCAGCAGTATGACATTCACCTCAATGTGATACCAGCCAGCATCGCTGCCCAGGTCAACACAGAGGTCACAGACTAGATTACAGGATCCTCCAGCTGCTGTTGGCTAGTCAAGAATTACAAGTAGCAGAATAATGTTGTTCCTGATACTGTGCCATCAGTGTGTCAATGACCTTTTACATTACCTTCCATGAATATCGTGTGAGAAAGTGCGACAAGAACTTAAAACCTAAAGGGTAGAAAAGTTTTTGATAAATGCAGCACTTTTAACATGGTTTGTTTTTGTAAACCCTTAAAATCACATTGCGTTACTCGAAATGGGAGTCTTCATGTTTACATATTTCACAAGTATGAAAACTGCTTCCTGAAGTTCAAAAAGTTGCCTGGTTGATGGAAGATTCTAAATTTTTCATTTGTGTTTGTCACCCCATGGTGAAATTATTGATGGGCAAATAAAACGTAAAACAATACATTTTTATTCTTTTTCTTTTCTTGAACTGAATACTGTGTAACTTTAGAAGACAAAAAATGCGCTTGTACATTGACTAGAGATGAAAGTGGACTTTATGGAAAATTCCTGAAAATACAAATGCAAGCACTGAAGGTGTGAAGTCCTGCTAAGGCAGTCCAGGGGCACGCCCACCCCCACCCTGTGGGAAATTGTTGAAAAAATGGATGGTTGTGGTGCATTCTGGCGAAATCTGTGAACAATATTCAGACAAAAATTAAAAGTAAAATTTTTAAGTCCTGACCCCAAAAGAAAATGGGCAGAAGTTCCCCAAGGGGCCAAGCCCAAATTTTTTTGCCCCTATCACTGGAGAGTACAAAATCAAATTTGTCATTAAAATATGCTTAAAATACGCCATCTTATCTCAAGAAAAATGAATTTAGTGAACTATTCAGTAAAAAGACATCTAAAAACGTCCTTTCCCCCACATTATAAATATTATAGTATATAGAATATACACGAAAATATATCCTAGATTTTCTACACTGTACAGCAACACATGTTAAAGAAGTTGATCTGTAGTAATTACTATTAACGTTTAAGGTCACATTGTACTGTTATACTGGACCACATTGCTCACTATCTTAGATATATATATATTGAGTAATGGTATAATGAGTTGCCTTTAATATTTTGAGATACATAGTCACTCACATTTGAAAAATATACAGGTGTGGTCAGACATGCTCGGAGATAAAGTTACGAGTGTGATTAGGGATGTGTGTGTGTGTGTGTGTGTGTGTGTGTGTCATATTTTCCTTTAAGCCCATGCATGTTTTTCCCACAATGTATACACTTGGACATTACAAAATAATGTTTGGGTTTCCTTTTGCGGTTTTACACCTCAGTTCAGTGTATAAAACGTTTTTTTGATTTTGTTTTTTTTTTGCATTTGAGTGCTTCATTTCTTGTTTGTCCATTCAGTTGTGTAATTCCAGTAAGAGAAGTTTAAGCCACTTTAATGTACTGTACATTAACCTTTTGTATTCATAATGTGCCATCATATTGATGTCATGTGGATGCCTCTTGTCAAAACATTTGCCTTGTGCTTTCAGATGTATCTACACGCTCTACTTGATGAGCGACAGCTACCTGGGCCTGGACCAGCAGTATGACATTCACCTCAATGTGATACCAGCCAGCATCGCTGCCCAGGTCAACACAGAGGTCACAGACTAGATTACAGGATCCTCCAGCTGCTGTTGGCTAGTCAAGAATTACAAGTAGCAGAATAATGTTGTTCCTGATACTGTGCCATCAGTGTGTCAATGACCTTTTACATTACCTTCCATGAATATCGTGTGAGAAAGTGCGACAAGAACTTAAAACCTAAAGGGTAGAAAAGTTTTTGATAAATGCAGCACTTTTAACATGGTTTGTTTTTGTAAACCCTTAAAATCACATTGCGTTACTCGAAATGGGAGTCTTCATGTTTACATATTTCACAAGTATGAAAACTGCTTCCTGAAGTTCAAAAAGTTGCCTGGTTGATGGAAGATTCTAAATTTTTCATTGTGTTTGTCACCCCATGGTGAAATTATTGATGGGCAAATAAAACGTAAAACAATACATTTTTATTCTTTTTCTTTTCTTGAACTGAATACTGTGTAACTTTAGAAGACAAAAAATGCGCTTGTACATTGACTAGAGATGAAAGTGGACTTTATGGAAAATTCCTGAAAATACAAATGCAAGCACTGAAGGTGTGAAGTCCTGCTAAGGCAGTCCAGGGGCACGCCCACCCCCACCCTGTGGGAAATTGTTGAAAAAATGGATGGTTGTGGTGCATTCTGGCGAAATCTGTGAACAATATTCAGACAAAAATTAAAAGTAAAATTTTTAAGTCCTGACCCCAAAAGAAAATGGGCAGAAGTTCCCCAAGGGGCCAAGCCCAAATTTTTTTGCCCCTATCACTGGAGAGTACAAAATCAAATTTGTCATTAAAATATGCTTAAAATACGCCATCTTATCTCAAGAAAAATGAATTTAGTGAACTATTCAGTAAAAAGACATCTAAAAACGTCCTTTCCCCCACATTATAAATATTATAGTATATAGAATATACACGAAAATATATCCTAGATTTTCTACACTGTACAGCAACACATGTTAAAGAAGTTGATCTGTAGTAATTACTATTAACGTTTAAGGTCACATTGTACTGTTATACTGGACCACATTGCTCACTATCTTAGATATATATATATTGAGTAATGGTATAATGAGTTGCCTTTAATATTTTGAGATACATAGTCACTCACATTTGAAAAATATACAGGTGTGGTCAGACATGCTCGGAGATAAAGTTACGAGTGTGATTAGGGATGTGTGTGTGTGTGTGTGTGTGTGTGTGTCATATTTTCCTTTAAGCCCATGCATGTTTTTCCCACAATGTATACACTTGGACATTACAAAATAATGTTTGGGTTTCCTTTTGCGGTTTTACACCTCAGTTCAGTGTATAAAACGTTTTTTTGATTTTGTTGTTTTTTTTTTTGTTTTTCATGTTCATCTTCGATCAATTAAGTAGGTAGGTGTCCCTGCTCATTCTTGCCTTATAGTGAATAATTTTGGGCCTAGCAGTTATAAAAATTATATTTCAATTATTACTTGTTGTTTGTTTGTTTTTATCCATTAAGAACACAAAATATATACACCAGGAGTGCTGAATGCGTCTATCGTGATCGGTCAATCTGGGAGGCAGTTTTGGTCGACTGCGTGCCAAAAAAAAAAAAAAAACTATTTATTATTCAACTCTTTTCTTCATTACGATGTGCTCAATACGTCGATCGTGCGTGTCAATGGACCTTTCCGATCAATCACTCATACAATAATAGCCAATCAGATAGCCGCATTGTCTTAAGCCCTGGGTTGACTCGCCCCTCTTGTCGTCATGGCCCACAAGGAATGCTGGTTATCGGTCGCGTGCGCTTGGAAAAGTTAATGTTACAAACAAAATGGTCATCAGATGCGATTGGGGAACATGCAATTCTGATGAAAGATATCCTGCTAGGTTACAAGTGGCCCGGTTGATTCATTTTCCAAAGCCTAAAACACAGTTGAGGAAGACCCCACATACAGCTTAATGTGGACAATATCAGCAAGCACAAGGCTGTATGTTCGAAGGTAATTTAGGGAGAAGTATCTTCTCTGAGTTTGATTTCATTATTATCAGTGCTTCATATATTGCAGGAGAACAACTTTCACTTTGTTAGCGTATCACTGACCTGCTGAATGAAGTGTGTAATCTTTTATGCCAAAGAGTCGGGTTAGTGACACGTAAATGCGCCACGTCATGGAAGAGAAACATCTATTTGCCTATTTGTATCACATCGGACTTTTAAAACAGAGCACTGGGTTCCATTACGAGTCAAGTCAAATGAATACACCCACTCACTCATAAAGACTACAATGATATTACTCCTGATCTTTCCAAGTAAAAAGTACTCACCATGCTTTACATACACAGTACGATTCCACAATTTTACCCTGTTGGATTTCATGACGTTTGTGAGGCGTCAAACTTTTTGGCGTCGCTCACCATCGTTTCGCTGTAACTGACATTCCGTCCTGATCTGTCCAAACTCTTAATTCCGTGTACATATCCTTGCGTGAAATAGTTGAGACCTCTCTGTAGAACACTCTTGGACAAGTATGACGCATTTGGCAAAAAACATACCTCAATATTATCTGGAATATGGGATAGATAACCTTGTTCAAACCTGTTATGTTCAGTCGCCATTCTGGAAGATTGTGGGGCATGGCAACTGTAGCTAAGGGGGCCGGAGCTGAAGAGTGCCAGTTGGAAAGGTCCATTGGTCGGTTTGACCAATTCTGGCCTCTTGTGGCATGTCACTGCGCATGTGCACAGAAAGGCGTGTTCTCGCAAGATGGCTTCCTATTTGTCTGTCTCTTTTTTTTTTTTCTTTTTTCAAATCAATATTAAATGAGTAGCATTCGTTAAGTCATTTGACCAATATGGTATCTGAGAAGTACTACCTAGAAAAATTAGTACCCCACAAATACAATATTAGCTACAGTAGCCCCTTAGGCCCAAGTGTTCATCTTGGATGCAAAGGTTTGGTCCTTTTTAAAAAAAAAAAATGCATTTTTTTTTTTCTCGAGGGACTGACCACTTGAAAAGTAGATCATGGAGGCAAAAAGAATGGGTAGTCCAGATATACAGTATCATTGAATTTGAAACATAGTAAAATAAAGGTTGTAGGAAATGTATATTTTTTTAAAACTGTTCTCAATTGATATACCTGGTTAAATTAAGAATAAATCAACCATTTACCATTTGTGCATCTTGCTCACTTACACCTGGGGTAAGTCCATTGTGATTGATGTGGGGATCTTTAAATATTCTTGATGGTTATCGCTCACAGCAGCCTGGATCCTATCAGTGTGGCCTAACATCGTTAATCACGGTCGCACACTCACAAGTGCACAAAAAGTACTCCACTATAGTCAAGCTTTTGTATATGTGTGTTTATGCCATGGAAAGTGAGTGAATAGTTTACGTTTCCGACGTAACCATTCCAAGATTCAGGAAAAGACAATCTTTTGTCGGAAGTATAGTATATGAATCATGGGCCTTGGAAATGGTTCTGCTTTCAATTTAAACATTAAAATAAATATACTGTAAATAAAACGCAGTATTTACTTGTAATATAGTATTTTTTCGTCATAAATATAAATCGAACATTGTTCTGTTTGTGTTAGATCTTCATGAAATACACATATGCCTTGTTGCCATTATTTGGTTGAGGTGAAGAAATTAAGGCACGCTTAGTTAAACGGAGGCTGCCATGATTTCTACAATAGGGTATCCATCGTGGACATGGCCAATTATGCAAGCAAATAAAAGACTTTATTGTCGGATAACTCCTGACAATGTTTTTTTTTTTTTTTTCCCAACGGCAATGCAAGAATTTTGCATTCTCTGTTTTGTCTCCTGTGTGAATAGTCGGACACATTGGTACTCGTACGTTCGAGCCCATCAGATGGTTTGGGTGAAGCCTAATTTGGCAATCGTTCATGGTGGACCACTTGACACCGACGCTTAGCCAATGGGAACTGAAGTACGTGCACCGTTGTCCAATAAGAACGGAGTTGAGAGGCATCGGATGCCTCCACTTTGCGTCATTAAATACCCTCCATGCTCCGAATTTTGGGACATTGGGACTGCTTTCGACTCCAACGAAGTGGTTTAGCAACAATTTAATGGTGTCACGGCCAGGTTAAAAAAATCGTACGTATAGAAGTTGTTTTAATATCTTCAATAAATTCCGCGAGTCTCCTTGGCTCTTCGCCCCCCCCCAAAAAAAAAAATATATATTTTGGGGAAACGCAGCCACGTTAAGTCAGTTGGAATCGGAATGACATCCGCACTACTGCTGCTGACCTGAGGCCGTCAGCCACAGTGTCGCGAAAGGTTCACGTGTAACAAGCAGCTGGACTAGGAGGGGAAGAAAAAAAAAAGATTGCGCCATGAAGGAAAAATCAAAAAATGCTGCCCGGACTCGACGCGAAAAGGAAAATCGTGAATTTTACGAACTGGCAAAACTATTGCCGCTGCCCTCAGCCATGACTTCGCAGCTGGACAAAGCCTCTATCATCCGCTTGACAACAAGCTACTTCAAAATGCGGCTCGTTTTTCCTGAAGGTGAGCCTAAGAAAGCCGGTCAGCGACTTTGTGAAATTATGTAGTAATGTCACCTTAAGACTACCATAACTGGGCAAACAAATTCATCGAGTTCAGTGTGCATTGAAAGAGTCATTTGAATTTACATAATTAGAAATTGTGTTTACATATTAAACATGGTTCAAATTTAAGGAAATCTATTTTTTATATTTTCAAGGAAAAAATTAAAATGACGGCAGTTGACCACATTTGAATTCTTTTTTTGTTTGTTTGTTTGTTTGTTTTTAGGTGGAGGGGGGGGCTGATTAGTTGCAATTAGCGGAACTTGACACAAATCTTGATGAATTGGTATATTTTTCCGGAAGGTATACTTGACTTGCACCTACTTATGTAATTTTAGCTTCATATAATTAAAGTGTGTCGAGAACTGTAGATCGTCCAACGAGCCAAATATAGTATATATAACTGTTAACTAACTATAACTATTATATAACTAAAATGCTGGACCAAATACAAGGTAATACAGTAGAACAGGACACATCGGTCCATGCAAAAGTGTGCGTTTGTATAGTGAACGACATCGTAAAATAAAAACCTTTCTACAATCAAATATCTATCTGTCCCACAAAACTATCTCTGCTGAGTGACTTGTAGGTCGCGGGAAATATCGGTTTGGTCGCCAGTCTATTGCATGGCATGGGCAAACATTTATTAATTTGGGAACAGTTTGCGGTCTTCATTCATTTCGGCTATCATGTATGTTTTTGGAAGCCAGGATAAAAGAAAAAGAAAGGCTGAGCGTGCAAATTCCTCGAACGCAGGCGAAAATTAGATCCCAGACCCTCGCAACTGTGACACAGATACGACAACGACGTTGTTCATATCAATATTAAATGAGTAGCATTCGTTAAGTCATTTGACCAATATGGTATCTGACAAGTACTACCGAGAAAAATTAGTAGCCCACAAATACAATATTAGCTACAAGTGTTCATCTTGGAAGCAAAGGTTTGGTCCTTTAAAAAAAAAAAAAAAAAGCATATAAATATTCGAGAAAAAAGGCACATTAAACATGCATGTTTATTGGACTAAAACGTCAAATAACGCCAAACTTCATTTGGGCATTGAGTCTTTTACGTACCACTCGAGATAAGAGTGGTCCTCCTACCACACACACACACACGCACACACACACACACACACACACACGCACAGAAAGACTAACATCGAATAATATTTATTTTAAAACCTGAGTCCCTCCGGTGATAATGATCCACCCAGCATGTGTGATTGCTGCAGAGCCACGCATATTAGTACCAGGCTCGCCTCTGATGCTTCAACATATGAGGGACTAAGTCACCAGATATAAAGTGCATTGAACGGGAAGGCTTAGGAAAGCAGTGAAGCGTGCACCTCAGACGCAGCAACAATCCCCATGCACACATTTGTTTAAAACAAAAGTACGGCGGCGTGTGCTAAATATCATTTTCGTTTATATGACATTGTTACAGAAGAACAACAGTGAAAAAAAGTCATTTGAATTTATATGTGCATTGGTTACACGGGATTAAAATGTGTTCTCCTGACATGGATTATTTTAATATTTTCGGCGTTACACGGAGAAAATTACTTAAATTGAAAGTGGAAAACAAAATTAAGTCCTGTACTCTTGCCCAGTGTATTTTCAGTTTTTTTAATAAATTGTAATCCGCCTCCTCACCTGTCACAGGGCCACAAAGCACTGATAGCATGGTAATACTTACAATATAGCCATTATGTAGACGTTGCCTACTCGAAATTGGACTAGCACGGTTTAGGCTCAACATAATTTTAGGCTCTAACGATTTCAAAACAATACTCAGTAAAGAAAGGCTGAGGTATTTTCAATCATCAAACTAGGAGTAATTGTATTGGGGACACTTTCGTTGGTCCAGTAAATAGAATATGACGCTAAGTGCAAAACACTTTTATAATGTACTCAGGTCAGTATAAATGCCTTTTGTTCCCTACAGTGTTGCGGTTAATTTTTTTTTGTGTGTATGAATAAATGGTTGTATTTAAAATGTTTTTTATTATTGTAATTAAGTCAAACAAATTAAATTATTGGTGTTGTATAATAAGTGAAATATTGAAAATTTTACATTCTTTGAAAATGCCTTCCCGTTTTTTAAAATCCGAGTCTGAATCTTATTCAAGTACTTTATAGATGAGCTAATGTGACATGATTGTGTTCACAGTCCAAACAGATAAGTCGATATTGTTCCCGTGCATTAAGCCTGTTTGTTCGGCTGCATTTGCATTTCAATTAGCGGACTCATGTTTGTTCTGTCCCGTTTTGGGCCTCATGCGGTTTAATTTAAAGTATTCCCCCCAGCCCCCTCTGTTTTGAATAGTTTATGCCAATAGTTTCACAGGACAAAAATGGTTTCCGACCAAATTTATATGAGAATGGTTTGGACGTTAAAAGCTGCACTTTAAGATGTGCTGATTCGAGTCTGTTGACATTGTAACTGTACGTTGCAGAAAATGTACTGTAATGTTTTATTTATATGTAGCCAATATAAAATTAAAGAATTCCTTTGCTCTCCGTTGTTATTACTATTATCATTACTTGTCAGATTAGTAGGCTACTGCATCTTTTTTTGACTTTTTGTTCCCGCTTGAATAAATTCTTGTGTTTGTGTGTGCGTGTGTGTGCACGCGCGCGCATGTGTGTGTATGATTTGCTGACCAGGCCTTGTTGAGTCATGGGGCAAAGTGAGCCGCAACTCTCTGGATGGTCTCAGCCAGGAATTGGGTTCCCACCTCCTACAGGTTCTTCTTATTCTTATTCGTAGTAGTACCACCAACTCGACAAAGTGTGGAGCACAATTGTATGAATACTTACAACATGTTATATATTACATACATACATATTCGAATTATCCAACAATTTTTAATCAAGGTAAAACCCAAGACTATAACTGCAGATTTTTCTTTTTTTTTTTTTTTAGGTGAGATGAATTATATTTTTAATTCATTCATCCATCCATCTATTTTCTGAAGTGGTTCTCCTTACTAAGGTGGGGGGGGGGTGGCTAACTGACTTTTACGTATAAAGCAAGTTTCTTTCGGCTTGTCCCTTTCGGGGTCGCCACAGCGTGTCATCTCAGATGAACGCATATATATGTTTGGCACAATTTTTACGCCGGATGCCCTTCCTGACGCCGGATGCCCTTCCTGACGCAACCCTTCTCAGGGAATGGAGGCCCCAGTGGGATATGAACCCACAACCCCTGGTTTACCAAACCAGTGCTCTAAACCACTGAGCTACAGGGCCCCCCTAACTGACTTTTACGTATAAACCATGAAATTGTGAGGCACATAAAAACAGACAAGAAACCAAAAAAAAAAAAAACACTCATAGTCGCCTTCACATGTGGACGATTTCGTTTTCAATTAAACTACAATGCAGTTTGAGTGACATTGTTTTCAACATTAATACTGACATTAAAGGCTTAAACAAAGGTGGTAATCTGTAGTGTCATCCATCCATCCATTTTCTTAGCCGCTTATCCTCAAGAGTCGCGGGAGTCCTGGAGCCAATCCCAGCTGTCATTGGGGAGGAGGTAGAGTACACCCTGAACTGGTTGCCAGCCAAATGCAGGGCACATGGAGACAGACAACAGTCGCACTCACAATCACACACATGGGCATTTCAGAATGTCCAATTAATGTTGTATGTTTTTTGGGATGTGGGAGGAAACTGGAGTGCCTGGAGAAAACCCTCGCTGCCATGGGGAGAACATGCATACCTCGCACAGGCGGGGCTCGGTTTGATTCCAAGTCTTCAAAACTGTGAGGCTGACACTTTACAACTGTGCCACCGTGGCCCCTGCACTCAAAAAAATGACTCTTTGGATCAACAGAAATTTTGGCTAGGTTTTCCATCCATTTTATTTGTGCAACTCCAACTCAAACTTAGTAATTCCATGTGATGGGATATAATTGAGTTGGTCAAAAGCATATTTTTAAAATACAGTTAAAGTAAAAATAATTGTCGAACAAAAAAAATTTTGTTCACAATTTACACACATATGTACTTAATCTAGAACACATTCTGCTGTTGAAACCAGAGTTTAAATGAATACAAACACTAATAGGCCTATTGAAATTACATTCTAATGTAGGCTATCTTAGCAAATTTAGCTAGCTCATAATACTTAACTACACTGGCAGGAAAGAGAACTTTACCGGGGTCTTTCACGGTTTTCTGAGATTTATGAGAAAAACGGAAACAAGAAATAGCCACAATTTACCAGGTAGAGTAATCACAGACGTCTTTTTGTGCAGTAAAGAAGCTGTCAAATGTCATGGTCGGCTCAGTTAAGGGAAAAAAAATGCCAGGAGCAGGAGGAGTAAAGTAGGCGTTCCCAGACTTGTGGGCGGCACCAATTCAAATTCAACTTATTTCTTTTGAGTTCATGAATGTCAAATTGAATTTATTGCTACAGCTTGACTAAAAGTACATTCGTAAGTTTAACAAAAATGAAGTGTTTCATGAAAGAAGGCCCTGAATCATTTTTATGAGTGTGTAGTGTCATCACTTGCAAATTTTTCTGTAGAACTAAAACTATTATTTATTAAATGTGTTTTTGACGTAGCAATTGACGAACATAAATGAAAGTGGTGCGGTACATTTATTTTTTGTCTACCATGTTGGAGGTCGAGATTAGGATGATAAAATCATCTTGAAAAGAATAGACAAAACTGAGACGTTCATTAGATTTTTCTGCGCAACTACAATCAGATGGTTGTTATATAAAGAAACTGAAGGCAGTGGCAAAGACATTACATGATCAGAAAGTGGCCGTCATAAACAACTATGGTCACTACACCATTAAAACATGACTGCTGAAATGTGTGTGAAAGCAAGTAGAAGTAAAACCAAACTGATATCACTCAAAACGATAATGTACAGTTTTCAAACTGCTATGGCAAGATTTGAATGCCAGCCTACCTTCAATCCCCAACCCTACCGCTTTGTGTTACTGCCCGAAGAACTCTCCCAAAACTGGAAAAAATTAAAGATCCAGCAAGGGATCAATGTATCATGTTCGCCTGTCCTCCTCAGAGTGCACCTCTGTCGGCCACAAGCACTTAGCAAAGAAAGGTATTGCCAAACATGAAAGGATACTGATTTGATGTAAGTTGATTAAAAATGTACATAAGGTGATTGACTTACCTGATATCCAGTGCGAACAGTTGTGCCTGTTGATGCAGTTGTCGCCGTGGAGGAGACCAATGTCCTTCATTTGAAGTGAAGATCTGTCCCCTTACTTTTTAACTTTTGCTGCAAACTGGTTACAGTGAAGAAACTAAGTATTTGAACACCCTCCTATATTGCAGGTTCTCCCACTTAGAAATCATGGAGGGGTCTGAAATTTTCATCGGAGGTGCATGGCCTCTGCGAGAGAGATAATCTAAAAAGAAAATCCAGAAATTAAAATGTATGATTTTTTTTAATGATTTATTTGTATGATACAGCTGCAAATAAGTATTTGAACACCTGTCTATGAGCTACAATTCTGACCCTCAAAAACCTGTTAGTCAGCCTTTAAAAATCCACCTCCACTCCATGTATTATCCTGAATCAGATACACCTGAGCACGGTAGTTAGCTGCATAAAGACACCTGTCCACCCCTTACAATCAGAGAGACAAAATTGTACAACTCCACATGGCTGGAAAGGGCTACGGAGAAATTGCCAAGCAGCTTTGTGGAAATAAAAAGGTCCACTGTTGGAGCAATCATTAGAAAATGGAAGAAGCTAAACATGACGGGCAATCTCAATCTGAGTGGAGCCCCATGCAAGATATCACCTCGTGGGGTCCCAATGATCCTTAGAAAGCTGAGGAATCAGCCCAGGACTACACAACAGGACTTGGTCAATGACCTGAAAAGAGCTGGGACCACCGTTCCCAAAGTGACTTTTGGTAATACACTAAGAAATCATGGTTTGAAATCATGCATGGCATGGAATATTCCCCTGCTGAAACAAGCACATGTCAAGACCTGTCTTCCCGATCAACCGAGCGGCCGAGCCGTGAGCTTGCTCTCTGAGCCCCGGAGCTCGCTCACACGGCTCGGGAGGGAGGTCACGGCTCCCCCGATTCCTGGAGCTGTGCCGCTCATGGCTGTCTATGGAAGTATTCCTCCATCTTCCCGATCAACCGAGCGGTTGAGTGGCTGTGCCGCTCACGGGTGTGTATGGAAGAATTCCTCAGTCTTCCCAATCACTGGATACTGCTATTTCTTCAGATGAGGATAAATCAGAGAAATCAGCGCTGGGCATAAATGGTGTCCCATGTAATTAAGCGTTTGTTGCAGCACGTAACAGGTCACATCCATGCACGTAGGTGATCAACTTTGTGATCGTGTCATTGAACTTGCGACCGCATGTCTTGGACACTCGGGTGAAGAGGGGGGCACAGCTGTCAACTGATCAGCACCTGGTGGTGAGTTGGCTCAGTTGGCTCCGATGGTGGGGGAAGATGCCAGTCCGACGTGGCAGGCCCAAACGTATTGTGAGGGTCGGCTGGCAGATTCCCCTGTCAGAAGGAATTTCAACTCCCACCTCAGAAAGAACTTTCCTCACGTGCTGGAGGAGGTGGGGGACATTGAATCCGTGTGGAGGATGTTCCGTGCTTCCATTGCTGAGGTGGTCGACTGGAGCTGTGGCCGTAAGTTGGTCGATGCCTGTCGTGGCGGTAACCCACGAACACGTTGGTGGACCTCAACAGAAAGGGATGCTCTCAAGCCAAAGAAAGAGTCCTATCTGGCATTTCTGGCCTGTGGGCCTCCCGAGGCAGCTGATAGGTATCGGCTGGCCAAAAACCTGGGCGTGGGAGGAGTTTGGTGAGGCCATGGAGAACGACTTCAGGACAGCTTCAAGGAAATTCTGGTCCACCGTCCGGCGTCTCAGTAGGGGGAAGCAGTGCACCGTCAACACTGTGTATAGTGGGGACGGGCGCTGCTGACCTCAACTTAGGATATTATGAGTTGGTGGGGAGAATACTTCAAAGACCTCAATTCCACCTACCCGCCTTCCCACGAGAAAGCTGAGTCTGGGTGCTCTGAGGTGGGCTCTTCTATCTCTGAGGTTGAGGTCACCGAGGTGGTTAAAAAGCTCCTTGGTGGCAGGGCCCTTGGGATGGATGACATTCGCCCGGAGTTCCTAAAGGCTCTGGATGTTGTGGGGCTGTCCTGGTTGACATGCCTCTGCAACATCGCATGGACATCGGGGACAGTGCCTCTGGATTGGCAGACTGGGGTGGTGGTCCCCCTTTTGATGAAGGGGGACCGGAGGGTGTGTTCCAACTATAGAGGGATCACACTCCTCAGCCTCCCTGGTCAGGTCTATTCAGGGGTACTGGAGAGGAAGGTCCATCAGGAAATCGAGTCTTGGATTCAGGAGGAGCAATGTGGCTTTCGCCCTGGCCGTGGAACAGTGGACCGGCTTTACACTCTCGGCAGGACCCCCGAGGGTGCATGGGAGTTCGCCCAACCAGTCTACATGTGTTTTGTGGACTTGGAGTTGGCATTCGACCGTGTCCCTGTGGGACTCTTGTGGGGAGTTCTTCGGGAATATGGGGTCCCGAACCCTCTGATACGGGCTGTTCAGTCCCTATACGATCTCTGTCAGAGTTTGGTCCGCATTGCCGGCAATAAGTCGGACTCGTTTCCGGTGAGAGTTGAACTCCGCCAAGGCTGGACTTTGTCACTGATTTTTGTTCATAACTTTTATGGACAGAAATGTCAGCTGAACTTCACAACGTATTGAATGATGTTAAAGTTATTGACCTCAAAGCACATGCGCTGAACTCCCACCTGTTCAAGCAGCTTTGTGAGGAAATCCATGCTGAACACAAACACCTTATTTTGCACACAAAAGTAAGATGGCTATCTAGAGGGACATCACTGGCCAGAGTGTTTGAGCTACCAGATAAGCTGCAGAGATTTCTCTCACAGAAAGAACTTGCCACTGGCTGCTCATTTCAGTGACAATGAATGGGTCATCAAACTCTCTTACCTGTGAGACATATTTCATCTGCTCAATGAATTCAATGTCACTTCAGGGGAAAATGACATCTTTATATAAATTGGCAGATAAAATAGCTGCATTAAAAGTCAAACTGGAATTGTGGGACCGTCGAGAGCACTGAAAGCCCTGCTACCACTTCCAACATTTTATCTGTGTGAAGCGGGTTTATCTGGAATGATGGCAACAGAGACAAAATTATGGAACTAACTTCATATAAGGAACACACTATGCGTCGCCCATCACACCTACATAGGTCCATGCTTTAGCTGGAGTATTCTGTTGCACAACATCAAGATAAAGAACCCTGGAGCCGACACAGTGGTTGCATACACTTGATTTAATAATCCAAGAGAGAAGCAAACGCTAACAAAAAAGGTCAGCGTATTTTACAGTTAAGCACCAATAATCCACTTGTAAAGCAAATAGGTGGATGGAGCAACACCAGAATGATGACACCAAAGGGAAAAACAAAACTAAAGGGAATCAAACCTGCAAAACTAAGTACTTAAACCATTGGATTGAATTGGAATGATGAGGACAATGAAAGAGACCAATGCAATAATTCATCACCCTCCTTCTGCTTCTCTTCCACTTAAAAGACCTAGTGATCATCATTGCCATCAAGTGTGCAACAGGAGGCAGCAGTCAGACAGCTAACTGAAACAACAAAAACAAAATGAGCACAGGACATAGGCATAACATTTGGAAAGTCAACTAAATGAAACATTTTGCACTGCACATGCAGATGGGTCATAATATAATACAATATATGTAGGTTGCTCAACTGGAAAGTGTTGGCCTCACAGTTCTGAGATCCCAGGTTTGATCAAGACCTGCCTGTGTGGAGTTTGCATGTTCTCCCTCTGCCTCCCTGGGTTTTCTCCGGGCACTCTGGTTTCCTCGCACATCCCAAAGAACATGCAACATTAACTTGATACTCTAAATTGCCCCAAGGTGTGATTCTGAGTGTGACTGTTGTCTGTCTAGGTCTGCCCTGCAATTGGCTGGTGTACCCTGCCTCCTGCCCGTTGACAGCTGGGATCGGCTCCAGCTCTCCCCGAAACCCTCATGAGGAGAAAGTGGCTAAGAAAATGGATGGATGGATGGAGGTACTTAGTGGTTCGAGCTGGTAGCTGCTTGTTGTTCAGCTGCTTGGTAGTGGTTAGCAAACCTGACAAACTTTGAATTAGGAAACATGAACTTGTTAGGACTGTCACGTCCCATCGGCAACGAGAGTAGGACCCAAATGCAGGAACTCGGAAGACGCAAGGTAGTTCAAGAAGAGACACGTTTATTATATGCAGTGGTAGGGGATCGAGCAGGCAGTCCGGTGCAGCAGGAGTCGGTACACGGGAGAACAATCAACGCAGGCAGAAGTATCAAAGGAGTCAGGCTTACAAGGTTGGTCGGAGAACGGACGAAGGTCGGTACACACAGGTTCAATCAGGGATACCGGAGCACACGAATAGGACATGAAGATCATACGAACTGGCGCCGGCCAGTTGTCATCGCGGTCATATAAATCCACAGCATAATCAGGCTGCATGAGGCGCAGGTGTGCACCTTCCAATCAGCGCACCTGCGCGGACACCCGCACAGCTCGTGCTGGAGCGGCAGGATCATGACAAGGACGTCACGGTGGTGCAGCTGTAAAGCATTGTCCTTTAAAGTTTTGAGGACCGAGGTTCAATCCTGGCTGGCCCCACCTGTGTGGAGTTTGCATGTTCACCCCGTGCCGTTTTCTCCGGGTACTCCGGTTTCATTCCACATCTCAAAAACATGCAACATTAATTGGACACTCTAAATTGCCCCGAGGTGTGATTGTAAGTTCGACTGTTGTCTGTCTCCATGTGCCCTGCAATTGGCCAGCAACCCGTTGACAGCTAGGATAGGCTCCAGCACTCCCGTGACCCTTGTGAGAATAAGCGGCTAAGAAAATGGATGGATGGATGGATGGGATGGATATTAGCAGGCCGATTGACAGTATTGAAGCCAAGAGACAATTGTAAAAAAAATAAAAAATTCAGCATTTTTTTTCATGACACCTTGGTTTTGTATGCATAAATGTTTCCCATGCTGCAGCATTCCTTAGTTCAATTTTCAAAACGTTATCCATCCATCTGTTTTCTTTTTCATCATTCATAAAAATCGTGTCAGTTGGCCATTAAAGTCTATGGATAAAGTACATATACAGTATTATCTTTACTTCACATTAAACACATGACACTCTTGTTTGTAAATATGTATATAATAGGAATAACGGTAAAGAAAAGTGCAAAAGTTCTGACACTTTCAGTTATTCATAATGGTGATGGTGAATAATGACGGAACACTGTATATCCAAAATTGGAAGAATAAAGATCTTCATAAAACACTGAACATCATTCAACTTCATTTGAGATGGATAAGAGTAAGGTGATTTAAAGTTGGAAAATTATTGCTTTACAATTTCCTTTTTCTTTTAAACAATTCTGACCTTTTGATTGATAACAAGTGCCATTAATTCTATTACTAATATTGGTTAATTTAAAGGTTTTCGGTGAGGCATATCTCTACTCGTATTGATAAAATGGTATGAAAATGACAATACCAACCTGGAGAGTCACTGATGGTGTAGTGGTAGAGATGCCTACCTTTGGTGGGGGCAGCGTTCCCGCTCAGTGATTGTGTCTATCTGCTGTGCGACTGACTGCTGACCAGTTCAGGGTGTAGTCTGCCTTTCGCCCAAAGCTAGCAGGGATAGGTTCCAGATTTCGCATGACCCTTGTGAGGATAAGCGGCTTGGCTAATGACATGACAATATCAACCTGGACATACAAAAAATAAACTGCAGAGCTGCTCTGTGAATGAATTGTCTACAGAATTTACTTTCCTGACAAATTTTCTGAACTCTGTCATCTGACGTCTGACATCTCTGCACGTTTATTTAATCTATATTCTCATAATGACTTGCAATGAGGCTACAACACATCTACATACAGTAGTACACTATGAAGTGGACTGCATTCAACACTGTTGTCAGAAATCATGCTTGCCGGTTTTTTGGCACTTTGTGGTGATTATTTATGCTCATGTTTTTGTTTGTCTGTGTTTTTTTTATTTTTATTTCAGACATTGGATGGCTTTATATTTGTGGTTGCTCCAGATGGGAAAATAATGTACATATCAGAAACAGCCTCGGTCCATTTGGGTCTGTCTCAGGTTGGTTTAACAAAGGTAATGTTACGTCCTTTGGTATGTCGTACCCGAGATGTCACAGTCCTGACATGGTTGTGCATTTCAGGTGGAGTTGACAGGAAACAGCATATTTGAATATATTCATCCTGGAGACCATGATGAAATGACATCTGTACTCACAGCACACCAACCTTACCATTCACACTTTGTACAAGGTCAGGAAGAATCTTAAACTCTGTACATAATGTGAACTCTAATTTGTGAAAAGAATGATTATTGTATTGGGATGTTTTGTTCTGAGCACTCGCATATGTATTGAAAAACAAACATGAATGTCTTTCTATTATATTTTTTCCTTTTTTTCACATCATACTGCAGAAGCAACATTTCTCAGATTTCAAAGTTGATTGAAGTACAATATCTGCATGTCTTTCAAGACAGGTGCTAGTATTTTTCTGAGGGCAAGCTATTTACTTTGTAAAACTGTCACTTGAATAAGATCAAGCAGGTACACAAACATTTTTTGGAAGGAAATTCTCAAGCCAAAAAAGGGCACCCATCTCAAAATTATTCATCCAACTAATAAAAAATGGGACTATGCACTAGGCAGCACAGTGGTGCAGCTGTAGAGTGTTGCCCTCACAATTTGGAGGACCGGGGTTCAAATCCTGGCCCCAGCTACGTAGAGTTTGCATGTTCTCCCCGTGCCTGCGTGGGTTTTCTCTGGGCACTCCTGGTTTCCTCCCACATGCCAAAATCATCCATTAATTGGAGATTCTAAATTGTCCCTAGGTATGAATGTGAGAGCAACCAGTTAAGGGTGTACCCTGCCTCCTTCCTGAGGACAGTTGGGTTTGGCTCCACCATTCCCACAATCCTTGTGAGGATAGTATGTACAATATTTCACTTGTTTTTCTTTCTGTTAACAAAGTCAGTGATAGTACTACACACAAAGGAGATTAAGAGTGACTACATTAAATCAAAAAAGTTAACATGACCCTGATAAAACATCAGTTTTGTGTTAAAGATGAAACTGTGATAAATCCTTTGTAAACTCTTTTCACTATTAGTTAACGTTTAAAGTCTGTAACACCCAATTGAAGAATATATGTAATGAAAAAAATACCTGCAGCACAGTGGGGACACTTTTTGTCCAGTGCTGAAACATAATCTGTTGTGTGCACGTGCCTGAACAACATTATTCCGCAGTAATGTATTCATGCAGTTTCTGAGAGAAGTGACGTCTACTCCCCCCACACCCCACCCACACCCCCTTCAGAATATGACATGGAGCGCTCATTTTTTCTGAGAATGAAATGCGTCCTTGCAAAAAGGAATGCTGGTCTTACATGTGGCGGTTACAAGGTCAGACTTTCGTTTTTATATAATTGCTTGCTAATTTTCCTATTGCTACATCGAACTAAGATCCACTCATTACCCAGGTGATTCACTGCAGTGGCTACTTGAAAATCCGCCAGTACAGCCTGGATATGTCTCAATTTGATGGCTGTTACCAGAATGTTGGCCTGGTGGCTGTTGGTCATTCATTACCACCCAGTGGGGTCACAGAGATCAAACTCCACAGCAACATGTTCATGTTTAGAGCCAGTCTGGACATGAAGCTCATCTTCCTCGACTCGCGGTATTTTCTTTTGTGTTCACAATTCTGATGTACAGAAAATTTGATACTGATGTGTGTCTTTTCCACATTTTTCAATAACTCTGGGTTCGTTTCCAACCCACTTTGGATTGCGTGTCAATATAAGAACACTTAATGACTTCTGAAAATTTCTGTGTATGTTGCTTAGTGTTGCGGAGCTTACAGGCTATGAGCCACAAGATCTAATAGAGAAGACCCTCTATCATCATGTCCACAGCTGTGACTCCTTCCAGTTGCGCTGTGCACATCATTTGTGTGAGTAGTTGAACCATTTAACACACATTCAATATTATCATAGTGTATAGAGAGGAAATATCTCAAGTAAATATTTAAATAACTTGGTCACCCTCTTTTGTAACTTTGACTCTCGTTGGGGTGCAAATGCCGGCATAATTTATTTTCCTGCATGTGCGCGTCTGTCAATTTGGCAGACCAAGCTGGATGTTCTAACACAATACAGGAAATGTCCTTGGATAATCCATATGTTGGAGTGACAACATGGTGGCAGACATTTTATCGACATTTACTGTATGCCTGCTGTGACCATGTGTAAATACTGCCATAAGGTAGACTCCTGGTCCTATGTGATTTTGGTGAATTTGATAGGGGCGCATGCAGGCAAGTACTAAGAGGACATGCAAAGGACATACATTGTTATGAAATAGCATTGGCCTCCTCCTGAAATTCTAATTCTAATTTTGATTTTTTTTTTTCCTACGCTTCCCCACTTTACTTCTTAAGTGTGTGTGTGTATATATATATACATTTATTTATTTATTAAGGAAAATAATCTTTTCAGGTGGTATGGTAGCAGGCCTCAATGTAAGCCGCAAATGATGATGTACGTTACGCGTCGGTTACGCAATAGCAAAAAACTGTGAACGAATGACCGTTTGCAATGAAAATTTGTGTAGACAGTAGACATACGAAAACAAATACGAATAATTTAGAGATTTGCATAGAAATTTACTGCTGGCTTTCGCCAGACAACTCACAAATGGTTATCAACAGGTTAATGTCATGTTGTTTCATGACACACGAGATCACGCAATATCACGCGGCCCATATTGCGAGACTTCTCGATTATCAAACAAACATAGCACCTCCCAGTAAGAAGGCGTGGTTTCAAAATGTTGTACCCGGGTAAACTGTTACTGTTAAAACGTTTCAATCATTGGACTTTCAGGGAGATTTTGTGTATGAGCCAGGTAATGAAGGAGGTTGATTAAAACTACTTCAATGTAAAACAATTTCCAATCATGTTACGGAAATACGAAAAGAAGTCAAAATGAGAGGATTGTCTGGTCAGGTATGTGAATCTGATTCCGAGCAATACATCGACATGTTTCGTTTATCGTGCGACAGCTAAAATGTTTAATTTTATCAACTGTCAAATAAAATATGAAATTAAAAGGGCTAATTGTGATATCATTTTTAATTAGTTAAATTGTTATATTTTAAGTAGCTATACTTTATTCAAGAATCAATAATAATTACTGTCTGACTGAATGCCCAATGTATGTTCACTTAATATTTCTATGTATAAGTGTATTGATTTAATGCTATCATTTTAATAGTTTCGTAACTTTCCAATCAATTTGATAATTATTTGATGGTTTCTTTTTACTGCATTGACATTTGAGGGATTATTTATATAACAAATATTTGTGAGATCTAATTTCAGTTTCATGAAAATGGATGTCATAATTTATTGGGGACATATAACTTGTTCAAAATAAACAGGAAATTATCTTTTCATTTGTAGGTTCAGAAGGGAATTTTGGCCTATGTAGATGGTGTCAATTATATTCCCAAGAGCAATGTAACAAGACATGTACAGTCAGGTTCCATCTATGATTGGGCAAAAAAAAAAAAAAGTTTTCACAACCCTCTCCTGAAACTGGTCATCAAAGGTCCTCATCAAGTGACCAACCTAGAAACGGAGATTCCAACTGTACTGTGACAGCAAGCACTGGCCCCACACAACCACATGGTTTTCGCAAACAGAACTCCATTCAACAGATGTTCGATAAAGCAAGCAAGAACCACTATAGGAATCATGACTACAGTTCTAGATGTGGTCATGCGTGAGAATTCAATGTCCGATTACAAACACCTGATTGAATTGCAGAAAAAGAATGGAGTCAACTGTATTGTATTTTAGAGAACATTGTTCCGTAACCTACCTCACAAATTTACACGGAACCAACTAACAGGTTACCAGCACCGGGCCTTACATTGAGGTCTGCGGTAGAGCAACTGGTTAGAGTATTGTCCTCAGAGTTCTGAGGACTGGGATTCAAATCTGTGTGACATTTGGATGTTCTCCCCATGCCTGCATGGGTTTTCTCCGGGCGCTCTGGTTTCCTCCCACATCCCCAAAAATGCATTAATTGGAGAACCTCAATTGGGGTGTATTGTGAGTGCAACTGTTGTCTGTCTCTGTTTGTCCTGTGATTGGCTGGCAACCAGTTAAGGGTGTACCCTGCCTCCTGCCCAATGATAACTGGGATAGGCTCAAGCACTCCTGCAAACCTTGTGAGGATAAGCAGCTCAGAAAATGTAAAGACGGATGGATTCTTCTTTTCCTTTCGGCGTCCCGTAAGGGGTCGCCACAACGTGTCATCTTTTCCAATCGAAGCATATCACCTGCATCTACCTCTCTAACCCCAACTGCCATCATGTCTTCCCTCACAACATCCATCAACCTTCTCTTTGGTCTTCCTCTAGCTCTTTTCCCTGGCAGCTCCATTCTCAGCACCCTTCTACCAATATACTCACTCTCTTGCTTCTGAACATGTCCAAACCATCGACGTCTGCTCTCTCGAAACTTGTCAGCAAAACATCCAACTTTGGCTGTCCTTCTAATGAGCTCATTTCTAATCCTATCCAATCTGCTCACTCCGAGTGAGAACCTCAACATCTTCATTTCCTGCCACCTGCAGTTCTGCTTCTGTTGTTTCTTCAGTGCCACAGTCTCTAATCCGTACATCATGGCTGGCCTCACCACTGTTTTGTAAACTTTGCCCTTCATCCTAGCAGAGACTCTTCTGTCACATAACACACCAGACAACTACCGCCAGCTGTTCTAACCTGCTTGGACTCGTTTCTTCACTTCCTTACCACACTCACCATTGCTCTGGATTGTTGACCCTAAATATTTGAAGTTGTCCATTCGTGCTATCTCTTCTCCCCGTAGCCTCACTCTCCCCCCTCCACTTTTCTCATTCACGCACATATATTCTGTTTTACTTCGGCTAATCTTCATTCCTCTCCTTTCTATTACATTTCTCCATCTTTCGAATTGTTCCCCTGCCTGCTCCCTGCTTTCACTGCATATCACAATATCATCTGCAAAGATCATGGTCCAAGGGGATTCCAGTCTAACCTCGTCTGTCAGCCTATCCATAAGTACTGCAAACAGGAAGGGGCTCAGAGCTGATCCCTGATGCAGTCCCACCTCCACCTTAAATTCTACTGACCCACCAACGGCACACCTCACCATTGTTCTGCTTCCCTCATACATGTCCTGTACCATTGTAACATATATTTCTCTGCCACACCATACTTCGCATGCAGTACCACAGATCCTCTCTTGGTACTCTGTCATAGGCTTTCTCTAGATCCACAAAGACACAATGTTGCTCCTAATTCTTTCGTATCTAACCTGGTCTACATGTCATCATATGCCTCTTGTTTAGCCTTTGCCAGCTCTACCTTTGCCCTACGTCGCATCTCAATGTACTTTCGCGACTCCTCAGTCTTCTCAGTGTCCCACTTCTTTTTCGCTAATCTTTCTTTTTATGGCTTCCTGTATTTTGGGGTTCCATCACCAAGTCTCCTGCTCCCCTTTGCGACCAGAAGACACACCAAGTACTCTCCTGCCTGTCTCTCTGATCACCTTGGCTGTCGTAGTCCAGTCTTCCGGGAGCTTCTGCTGTCCATCGAGAGCCTGTCTCACCTCTTTTTGAAACGCCGCACAACATTCTTCCTTTTTCAACTTCCACCACATGGTTCTCTGCTCTACCTTTGTCTTCTTTATCTTCCTACCCACCACCACAGTCATCCTACACACCATCATCCTATGCTGTCGAACTACACTCTCCCCTACCACTACTTTACAGTCAGTAACCTCCTTCATATTACATCGTCTGCACAAAATATAATCCACCTGTATGCTTCTACCTCTGCTCTTGTATGTCACTATATGTTCCTCCCTCTTCTGTTCACTACAGCCATCTCCATCCTTTTTGTAAAGTCCACCACCATCTGTCCCTCAACGTTCCTTTCCTAGATGCTGAACTAACCCAGAGGGATGGATGGATAATCTATTCAAAGTTACTTGGCCCTTTTTGAACACGTAAATCTAATCACTGGTTTCTTCTCCTGTGCCAAGGGTTCTCTGATATAAAAATTATCATTCAAAGATGGCGCAAAACTGCTGAACAGAAAAGCAGCATCAAGTACATGAACTTCCATCCATCCATTTTCTGAGCCATTTATCCTCACAAGGGTCACGGGAGCCTATTCCAGCAGTCATCGGGCAGGACGCAGGGTACAACCCGAACTGGTCGCCACCCAGTCACAGAGCACATGGAGACAGACAACAGCGCACTCACAATCACAAGTAGTGCCATACCTGCTAAGTATGTAAAAACACACAAGGAATTTTTCTCCACCAGTCGGTACTGCCCTGGTATAACATTCAGAACAAAGGACAACAAAGTAACAAGAACAAAGAACAAGACACATTTCGGTTTACACGACCTATTCCTTATAAGAGTCACAGATGTGCAAAATATAAAGTCTTCCTCATTTAGAACAGGTAGGAGATAAGAGTGTGTCAATGTCCCACATGGTGTTAAGCTTGTACAGAGTGCCATTACCTGTTCACGGTTCCCGTTATAGACCAGCACAATGACAATTGTCCAAACAGAGCAGTTTAAAGTGATGACTCGTGCAATAGTCTACAAAATATATTACTACTATTGATTGGACGAGCAGGATGTGAGTGTGCATCCCAACAATGGCACATGGCAGAAAGTAGTAGGTTTGCTGCTCATGAATCGAATAACTTACTGGTAATTGCCAGAGGGAAAAAACTGTTAGAACGCTTGCCAGTTTTGATTTGCAATGATCTGTAGCGCTTTCCAGAGGGAAGGAGGCGGAAGAGCTGGTGGCCAGGATGTGGAGGGTCTGAAAGAATCCTGCCCGCTCTGGACCTAGTTCGGGTTGCATGCAAGTCTTCAATAGTGGGTAGAGTAGTGCCGACAATCTGTTTAGTAGTTTGAATTGACCCCTCCGTGGATATTGCGCAATCCGCGTCACTGACCAATCAGAGGCCAGAGATCTGCATAAACCACGCCTCTTCTTGCTCTCGCCATTTTCTTAGACAACATTTTATGGTCCAGTATAGGTTTAGTTAGCGTTTTATCGCGTATTTGGGTTATTTAACAAAAAATATGGTTAAGAGGCGTAGTCACGGACTTTGTAATAGTGACAACAGGTATCCTGAAAGGCTAGTTGGTGGAGTTCGATTCGTACCCTTTCCAAAACCGAAGACTCTGTACGAAAAATGCCTTCGATGGATCAAACTTTGTGGAAGACCGCATCATCAACTAAATCCATCTAATATCAACCGGAACAGGTATGTTTGCACGAAGGTATGCCTTATATGTGGAGAATTTGTTTTCAAAATGAGACATGGGCATTTTTTTCAGATTTACCTAAGTCGCGCCAAAATTATCCAGCTCTGAATGGATAATTTGGCGCGAGTTTCGTAAATCTGAAAAAAAAAATGCCTCGTTTTGAAAACAAACTCTTCATTTGATTTTCAATACGTCTCGTATAAATGAATTTGAAGTTCTTCGCTAGCATAACATTGCTACGTGTGAAAGATTGACACACTTATTCTTTGTTGAGAGATATTTAGTGATGATCCGACTGCACAAATGTGTCGCTTTGTTGCTGGCTCGCGGCCGAAGCTTAACCATACTGTGTTTGCACGAAGATATGCCCTATATTGGATTTTCAATACACGTCTCGTATAAATGAATGAGACATTCTTCGCTAGCATAACATTGCTACGTGTGAACGATTGACACACTTATTCTTTGTTGAGCGATATTTAGCGATGATCGGACTGCACAAACGTGTCGCTTTCTTGCCAGCTTGCGGCTAAAGCTTAACCAGACTGTGTTTGCACTAAGATATGCCCTATATTTGATTTTCAATACACGTCTCGTATAAATGAATGAGACGTTCTTCGCTAGCATAACATTGCTACGTGTGAACGATTGACACACTTATTCTTTGTTGAGCGATATTTAGCGATGATCAGACTGCACAAACGTGTCGCTTTCTTGCCGCCTCGCGGCCGAAGCTTAACCAGACTGTTTGCACGAAGATATGCCCTATATTTGATTTTTAATACAAGTCTCTTATAAATGAATGAGACGTTCTTCGCTAGCATAACATTGCTATGTGTGAATGATTGTATGAAATCAGAAGCATGGCGTCTCTCTCAGTTAAGAATGTATTGTATTTAGAATCTATAATATATTGTTGATTTGAATGAAATCAGAAGCATGGCGCCTGTCTCAGTTAAGAATGTATTGTGTTGTATTTGCCATTTTTACTAATTGTTTGTCTTACGTCAGCGCACGTGGCGTGACGTCACTTCAGGAGGCGTGGTTAAGTGCCCTGTACGGAGGGGTCAATTGTCCGTTCCAGTCGGAGTTTGTCCTTTTCTGTGGCAACCCAAACCAGACTGTGATAGAGGTACACGGTACTGATTGGTTGACTGCTGTGAAGAACTGTCTCGGCTGTCTGAGCCCCTTATCCTCACAGGGGTCACGGGAGTGCCAGAGCCAATCCCAGCTGTCATCGGGAAGGAGGCAAGGTATCCCTGAACTGGTTGACAGCCAATTGCAGGGCAGACATAGACAGACAACAGTCACACTCACAATCACACCTAGGGGAAATTTAGAGTGTCCACTTAATGTTGCATGTTTTTGGCATGTGGGAGGAAACTGGAGTGCCCGGAGAAAACCCACACAGGCACGAGAAGATCATGCAAACTATACACAGAAATGGCCGGTATTAAATCCCACACCTCAGAATCGTGAGGCCAACGCTTTCCAGCTGCACCACCATGCCACCTAAAAGACTACATAATTGAAAAATGTATTTCAAGAAAATTATTTCTATCAATGTTTTAGTTAAAACTGTACGATCACGCTGTCATAAATTTACTAGAACAGATAAAATGTGTTAATACAGCATGGAATGCAAAGTTATCAATGTCCTTTCGCCATCGTGATTGTCTGTTTTTGTTTGCACACTCAGGATAAAAGTCCTGTTTTTAACTCCTTGTTAGAAATAACATTCAAGCAACACATTTTCCCTCATGTTTTTGAGAATGTAGGGTGAAAACTGCATATATCTACAAGTGTGGGCTAAATGTGGGGCAACAATGAGAAAATGAAATTACAGTATTTTAACATCATTAACCCATCAGCAAAATCCATCCATCTCTTTGCCAAGCCATTTTTGCGACACAAGAGTCTTGAGAGTGCCGCAGCCTATCCCAGCAAATTTAGGGCGAAACGCAGACCACACCCTGAACTGGTAACCGGTCAGTCGCATGGAACATATCGATACAATCACTGAGACATTGGCAAAATATTGAACTAGTTCATTTTTGGAACTGTGAACAGAACTTTCCACTACTTCACGTAGAAAATTAACTTTCCCAACACTGCCATCAACTGAGCATCCTTTCAACTGGTCCAGAAAATGCAGGAGGTTGATAAGTGGTCCGTGGTGTTATGAGTCCAAATTTCAAGTTGTTTTTGAAAATTATGGATTTAGTATCCTCCGGGCCAAAGAAGAAATGCAATAAGAGCCATCACCTGTGAGTGTATAGAGTGTGTTAGTGCCCATGGCATGGGGAACTTGCACATCTGTGAAGGCACCATTTATCTAGAAAGGTACAGACATGTTTTGAAAAAAAAACACTAATACTGGTATCCAATCAACATAATTTCAGAGACAGCTCATTTCAGCAAGAAAATGACCAAGCACATTCTGCACAGGTTAAATGTGGTTTTGCAGTAGAAGTGCAAGTACTAGAATGGCCTGCCAGCAGTTTAGATCTGTCGCCCACTGAAAATTTGTCAGAACATGATGCACAAAATACAACAAAACAAACACAAAACCAAAAAAGTAATTGTTTTTCAGTTTAAACATGAAAGTATATGGCATGTCAATTTTGAAACGCAAGTTATATGATTGAAATAAATATATGTTCAACTGTAGCATAAAACACATCGTTTGATGTTTTCCCGAAAAATACAAGTATTTATGAATTAAAATCCACAAACTTTAACCTATTTCCTGGACCTGACAAACCCCCCCTTTCACGATGGCTTACCACTGATGTAAGATTTGTGCAAACGAAGAGGACTAATTTTTCCAAACCCAGTCAACAGTCTGTCATATGCAGTGAACATTTCACCCAGACTCTTAGAGGTTGACTCGTGTCTGAGATGACTTTTAAATGTAAAAAAAAAAATTAAAATCTGGATCAGACCCCAGTATTTGAAGTCGTCCACCTTGGGATCTCTTCTCGTTGGAGCCTCACCCATCCCCCTCCACCACTCTCATTCACGCGCATATACAGTGAATAAAATAAGTATTTGAACACCCTGCTATATTGCAAGTTCTCCCACATAGAAATCATGGATGGGTCTGAAATTTTCATTGTAGGTAGGTGCATGTCAAATGTGAGAGAGATAATGTACATTTTTTTTTAATGATTTATTTGTATGGTACAGCTGCAAATAAGTATTTCAACACCTAAGAAAACCAATGTTAATATTTGGTACAGTTGCCTTTGTTTGTGAGTTGTTCCCCTGGTTTGGACACACTGCAGGAGGGATTTTGGCCCACTCCTCAACACAGATCTTCTCTAGATCAGACAGGTTTCTAGACTGTCACTGAGAAACACTGTGTTTCAGCTCCCTCCAAAGATTTTCTATTGAGTTTAAGTCTGGAGACTGGCTATTATTAATATTCTTCTTAAAGTGCCACTCCTTGAATTTCCTGGTTGTGTGCTTCGGGTCATTGTCATGTTGAAAGACCCAGCCGCGACCCATCTTCAATGCTCTGACTGAGGGAAAGAGGTTGTTCCCCAAAACCTCACAATACATGGCCGCGGTCATCCTCTCCTTAATACAGTGCAGGCGTCCTGTCCCATGTGCAGAAAAACACCCCAAAAGCATGATGCTACCACCCCTATGCTTCACAGTAGGGATGGTGTTATTGAGATGGAACTCTTCATTCGTCTTCCTCCAAACACGGTGAGTGGAAATATGACCAAAAAGTTCCATTTTGGTCTCATCTGACCACAAAACATTCTCTCATGACTCCTCTGTATCATCCAAATGGTCATTGGTAAACTTTAGACGGGGCTTGACGTGCTGGTTTAATCAGGGAAACCTTCCGTACCATGCATGATTTCAAATCATTACGTCTTACTGTATTACCAACAGTCACCCTGGAAACGGTGGTTCCAGCTCTTTTCAGGTCATTCACCAAGTCTTGTCTTATAGTCCTGGGCCGATTCCTCACCTTTCTAAGGATCATTGAGACCCCACGAGGTGATATCTTGCATGGGTCTCCACTCCTATTGACTGTTATGTTTAACTTCTTCCCTTTTCTAATGATTGCTCCAACAGTGGACCTATTTTCACAAAGCTGCTTGGCAATTTCTCTGTAGCCCTTTCCAGCCATGTGGAGTTGTACAATTTTATCTCTGGTGTCTTTGGACAGCTCTTTAATGATAATTATGTTTACAATTAGTCCTACAAATTGTAATTGCTTCAACGATAAGAACTCAAATCATAAATTTGGTTTCAGTTGACTCATGTGCTAAATAACATGAGGAGGAGACTTTTCATCACTTTTACCATCGTTCCTTTCACGCGCTTGTTACAGAAAGTGTGCGTGTTCGTATGTGCATTAATGTGTGCTTCAGCTGTCTCCATGTAGTTAGTTTTTCCAAGGCTTCTATTCCTTCTAATCCCAATCAGAATCTGATTTATACATTTCATTGATTATGCATGTTAAAATGTGATTAATCACAAACTGCTGCCATGGTGGAGTTGTGATCTGCATATGGCTCAGAAATTTTCTGCAGGATCCCAAACTAATTTCATGAATTTGTATTAATTATAAATGCCTGTTTGCTGTGCTATATTCATTATTTACTGTGTATTTGAATAACCTGTGTTGTTGTGCATGTTTGTTCATTCCCAGTTCTTGAATTTTTTGGGGTTTGTATCATTCTGTAGTTTAACTTGTAAATTAATTCAGAATTCGCTCTAAGTTCCAAAAGACTATGGGTGTTGTGGGGCTGTTCTGACTGACACATCTCTACAACATCGCATGGACATTGGGGGCAGTGCCTCTGGATGAGCAAGCTGTGGTCATGGTCCCCTTTTTTAAAGAGATGGTCTGTTCTAACTACGGAGGATCACACTCCTCCCTCTCCCTGGTCACGTCTATTCATGGGTGCTGGAGAAGATGGTCCGTTTAGTTAGATCTCAGATTCAGGAGTAGCAGGGTTGTTTTCGTCCTAGCCATAAAACAGCGAACCTGTCCAACATCTCAGCATGGTCCTCGAGGGTGTATGGGAGTTCACCCAGTCTAAATGTGTTTTGTGGACCTGGAGAAGAGGTTTGACTGTGTCCCTTGGCAAGTCCTATAGGGAGGTGCTTCAGGAATAGGGGTTACCGAACCCCCTAATAGGGGCTGTTTGTTCCCTGTATGACCAGTGTCAGAATTTGGTCCGCATTGATGGCAAGAAGTCAGACTTGTTTCTGGTAAGAGTTGGACTCTGCCAAGGCTGCCCTTTGTCACTAAATCTGTTCACAACTTTTATGAATTTCTTGGAACATTTAAGGCATAGAGGGAGTCTGGTTTGTTGGCCTGATTATTGCATCCCTGCTTTTTGAAAATTATGTGGTTCTGTTAGCTTCATTAAGCCGTGGTTTCCAATTTTCACTGGAGTGGTTTGCAGCCGAATGTGAAGTGGGTGGGATGAAAGCAGCACCTCTAAATCTGAGACCATAATACTCAGTCAGAAAAGAGTGACATGCCCTCTCCAGGTCAGGGATGAGATCCGGCCCAAGTGGACAAGTTAATGTATCTTGGGGTCTTGTCCACCAGTGAGGGAAGAATGGAATGGGAGATTGGTAGGGTGATCAGTGCAGTATTTACAGTGATGGAGACTTTGTATCGGCCCGTTGTGGTAAAGAAGGACCTAAACTAAAAGGTGGGGATCTCAATTTACTGGTCAATCTACATTCCTACCCTCACCTATGGTCATGAGCTGTTGGTTGTGACTAAATGACAGATATCCCAGAGACAAGCAGCCAAAGAGAGAGATTGAGCGGTTCGATCATCCGGTAGGTGCTCAAAGGAGAGCTCGTGCTCAGAGGAGAGCTCCTGCTCCTCAACATTCAGAGGAGCTGGATGAGGTGGCTGGGGAATCTGATTTGGATGCCTCCCTGATCCCTTCGCTGATGTGTTCCGTGCAAGTCCCACCAGGAGGAGACTCCAGGGATGACACAGAACACACTGGAGTGACTATGTTTTCCCAGCTCGGAATGCCTTGATTGTACATTACTGTTCATACCAGTGGATGAGTGTGTAGCTTTCCTCCGCCTTCGGGTGGGGGGACAGGTGCTGACTGTTGTTTGCGTCAATGCACCAAACAGCACTTCAGAGTACCCACCCTTTTAGGAGACCTTACAGGGAGTGCTTCTGGGGATGGCATCATTCTGCTGGGAGACTTCAATGGGCACATAGGCAATGACAGTAAGATCTGCAAGCGTGTGATTGGGGAAACCCGATCAGAACCCTAGTGGTGTTGTTACTGGACTTCTGTGCACATCAGGGATTGTCCATAACGAGCACCTTGTTCAGGCATAAGGGTGCACTTGGCAGCAGGATACCCTAGGTCACAGTTCGATGATTGACTAAGTGATGGTGCCATTGGACTTGCGACCACGTCTTGGACACTTGATTGAAGAAAGGGGCAGAACTGTCAACTGACCACCAACTGGTGGTGAGTTGGTGCCGATGGTGAAGAAAGATGACTTTAAGACGGCTTTGAGGAAATTCTGCTCCACACTCCAGCATCTCAGGAGGGGGAAGCAGTGCACCGTCAACACTATGTATAGTGAGTATGCTATGTATTGTGACACTCCAGTGAGTGTCCGGAGAAAACCCACGCAGGCAAACTCCACACAGGCGGGTCCAGAAGTGAACCCGGGACCTCAGAACTGTGAGGAGAACACTTTATCAATTGATCCACAGTGCTGCCAAGATTTAAACAGAATTAATGATAATTCCCGAACATACGTACTCTGAAGAAAATTGGCCTGTACACAAGTGTTATGAATCTCATGTTAACTTTGCGTGTACGCTCAATTTGTGCTCAGTGAGAACATTCTATGCATGAATTAATGAGCGAGCGCCATTGCCTTTTGTCACATAGCACAGGTAGAGCATTGATAATGCTCCAACCATTGGATTGGTGTGATTACACAAAGACCTCTTCTTCACAGAGGTGTCCCTATACAAGACTATGGGCTTGATTGTCCTGACCTGGGAAATCCGGGAGAGTGGAAATGCTGCCGACTTTATTCCCAGCCAATTAAAGTTCTTAGTTCTTTCATTTCCTTTAAGTGTGGAAAGTTTAAGTGAGGCGCAATTACAGTCTGGCAGGCATGGAGTGTGTGATCCATGCGTGACGGAGCATTGCCACATGGCCAGTTTGGTAAAAGACGTCATGAATGTGAATGAGCTGGTGGAAACTACAGGCAATTTTAATCACCAGTCCTTGCACAATCCTCTATAGCAATGTGCTGAATAATGAAGCTCAATGAAGAATTTCCGACAAAGATTCCAAGAGTTTGAAAGGATCTGTTAACATGTCTTGGTACTTTTGGTGGATCAGTGTTGTATCAGTGGGTTTAAAATGGGAGATCTGCACTGGTGTGGGCTGGCTTCAATCCTCTTCAATCAAAACACGTTAGGCATAAATAGTCTTGCATATGATGTCATAAGAGGTCTCAGCAACCATGTGAAATTGGTGCAATCATCCTAAGCACTATTGCCTTATTCAATACAGAATGAGCTGGCAATCAACAGATTGTGACGGAAATATGTCCACTGATTTCAATGAGTTATATCCTCACTGACATTCGTCCTCGGTGATCCCCGCACCCCAGACCACCATAGCCGTGTGCTGGCCAGTCAGTGGATTTAAAAAAGATAATAATGATAATGATGGCAATGAAAGGTATGCATTCACTGAAATTAATTCTACAAAGATTAAGAGGTTTGATTGCCCAATATTGAAATATGTCATCAACTACACACGTGCAAGGACCACACGTGTCTTTCTGTCTTCATGTGCACTGATCAGATTCACCAAAATCGTATTAACATCCGTGCAGAACAATTCACACATGGCATTATCAGATCCAAATTTAGATTGACTTTCTGACACCAGAATGTCACTCCGCCAAGCAGGGCACACCCTCGCTGTTGTGACACTACCCTCCTTGGCAAAGACATGTCTGTCAACACAACGCATCTTGCACAAAAATTAATGTGTATCACTGAAAACAGAGTCTAATGTCCCATGGGCCGATGGAAGCCAAAGGACACTATTGCTATATTGCTAGTATTTGCAATACTAACCACCTGCTTTTTCTTCTTTTTTTTTTAATTTTTAGTGCTTTTGAAAGGGCAAGTCACGACTGGGTACTACCGTTTCTTGGCCAAACATGGTGGCTGGGTATGGGTTCAGAGTTATGCAACGATCGTACACAACAGTCGCTCATCCCGACCTCACTGCATTGTCAGTATCAACTACGTTCTCACGTAAGTACTTATCTGCAAGAATGCTGTATTGTGTGGTTATAGCCCCTTTTTTCCCTGATAACAATTTGAAACAAATACAATACAACCTAAAAAATGCAAATGTTCCAAAAGTCACTCTGAAAATTCTCATAAAAATCTTGCCCTTCATCAGAAAATCTCATGAGATTTCCCCTCAGTCATCATCAAAATTTACTTTTTTTGTGTGTGATGCCACAGAAAATACTAGCGCTGGCGAATAGGTCGAGTGTAATGATGGCTGCATTATTTTAGTTTTACATGGTTTTGGAATGACCCCTATGATGAATGATAAAAATGGATTGATTTTCCCTTGCCTGGACGTGGGTCACTGGGGTATCCATCCGGAGCAAGGCCTGGAGATGGGGCTTGAAGTCCTTGGAAACTAGGCTTGCACCCAAAGAGCCCGGCCAGGAACAGCCCGAAAGGCTAACATGGGTCCCCTTTCTCATGTGCTCACCACCTGTGGGAGGGGCCATTGGCTTCAGGTACAGTGCGAGCTGGGTGGTGGCCGAAGATGGGGACCTTGGTGATCCAATCCCCGGCGACAGAAGCTGGCTCTAGGGATGTGGAACGTCACCCATATGTCAGGGAAGGAGCCCAAGCTGGTGTGTGACGTTGAGAAGTTCCAACTAGACACAGTCAGACTCACCCCCACACCGCTTGGGCTCTGGTAGCGGTCTTGAGAGGGATGGGACTCTCTTACACTATGTAGTTGTCCACGGTGAGAGGCGCCAAGCAGGTGCTGGTATACTTATTGCCCCCTGGCTTGTCACCTGTACATTGGGTTTCACCCTGATGGACAAGATGGTATCATCCCTCCACCTTTGGAAGGGGGGATGGGTCCTGACTACTGATTGTGCCAATGCACCAAGCAGCAATTCAGAGTACCCACCTTTTTTGGAGTCCTTAGATGGGGTGATGGCGAGCACGGCCAATGGCGACCCCATGGTTCTGCTGGGGGACTTTAATGCTCATGTGGGCAATGAGAGTGAGACCTGGAAGTGTGTGATCGTGAGCAATGGACTCATCCCGATCATAACCAAAGCAGTGTTCTGTTATCTGACTTCTATGCTCATCACTGATTGTCCATAATGATCACTATATGTTCAATCATAAGGGTGTCCACAAGTTCACTTGGAACCAGTATACCCAATGTCGCAGTTCGATGATCGACATTGTGGTTGTGTCATTGGACTTGCAGCGACATGTCTTGCACACTCATGGGAAGAGAAGCTGTCAACTAATCACCACCTGGTGGTGAGTGGGCTCCGAGGGTGGAGAAAGATGCCAGTCCAATGTGGCAGGCCCAAACGTTTTGTGAATGTCTGCTGGGAATGGCTGTCAGAATTCCCTGTCAGACAGAGTTTCAACTCCCATCTCAAATAGAACTCTGTTTATGTTTCAGACAAGGCGGGGGACATTGAGTCCGATTCCATGATGTTACGCGCCTCCATCAGCTTAAAATCAATATGTTATAATAATATTATAGACCACCACCATCTGCTAACTGTATTAACAATCGGGTGACTGTAGTCTGTCTGGTCCAACTTGGATAGAATGCATTTGAGCAATAATAGCAATATTGTACACAATTATTTTTCTTTGAGGGTCCTCCTGGTTCAAGATACTTTTCTGAGGGTGGCATGTCCAATACCCGCCCATGATGGATAAGTCTGTTAAACCTTACATACGTCCTGTAACTTACTCATGTATAACAGTATAATAAATAAAAAAAAATTCTCTAGTAGGCATGAATTGATACTTTTACAGGCAGAGCAAATCTTGACAAATTTAACTTCTGAACTCGAAACCAGAAAAGTGTTATTTGTAGTATTTTGAGACTTCCATTTATTATACTCCACTGGAAATATCCATACAGTCAGCCATTTTTATTGTCCCATATCTTGGTTGAGGGGATTGGAACTGATCCCAGTTGATTTTGGGCAAAGGGCAGACTACACCCTGAATCGGTCGCTAGTCAGTCGCAGGGCACATACAGACACCATCACTGAGTGAGAACTGAACCCACTTTACCGACACCAAAGTCACATATGTACCTACACACACACACACACAACACACACACACACACACACACACACACACACACACACACACACACACATTTCTGATCTGATTCTTATATATATATATATATATATATATATATATATATGTGTGTGTGTGTGTACACATAGGAGACACCCATGCCCTCATTTGTCTTCAGCATCTGTGTGGTTGCCAGCTCGACAGCATAGGATGGTGGTGTCGAGGATGACTCTGGTGGTGGGTCGGAAGATTAAGAAGACAAAGGTAGAGCAGAGAACCATGTGGTGGAAGCTAAGAAAGGAAGAATGCTGTGCGGCCTTCTGGAAAGGGGTGAGACAGGCTCTCGATGGACAGGAGGAGCTTCCGGAAGACTGGGCTATGACAGCCAAGGTGACCAGAGAGACAGGTAGGAGAGTTCTTGGTGTGTCTTCTGGTAGGAAAGGGGAGAAGGAGACTTGGTGGTGGAACCCCAAAATACAGGAAGTCATACAAGGAAAGAGATTAGTGAAGAAGTAGGACTAAGAAGAGGCAAAATAAATACATTGAGATGCAGCGTAGAGAAATGGTAGAGGGGGGCCAAAGCTAAAAAGAGGTATATGACAAGACTAGGTTGAACGCAAAATAAGGAGAAAATGATCTCTACAGGTTGGCCAGGCAGAGGGATAGAGATGGGAAGCATTCTGCTGCAGGTTAGGGTGATAAAGATAGAGATGGAAATGTGTTGACTGGTGCCAGTAGTGTGCTGAATAGATGGAAAGAATATTTTGAGAAGTTGATGAATAAAGAAAATGAGAGTGAAGGAAGAGTAGAAGAGGCAAGTGTGAAGGACCAGGAAATAACAATGGTCAGCAAGGGGGAAGTTTGAAAGGCACGACATGGGATGAAAAATGGAAAGGCAGTTGGTCCTGATGACATACTGGTGAAGGTATGGAAGCTGGAATAAGCTCCAGCACTACCACAACCCTTGTGAGGGTTAGAGGCTCAGAAAATGGATGGATAGATGGATGGATGTTATCAGAGGCAAATCCATTCGTCTGTTGATCTGGCACAACTAAGCTTCAGTTTAAAGGTCCACTGACGTGAAAAGCATGATTTTTAGTACATTTTTAATAAAAAAAAAAAGAAACGGCAGCTGGAATGGACCCATCCGTTTTTTCACCACAAACATGATTTTGATATATATTGCTTTTTGTAAGTCCCACCATGAAAATCCTCTCAAGGGATTTATTTTGGAGAAGAAGCAGGAAGTGACGTTATGAACAGGAGCCCAGTCAAGCAGCTTCATGTGTTTATACCAGTTTTACTTGGGGGAAGGTTCCTTTGTGCTAGCCAAAATGCTGGCTTGTTGTATTGCTGGATATTGTTCGAACACTCAGGAGGATGGATTTACTTTTCATATAGTTCCAAAAGACCAAGTTCATCGTGAAAAATGGATTGCACAGGTGCTTCGTGGGTTGGTCTCATCAAAGACGGCGACGCGTGTGTGTATCGACAGGAAGTGGTGAGACTGGAGCTTTGGTGTGGCCAACACAACCTGGCGTTGAACACTCTCAAGATTGATGTGCAGATGCACGCTTTTCCCACATGTCACACAGGGAATCATACACATGGTGGTTTAGTGTGATTGTGTTTGCCAGTTGTTCAATTGAGCAGAGGGCCTCGAAGACCGCCGTTGCAGAGTTATTTTGATTGGTGTGCAGCCTCTGTCTTGGTTTACGGCAAACACTTTCAAAATAGTGTTGGATATTGCAGTTGGTGCCTGTATGGTTGAAGGCAGGGCAATGACTCCTCCAATATTGCTTCCTGCTGCTCTCCTTCTTTGCACAGTTAGGCTCATGGTTCTGTTTGAATGCTTGTTTTTCTGTCTGGAGGTGGTCCCTGAATTCGTTTTCTCTTCATCTGCCTGTATGTGCTGCTTGGTGCATTGATCACCACGGGCAAAGTCGTGGGATTGATTTGTCTGGCCGAACGTTTCCCACTTTCTTTGTCTTCAATGAAGTGCATGGTTTTCATCGAGGGACATCTCTCGATTGGCCTGGCCAAGCACGTCGAGTCGGATATCATCATCTGCAAGGCCGACTATGAGGGGGTATGTTCATATGATGTGAGGTTGTTGAAGCCCTTGATAGATCTTTGCGAAAGGCCTCATCACAGCACTAAAGGAGTTGGAAGATGATGTCCTAGCTAGTGAGGCGTGTGGCTTGATTATATACTGAACATTGTATGTCCATTCTTCACTTGTTCCAGATGCAGAGATGACAGGGCATTTCACCTTCCCGGGTTTGGCACCTGTGGCTGCGGGCGCTGTTGTAGGGGCATGAGCTGGATGAGCGGTCCTCTCGTGAATGTAGAGGTATTTGAAAAGAACATCAGGAGCTATGGTTGAGGGCCATGTGACTTCACAATGTGGTGCGAGACATCTGTCAGTCATGTTTATGCTGTATAATAGGTAGGTAGGTATCCATATGTAAGTCTTTGAACTCAAGTGCTTTATTTCTTCAACAATACAGAGTCACAGTTGACGAGGTACCTGTGAATACATAACGTGACAGAACTGTTGAATATCCTCGAGTTTCTTCAAGCCCTTATCTACAGATTGACACTTGTTCTTTGTCTGCTGTAAATTTTCTATACGCCTCCTCGAGCCGTCACCTTATCGTGGTGTAGGGGTTTGTGTGTCATGATGATCCTAGGAGCTAAGTTTTCTGGAGCTTCATGCCCCTGGTAGCGTCACCCTTGGCCAACAAGTCCTAGGTGAGGGACCAGACAAAGTACGACTCCAAAAACCCTATGAATAGTACAAATATACATTTTATATATACACAAGTACCCATTTTGCCCCCCCAGTTTGGGGCCTTTACCTTGGGGATTACCCCTCTGGATCAGAGGGTAGCCTCCCTCCGCCTGCAGGTAGGTGGACAGGTCCTGACTGTTGTTTGCGCTTAAGCACCAAACAGCAGTTCAGAGTGCCCACCCTTTTTGGAGTCCTGAGAGGGGGTGCTGTAGAGCGCCCCCTCTGCTGACTCCATCATTCTGTTGGGGAACTTCAATGCCCACGTGGGCAATGACAGTAAGACCTGAAAGGGTGTGATTGGTAAGAACGCCCCCCAATCAGAAGTCGAGTGGTGTTCTGTTCCTGGACTTTTGTGCTCATCACGGATTATCCATAATGAACAGAAGGGTGTTCACATGTCCACCTGCCAGCAGGACACCCAAGGTCACAGTTTGATGATCAAGTTTGTGGTCATGTCATCGGATTTGTGACACCAACAGTGAGGGATGCTGTCAAGCTGAAGAAGGAGTCCTATCGGGCATGTCTGGCCTATGGGACTCCCGCGGCAGCTGATAGGTACCGGCTGGCCAAGTGGAATGCTGGTTCGGTGGTCGGTGAGGCCATGGAGAATGACTTTAGGATGGCTTCAAGGAAATTCTGGTCCACCATCTGGCGTCTCAGGAGAAGGAAGCAGTGCACCGTCAACACTGTATATAGTGAGAACGGGGCGCTGCTGATCTCAACTCGGGAGGTTGTGAGTCGGTGGGGAGAATACTCTGAAAACTTCCTAATTACACCAACATGCCTTCCCACGAGGAAGCTGAGTCTGGGTGCTCTGAGGTAGGCTCTACTATCTCTGGGGTTGAGGTAACCAAGGTGGTTAAAAAGGTCCTTGGTGACAGGACCCTGAGGGTGGATGAGATTTGCCTGGGGTTCTAGATGTTGTGGGGGTGTCCTGGTTGACACGCCTCTGCAACATCGCGTGGACATTGAGGACAGTGCCTCTGGATTGGGAGACTGGGGTGGCGCTCCCCATTTTCAAGAAGGGTGGGTGTGTTCCAACTATAGACTGATCACACTCCTGAGCCAGTAAGGTCTCCTCAGGGGTACTAGAGCGAAGGGTCCGTTGGGAAGTCGGATCTCAGATTCATGAGGAGCAATGTGGTTTTCATCATGGCCGTGGAACAGTGGAGCAGCTATACAGCCTCTGCAGGATCCTCAAGGGTGCATGGGAGTTTGCCCAACCAGTCTACATGTGTTTTGTGGACTTGGAGAAAGCATTCGACTGTGTCCCTCGAGGAGTCCTGTGGGGCGTTCTTCGTAAGGATGGGTTACCGAACCCCACTGATACGAGCTGTTCGGTTAGGTTCAGACAACCAATGTTGAGCTGTTTTCATTCAATATGCATGCCAGTTTTGCAAAAATAGGGTGTTAAGCTTTCCTGACTGTGGTAGGAGACGCAGGGGAGATGTCTACTCTGGGGCCAACGTTGCCCTCCTTGGGGTTCACTCCCTTCTCTCGTTACACAGCTAAAGCTACTCTTCAACGGTTGCTGTCGGGCTAATTTTTTTCCTTTTCACGCTCTTGCTGCACACGCCTGTGCTGTAATGTCTCCACCAGACATTGACACACCCGCCCACACACACTGAGCTTGTTATCACAATACCCTTAACAACCGCAATAAACTCAAGCAAAGTGCACATGCAAATACCATAATAAACTGAAGCAAAGCTCACACATCCACATAAAAAAAAACCAAACAGAACTTTGATATGTTTTTATGCTGTTAACCTTTCCTGCAGCGTTCGCCTGACCGTATTTGGGAGACTCAGGGGAGACGTCTTCTCCTAGACTGAGGTTGACCTCCTCGGCGTTAACTCCTTTCTCTTGTTGCAACGGTGAAGGTGGGAACAATCATGGCACTGGTTTGCTGTTTGAATCCCTTCATTGGCTCATTTTAACAGGACTCTTTCCTGGTCACTTAACTTTTTGTATCTCTCTCACTTGCACCTGTGCACACTCCTTTTTTTGCTTCTCAGTTTTCTGCTGCACATGCCTGCATAGTCCTTTCTTACCCACACATTGATGCACTCGCCCCCAAAAACACCGAGCTTGTTGTCAATATACCTTTAACAATGTCTTCACGTGATGCACATAAAACCAGGCAAAGAGCTGCATGCGGCTCGAGAGCCGCGGGTTGACCAACCTTGAGCCAGCCCAAACAGCACACATACATCAGTTATAATTACTTAGAAAAATCACTGTGTTCAGTATTCAAACAAAATTCTCATGTACCTCAAATTAGTGCCTGTCAATATTTTGCACAAATACTTATCAAGACAAAGATGTTCCAAGCTTGAGACCTCAATTAGTCTGTTTTCAGCCATCTTCAAAGCTCACACCTCTACCTTTGTCCTACGACACATCTTAATGTATTCCTTTCGCCTCTCCGCAGGCCTCTCCGTGTCCCACTTCTTCTTCCTCTTCTTCCAGGATTCCCTTAGACCAATCGGATAAATTAACGATAGAAAAAAACTTGACACTTCACCCATCACCTGTGTTTTCTGACCTCTACGACACACAAGATGGCGTTATTGGAAACCTATCCATTCTTTATTCTCAACGTTCTTTTCGAAGGGGAAAAGGCCTGGTGAAGAGACAGAAGAGCCTAAAACTTCCAAGAAAAAGAAAGTTATTAGCCACATCAAAGCACGCGCCCTTAACTCATGCTTTTTTTAGGCTCTTTGTCAGAAGATGTACGCGGAGCACATAGGACTTTTCTTATACGAGGAAATAAGATGGTTATCCAGAGGAAAATTGCTCGCAAGAGTGCTTGAATTACGAAAGCCGCTGCAAAGATTTCTCTCAGAAAAAAATCGCCACTGACAGCAAATTTCAGTGACGAGAAATGGGTCGCAAAACTGGCTTACTTGGGCGACATATTCAGCCCGCTCAATGAATTCAATCTGTCACTTCAGGGGAAAATGACAACAGTCTTCAAGTTGGAGATAAAGTAGATGGATTTAAAGCCAAACTGGATTTTTGGTGACGGTGCATGAATAGAGGCATATTTTACATGTTTCAATCAGCGGAGATTTTGTGTGAGACTGAGCCTTCATTCTCCCAGCTAGTGCACTGCCTTTGCTATGAAAAGAGTTAGAGTGCTATTTACCAACCAAAAAGGACCCACGAACTGCCAAGGAATGGATCCGCGACCCATTTATCAACAAACCAGGTGAACTCAGCATGTCTGTGCAAGACCAACTGCTGGAGATCACAAATGACGGTGGCTTTAAAAGTATTTTAGAGTCAACGACTCTGTCGATGTCCTGGATTGAAGTCACGGTGGACTACCTGGCGATCACCACTAAAACACTGAAAGCCCTGGTGCCATTTCCGACATCCTATCTGTGTGAAGCACGGTTTTATATTTCATTATGATATTATTCATTATCATGTTTATTATTAATCAATATTCAATACAAACAATCTACGTAATACCCCCCGCATCCCTAGTTCATGGGAAAATTGTCAAGGATTGACCGGTCCGCATTGGTAAAAAGGTTGGGGACCAGTGATTTAGCACAAAGACATGACAATGATATCACTATACTGTATGAGCTTTTTGAAGAGTGATTCTCTACTTGAGTAATTATGCATCATAATACATCTTTGAAATGAAAATTCAGAATATTTAATGAATATCATAAAATACACATTTTATTTAAGATTTTTGTCTTTAGGGAGATGGAATACAAAGACTTTCAGTTCTCTCTGGATCAGGTCATCTCCAGGACCGTTTTCCCTTTCAGCAGCAATACAGCGAGCAACCAGACAGAGATGGGCAGTGCTACCAACAACAGAGTATCCTACCCCAAAATCAAAGCTAGGCTGTCACCATCCAGGCAGGTGAGTATTTAATATTTGTCTGTATTTATCAAGCGTTAAGCCTTTTTATAAAGTATAAAAGAAAAATCAGGCTTTCTACGAGAATAATATGGTTACTTTTTTAAGGTTTGCATAAATCTGTGTGGAGAACATCTGTACATGGTCATTATTAAGTCATGAAACATCCTAAAGTGTTCTGTTTCTTCTGGTAATTTTGACAACTACTTGTACCAGCAGTTTACACTTCTTCCAGCCACATTCAACAATGGTTTTGATTATCTCATTATTGTGGGCAGCACTGTGGATAGCTGTAAAGTCATGGCCTCACAGTTCTGAGGTCCAGGGTTTGATTCCAACCCCGCCTGTGAGGAGTTTGCATGTTCTCCTCGTGCCTGGGTTGGTTTTCTCTGAGGACTACGGTTTCCTCCCACATCCCAAAAAAATGCAACATTAATTGGACACTCTAAATTACCCCTTGGTGTGATTGTGAGTGCAGCTGTTTGTCTCAATGTGCCCTGTGATTGACTGGCAGCCAGTTCAGTGTGTACCCTGCCTCCTGGCTCTTGACAGCTGTGATGCGCTCCAGCACTCCCGTGACCCTTGTGACAACAAGCAGCTAAGAAAATAGATGGATGGATTAACTACTGTGATGTTTAAATGTAACACATTTGCTTGCCCTCTCGTTATGCTGTTTGTATATACTCTCTCTCTCTCTCTCTCTCTCTCTCTCTCTCTCTCTCTCTCTCTCTCTCAATACAGTGAAGTGTTTGCATTCTTCCAAATTTCTTTTGCATATTATTTACACTTAAATGCATCCATCTTCCACTGCTTTTCCGGGTCACAGAAGAAGTAGCTTTAGCAGGGATACCCAGACTTCTCTTTCCCCAACAACTTCTTCCAGCTCTTTCGGCAGATTCCTGAGTTCCCAGGCCATCCGAGTGACATAGCATAACCTCAGGTCTCTTTCCAGAAGGCCGTGCCTGGAACACCTCACTAGAGAGGCATCCGGGAGGCATCCAGATCAGATAGCCACCTCATCTCGCGCCTGTCAATGCAGAGGAGCAGCATCTTGACACTGAGCCCCTCCAGGATAAAAAAATCCACCCTTTGCAACGTGTTGTCCGACTTGCATCCCCCCTCCAGTATTCTGCCAATGACTTGGCGCCCTGAGCGAGCGTGAGATGACGTTGGGTGCCTTCTTTGCCCTGAACAAGGCGACTGAATATGCTGCCGTATGATGGTGGTATGTCAGATGAAAATTATTCTGGCAGCTCAACGTCACAGTTTTTGTTAATTTGTCCAAGTCGCTCGAATGAAAATATGACCTACACGTACATCTCACTTACACTTGTCTCCTAGTCCTTCTGAAGCAATTGCTTGATCCTTGAATTATTATTTGGGGAAATTATTACATCAGTTCCAAATATTCGTTGTAAAATGTTAATTTGTTGACATTTATGAAATTGAGTGGCCAGTTGCTCGTAACATGGTTTGACCAAAGTTACAACCAAAATGTCAATTTCTAATAAGTGCATCTCAGAAGTCTCTCTGTGGAATGCTATTAACTTCTGTTGAGTCGTAGGCGCACGTTTTCAGCAGATATTGGTGAAGTGGTTGTATGATTTAGCCAATATTTTTCACAGTGCCTATTTCTGTTGATGACTGCTAAAATGTCACACTGGTCAAAAAACAGAAAAATGCGTTTGACATGGTTTAGTGCAAAATAATTGGAGGTGGGAAATTCTTGATCCATCCATTTTCTTCACCGCTTTATCCTCACGAGGGTCACAGGGAGTGCTGGAGCCTATCCCATCTTACAACAGTCGCACTCACACCTAGGGGCAAGTGAGAGTGTCCAATTAATGTTGCATGTTTTGGGGATGTGGGATGGAACCGGATTACCCGGAGAAAACCCACACAGGCATGTTCGAGAGTGCGGCTGTTTGTCTCTTTGTGCCCTGCGATTGACTGGCAGCCAGTTCTGGGTGTACCCTGCCTCCTGCCCGTTGACAGCTGGCTCCAGCACTCCCGTGACCCTTAAGAGGATAAAGGGCTAAGAAAATGGATGGATGGATATATGTAATCTCCCCGGGCCTGCGTGGGTTTTCTCCAGGTACTCCTGTTTGCTTCCACATCCCAAAAATATGCATTAATCGGACACTCTAAATTGCCCATAGGTGTGATTGTGAGTGCGATTGTTGTCTCTCTCCATGTGTCCTGCGATTGGCTGGCAACTAGTTCAGGGTGTACTCTGCCTCCAGCCCGATGACAGATGAGATTGACTCCAGTAGTCTTCCGACTCTCGTGAGGATAAACGGCTTAGAAAATGTATGGATGAATATGCATATATTACACAACTGTGTGAAGTACCAACCTGCTTCAAACGCTCCAGCATTACACCGGTCCCCCAAAAAGCAGCAGTCTCAGGTCTTAATGACTACAGGCCTGTTGCGTTGATATCTGTGGTCATGAAGTCCTTTGAACGCCTTGTACTGGACCACCTCAAGAGGGTCACAGCTGTACCCAGTGCAGTTTAGCTATCAAGCAAACAGGTCTGCGGATGATGCCGTCAGCATGGGTCTGGTTTTCATCCTCTTGCACGACTCTTATAAGGAATAGTTCCTGTAAATACAAATGTCTTTTGTTCTTTGTTGTGGTTCTTGTTCTGACTGCTGGAGAAAAATTCCTTGTGTGTTTTTACACACTTGGCCAATAATTCTGATCTGATTATTTTATATATATATATATATATATATATATATTATATATATATATCCTCTTCTTTTCCTTTCAACTTGTCTCGTTAGGTGTCACCTTTTTCCATCTTAGCCTATCTCCTCCATCTTCCTCTCTAACCCCAACTGCCCTCATGTCTTCCCTCACCACATCCATAAACTTTCTGTTTGGTCTTCCTCTCGCTCTTTTGCCTGGCAGTTCCGTTCTCAACACCCTTCCACCAATATACTCACTCTGTCGCCTCTAAACATGTCCAAACCATCGAAGTCTGCTCCCTCAAATCTTGTCTCCAAAACATCCAACTTTGGCTGTCCCTCTAATGAGCTCATTTCTAATCCTTTCCAACCTGCTCACTCCGAGCGAGAACCTCAACATCTTCGTTTCTGCTACCTCCAGTTCTGCTTCCTGTTGTGTCTTCAGTGCCACCATCTCTAGTCCGTACATCATGGCCGGCCTCACCACTGTTTTGTAAACTTTGCCCTTCATCCTAGCAGAGACTCTTCTGTCACACAACACACCAGACACCTTCCGCCAGGTGTTCTAACCTGCTTGGACCCGTTTCTTCACTTCCTTACCACACTCACCATTGCTCTGGATTGTTGACCCTAAATATTTGAAGTCCTCCACCCTCGCTATCTCTTCTCCCTGTCGCCTCACTCTTCCCCCACCACCCCTCTCATTCACGAGCATATATTCTGTTTTACTTCGGCTAATCTTCATTCCTCTCCTTTCCAGTGCATGTCTCCATCTTTCGAATTGTTCCTCTGCATGCTCCCTGCTTTCACTGCATATTACAATATCATCTGCGAACATCATGGTCCAAGGGGATATTCCAGTCTAACCTCATCTGTAAGCCTATCCATTACCACTGCAAACAGGAAGGGGCTCAGAGCTGATCCCTGATGCAGTCCCACCTCCACCTTAAATTCTTCTGTCACACCTAAGGCACACCTCACCATTGTTCTGCTGCCATCATACATGTCCTGTACTATTTTAACATACTTCTCTGCCAAACCAGACTCACGCATGCAGTACCACAGTTCCTCTCTTGGTACTTTGTCAGAGGCTTTCTCTAGATCCACAAAGACACAATGTAGCTCCTTCTGACCTTCTCTGTACTTTTCCACTTGCATCCTCAAGGCAAATAATGCATCTGTGGTACTCTTTCTAGGCATGAAACCATACTGTTGCTCGCAGATACTTACTTCTGTCCTGAGTCTAGCCTCCACTACTCTTTCCCATAACTTCATAGTGTGGCTTATCAACTTTATTCCTCTATAATTCCCACAGCTCTGAACATTGCCTTTGTTCTTAAAAATGGGAACTAGAACACTTTTCCTCCATTCTTCAGGCATCTTTCCGCCCGCTAGTATTCTGTTATATTCTGTGAATAAGTTGGTCAAATACTCCACAGCCATCTCTCCAAATTGCTTCCATACCTCCTCTGGTATGTCATCAGGACCAACTGTCTTTCCATTTTTCATCCTTTGTAGTGCCTTTCTGACTTCCCCCTTAGTAATCATTGCCACTTCCTGGTTCTTCACACTTGCCTCTTCAACTCTTCCTTCTCTCTCATTTTCTTCATTCATCAACTTCTCGAAGTATTCTTTCCATCTATTTAGCACACTACTGGCACCAGTCAACACATTTCCATCTCTATCTTTAACCACCCTTACCTGCTGCACATCCTTCCCATCTCTATCCCTCTGTCTGGCCAACCTGTGGAGATCCTTTTCTCCTTCTTTCGTGTCACACCTGGTCTATATGTCTTCATATGCTTCTTGTTTAGCCTTTGCCACCTCTACCTTTGCCCTACATCACATCTCGATGTACTCCTTTCGCGTCTCCTCGGTCCTCTCAGTGTCCCACTTCTTCTTCATTAATCTCTTTCCTTGTATGACTCCCTGTATTTTGGGGTTCCACCACCAAGTCTCCTTCTCCCCTTTCCTACCAGAAGACACACCAAGTACTCTCCTGCCTGTCTCTCTGATTACCTTGGCTGTCGTAGTCCAGTCTTCCGGGAGCTTCTGCTGTCCATCGAGAGCCTGTCTCACCTCTTTCCGAAAGGCCACACAATATTCTTCCTTTCTCAGCTTCCACCACATGGTTCTCTGCTCTACCTTTGTCTTCTTAATCTTCCGACCCACCACCAGAGTCATCCTCGACACCACCATCCTATTCTGTCGAGCTGGCAACCCCACAGATGCTGAAGACAAATGAGGTCATGGGCGTCTCCTATGTGTACACACACACATATATATATAAGTATCAGATCAGAAATATGTGTGTGTGTGTGTGTGTGTGTGTGTGTAGGTACATATGTGACTTTGGTGTCGGTAAAGTGGGTTCAGTTCCCACTCAGTGATGGTGTCTGTATGTGCCCTGCGACTGACTAGCGACCGATTCAGGGTGTAGTCTGCCCTTTTCCCAAAATCAACTGGGATCAGTTCCAATGCCCTCAACCAAGATATGGGACAATAAAAATGCCTGACTGGATGGATATTTCCACTGCAGTATATTACTATTTCCTTTTTTAACCCACGTAACCTCACAAGAGTCACGGGATAGCCGGAGCCTATCCCAGCTAATATCCGGTGAAAGGTGTACTACACCCTGAACTTGGTTGCCAGTCAGTGAGAGGCCACATATCAAACTGATCCTACGTTGCCCACGCCAAAGTCAGGCGTGTACCACTACAACAACAGTGATCACTCAGTACAGTATATATATATTTAGCAATTAGTGACCTACTAATGATGGGCAGCAGATAAATAGTTAAAAACGGCAAAACGAATTGTCTTATTGACTTAAGGTTGTCTGCCTGTTTTGGTGCCCCTAATGGCTGCATAACTTGCAGTATTTTTGTTTGTTGCTTGAAACTTGAAGGACATTACATCAAGAAGATCAGTTTTTTTCATTGAAACTGTGTGTGTGTGTGTGTGTGTGTGTGTGTGTGTGTGTGTGTGTTGTGTGTGTGTGTGCGTGCGTGCGTGCGTGCGTGTGTGTGTGTGTGTGTGTCTCCCTCCCTCCGTGGCTCCCACCCACCCAGTGTCCAAGTTTTCAGACAGAGTGGGCAGATTCAAGTCAGGATCGTCCCTGGAGGGGAAGAACCCTTACAGACATGGCAACCCCACAGATGCTGAAGACAAATGAGGGCATGGGCGTCTCCTATGTGTACAAGCAGTGAACTGATCATGGTCGGCTGTGCTCTGGTGTGACTGAAGAGCAGTGTCATACCGGTGTCGACCACAACACATCCGTATGCAGGCTCAAAGTTTAAATTGTGAGAGGGCTCGATGTAAGGCTGGGCGATATTTCCTTGGAGTGCCTCCTCCCAGCAGAGACACATGGTGGAGTAAAACTAGGGCAATATTGCCCCAAAATAAAGGCTCTGTGGCAAACCATGAAGGATATGATGAGCGCATGCCACATATAACGCCAATCGACAGCTATGATGGTAAGATCTAAAATCTAACTTTTATTACTGTATAAGTACAGTGAAACCTTTGAGGTAGACTGAAATCTGTTGCATGATGCTGGTATATCTCTGAATAATTCCTATTCAAAAGTAAATCAATAAAAACACAAGTAATATTTTCAGCAACTTATGTTACAAGTGTCTGGAATAAAAGCTTACATGGGAAAGGATTTTGACTCCCCTTTATCCCCTCCCCACACGTGCGCACACACCCTTGTACAATCATTATTTATTTATTTAAATTTCATTTATCAATATAAGGCAATTGAGGTTTTTATTCACAATTCTGACCTGGCTGCAGACAGCAGAATTTAATCAAAAATAAAAGCAAATGCAAATTAATATACAACAAAGAGTTCAATGTGATAGCTACATATTTCCATAATACATTTTTTACAATTTCCAAATGTAATCCGATTCAATCACAGCTCAATGTATGAAAAGCTGCTCCTACTGTATTGTCATGTCTTAAATGTCAGGGTCTTTGGGATGAAGACAGGGCGTTGAGATAGATGATCCACGAGTGACTCAGGATTACCATCAAATTGAACAATTGAGATTCAGCTCAAAGGAACACAGTAAAATGGAAACACTAATACGTCAACACATCATATGATCAAGGAGAAAGAAAGTCACCTTCAACAACAAAATTTTCAAACTAACTCCCCAGTGGGGCAGGTCAATGGACTGTTAAACAGCACCAATCTCTGCTGTACCTCAGAATATAGTCAAAGGCCAATAGAGGCTGCGGTATGTCACAACTTGAATCACATGATGAACAGCCCCGGCCACTTGTCAAGGCTAAACCCAGGGTCTGAAATCCTCAGTAAGTCCAAAGACGACCTCCAGACTGACCTGACCCCATGTTTTTACAATTACATTCCCGGGTTGCTCGACTGGGCCCAGGTTCAGAGTGTCCCACTCAAGCCCCAGATTTATACCCCCCACACTCCCGCTTCAGGCCATACTTGGTAAAGCATACATCCTACCCCTGAAATTCTCTTGAACACTTCTATGACCAAGAAAGTCTCAAAAAGTACTGCACTCCAACTAGCAAAGATATGACCCCTCACCGCCACATGCTGAGAGAACAGACACCCAGACACAAAGGAACCTCTGTCATTATCACCAATGGCAGCTAACACGCTTCTTACCCATACAATGCGACTGATGGCAATAATCCTTATGACTGGCTGGTTAGCCCCCATAAAGCATCGCTATTTGGATTGTCTCCTCCGTGTTTATCATCCAGACGTTCTAAGAATAACTCAACTGAATACTGTAACTCAATACTTCATAGTTAAAGTTCAGAACACTTACGCTTTTACCCAATTGTAAGCAGTAATGATTACAATTATTATATTTACAAGATCACAATGGAAGTCACCAATGGTGTATTGGTACACACTCATGACTTTGGTGCGAACAGCGTGGGATCGATTCCCGCTCAGTGATTGTGTCGATATCTCCCCTGCGACTGACTGGCGACCGTTTCAGGGTGTAGTCTGTCTTTTGCCCGAAGCTAGCTGGGATAGGCTCCAGCTTTCCCGTGACCCTTGTGAGGATGAGCGGCTTGGAGAATGGATAGATGGATTACAATCCTGACTTGTGGATAACATCAACAGCCTGCTGCACAGAGTAACACGCCTGCATGCCACTGAACTGTTATGAACTATGTGAGATTCTGGAACTAGTTTTCGTAAGTGACTGACTGTCAACAAGGTTTGCTTTGATTTGGAATTTGAACTGCATGGTAACAGCTTTACAATGTCACACATTGAAAGGCTCATTAAAAATATCATGTGTCAGATGATAAAGAAAAAGACGTTTCCATGAATGAAGTTCAACACTTTACATGTTGCCCTTCAAACTCTGGGGCTTCCTCATCTTTTCCTTTTGGCTTGTCCTGATAGGGGTCGCCACAGCATGTCATCTTTTTCCATCGAAGTCCGTCTCAGGCATCTTCCTCTCTAACACCAAGTGGCCTCATGCCTTTCTTCACAACATCCATCAACCTACTCTATGGTCTTCCTCTCGTTCTTTTGAATCCATTCTTAGCGCCCTTCTACCAATGGACTCACTCTCTCGCCTCTGGACAAAACCAAACCATCGAAGTCTGCTCTCTCGAACTTGTCTCCGAAACATCCAACTTTGGCTGTCTCACAAATGAGCTCATTTCTAATCTTATCCAACCTACTCACTCTGAGAGAGAACCTCAACGTCTTCATTTCTGCCACCTCCAGCTCTGCTTCCTGTCCTTAAAGTGCCACCATCTCTAATCCATGAATCATGTTTGGCATCACCACTGTTTTATAAACTTTGCCCTTCATTCTAGAAGAGACTCTTCTGTCACATAACACACCAGACACCTTCTGCCAGCTGTTCCAACCTGTTTAGACCCCTTTCTTCACTTCCTAATTGTTGACCCCAAGTATTTGAAGTTGTTCACCTTGCTATCTCTTCTCATTGGAGCCTCACCCATCCCTCTCCAACACTCTCATTCACGCACATATGCAGTGAATAAAATAAGTATTTGAACACCCTGCTATATTGCAAGTTCTCCCACTTAGAAATCATGGATGGGTCTGGAATTTTCATCGTAGGTGCATCTCCACTGTCAAAGAGATAATCTAAAAAGAAAAAAACAGAAATCACAATGAATGATTTTTTTAACGATTTATTTGTGTGATACAGCTGCAAAAAGTATTTGAACACCCGAGATAACCAATGTTAATATTTGGTACAGTCACCTTTGTTTACAGTTACAGAGGTCAAATGTTTCCAGTAGTTCTTCACCAGGTTTGCACACACTGCAGGAAGGATTGTGGCCCACTCCTCCACACAGATCTTCTTGATATCAGACAATTTTCTAGGCTGTAACTGAGAAACACTGAGTTTCAGCTCCCTCCAAAGATTTTCTATTGGGTTTAGCTCTGGAGACTGGCGAAGCCACAACAGAACCTTGATATGCTCCTTGGTTTTCCTGGCCGTGTGCTTTGGGTCATTGTCCTGTTGAAAGACCCAGCCACGACCCATCTGGAATGCTCTGAGGGAAAGAGGTTGTTCCCCAAAACCTCACAATACATGGCCGCGGTCGTCCTGTCCCATGTGCAGAAAAACACCCCCAAAGCGTGACTCTACCACCCTTATGCTTCACAGTAGGGATGGTGCTCTTGGGATAGAACTCATCATTCGTCTTCCTCCAAACACGGTGAGTGGAATTATGACCAAAAAGTTCCACTTTGGTCTCATCTGACCACAAAACCTTCTCCCAAGGCTCCTCTCTATCATCCAAATGGTCATCGGCAAACGGGCCTTGACGTGTGCTGGTTTAAGCAGGGGAACCTTCCACGCCATACATGATTTCAAACCATGACATCTTCGTGTATTACCAACAATTATCTTGGAATAAAAGAGGTTGTTCCTCAAAATCTCACAATACATGGCCGCGGTCATCCTCTCCTTAAAGGTCAAGTGTCATCCCTATAAATTCTAAAATTGATATTGTAATGAAAAATACATATAACATTATTAACTTCAATGTCTATACGAAAAAATAAATATGAGCAGAGAGCACGTCATCCGTGTGCAAAGTTGCGGAAGTGTCATTCGACGACATCCAAGTGGTCACCATATTGCCTGCATCCCCTGTCCATGATGTCACCCCGGACATTCGCCAATGAAATCACGCGGTGGACCCTACTATGGGAGACGAACACGCCCCTTCTGACATGGATGCTCTTTTCGAAGAAGAGAGCATCACACAACCGAGTGAAGTTACCGGGGCAATATTACCCTATTGTTTCAAGCCATATTCAGATCATATGTGATCACGGCCAAACAGCCTCCCCGTTCGAACCACTTCCGCGGCAGAGATTAACCATTGCGGGCCGGCGCCTTGTGGCAGCAGGCCGGGGTGGCACATTTTCGGCGCCGAGGTGGCTTATCATGGCACCGAGCCGGGCTGTTTACGGCGTTGTCGTCGCATGAGGCTGAGTGAGGCAATGTCGGGACCATTGTTCAGAGCTGCCGCTGTCCACGAGCCCGACGTGCAGCCTTCACTGAAGCCGTGAACGGTGGACGCGGCACCTTGGCCAGGGTGTGTCATTTTCGGCACCGAGGTGGCTTATCATGGAGCCGAGCCGGCTGCTTTACGGCGTTGTCGTCGGACACGGCTGAGTGCGCCATTGTCGGGAGTGTTGTTCAGAGCCACTGCCTTCCGTGAGCCGACCCAGCAACCTTCGCCAGCGAGCCCGAAGCCGTCCGACGCACACATCGAAACATTTAGCACGCCTGTCATACGTATGCAGATCTTTTGTTACGTTATGGGAGACTGATTAGGTGGTACGCCCCAAACTATTATTATTTTTTTTAATAGCTGTATACACACGTACCTGTCATTTGGAACCCACGAAGCTCTTGACCATTCAACCTGAGCAATCCATTTTTCACGATTAACCGGGTCTCTTGCAAACCTATGAAGGGTAAATCCACCCTCCCGAGTGTTCAAGCAATGTCCAGCAATGCAACGAGCCGGCATTTTGGCTAACACGAAGGAACAACGAGCTACCTTCCTGGAGGTAAAACTAATAGAAACAAATGAGTGCACTTGAGGGCGGTCCTGCCATGTACATCACTTCCTGCTTCTTCTCGAAAACAAATCCCTGAAGAGGATACAAAAGAGAGAGTTACAAAAAGCTGTATACGTCAAAATCATGTTTTGTGGTGGGGAAAAAAAAACCCATGGGTCCATTTTGGCTGCCGTTTTTTCATTAATAACATACTAAAAGTCGTCCATTTCATGACAGTGGCCCTTTAATACAGTGCAGTCGTCCTGTCCCATGTGCAGAAAAACACCCCCAACCCCATGCTTCACAGTCGGGATGGTGTTTGGGGGATGGAATTAATCATTTTTTTCCTCCAAACACAGTTAGTGTAATTATGACCAAAATGTTCAATTTTCATCTCATCTGACCACAAAACCTCCTCCCATGATTCCAAACCATGATGTTTTAGTGTATTACCAATATTCATCTTGGAAATGGTGGTCCCAGCTCTTTTCAGGTCATTGACCAAATCCTGTCTTGTGGTCCTGGGCTTATTCCTCACCTTTCCAAGGATCATTGAAACCCCACAAGGTGATATCTTGCATGGGGCTCCACTCCGATTGAGATTGACCGTCATGTTTAGCTTCTTACATTTTCTAATGAATGCTCCAACAGTGAACCCTTTTTCATCAAGCTGCTTGGCAATTTCTCCGTAGCCCTTTCCAGCCGTGTGGACTTGTACAATTCTATTTCTGGTGTCTTTGGACAGCTCTTTGTTCTTGGCCATGTTACAAGTTTGACTCTTACTGATTGTATGGGGTGGACAGGTGTCTTTATGGAGGCAACGACCTCACACAAGAGCATCAAGATAATACATGGAGTGGAGGTGGACTTTTAAAGGCCTTAACAGGTCTTTGAAGGTTGGAATTAGGTGTTACAAAATCTATTTGCAGATATATCACACAAATAAATCATTAAAACAATCATACATTGTGATTTCTGGATTTTTCTTTTTAGATTATCTTTCTGACAGTGGACATGCACATACGATGAAAATTTCAGACCACTCCATGACTTCAAAGTGGGAGAATTGCAATATAGCATGGTGTTCAAATACTTGTTTTCTTCACTGTATTATGTTTTACTTTGGCTCACCTGAATTCCCCTCCTTTCTAGTGGATGCCTCCACTTTTCTGATTGTTCCACCACCTGCTCCTTGCTTTCACTGCATATCACAATATCTGCGAACATCAAGGTCCAAGGGGATTCCAATCTAACCTCATCTGTGAGTCAATTCACTTCCACAGCAAACAGGAAAGGGGTCAGAGCTGATCCCGGATGCAGTCCTCCCACCACCTGAAATTCTTCTGTCACACCTACAGGACACCTCACCACTATTCTGGTACCCTCATACATGTCATGTACTACTTTGACATATTCCTCCACTACACCAGACGTAGGCATGGAGCACCACATTTCCTCTCTTGGTACTCTTTCATAGGGTTCAACTAGATCCACAAAGACACAATGTAGCGCTTTCTGACTTCTCTGTACTTTTCCACGAGCATCCTCAAGGCAAACAATGCATCTATGGTACTCTTTCAAGGCATGAAACCATACTGTTGCTCACAGATACTTACAGTTAAGAAAAAAGTATTTGAACGCCCTGCTATATTGCAAGTTCTCCCACTTAGAAATCATGGAGGGGTCTGAAATTTTCATCGTAGGTACATGTCTACTGTGAGAGATGATCTAAAAAGAAAATCCAGAAATCACAATGTATAATTTTAACAATTTATTTGTGTGAAACAGCTGCAAATAAGCATTTGAACACCTGACCGTCAAAGACTGTGAGTCCACCTTTAAAAGTCCCCCTCTACTCCATGTGTTATCATGAATCAGCTGCACCTGTGTGAGGTCGTTAGCTGCATAAAGACACCTGTCCACCCCGTACAATCAGTAAGACTCAAACTTGAAACATGGCCAAGACCAAAGAGCTATCCAAAGACACCAGAGACAAAATTATACAACTCCGCATGGCTGGAAAGGACTACAGAAAAATTGCCAAGCAGGTTGGTGAAAAAAGGTCAACTGTTGGAGCAATCATTAGAAAAGGGAAGAAGTTAAACATGACTGTCAATAGGAGTGGAGACCCATGCAAGATATCACCTCGTGGGGTCTGAATTATCCTTAGAAAGGTGAGGAATGAGCCCAGGACGACGCGACAGGACTTGATCAATGACCTGAAAAGAGTTGGGACCACCGTTTCCAAGGTGACTGTTGGTAATACACTAAGACGTCATGGTTTGAAATCATGCATGCCATGGAAAGTTCCTGTGCTTAAACCAGCACATGTCAAGGCCAGTCTTACGTTTGCCAATGGCCATTTGGATGATACAGAGGAGTCATGGGAGAAGGTTTTGTGGTCAGATGAGACCAAAACTAAACTTTTGGTCATAATTCCACTTACCATGTTTGAAGGAATACGAATGATGAGTTGTATCCCACGATCACCATGGTGGTAGCATCACGCTTTGGGGGTGTTTTTCTGGACATGGGACAGGACGACTGCACCGTATTAAGGAGAGGATCACCGAGGCCATGTATTGTGAGGTTTTGGGGAAAAACCTCTTTCCCTCAGTCAGAGCATTGAAGATGGGTCGTGGCTGGGTCTTTCAAAATGACAATGACCCAAAGCACACAGCCAGGAAATCCAAGGAGTGGCTCCGTAAGAAGCAAATTAAGGTTCTTGGATGGCATAGCCAGTCTCCAGACCTAAACTCTATAGAAAATCTTTGGAGGTAGATGAAACTCTGTGTTTCTCAGCGACAGCCCAGACCTGTCTGATGTAGAGAAGATCTGTGTGAAGGAGTGGGCCAAAATCCCTCCTGCAGTATGTGGAAACCTGGTGAACAACTACAGGAAACATTTGACCTCTGTAATCGCAAACAAATGCTCCTGTACCAAATGGAATTTCTCAGGTGTTCAAAGACTTATTTGCAGCTGTATCACACAAATCATTAAAAAATCATACATTGTGATTTCAGTTTTTTCTCTCACAGTGGAAATGCACCTACGATGAAAATTTCAGACCCCTCCATAATTTTCAATAACTTCATTGTGTGGCTGATCAACTTTATTCCTCTATAGTTCCCACAGCTCTGCAAACCGCCTTTGTTCTTAAGAACATGAACTAGCACACTTTTCCTCCATTCTTCAGGCATCTTCTCCCCCGCTAGTATACAGTTGAATACTGTAAGTTGGTCAAAAACATCACAGCCAACCACTTCGGAGTGCTTCCATACCTCCACGGGTATGTCATCAGGATCAACTGCCTTTCTATTTTTCATCCTCTTTTGCACCTCTCTAACTTCCCCCTTACTCGTCATTACTACTTCTTGGTCCTCCACACTTGCGTCATCTACTCTTGCTTCTCTCTCATTTTCTTCATTCATCAAATTCTCAAATTATTCTTTCCTTCTGTTTAGCACACTACTGGCACCAGTTAACGGATTTCCATCTCTATCATTATCATCTTAACCTGCAGCACAATGCATCCCATCTCTATCCCTCTGGCTGGCCAACCTGTAGAGATCCTTTTCTCCTTATTTTGTGTCCAACCTGGTCTACATGTCATATGCCTCTTGTTTAGCTTTGGCCCCCTCGACCATTTCCCTACGTCACATCTCAATGTATTCATTTCGCCTCTTCTTTATCCCACTTCTTCTTCGCTAATTTCTTTCCTTGTATGACTTCCTGTACTTTGGGGTTCCACCACCAAGTCTTCTTCTCCCCTTTCCTACCAGAAGACACACCAAGTCCTCTTCTGCCTTCTTCTCCGATCACCTTGGCTGTAGTCAAACAGTCTTCTGCGAGCTCCTCCTGTCCACCGAGAGCCTGTCTCACCTTTTCCGAAAGGCCACACAACATTCTTCCTTTCTCAGCTTCCATCACATGGTTCTCTGCTCTATCTTTGCCTTCTTAATCTTCCTACCCACCACCAGTCATCCTACACAACACCATCCTGTGCTGTCGAGCTACACTCTCCCCTACCACTACCTTACAGTCAGTAACCTCCTTTTAGATTACATTGCCTGCACAAAATATCATCCACCTGCGCGCATCTACATCCGCTCTTTTAGGTCACGCTATGTTCTTGCCTCTTCTGGGGGAAAAAGTGTTCAATTCTGCCATTTCCATCCATTTTGCAAAGTCCACCACCATCTGTCCCTCAAAGTTCCTTTCCTTGTTGCCGTACTTACCGATCACTTCTTTACCCCAATCCCCCCCAAGGTTTCCTTCATCAACGTGTCCATTACTATCTGCACCAATCAAAACTCTCAATCTCTGTCTGGATTGCTCAAAACTACTTCATATTGTTCCTTGCAGAATTTCTCTTTCAACTCTCGGTCACATCCTACCTGTGGGGAATACCCGCTAATCACATCATACATATATACACCCTCAATTTCAAATTTCAGCCTCATCACTTGATCTGATATTTTTTTCACCTCCAAGACATTCTTAGCCAGCTCTTCCTTTCAAATAACCCCTACTCCATTTCTCTTCCCATCTACTCCATGATAAAATAATTTAAACCTTGCTCCTCAACTTCTAGCCTTACTACCTCTCCACCTGCTCTCTTGGATGCACAATATATGAACCTTTCTCCGAATCATCATGTCAACTAACTCTTGAGCTTTTCCTGTCATAGTCCCAACATACAAAGTCCACTCAGTTGTAGGCTCTGTGCATTCCTCTTCTTCTTCTGCCGATGAATCCGGTTTCCTCCCCTTCTTTGTCTTTGCATAGTAGCTGAATTTCCACTGACGCCCTGCACTGTAATTGTACTGGGGGCGGGTGCTGTTCACCCGGCCCATGACAGATTTGGTATGGTATTCTTTAGATGAATGCTGGCACAGCTTTATCCCGTGTTCCGTTCCTGACACAACCCTCTGCATTTATCCGGGCTTGGGACCGGCCTACAGATTCCACTGGCTTGTGCCCCCATTGGGCTGCATCAGTCTCTTTCCTTGTATTACGTCCTGTATTTTGGGGTCCCATCATCAAGCCCCTTTCCTCCCAGAAAACACACCAAGTACTCTCCCGCCTGTCTCTCTGATCATTTTGGCTGTAGTAGTCCAGTATTCCAGGATCTCCTCCTGTCCATCGAAAGGCTGTCTCTCCTCTTTCCAAAAGGCCACACTACATTCTTCCTTTCTCAGCTTCCTCCACATGGTTCTTTACTCTACCTTTTGTCTTCTTAATCTTCCTCCCTGCCACCAGAGTCATCTACACACCACCATCCTATCGTGTCGAGCAACACTCTCCCCTACCACGACCTTATAGTCAGTAACCTCCTTCAGATGACATCATCTGCACAAAAGGTTATCCACCTGTGGACTTCCACCTCCGCTTTCGCCTTATGTTCCTGCCTCTTCTGGAAAAGTATTCTCTACTGCCATTTCCATCCTTTTACCATCTATCTACCATCTATCCCTCAATGGTCCTTTCCTGAATGCCGCACTTACCCATCACTTTTTCATCACCCGTCTCCTTCACCAACATGTCCATTACAATCTGCACCAATCACACCTCTCTGTGAGTCTAGGATGCTTAGAATTCTAGTTCCTTCCAGAATTTTTCTTTGTACTCTTGGTGACATCCTACCTGTGGGGCATATCTACTATTCACATACATACACTCTCAATTTCAAGTTTCAGCCTCATCACGATCTGATATTCTTTTCACCTCCAAGACATTCTTGGCCAGCTCTTCCTTTAAAATAACCCCTACTCTATTTCTCTTCCCATCGACTCCATGGTAAAATAATTCAAACACTGCCCCTAAACCTCTAGCCTTACTGCTTTTCTACCTGCTCTCTTGGAAGCACAATATATCAACCTTTCTCCTAATCATGTCAACCAACTCCTGAGCTTTTCCTGTCAAAGTCTCAACATTGAAAGTCCCTACACTCAGATGTAGACTCTGTGCATTGTTCTTCTTCTTCTGCCAACGAATCCGCTTTCCTCCTCTCCTATGTCTTTGACTCATCGTAGCATGAATTTCCACTGATGCCCAGCAGGTTAAAGTTCCTTGGGGTGGACCTTGTTAACCTCCTGCCACAACTGATCTAGTATGGATTCTTTAGATGAACGCTCATATTTGTTTGGCAAAGTTTTAAGACGGATGCCTTTCCTAACACATCCCTCAGCATTATCCGGGTTTGGGACCAACGTTTAGATTGCACTGGCTTGTGTCCCATCAGGCTGTATTGGCTGCAAGTGGATAAATCTGCGGTGGCCAACCAGTGGCTCCCGAGCCGCATGGGGCTCTTTGCCTCCTTCTGTGTGGCACTCGTGAAGGCATAAAAGCATATTGAAGTTCTGTTTATGTGGTGTACATGCTCTTCTTAAATTCATTTTGGTAGTTGTGAGCGCCCATTATTTGAGTTCATTATGGTATTTGTGTGAGCGCTTTGCTTGAGGTGATGTCAGTCGTTCGGGTATCGTGACAAGTTCAGTCTGTGTGGCTGTTGTGTGTCTATGTGTCAGTAAGACAGGACTGCTCAGGCATGTCCACCGGGTGTGGCTTTATTGTTAATGCCACCCAGTTCAAACTTGACGAGGACGACCTCGGCCCCAAAGAAGTTGTCTTCCCTGGGTCCCCCGACTGCGTTACCAAAGTGGTCTTGCAGAACTAACATTCGCATTGAAAGAAAATAGCTCGAAGTTTCCCAGTCGGATGTTGATCTTCGGAGAAAATAATTAGTCAATTTCAGTCTCAAAATGCTAGAGAAAAATGCACAGTTAAAAAAAAATAATTACAGAACATTTTTACCAGAGTGGAAGAGCTCATATATATATATATATATATATATATATATATATATATATATATATATTTTTTTTTTTTTTTTTTAATCGAGCACAAAGCAAGCCAATCTGTCTTTTCTGTTAGACGTCTCTCGTATTTCACAGCTTCAAATCTTCACTTTAGCTCTCTCCAAGCTGACATGGACCTGGAATTTCCATCCATCTATTTTCTGAGTCCCTGATCCTCATGAGGGTTGTGGTAGTGCTGGAGACATTCCCTGCTGTTATCGGGCAGGAGGCAGGGTACACCTTGAACCGGTTGCCAGCCAATTGCAAGTCACATCTTGACAGACAACAGTCACACTCACAGCTGGGAGCAATTTAGAACCTCCAATTAATGCATGTCTTTGGGATGTGGGAAGAAACCGGAATGCAGTGAGAAAACCCACGCAGGCACGGAGAACTTGCAAACTCCACACAGGTGGGCCAGGATTTGAGAAAAATTACACAGAAAAGCAGTTTGAACAAAAAAAAAAAAAAAAAAGAAAGAAGCATCCAAAGACTAATGGTTGCATCATCTCAAGTTGCTTGAAACATTGCAAGGGTCAAAAAGCCATGCAATGAAGGGAAATATATTAAGAATGCTTCTGTGATGTTGCTGAAATATTGTCTCCTGAAACCCAAATTCAAATGGTATTGGACCTTCAACTGTCCCACCACACTGTTGAACAAAGAATATCGGTCATTAGCATGGCTCCTGATATTTGTACTAGATGAAAGGTGTGACATGGTTGAACTGATACTTTATCTGTGTGTGAGAGGACACATTATTTATTTATTTATTTTATTCCTGGCCTGAAGTCTTGATACTCTGTTGGAGTCGATTTTTCTTATGTTGGTGTGTGTGATATACAATAAATCTGGCTGAGCAAACATATATGTGTGAGGAGGGAATGATGTTCTTGTGTATGACGTGGCTCTTTGCTGTAACACAGTGAAAATGGGACTCATCTCTGACTGGTTGGCCGCCCCAGCCATAAATTACCCTAATTACTCAAAAATATTACACTTGAAACATGTCCCCTTCCGGTTGAACAGTCATCTGGTAGACAGCAAAATAACAGCTCTCCCCATCCTGATAAAGTTTTGTTTATAAACGCCAACTTATTTGAGTTTTTTTGTACATGAATTAAAGAAGACAAAGATGCATTTATAATATGCCCAAACAAAAGAAGAAAGTTGTCCAAGAGAGAACAGAAGAGACCCCTTCAGCCGAGGAAGAACTGATCGACAACGATGTAGCTGGTGTGAGTCATTCAGACCTGGAGGAGCTAACATTACAAAAAGACAAGCGTTTGGCTAACCTGCTAACTATACTAAAAGAACTGACAGAGTTTCGGAGCGAAAGTGTTGAGACTCTCTGGGGAATACGAGAGGACATCAAGGTTATAAACTATACAGTGAATTACAAACACAGAGGAAAGAGTGCAGGGACTCAAAAAAGCTACTATGGAGTTGGTAAAGATACAGGATCAGTTGCAAAATAAACTAACTGACCTAGAGGGAAGAACAAGATGGGGAAAATATAAGAATTAATGGTGCAGTGGAGGGATCGAAGAACAATTCCACGTCGATGATGATGTCTGTGGGGAATATATTGAAAGAACATTTGAAGTTGCCACACACTGAAGATCTTAGGATGAAACGTGCTTACCGCACACTATGACCAAACCCTTACCAGACCCACCACTGAGGTCCATCGTTATTAAATTCCCATGCAGCAAAACTAAAGAGGAACTCCTGAAACAAGTATGGCAAAAGAGAAGACTTTTACATCAAGGTAAAAAAGTGTTTGTGGACCCTGATTATGCACCTCATGTATTCAAGAAGCACCGCGAGTACCTGGAGGCAAAGAGGGTGCTTAAGGAGAACAATATTCGGTTTCTAACTCCTTTCCCAGCGAGAGTGAAGGTGTTTTACAAGGGAGAGACATGCTTGCTCAATGGCGGGAGTAGTAATAATAATAATAACACAGAGCATCGACTCGCAGTTATATTCATTTTATTGGCTCTTAGCATGCAACACTTGCCGGCTCGTATTTACGGCGATGTGCACATGCACTGTTTTGGTCGATCACATTGGCATGCCGGAAAAGAAAAAAAGACATCAGGCGTATGTTTATGACGTTTAGCATACCACACATGTCTCAACTATGGCTCTTAGTACAGTAAAACATGCTAGTCACAGAGTTCTCCCCTATTTTAAGCCCTCGCTTTTTTCATAAGGTAAAGAAATCTTACCAAAGATGAGTATGGATGCTGGACCAAAGAAGAAGACAAAAATGTATCACTTTCATACAGGATAGGAGGCGGACTTTTTTTTCACAATGTCATTTTCGAAGCATGTTTGGCTCATCTGCTGGTGTAGTGAAAAGTGTAGCGGCATTTTCGAACTGTTCATGGTAAATACGACACTGACTTTCCGCCGAAAACTGAGCTGAGAATGAGAAATGTGAATGAACTAAAATCCTAATTGGTCGACAGCAGTCACTTTTCACACAACATAACCAAAGCATCGTTCCGGGTTAGTCACAACATTGTTAATAAGAAGTCCTTCCGAGATGGAGAGATGGTAAAAAAGGCATTCATTTGAAGTAGCTGACTCTTAAGAGGCCTCGTAGCTCAGTGGTTATTGGACTGGTTTGGTAAACCAGGGGTTGTGGGTTTGTATCCCACTGGGGCCTCCACTCCCCTGAGAAGGGTTGCGTCAGGAAGGTCATCCGGCGTAAAAATTGTGCCAAACATATATATGCGTCTGTGGCGACCCTGAAAGGGACAAGCTGAAAGAAACACACATTGAAGTAGCTGACTCATTGTTCTGATTTTTTAAAAATAAGGCAGAAATATTATCTTCAATAAAAGCTCTGCAGCTGTCAATGAGTACACAGCGCTGTGAAACCATGACTGAGAACTTAAAGTAAATGTGAAAGGACATCGGAGATTGTATGTTTCTCACTGCAATTGAACGAATCTGCTGACGTGAATGACACAGCCCAGGTATGCATTTTCTTTTGTATGGTATTTAGTGATCATGGTGAACTCAAATAATGTTCATAGTTAATAATGTTGTGTTGCGCGATATTGGGTCATGCGGTTATGCAAGGGACACAAACATACATTTACACATAAAGAATTCTCAATATACTTTAAAATAAATATATGTTTTGCATCTTTGTAGTGGGTAGATCTTTGTGAATTGGTCATTGTATTTAACCCCCCCCCCACACACACACACACACAAACCCTGCCTGTCAACTGCCAGAGGCTGGCTGGTAACAGATGGACCCCAATCCTAACCACATCATCATACTCTCGGCATCACAAACTCTTAATGACCTTGGGTAAAGGTCAAGTGTCATCCCTATAAATATTCTAAAATAGATATTGTAATGAAAAATACATATAAAATTTTTCACTTCAATGTCGATACAAAAAAATAAATACGAGCGGGGAGCACATCATCCATGCGCAAAGTTGCAGAGGTGTCATTCTATGACATCCAAGTGGTCACCATATTGGCTGCATCCCGTCCATGATGTCACCCGGACATTCGCCAATGAAAACACGCGGTCGACCCTACTTTGGGAGACGAACACGCCCCTTCTGACATGGAAGCTCTTTTCGAAGAAGAGAACATCACACAACCGAGGTAAGTTACCGGGGCAATATTACGCTATTGTTTCGAAAGATATTCAGATGATATGCGATCACGGCCAAACCCCTTCCCCGGAGGAGATGAGCCATCGCGGCTCATCGCAGCCGGCCGGAGTGGCTGCATTGTCGGCAGTGTTCTTCAAAGCTGCCGCCGTCTGCGAGCCTGACGCGCTGAAGCCGTGACCAGCGGATGCGGCGCCTCGGCCGGTGTGCCTCATTATCGACGCCGAGGTGGCTTATCAGCCGGGCTGATTTAGGGTGTTGTTCATAACCGCCGCCGTCCACGATGAACAACACTGTCGAACTGGGACGCTTTACGGCGTTGTCGTCGCACGCCGCTGAGTGAACCATTGTCGGCAGCATTCTTCAGAGCTGCCTCGCCAGCGAGCCCGACGCTGTCTGACGTGCACATCAACACATTTAGCACGCGTGTCATACGTACGCGGATCTTTTGTTACGTTATGAGAGACTGATTACGTGGTCCGCCCCAAACTATTATTTTTTAGTAGCTCTATACACATCTACCTGTCATTTGGAACCCACGAAGCTCTCGTCCTCTGCACCCGTGCAATCCATTTTTCACGACGAACCAGGTCTCTTGCAAACTTATGAAGGGTAAATCCATCCTCCTGAGTGTTCAAGCAATATCCAGCAATGCAACGACCCGGCATTTTGGCTAACACGAAGGAACAACGAGCTACCTTCCTGGAGGTAAAACTAATAGAAACAAATGAGTGCACTTGAGGGCGGTCCTGCCATGTACGTCACTTCCTGCTTCTTCTCGAAAACAAATCCCTTGAGAGGATGGTGGGAGTTACAAAAAGCTGTATACATCAAAATCAAGTTTTGTGGTGGGAAAAAAAAATGCATGGGTCCATGTCGGCTGCTGTTTTTTCATTAATAACGTACTAAAAATCATGCATTTAATTACAGTGGCCCTTTAAGACAGAAACAGGCCTTACAATGCAGGTAAATTTAACTAAAGGTTCAATTATTCCCCCAGCTTTCAAGCCTTCTACCACATCTTGCTGTGTATTCCATCTATGGACTTGTGCCAAAGGAAATCCCCATTTTCTTCTCACCATTTGCCAATTTAATGCTACCCCAAACCTGAATGCCATACAAAAGACTCCATATGGAGGGAGTTGAAGTATTTGAATCAAAAAAGCGTGATGAAAATTTTTTGGCAGTGACAAGTATTTCACAAATAAGAAACAAGTAGTTATTATTAATGGAGAAAGCAGCTGACATGGTAAAGGAATGTTGCAAGACCTGCATCGGCCCCAGGCCACTAGTATGTGTCATTCGGCCAGAAATCTCACCACAGTGTACCCTGGAGGTAATGACGAAAACAACTTCCGACACCACTTGTCGGAAATGAAATAGTGTTTTTCCAACAACTAAGGCAGTAAATGATAAAAACCAAAAATAATTGTCTTAGTTTTGTTGTGATTTAGTTGAAGAGAAGTTTTGCTCGTCCAGTATTTATCTGATTTAGACAGTGGCACAATGCCTCAATTGAACTGTAGTCATCTGGAGACACTGCAAAATATAACTGTCATCTGCATTGTTATGGTAGTCAAAATTAAAGTTTTGAGGAATTTGACCCAAGTGTAGCATATACAGGCTGAACAGGGGAGGTCCAAGAACTGACCCTTGAGGGACCCCATAGTTCATTGCCATTCACTGAGACTGAGCGCCTCCAATGGTCACAAATTAGCTCCTTTCCTCCAGGTAGGACCTAAACCATTTGTGGACCATTCCATTTAGTCCTACCCACGTTTCCAACCTGTTTAGCAGTATAATGTGATCTACCATATCAAAAGCCGTGCTGAGATCCAACAAGATCAAAATTGACACCTTTCCTGACTCAGTATTCAACCATATATCATTTAGCACTTTGATAAGAGCAGATTCTGTACTGTGATGAGTTTGGAAACCTGATTGAAATTTGTCAAAAAGTCCATTTAAATTCAAGAAATTGCTGAGTTGATTAAAAATAACTTTCTCAAGAATCTTAGCTATGAACAGGAGATATCAGATGGGTCTATAGCTTGCTAACATGGAATCATCCAGTGCTTTTTTTTAGAAGGGGCTTAACATCAGCTACTTTGAGAGCTTTGGGAAACTTGCCAGACTGAAGTGAGCATCCAGTGCTCTTTTTTTTTATTTTTTATTTTTAGAAGAGGCTTAACTGAAGGTACTTTGAGAGCTTAGGGAAACTCAAACTCTGAACGGGAGATTTGAGATTGGTCTATAGCTTGCTAACATGGAATCGTCAGTGGTCTGTGTTTTAGATGAGACTTAACAGCAACTACTTATAGAGCTTTGGGAAACTCGCCAGACTGAAGTGAGCAATTGATTATTTGCTAGAAATAAGGTAGGACTGACTTCACAATAGTTTTGAAAAGTCAGATGGTATTGAGTCGGGACAGTTAGTTGATGGTTTAAACTGCTGAACAGTTTGCTCTATAGTTTTTTGGTCAACTGTATCAAATTCTGACAAGTTAAGAGTTTTCTCTGGGTGGGTTCAGATGTGAGATCATTCTATCTTTTTGCTCATTTATGCTGACATTTGCCCTGATCGATTATATTTTTTCACCAAAATCACAGGCAAACTCATTGCATTTGTTAGCTGTTACGAGTTCTGGATCTATCTGATTCTGGGGGGGATTGTAAACTCATCAACCACAGCAAATAGAGCGTATTCTTGAGGTTCTTACTGATGATTTCAGAAATGTGTTGCTGTCTAGATCTAACTCTTGGTTAAAATAACAAAGACACTGTCTGTAGAGGTCATAGTCAATTTGGAGTTTAGTTTTTCTTCACATGCTCTCCTCTTTCCTCCACTCCGATTTAAATCTCTTGACCATCATTGTGCTCCTCCACAGTGTTCTAGGTCTTAGTTTGAACAGGAGCGACAGCATTCATGGCTTTTGTGATTTTTGAGGTGAAATTGTCCAAAAGCTCATCAACTGTCTCAGCATTCACAGTCTGTGGCACAGCCACAGTCTCCATTAAACGTAGTGGCAGTACTCTCATTGATGTAACTTTTCCTTTTGGTTGTCTGAACTTTTGGAAGAATCTGTAATTCAAAAATTACACAAAAATGGTCAGAAATAGCCATATCCTTAATATCAATCGAGAGAATTTCAACATCCTTAGAGATGACCAGGTCTAAGGTGTGACCTTGAGTGTGAGTTGGACTCTTAATATGTTGAGAGGTGTCAAATGTGTCTAGTATTCCAGAAAGTTCTTTCGATGTTTTTTCCATGTTATTGTCAACATGAATGTTAAAGTCCCCTGTTCTGAAAAAAATAGTTGTACAAATAACTAACAGCAGTTCTGAAAAATACTCCATAAATTTTCCATTGTATCTTGGAGCTCTATAAATTATTAAAATGATAACCTTTGGGTCACCCTTAATTAAAAAACACAGATATTCAAAAGAGCTAAAATTACCCAGTGTAATTTCTTTACATTGAAATAATGATTTAAAAATAACTGCAATACCACCACCTTTTTTCCCTGTACGACACTTGTTCATAAAATTAAAATCTATTGGTGTTGCCTAATTTAAAATGGTATTAAAATGGTATAACTACTTTCTGTTAACCATGTTTAATTTATTAACAAAAAGTCCAGACCATAGGTTGTAATGATGATTGATCATTGATCAACTTTGATTTGTTACCCAATGACCTGATATTAAAAAGAGCTAGTCTCACAGAGATGGCTGGAGAGAATGGCAACGTAGGCCAGCCAGATTCTTCCGTAATCCATTGTTTTCCTTTTTAAATGTAGGAAGAATTGTGAATATAATTATCATACATCTGCTTCCAATAAAGAAATCCTTTGCTCTCCTCTTGATAACATGGCAGCCGCTTAGCAGGAGATAGCACAAGAACAAAAACATCTAATCATCAGAATTGTTAGAACCAGGAGCACCTGTTGTCTGTTAAAGAAATGATGACCAAACATGTACTCCGCAATCTTCCACACATGCACACACACACGAACAAACAAGTACATTTTGTTTCCAACTATGATTTTTTTCGCCTGTCTCCTTTTTGTAACATCCATCTAAATAAGGGATTTTGAAACCAAATAAATAGAGTTTCTGAGGAGAGGATAATCAGAGAGCGCAGTGGAGAATTGACCCCTCCGTGGATATTGTGCAATCCGCGTCACTGACCAATCAGAGGCCAGAGATCTGCATAAACCAAAGCCCGTTTTTGCTCCCGCCATTTTCTCAGACAACATTGCATGGTCCAGTATAGGTTTAGTTAGCGTTTTATCGCGTATTTGGGTTATTTAACAAAAAATATGGTTAAGAGGTGTAGTCACGGACTTTGTAATAGTGACAACAGGTATCCTGAAAGGCTAGTTGGTGGAGTTCCATTCGTACCCTTTCCAAAACCGAAGACCCAGTACGAAAAATGCCTTCGATGGATCAAACTTTGTGGAAGACCACATCATCAACTAAATCCATCTAATATCAACCGGAACACACATGTTTGCACGAAGGTATGCCCTATATTTGATTTTCAATACATGTCTCGTATAAATGAATGAGACGTTCTCCGCTAGCATAACACCGCTACGTGTGAACGATTGACACACTTATTCTTTGTTGAGCGATATTTAGCGATGATCGGACTGCACAAACATATTGATTTCTTGCTGGCTCGCGGCCGAAGCTTAACCAGACTGTGTTTGCACGAAGGTATGCCCTATATTTGATTTTCAATACATGTCTCGTATAAATGAATGAGACGTTCTCCGCTAGCATAACACCGCTACGTGTGAACGATTGACACACTTATTCTTTGTTGAGCGATATTTAGCGATGATCGGACTGCACAAACATATTGATTTCTTGCTGGCTCGCGGCCGAAGCTTAACCAGACTGTGTTTGCACGAAGATATGCCCTAAATTTGATTTTTAATACACGTCTCATATAAATGAATGAGAGTGTTCTCCGCTAGCATAACACCGCTACGTGTGAACGATTGACACACTTTTTCTTTGTTGAGCGATATTTAGCGATGATCGGACTGCACAAACGTATCGATTTCTTGCTGGCTCGCGGCCGAAGCTTAACCAGACTGTTTGCACGAAGATATGCCCTAAATTTGATTTTTAATACACATCTCGTATAAATGAATGAGACGTTCTCCGCTAGCATAACACCGCTACGTGTGAACGATTGACACACTTATTCTTTGTTGAGCGATATTTAGCGATGATTGGAGTGCACAAACGTATTGATTTCTTGCTGGCTCGCGGCCGAAGCTTAACCAGACTGTGTTTGCACTAAGATATGCCCTAAATTTGATTTTTAATACACGTCTCGTATAAATGAATGAGACGTTCTCCGCTAGCATAACATTGCTACGTGTGAATGATTGAATGAAATCAGAAGCATGGCGTCTCTCTCAGTTAAGAATGGATTGTATTTAGAATCTATAATATATCGTTGATTTGAATGAAATCAGAAGCATGGAGTCTGTCTCAGTTCAGAATGTATTGTATTGTATTTGCCATTTTTACTGTTTGTCTTACGTCAGCGCATGTGGCGTGACGTAACTTCAGGAGGCGTGGTTAAGTGCCCTGTACGGAGGGGTCAATTATACGAGACAATTTCTCTCCTCTCTCCTCGCGAGCTGTCAAACATGAACTGGTGTCTTTAATTCCTTTTTGTTCTGTTTAATGAATATCGAATTGGTAAACCAGACATTTACTTGGTCCTTCGAGCCGGATCTCAAGATTTTTCCAGGGGCGGAGTTGATGTCCATGCAAAGACCGTGGCCACGGTACTTGAGAACCTTTCTAGGACTGGGCCTCGGCTTTGTGTCTGGAGACTGAGCATTAACGAGAAGACGAAGGAAATAAAGACATCTCTGGTGAGCAGGAAACCCCCACTCATGAGAAATGAGTGGATTTGCGCGTCTGGGCGACTGCGGCAGAACCAAACCTTAAATACTAGTCCCTATTAAGTAGACAAATTAGTCTATATAACAGAGAAAAGCGCAATGTGTGTCCTGTATGTACTTGAGTTCTGTGGAATGTGTGTATGTGTAAAAGTATGAGTGGAGGTTCGCTACTTCATTTGTACAGGAAATTGAGTGACAACTGTTTGAAGATGCAGAGGTAACAATTCTCCACTACTTGTGGTAGAAGCTTGAGAATTACCTCAAACAGAAAATAATTGTCATCGTGTTCAGGGGGAAGTCAGTATAGTCATCCTAGGTAAACCACTGACTCCAACAGGGGAAAAACAAATCGCAAAATAGTTGATACAGAACATCTGAAACAAAAATTAACGTCTAAGGACTAGACGTTTTTAGAAACCAATGTCCTTCTAAAATAAAACAAATTTGTGGATAACACAATATGGCTTTGCAAGCCACCTCAACACACACACACAAATATATTATTAACCTGCAGGATAAAATAAGAAACACACAAACATGGGGGAAAAAATGGAATGAAAGACTTGAGAAAGTCTTACCACTTAAATGGTGTGGAAGTTCAACAAATTTGGATGACAGCAATGAAGGGAGATTGGCATAGCATCAGGGGAGATTGGAATCCAAAAGATAAAAACAAAGTACTTTCTCACAGCAGCAGGGAACTTAATCATTGAAGTCAAGGGATAATAGAGCACACTTCGGCGAGATTTAGACAAAGAGAAAACTATACTGCCGTTGGAAGAGCAAAACAAACCAACAATGAACCATTTCAAGGATATAGAATCAGAACAACTGCATGTTTTAAAGCAAACAGTGGCATTCCTGAAGATCACACTCCAGGGTGTGTGTCTCAGGAGCAACTAAAAAATGCTCTTCATGTGAATTCAAATAATCCTACAAAACAATGGATTGAAAAACATTGGGTTGACAAACCAACTGGCAGCCTGGAACAATATGTTAACCAAGCACTACACGCAGAAAGAATGCCACAAAATAATGAAAAGTAAGTTGACACATTTCTGACAGGGGAAGGAGAAATTTATGGAGCTTTGTGCGGAACATTTAACAATCATGGCCGCAGACGAGGAAGGGGAGGTGAAGATTAATGTGGAGGGGACGCGAAATTGATTATTTGCCGGTGTTGTGGAGAAAAAGGTCACATTTCATGTGACTGCCCTTAAAACAAAACACCCACCACCCCATGACTGGAGCAGCCATCTTCTCATCAAAAATGTTACAACCAATGCTCCCAATTTGCCCCATACGTTTGTTGGGAAGAGATGGCTTGCTGAAACTAGGACTGGTCTTAGTTCCCTCTTTGACAGGAAATATAGAAGTAAAAAGAGAAAAGGAATTACTGGGAAGACAGTTGAATGTCTTACAAAATAGAAACCCACCAGACTCCCTAGATATTCCAAAGAATCCTATCCCAGCTAACTTCAGGCGAAGGCAGACAACACCTCGAACTAGTCGTTAGCCAGTTGCAGGTCAGATATCGACACCATCACTGTGCGGTAATCAATCCAATGCTGCCTGCACGTGTGCACCACTACATTATCAGATTGAAAAAAAAAAATTAACTACTGTACATGCATTTCTACCTAAACATTGGCGTAGACTGAGGAGGAGCTGAATGACATGGACAAAATAGCAGAAAGAAACATGTGGCTGCACCTTACACACTGTAAAAAGGTTGTCTAAGCTGAGTCACTCAAAGAGGAAGGTGAGCAAAGCCCAGCATAAGGTGGGTGCAGATTTATAGTATCTGAAAATACCTAAAGTCTGGTGAAGATTTAAGAGACACCTGACTCATGTATGGGGGACTTGGCCAACATGACTCCAAAATGGCGAAATAATATGATAGCATGTTGGGCTGCAACGTTGACAGCTGTAAAGAGATTTTTGTTCATATGGTTCCTTTGGGCACCTGTAAAGCTGACAAAATCGCATAACAAAACCGATAATTATACTCAGTCAACTATGCCTACCACACATAAGATAAAGAGGTGCAACCTCATTTCAAATAACATTGATAAATAACTAGCGGCAGTAACCGAGGCATGAAGGGAAAACTCCATGTGTGTCTCACAATGAATCAGTTAAGCACTATTTTCATTCCTTGGCGGGGTCTAATTGAACACTCAAACAAACACTGCTCTCATCTGTGACTGTGTTTCCATCCGCAGCAGAGTATATACAATTGGCTGCGTCCATCTTTGGACCTCCCCTCAGTTTCTCCCAGAAGTGAACGTCCGCTTGGAAAGATGGTGATCCGACCTACATTGATGTAATTGGCATCCAACGAGGCTTACCAAATGAGTATAAATTGGCTAACCAGATTGCTGCATGATCGGAATCCATCTTGTTATGGACGACCCCAAATAAAAACATTGACAGAATCAACTACATACATTACAATGTACAGAAACTAGGTAACTATACAGAAGCAGGCTTTATTGCCAGATGAGAACAACTAGATGCAACCTCACTCATGGATTTCCAGAACTGCATAGTGGTCAACATGCTCCAGGCTGGTGGTAAAAAAAGTTTGGGAAATCTAACAACTTGGTGTTCTCTGTCTTAGTTTCTATAGCTGTGTTATGGGCATCATTTAACCAACTTATAACCACTGCTATTGGCCCGACATATTTAAAATTGGCAAAAATATATCCACTGTTAGCACAACAGATTAATGACAGTGATATTGTTGAACCACGATAATGACATTATGACTTCTCTTCCAGACCTTTTCTCTGATCCAGAAGATTACAAGTGATTAGTGCTATATTTTCCTCTGAGTGTAACTTTGCTCTGCTCTGCTAAAAAAAAAAAAAAAAGCTGTTTCTGCCTGTAATGAAGAATGCTATAATCTGCTCCAATTAAAAAAAACTGTTTCTACCTGCTTAAAGAATGCTTTGCTCTGCTCGAATTAAGAAACTGTCTGCCTGCAATGAAAAATGCTTTGCTCTGCTCTAGATAACGTAGTAGCAAATGTAGGATAAACAGGGGGGAAATGTAGGAATAATTGTGAATATAATTATCATACATCTGCTTCCAATAAAGAAATGCTTTGATCTGCTCGAGATAACATGGCAGCAGCTGAACAGCAGATAGCACAAGACAAAGAACATCTAATCATCAGAACTGTTACAACCAGGAGTACCCGTTGTCTGTTAAAGAAATGATTACAAACTTGACCACACATTTACTCAGCAATCTGCCACACACAAGCACACATACATGAACAAACAAGTATACTTTGTTTCCAACCATGTTTTGCTTCCCCGTCTCCTTTTTGTAACATCCAAGAAAATAAGGGGCGTTTAAAACCAAATGAATAGAGGTGCTGAGGAGAGGATAATCAGAGAGTGTAGTGGTGAACTGAACGAGACAGTTTCTCTCCTGTCTCCTCGCAAGCTGTCAAACCTGAACTGGTATTTTTGCTTCCTTTTTTTCCCCGTTTAATGTGTTTAATTGGTAAACCTGACAACTTGTATCGAAAATGGTGATTTTTGAAACGATATCAGAAATCATAGATAAGGAGGTACCAGGAGGTGTAAACATATCTAAAATGTATGGAAAAATACAGGAATTATAAGGTGAGGATTCCATCTATATAAAAGAGAAGTGGGAAAAGGAAAGTAACATTAGATTGCAAGTCGAAACTTGGGAAAAAAAATAATCCTCAATCAGTGGAAAAGCACATCTGCTTTATTCTGGGGAGAATTTGGTGAGAAAAATGTAGTTACATTTTTTTCTGAGAGTTCCAGCTCAGAGGATCTTGACGAGAGCAAGTACCTCCTGCTAGACATCTTGTGGAGAGAATAAGGCAACACATTTTCATGTGTTCTGGGACTTTCCAATCATTTCAAAAGACTGGAAGAACATTAGACAAATTATGGATAAAATTATGAAAGTCATGATTCCCTTAAAATTTGAAGTTTTATGATTGGGATTTATACCGGACACTGTGATGGGACCAGATCTTCTTTTCCTTTCGGCTTGTCCAGTTAGGGGTCGCCACAGCGTGTCATCTTTTTCCATCGGAGCCTATCTCCTGCATCTTCCCCTCGAACCCCAACTGCCATCATGTCCTCCCTCACATCATCCATCAACCTTTTCTTTGGTCTTCCTCTCACTCTTTTGCCTGGCAGATTCATCCTCGGCACCCTTCTACCAATATGCTCACTCTCTCGCCTCTGAACATGTCCAAACTATCGAAGTTTTCTCTCTCGAATCTTATCTCCAAAACATCCAACTTTAGCTGTCCCTCAAATGAGCTCATTTCTAATTTTATCCAACCTACTCACTCCGAGCGAGAACCTCAACATCTTCATTTCTGCGACCTCAAGTTCTGCTTCCTGTTCTTTCTTCAAGGCCACCATCTCTAATCCGTACATCAAGGCCGGCCTCACCACTGTTTTATAAACTTTGCCCTTCATCCAAGCAGAGACTCTTCTGTCACATAACACACCAGACACCTTCCGCCAGCTGTTCCAACTTGCTTGGACCCGTTTCTTCACTTCCTTACCATACTCATCATTGCTCTGGATTGTTGACCCTAAATATTTGAAGTCGTCCACCCGTGCTATCTCTTCTCCCTGAAGCCCCACTCTTCCCCCTCCACCCCTCTCATTCACGCACATATATTCTGTTTTACTTCGGCTAATCTTCATTCCTCTCCTTTCCAGTGCGTGTCTCCATCTTTCTAATTGTTCCTCTGCCTGCTCCCTGCTTTCACTGCATATCACAATATCATCTGCGAACATCATGGTCCAAGGGGATTACAGTCTACCCTCGTCTGTCAGCCTATCCATTACTCCTGCAAACAGGAAGGGTCTCAGAGCTGATCCCTGATGCAGTCCCACTTCCACCTTAAATTCTTCTGACACAACAACGGCACACCTCACCATTGTTCTGCTGCCATCATACATGCCCTGTACTGTTATAACATATTTCTCTGCCACACCAGACTTACGCATGCAGTACCACAGTTCCTCTCTTGGTACTCTGTCATAGGCTTTGTCAAAGACACAATGTAGCTCCTTCTGAGCTTCTCTATACTTTTCCACTAGCATCCTCAAGGCTAATAATGCATCTGTGGTACTCTTTCTAGGCATGGAACCATACTGTTGCTCGCAGTGCTTACTTCTGTCCTGTGTCTAGCCTCCACTACTCTTTCTCATAACTTCATTGTGTGGCTCATCAACTTTATTCCTCTATAATTCCCATAGCTCTGAACATTGCCTTTGTTCTTAAAAATGGGAACGAGTACACTTTTCCTCCATTCGTCAGACATCTTTTCGCCCGCAAGTATTCTGTCGAATAAGTTGGTCAAAAATTCCACAGCCATCTCTCCAAATTGCTGCCATACCTCCACCAGTATGTCATCAGGACCAACTGCCTTTCCATTTTCCATCCTTTGTAGTGCCTTTCTGACTTCCCCCTTACTAATCATTGCCACTTCTTGGTCCTTCACACTTGCCTCTTCTACTCTTCCTTCTCTCCCATTTTTTTCATTCATCAACTTCTCTAAATATTCTCTCCATCTATTAAGCACACTACTGGCACCAGTCAACACATTTCCATCTCTATCCTTAATCACTCTTACCTGCTGCACATCCTTCCCATCTCTCTCCCTCTGTCTGGCCAACCTGTAGAGATCCTTTTCTCCTTCTTTCGTGTCCAACCTTGTGTAAATGTCATCATATGCCTCTTGTTTAGCCTTTGCCCTATGTCGCATCTCAATGTATTCCTTTCGTGACTCCTCAGTCTTCTCTGTGTCTCACTTATTCTTCTCGAATCTCTTTCCTTGTCTGGCTTCTTGTATTTTGGGGTTCCACCACCAAGTCTTTTTTTCCCTTTCCTACCAGAAGATACACCAAGTACTCTCCTGCCAGTCCCTCTGATCACCTCGGCTGTTGTAGTCCAGTCTTCCGGGAGCTTCTGCTGTCCATCGAGAGCTTGTCTTATCTCTTTCCGAAAGGCCGCGCAACATTCTTCCCTTCTCAACTTCCACCACATTGTTCTCTGCTCTACCTTTGTCTTCTTAATCTTCCAACCCACCACCAGAGTCATCCTACATACCACCATCCTATGCTGTCGAGCTACACTCTCCCAGACTACTACTTTACAGTCAGTAACCTCCTTCAGATTACATCGTCTGCACAAAATATAATCGATCATGCTCTTGGCATCCTGCCCATGCTGGGCGTGGCTAGCCAACTAGTTGGCACACTCCTGCACCTTGTTTCGGCTGATTACGCCCGGTACTTATAGGACCCGGTGATGACTTGTCCTCTGCCAGATCGTTGAGGTTCATGCCCTGTTCCAGCACTCCCGTATCCCTGATCGACAACCCGTGTGTACCGACCTTCGCCTGTTCTCTGACCGACCCCGTAAGCCTGACTCCCTTGATACTCCTCCCTGCTTTGATCGTTCTCCCGTGTACCGACTCCTGCCTGCCCGCTGACCTGCTCTCTACGCCCGACGTCTCAACTACCGCTGCTGCTCCTTACTGCCTGCCCGATCCCCGGCCATTGAATAATAAACGTTTATCCCGAATTACCTCTGCGTCTCCCGTGTACTCCTGCATTTGGGTCCTACCTCCGTTCTGATGGGTCGTGAACGATCTGGCGAAAACAGGACCCAGCAGGAAACACCCGGCATCACCGGGACCGATGCAAGGTAGACCGACTGCCGGAGGACCAAGCCTGTCCGATCCGGGTAGGCTCCATGATGTCCTCCACTTCCGTGTCATACGCTCCGCCGGCGAGCTATGAATACGTCCCGGCCACGACCCGTCCAGCACCGCATATTCTTTTGGACTCTGATTTTTCGGACTATCAGGAGGACCTTGACTTATATGACCAGCTGCCGATTTAGATTACTTCGACGACGAGTCTCTTCGCCCGATCTTCAATCCCAGTCACTTCGCTTCACTTCCCCGCGTTTCCAGCACCCGACCGTCTTCGCCCGGTAGGTGCGAGTTCCCCAATCTATTTGTGGGAACCTGCTTGGCCATCTACCTACCCTTGTGCATCCCACTGTGCGGCAACTAAGACACCGTCTTGTCCTCCCACTCCTCGCCGGCAGTGGTGAAACCGGCAGACCTGCAGCTGGTGGCGAAGCTTCCAGCCCAGAGGAAGGGGGGCCATCAAATCACGAGGTGTTCTGCCACAAAATGAGGGCAGACATAGAGGGGCAGAGCGCCGAATTGGCACAGGTCCGGCAAGGATTAGAGAACCAGCCGAGCAACGCTGACTTCGGAACTGCGACGGACTCGTCACTGACTTTTGACCACGGCGCAGTGGCAACGGATCCACTACCAAGCCAAGCGCACATTGCAGTGGGAACGGATCCGCCACGTCGACACGCCCACTTTACAGTTTTGACGGACTCGTTAATGACTTATGCCCACACCGTGGTTTCATCTGACTCATTTCTGACTCATGCTCACGCGGCAGTTGGAACTGACCCACTCCCGAGACACGCCCACGTGGCAGTTTCAACTGACTCTCTGCCTACTCTTGTTCACGTCGCCATGGGAACGGATCCGCCACCACGCCATCCCACGTTGCTGTATCAACGAATGCACTGCAAGCTCACGTGACAGTGGGAACAGACCCGCCGCCTGACCATGCTCACATCGCGGTTTTGATAGACGCGCTGGTGACCAATTCTCATGTCACGGCATCCATTGACTCCTCCCCCAGCCGAGCCCACATCGCGCCTGGCAGCATATTCATCACCGCGTCACACTCACATCGCGGTGGCTACAGGCTTCTGGGCGGCCGTCGGAGGAGAACTTCATCGAGTTCCTTCCAGAATTTCTCTTTCAGCTCGAGGTCTCATCCTACCTGTAGGGCATAGCCACTAACCACATAATACATAACACCCTCAATGTCAAATTTTAGTCTCATCACTCGATCTGATACTCTTTTCACCTCCAAGACATTCTTAGCCAGCTCTTCCTTTAAAATAACCCCTACTCCATTTCTCTTCACATCTACTCCGTGGTAGAATAATTTAAACCCTGCTCCTAAACTTCTAGCTTTACTACCTTTCCACCTGCTCTCTTGGATGCACAGAATATCAACCTTTCTCCTAATCATCATGTCAACCAACTCCTGAGCTTTTCCTGTCATAGTCCCAACATTCAAAGTCCCTACACTCACTTGTAGGCTCTGTGCATTCCTCTTTGTCTTCTGGCAATGGATCCGGTTTCCTCCTCTTCTTTGTCTTCGACCCACAGTAGCTGAATTTCCACCGACACCCTGCAGGTTAGCAGTGTCGGGGGCGGGCGTTGTTAACCCGGGCCACGACCGATCCGGTATGGGATTCTTTAGATGAACGCTCATATTTTTTGGCACAGTTTTTACGCTGGATGCCCTTCCTGACGCAACCCTCTGCATTTATCCAAGCTTGGGACCGGCCTACAGATTGCACTGGTTTGTGCCCCCATAGGGCTGCATTTTACGGGACCAGATAACAAATAAAAATACAGTATTTTGTTACTAGCAAGCAAAAAAGATATCGCAATGAATTGGTTGAGGATTGCATAAAAGCCGTCCAAGATATCTTTAATTTTGAGGCAAAACCAAGCCATGATTGAGAGACATTGGGAAAACAGGATAAAGATGACCACAACATTAAAATATGTCACTGTATAATGTGAAATAAAGGGTATCGTTTTGTTCATCGGTTCAAACAATTTTTTTTAATTTTCATTTTTTTGTCCAAGTATGTTATACTTGAATGAAATGCATTACATTCTTTGAACTCACAAGTAATATATTTTGTATTATTATTGTTGAAGTAGTTAACATCCAAAGGTTTGAATATTAAGAAAATTTGAAACTTTACAGGAAGAGAATATACATATTATACATTATTTCTGGGAAGGCAGTCCTATGGGGCCACAAACCAGTGTAATCTGTAGGCTGGTCCCAAACCCGGATAAAGGCAGAGGGTTGCGTCAGGAAGGGCATCTGTCGTAAAACTGTGCCATACAAATATGAGCGTTCATCTAAAGAATGCCATACCGGATCGGTCGTGGCCCAAGTTAACAACGCCCGCCCCCGGCACCGTTAACCTGCAGGCCGTCAGTGGAAATTCAGCTACTGCGGGCCGAAGACAAAGAAGAGGAGGAAAGTGGATTCATTGGCAGAACAAGACAAGGAATGCACAAAGCCTACAACCGAGTGTAGGAACTTTGAATGTTGGGATTATGACGGGAAAAGGTCAGGAGTTAATTGTCATGATGATTTGGAGAAAGGTTGATATATTGCGCATCCAAGAGAGCAGGTGGAAAGGTAGCAAGGCTCGAAGTTTAGGAGCAGGGGTTAAATTATTTTATCATGGAGTAGATGGGAAGAGAAATGGAGCAGGGGTTATTTTAAAGAGCTAGCTAAGAATGTCTTGGAGGTGAAAAGAATATCAGATGGAGTGAGGAGGCTGAAATTTGAAATTGAGGGTCTTAAGTATAATGTGATTAGCAGTTATGCCCCACAGGTAGGATGTAACCTATAGTTGAAAGAGAAATTCTGGAAGTAGTTCTGAGCATCCCATACAGAGAGATGGTTGTGATTGGTGCAGATCGTAATGGATATATTGGTGAAGGAAACAAGGTCAACGAAGAAGTGATGGGTAGGTGTCAGGTTAATCCACTTGTGACATTTGTTAAACAATTAACACCTAAAGAATGAGGAGAGAAGGACACCAAGTTTGTTGCTCAAAGCTTTGAGGAGAATGAAGAAGTGCAACATACAATTCTCGACCATGCTGTAAAGCAGTCTTCCGCGAACCCTCTCTTTTTATTAGATTTAGGAGGTCCCTACCTCGGGCTACAATCTACAAGGGTGGGGGGAGCGCAAAACTTGTTTGTGTGACTACATGTATGCATATAAGTGGAAAATTACAATATGCATATGAAGTAAAACGTTCAGCAAACAGTTGCAACAGGTCTTCAATAATCTTATTCCAAGCAGTCCGGCTTTGATTGGCTTGCAGGGTGGAAACTATCTTTTGTTACTGTTAGACCAGCAAAGTAGGTCTTCGTCACGAGCCCAAGCATTCTGCATTACGCAACCTTAAATTCATTAATACTTATGTGCTGACCAAAGCAATCTTCATTGCAGGCAAAAGCATATTCTTCATTGCAACAAATATGTGATAAATCTTATAATAAATCTCACATTTCCCCACTTTTTTATCCTATTTTTGCAAATAAGAGACATCATCAAAAGGAACTTCCCTAAAGGCTTTATTCCTTTGAATCATTAACTTATCAGCGAATATGGAAGGTTCCAAAGGCCAACTGTCATTCTCATATGTGTGACGAGTTTGTTGAACTCTCCTAATTTGTAAGTATCCTTCTCTTGAGAGATTTGGGGGTTCCAGTTCATCAGAGTATCCATGCACATTTGCGTCATCGCCAGGATGTAGCCCAATAACCAAAGGGTACATGTCATTTATTTTAGAATTTGTCGGAGAGATAGCAGTTGAGATAAGCCAGTTGAGCAATGCACGATTGGAGGGGATGCAACAACACCCAGACAATGTTAAAATAGCCGTAAAAACGGCTCTTGAAACCAGAACGGCAAATGCCAATGATTTATATTTACCAAATGTTTTGTCCTACCACTCCGTTGTAAAGGAGGTGTTAACTCTGGAGTGCTCCTTCATCTTGTGGTTTGGGGTGCGAAGGCTGTCATTGGTCCTCAAGAGTGATCCATCCTCTGCTATATTGTTCGGAATAAAGGTACAGCAAAGTTTGCCAAAAATTGCACAAACACAACCCTTCTCAGCTAGGAGCATATCAGCCGCAATGCGGTTCTGGAAATTCCTGACTGATGTTGAGGCCAATTGTTCCTTAAAGTGCCACTGACGCATAAAACACAAAATTTTATGTTTTTAATCAAAAATAATAATCTAGAATGGACCCATCCATTTTTTCACAGCAAGTCAGAATGTTGCCATATATTGTTTTTTTCATCTCCTGCCAGGGAAAACCTTTCTAGGATTTTGTGTTGAGAAAGAACCAGGAAGTAACGTTTTTTGCAGTAGCAGGGTCGAGTGTTTATATTGGCTTATACCTGTTGTACCGGCAAAAAATTTCCTGTTTTTTCATCATGTTAGCCAAAATGCCATCTCGTTGTGTTGCTGGATTTTGCTCGAACACTCGGGAGGATGACTCTTCACACGTTTGCTCCGTCGTGAATAATGGATTGCACTGGTCCAAAGCTTTGTGGGTTCTAAATGACAGGTAGGTGTGTATAGAGCTCTTAAAAAAATAATCTTTGGGGTGGTCTGTTTGTCTCACAGTTTATAGCATGTTACGTGATAATTTTGAATAAATCCGCTGGGTCAAACCAGCAAAATATCATAAAGCACTTGTATTGGGTTTAAGACAATTTAATCACACACAATACAATACGACACAAAACAAAAACAAAATAAAGTTCAAAGACAGTTTAATTGCATGCAGCACAAACTAACTAGCCAAACGACGTATAGTCACCACTCCAACTTGAACAACTTGTCCGAAAGCAGCAATAATAAAAAGCTCTGTCCGCGTCTGATGAAGTAATTCTTCTGTCTGAACATAACAAAAGATCGGTGGTGTCCGTGTACTTGTCCGAAAAGCGGCAGAATGAATAGAAAGCTCCGTGTGCGTTGGACGACGTCATCCTTTTCTCAGAATGTAACAAAAGTTCCGTGTCATATTGCCACTAGCCGCTGTGAGCCCCGACGCGGAGGAAGTTCGGGCTGGGAGGCTGGCTGGCCCATGCTGTCGCACCGCTGGCAGGGACGAGAAAGGAGCACTCCCCTCCACCATCCACCGGTGTCTGGGCACCCCTGAAGCAGTTACTTCACCTAGCATGGCTCCTACTGAGTATGCTACAAACACAAGACTTGTAAAAGAGTTAGGAAATCGAACAATTATAGGCCTGTCATTTTGAATATTTCATCACGTTACTCATCCGTCAGTCAGAAAGTCTGTTGCTTGTTAGAAGTGATCAGATATCATCTAAATATGGCTCGAAACGATACTGTAATATCACCCTGGTCACTTCACTCAATTCTGAGATGTTTTCTTCTTCAAAATGAGCTACAGTCTCAGAAGGGGCGTCAAAAAAATCCTAAAATCTCTTGTTCATTTCCCTTTGTAGGTGGCACAGCATGTTTTCAATGGAGACTGTCCCTGTGTGACATCTGCAAATGATGTTGCAGGCAATATGGCCGCCACTGGGATGTCGAATGAGACTTCCCTAACTTTGCGCATTAATGACACGCTCTCCACTCATTTTTTTTTTTGTATAGACATTGAAGTGAATGAGATTATATGTAGATTGCATAACAACATCTATTTAAAAATGTATATTTGGTTGTCAGTGGCACTTTGATGGCAACAAAGCCAGTTTTAGTATAATTTCCCAGTTTCTCCACATTGTAGTAGACATAATTGATCCTATCTACATTTTTATTAGGTGTAATAAAAAAAAAAATATGGATTCAAAACACATTGCTACTTGGTCAGCCAGTTTATACTCGCCCAGTAGACCTCGGGGAACTCCATTAGTGTCTATGTAGGTTGAGTCTCCATCATTCCTGAGACCCCGTCTGTTCCTGGAATGAAAGAGCGGTGTATGAAACATTGATGCTTCCAATTGAATGTGGATGGAAGAAGGAAAACGGGTCAAATGAGTGACAGAAGTGCCCAAACACCAGATAAATTTTTAAGGGTATCAAACAATTTGTTACCACCACACCATCACCATAAGTCGCTGCGTGGCAGCAGTGGGCATGTTTGAGACACAGAGTTTTTACACTATGTATTTCCAAGTGTTCCTACTTTTTTTCTGTCCCTTTTAAATCAATGCAAAAGAATTTTGCCTTGGCAACTTCTGTGGAAAATATAGGTTTGTCTTTTGTAGATTTGGTTAGTGGATAAACATCATTCCATGAGGCACAACCGGTACCTAACACCTCTTTCGTCATTACTTCCATGAAGTAATCAAATGTGATATGTGCTGGAATTATCTTCAACAGGCGCCTCGGCCCCAAACATGACACACCACTGTAGTTTGCAGCTTCAGGAGCCACCTCCATTACCAAAAGCCAATTGTTACCTGTCTGGGAGATGATAAAGAATTTTCGTCAGCCGAGATTTTTGTTTGTAGTTTTATTGTGACCCCAGATGATCGATTATTTGGAGTATATCTAGACCCAGGAAAGTGGTCAGTGGGCACCACAACAGCTTTAGCAGGATCTGAAAATGCAGACGATATACAAACATTGATGAAACAATATGGGTATGTCCTGTGAGCATATGGGCTTAAAAGTAGGGGTGTACAAGGGTCACTACTACAACTCCATTTTGTAGCACTGATTGTTGTTTTGATTCCTGTGTATTCCGAAGACATTTGAATGAGGGGGCCGTAGAATTTGCACACACATCGGTGGTCCAACTAGTCCAGTCCTTCCCAACTTCTTCCAACGGTATTGCTTAGCTAAAAAATACCATACATAGCCATGGCCGTAACTTTGTGCGCTGGATGCGTGACATGCACAGGAACCTGCATCCATTTGAGTAATCTGGGACCATTGTAGAAAGAGAGTTGTGGTATCATTGTTGGGGAGACAGACCACAGTCCTTACCACAGAACTGTCTTTGTTAGTGATGCAGGAAGAATAGTTTTTATTTTCTGGCAATTTGACTGTCCCAATCACAGATTTGGGCTGTTTAGTGAATGGAGAACGTTGAGCTGAATCATCTGGAAAATAAAAATAAGAGTGTTTAACGTGCATAAAAGCCTTTTTCAAAGTGCCATTGTTTTGTATTTCTGTATAGTTTTTGTGAGTCACATTGGCCAAGGTCAGTTGTTTTGTATTTCAGTGTTACCCTGATTTCTTGTTAGAATAATATACATGGACAACCTCCAGAAGTACAACATATAGAGGGCCAAGAAGGTGGCTGTTATTACCCCAAGGTAACATGCCACAAATTGTCTCAACCATAAAGTACTTGCCATGTCTGCTGAGAAACCCTTAAATGGATTGGGTGTCTTTTAAAACTTCACAGGTCTTCGGATGTTTTTCGGTACTATAAACCTACTTCCGTCGTATCCCGGACTGATATCACCTTCTCCCTTGGGTAACTTAACTGAGATGACTTTCTTACAGTGTGTCAGGTGTATCCCAGTTTTCCTTTCAGCAATTTTTACAGCTGTCGGTGTTGTTAATAACACTTGATACAGGCTGTCCCACTTCGTAGAATGAGAGTGTTTCATTTTCACGCTCTGAACCAGAACCCTGTCTCCAGGAACAATGAGCCTTTCATTTGAGTAAAAGAAGAATTGCTCTCTGGGATTTTTAATTCCCTTTTGTCTTGCATTTTTCACATATAATCAGACAGATTAGGCTCATTGTCTAACTTCCTTTTTTGTGTAGTAAATAGAAGTTTGTATGGCCTCCCAAACAACGTTTCAAGTTGGGGGAGCTGCTGTACTTGTAATATTGATGTATAACTTGACTAAATGTATGCATTGTGTCCACGACCATTTTGTTTCTTCCATATAATTCCTTAATCTGTTTTTTATTGTAACATTCATTTGTTCCACCAATCCCGCAGACTGCGGATGGTATGTGCAATGTCGTTTTAAATCAATGTGGAACATCTGTGCTATTCTTTTCTATTTACAAAATTGAATCCATTGTCACTATAAATTGTTTCTGGAATGCCATATTGTCGCATTATGTCTTTACATAATGCTTTGGCTACTGAGAGTGCATCCAGTTTTCCAGTTGGGAATATTTCAACCCATTTCGAGAAGGCGTTACTAGTGACCAAACAATACTTTTTCCCTTTCGCTTTTACTCAATTCAATAAAGTCCATATGTATCCTTTGAAAGGGATACGTGGGTTGAGGAAACTGTCCACGTTTTGGGTGCAAATTCCCTTGTGGGTTATATTGTGCACAGGTTAGGAAAGCTATGCAGAATTATTTTGAAAATAGAGTGAAACTGTAGGTCGTATAAAGTTTTTGAATTGTGGCTACCACCCCCCCTGTTGAGACATGAGTTTTCCCATGACTCAATATTGCTGTCCATTTAAAGAGGTTTTCTGGTAGCACAGGTTTGCCTTCCTTGCTGACATGAACCCTATTATGCAACGTAGCACCTTTGTTTACCCACATTTTTTGTTCCCTTGGAGGGGTTTGCTGTTGCATGTCCTTCAAAATGTCATCCGATAAGTTGTCATCTTGTGTTATACAGTCAGAAAATCCCACAAACAATCTGGCAGCTGCCTCCTTACCTGCTTTATCTGCTTATGTAATCGGTGCCTGTAGTATGTGCCGCACATTTACAAATCGCAATTTGGAAAGGATAATGAACGGCATTTAACAAATCAGTTAGGAGTTCAGCATGCCGGCAGACCTGATCATTCCCCTATTTTCCCAATATTGTGCAAAACTGTGGCAGGTGGAAAAAGCATATTGACTATCCGTGAAAATGGTGACAGGCTTCCCAGCTATTAATCTGCACACTATTATTAATGCTACTATTTCAGTCGCCTGTGCTGAAAAACAGGAAGATGGTGGTTCCGCTTTCAGTACAGCATCTTGCGTAACCACTGCATAGCTTGTTTGAGTCTTCCCCAAATTATTCTTTTAAATGAACCGTCAATAAAAAGGACATTTCCTACCTTTAAAGGCTGATCTTTTAGATCTGGCCTACATTCGCTAATTCCTGCCAATCATGCTAATAAGTTTCATTTGGGAGAGGTATTAGCGTGGCTGGATTCAGCACCATTTATCACTCAAAAGTCAGATGGGGTTGTGACAGCAAGATGGTGTTGGAGGACGGTTTTTTTCCCTCTGCGTGTTCGTTTAATTTCGGGTAGTGAGAATGTTGGTTATCCAAATAATGGTTGGAGATGATGAACAGTTTCTTCGAAGAATTTACTTACATAATTTTCCAGGCACTTATAAGTTACAGACAATGGCTGTAGAGGGCAGATCATGAGTGCGAAGGTATTGAGAAAGCACACATCCTTTATCTTGTCAGAAGGGTGGACCTTGGGTGGTATCAAACCTGTTGCATGACATTGGGGCTTTCCACTTAGACAAAGGGTTTCTGTCTCAATCGGTTCTAGCTGGCAATGGATTATTATAAAGTGTCCAGTATACAGTTCATCAAGGTTAGTCTACGTTAAGAGATGCGCTAAAGGACACATCTGGGTACAGAGCAGAGCCCCACTGAGAACATAAGGAAATTATGGAGTCTTAAATAAATATGGGCATAAGACATTCTTCAATGGCCATACAGCAGTGGTCCACAATCTTTTTATCACTGAGGACCAGTCAATCCTTGACAATATTCACGGACTGGGGGCGCGGGCGGCGTTACATAGATTGTATTGAATATCGAATCATAATAAACATGACAATAATAATATAATGAAACATGTAAACAAAAAACGTGGAAACATAAAGAACACGAACCAGCAATTATTACATTTCTCTATCTTTGATCTCAATATACCTACACAACAGTTATTTTTTTAAAAATTATTAAACACTCCAAGATTGTTATTTTTCAACATCTGAAATAAATTTGTCTGTTTGAACCATCTCCGCTGCGTTCCGTCTCACTTCACACTGTTGACAACCACAGCTCTAACGCTCTCTCAGTGCTTGCTAGAGTAATGTCTTAACATGCCTTTAAGATAAGATACAGATACGCCATGAAAATTTATGGAAATTGCATGAAAATTTTAACTCACCATAACGCTAACACGTGAGCTTCTTTCTCTGCAACAAGATGGTCCCATCTGCAGGTAATGGGTGACAATGACACCCAAGTGTGTTACTTATGTCTAGTCTATTCTGTTGTTTCATTTTAGTTCCTGTCACTGCAGAAAACTTCACACAGATAGGATTTCGGAAATGGCACCAGGGTTTTCAGTGCTTTGGTGGTGATTCCGGGTATTCTACCATGACTTTAATCCAGGATATTGACAGAGTCGTTGACTAAAGCCAGCGTCATTTGCAATCTCCAGCAGTTGATCTTCTTGCACAGTCATGCTGAATTCACCTGGTGTGTTGATAAATGGGTCGCTGATCCATCCCTTGGCATTTCGTGGGTCCTTTTTGGTTGGGAAGTAGGGCTCAAACTCTTTTCATAGCAAAGGCAGGTGATTGTGCACCAGGTGGGAGAATGAAGGCTCAGTCTCACACAAAATTCCCGCTATTTGAAACATAAAATATGCCTCTGTTCATGTTACCGTCACCAAAAATCCAGTTTGACTTAAAATCCACTACTTTATCTTCCAACTTGAAGACCGATGTCATTTCCCCCTTAAGTGACAGATTAAATTAATTGAGAGGGCTGAATATGTCACCCAAGTAAGCCAGGTTTGCGACCCATTCCTCATCACTGAAACGTGGTGCCAGTGGGGACTTCTTTTCTGAGAGAAATCTTTGCAGCGGCCTTTGTAATTCAAATACCCTTGCAAGCAATTTCCCTCTGGTTAACCATCTTATTTCCGTGTACAAGAAAAGCCATGTGTGCTCCGTGTACACTTTCTCACAAAGAGCCTAAAAAAGGTGTGAGTTTTGATGTGGTTAATCACTTTCTTTTTCTTGGAAGTTGTTAGGTTCTTCTTCTGCCTCTTCATCAGGGCTTTTCCCCTTCAAAAAGAACATTTCCAAATACATTTGTTTTCTACTCATTTTATTAGGTTGTGGGTGAAAATTTTGGCACTCAAGTGACCGAGATGTACCCAAGAGAATCCGGTCATTTTTCAAAATGAAAGATTGTTCAGATTCGGATAATGAATACAAAGGAACTAATTGATTATTTCTTCAGCGGTTCAGTACCAGTTTATGCAAGGACCGGTACACATCAGATCAGGTACACATGGTGCTTGTTATATGACGCCAGCTTTTACAGCCTGTAAATCATTTTTGTGGGGGGTCTTTCAGACACATCGGGTGTATAGAAATAGCTGGCAGAGTTGTGCCCCGACAGGACATTTAGCTGTCCCTATAAATTTCACGGCGTCTCGTCACTTCAATGTTCCCTTCTGCAGTAGGGACCAATGCTAATCCCAATTTCAGAAACCCATCTCTCCCCAACAAATTAACAGGACAATCTGGTGCCAAAAGTACTGACAATTTACATGTGTCTCCCAGTGGGTTTCTCACCCACACGAGGTGTGCCACAGACACCATAGAGAGTTCGCACAGGTAGTCCAGACTAACACTTTCTTATCAGACATAACCAAGCCAGGAATATGCTCCCTACAAACAGTTCTGCAAGTGCCAGTATCGCTATGGGTCACAGATGTTCCACGGATGTTACACAACACAACACAACACACACTGCAGCTCGCTTTTGGAGTCATTGTTTTTGAACTGCAAGGTATTTACATTCTGCCTCAAGCTAGCATGAATGCAGCACTGCAAACACTCTCCCCGCAGCTAAATGAGATTGAGAAAAAAACACCCCGATTCACCGCTCATTATTTGAAGAGATATTATAATAGCTAAATTTAATTACGAACTTCCAAAATATAAGCAGCACGTAAAATGTACGACGAGGGCAAATCACACTCTAGACTGCTACACTTGCATTAAAAACGCATGTCGTGTAATTCTCCGCACACCAATTGGCTCTTCTGATCAATGCTTGCTCTACTTCATACCTACACACAGGCAAGCACATAAGTGTGCAAAGCCTTTGGTAAAATCGATTAAAAAGTGGACCATTGAGGAAAAATTAGAACTTCAAAGCTGCTTTGACTGCACAGACCGCAGTGTCCTCGAAAATTCAGCGTGCAGCCTACATAAATTCACGGATATTGTTACCATGTATGTAAATTTCTGTAAGGAGGTGTGTGTACCAATAAAAACTTTTCGCACGTTCACTGACAACAAGCCATGATTTATGTTAAGGGCTTCAAGTTTTGAGGCCGGCGTCACAAAGTTGAATATTTGAATATTTTTTGTTGCTTTGAACTGACCTCTGAAGACTATTTTATTTTTATTGTACTTTCATTATTTGCTTAAATATGACCTTATAAATTTAATCAATGGATAAGTTGTTGTCTATTTGCTAATCAGACGAGGAAGTGTTATGCAGCATGGTGGATGTCCTTGATCTTTGTACGCAGAAAACCAGCTGGTTACATCCTCTAAGCCTAGGCGTTGCCGTGGAGACAGACGACACCAGATAAGGAGCATAAAGTTACTATCCCAGCCTAGGACCAGACTTGGGGGCGGCAGCCACTTTTACCATGGACCCATACATATAAAAACCTTGTGTTACTGGGCAGCTTTTGTCTTCTTCTTGGGACATCCTGTCAGAAGACACACGTCTCATGTGCAGCAGATACCTAGATAAGACCCAGACGTCTGTATTGCACATTCCTTTGTAATAAATCCATTTGCTGTTCACTTTGTCTAATCATTGGTCATCTCTTCCTCGATCCGTGAACATGCGTAGGGTCCAAATTCGCAAATCCCTACACCTCTCCTATCTCTCCTCTTGGAACCCTGGATAGCAGAAATGACGAGAAGGAGAGAGCCAATTATTATTTCTTCGCTGGAAAGCATATTGAATGAATACTAAGGTAAACCTTGATAACAATGGTGAATGCTAATACAGAGATGAATACTAAGGTAAACATTTATAACAATGGTGAATGCGGTGGTGCCTGACCACCAGCCATCTTTCTCTCATATCACGGCAGTGCCTGCACACGTCTTGGCAGCAACTGCGCACCAACCGCCTCTCACCCATTCCTCTCTGGCCCTTGACTTGACAAGTCACGTCTCACACATGCCTCTGCGGCGCCTACTGACTCCCAACCACCTGTCGCTCATCTCTTGGTGACACCTGACCTCCAGCCGCCTCTCACTCATGTCTCTGTGGAGCCTGAATCTGATGCCCAGCCGGCTCTTGCTCCTATTGTGGCAGCGCCCAACTTCCTGCCGCCTCTTGCTCCTGTCGCGGTGACGACTTCGCCCTTACCGGCTCACGCCCAAGCCTCGGCAGCCCTCGACACTGGGCCTCCTCACGCCCAAGACTTGGTGGCCCTCGACACCGAGCCACCTATCGCTCATTTCACGCCGGCGACTGACCCCCAAATGCCTCTCACTCATGTCTCGCCGCGACCGAAACCCCAGCCACCTCTCGCTCATGCTATGGTGGTGCCTAAACCCCAGCAGGTGTCTGGGCACCACCTGAACCTCAGCCACCTCTCACTCACGTCTCAGCGACGACCACAACCCAGCCGTCTCTCGCCCACGGCTCGACGGCGCCTGAACCACAGCGGTGTTTCGCTCATGTGTTGGCGGTGACCGCACCCCAGCTGCCTCGCGCCCAAGCCTTGGCGGCACCTGATCCACAGCCACCTCACGCTCATATCTCGGTTGCTCTTGACCTCTAGCCGCCTGTCACTCATGTCTCGGCGGGGCCTGAACCTGATGCCCAGCCGCCTCTTGCTCCTGTCAGAGTAGCGCCTGATCTCCAGCAGCCGCTTGCTCCTGTTGCGGTGAAGATCGTGACCTCACTGCCTCTCGCCCAAGACTTGGCACCCCTCGACCCAGAGCCGCCTCTCATGCAAGCCTTGGCGGCCCTTGACACCGAGCCGCTTCTCGCTGATGTCACGGCGGCGACTGACCCCCAGCCACCTTTCGCTCATGTCACAGCAGTCCCTAAACCCCAACCACCTCTTGCTCATGTCGCGGCGAAGCCTGAACCCCAGCTGCCTTTCGCCACGACTATGTGGCCCTGGACCCCCAGCCACCTCCTGACCATGTCTCGGCAGTGCCTACTGATCCCCAGCCACCTGTCGATCATCTCTCGGTGACACCTGACCTCCAGCCCTCTCTCACTCATGTCTCGGTGGTGCCTGAATCTGATGCCCAGACAGATCCACAGCCACCTCTCGCTCATGTCTGGGTGCCACCATAACCTCAGCCGCCTCTCACTCATGTCTCAGCGATGACCACACCCAGGTGCCTCTCGCCCATCCCTCTCTGGCCCGAGACAGCTCTCACCAAGCCTTGGCGGCGTCTAATCCACAGCCATCTCTCGCTGATATCTGGGCGGCATCTGCTGACCACCATCTGCCTCTTCTTCCTGTTGCGGCAGCGTCTGACCTCCAGCCGCATATTGCTCCTGTCACAGCAGCACCTGAGCTCCAGCCACCTCTTGCTCCTGTCGCAGCTCTTGACCACGCTGTCATAATCCAGCGGCACGGGGGCGAACCCAAATGCAGGTGTTCCTGGCAACGACATAATATTCAATGTTACTTTTTTCCAGGTAAAGCCAGAGGCACAAAAACGCTAGGCTCGGTAGGATCCAAAAAGGCAAACTAAGTAACATGACAAGACGTGGTCAAACTAAAGGGCACAGAATCACTGTGACTAAGTCAGGATTGCTCTCACTTATGTACAATAGCAGAGTGTCCCTGAATGCAGTGAAGCATGCGCAATGAACTGGTAAATGCCAGTGACAAATTCAAAACCTAAATGCCTAGTCAATTAGCGACCCGAATGCGGAACAGGTCTGACAGCTGTCAGAGGTGGCACAACCTAGAGCAGTGGCCTGGCCACGCCCCTCATGGCAGTGGCTGAGCCTTGCTCATGACAGAGCCCCTGGATCCCAGACGCAACAGAACAAAAAACAAACACAAAAATGACCAGGGGAGGGTTGAAGGGAGCTTGGGGGAGGGCACTAACCCCCCCCACCCACTCCGTCTGGTGGCTGTCCAGGGCACCCAAAGTGAGACGTCCGACCGAGCAGGTCAGGAGGTCAGCCAGGACGCCAATCACCAGGGTCCCCACAGGTAGACTCAGGTAGACCGAGAAGGAACCCAAAGGCCTAGCAGGAATCAGACGGGAGCAGGTGGCGGCTCTGAACCAAGACCTCCAGGGACGTGGTCGCGAGCCAGTGGCTGCCGTGGCTCAGTCAATGCTGAGATGTGGTCGTGAGTTGGGTGTCGATAGGTCGGCGCTGAGGTGAGGTCATGAGGTGGTTGTGGATCAGTTGCCGCCGAGGCATGGTCATGAGGCGGCCGGTAATCGGTCACCGTCAAACAGGAAAGGAAGGCAGCTGAGGATCTGTCGCCATCGAGGTGTCGTCATCGGACGGCCGGGGATCGTTCGCTGCTGAGGTGTGGTTGTGACGCGGCCATGGATCATTGCTGCCGAGGCGTGGTAATCAGGCAGCCAAGGATTGGTCGTCATCGAGACGTGGTCTTCAGGCAGTCAGGAATTGGTTACCACCAAAACAGGAGCTGAAGGCGGCCGGGAATTGGTCGCCATTGAAACGTGGTCATCAGGCGACCAAGGCTCGGTCGCCATCGAGGCATGATCTTCAGGCGGTTGGGAATCGGTTGCCGCCAAAACAGGAGATTAAGGCGGCCGGGAATTGGTCGCCATTGAAACGTGGTCATCAGGTGGCCAAGGCTCGGTCGCCATCGAGGCGTGAGCTTCAGGTGGTTGGGAATCGGTTGCCGCCAAAACAGGAGCTTAAGGCATCCGAGAATTGCTCGCCATTGAAGCATGGTCATCGAATGGCCGAGGATCAGTCGCCGACGAAGTGTGAACGTGGTCATCGGGAGACCAAGGATCAGAGGAGTTCCAGGCAACAACATTATTTTCAAAGTAACTTAATTCCAGGAAAAGGTCAAAACCAAAAGGCAGTCCAAAACAAGGCAGAGGCACAAAAATGCTAGGTTAGGCAGGATCCAAAAAGCATGAAACGAGGTCCGATGACTGTGGGACAAAATCAATAACGTGACAAAATGTGGTCAAACTAAAGAGTACAGAATCGCTGTGACTAAGGATTGCCCTAACTTACGTAGTGTCCCAGAATGCAGTGAAGCATCCACAAGGAACTGGCAAATTCCAGTGAAAAATTCCAAACCTAAATGCCTCGTCAATTAGAGTGCCGAATGGAAAACAGCTGTGACAGGTGTCAAAAGTGGCACCGCCAGGAGCAGTGGCCTGGCCACACCCCTCACGACAGTGGCCAGGCCTTGCTCATGACACACGACTTGGCGATGCTTGACCAGCAACGTCAGCAGCCACTGCTTCTTGACCAGTGCCATCTCTTCACCATGTCTCTGCGGCACTTGACCAGCAGCCGTCACATACCAAACACACCCAAACCGCCTCTTGTCCACGCCTATGCGGCCCTCGACCTCGGTGCTGCTTAACCAGCGTCAGCAGCAGCCGCCTCCCAACAACGCTGTGGCAGCGCTCATCCAGCGTCAGTAACAGCTGCCTCCCAACCGCGCCTCGGTGGTGCTTGACCAGCAGCTAGTCAGTGCCATACCCTGGCAAAGCACCATATCCCCGCACTATTTGAGAAACACTGCCTGAGAGGGCCGTGATGACTGTGAAACCATAAAAATCTTTCATCTCATCGTATTGACACATGAAATTTATGAATTAATTTTGGAATCAGAAATCAAAGGTAATGGCTCTTTCATCTATTTTTTTTATTTTTGGTAACAGGAAAAGGCTTGCAATATCTCGAGATTATAATTTCTGAATTTACAAGTTTTGGTACAGAATAAGGAATCATGGAAGTTGACATACATGATTTGCCTTTGACAGCCACATAAAATCTTGGGGCGGGGTGGATCTAGCACCTGGGGTTGAGTTTGTTGTCTCGTGGAAACCCACTCATAAGTGCTTCTAGGCCAGGGAAACCAAGATCCAATTTTGTACTCATCATAGGGATTTTTGAGTCGTACTTTGTCTGGTCCCTCACCAAGGACCTGTTTGCCATGGGTGACCCTACCAGGGGAATGAACCCCCAGATAACTTAGCTCCTAGGATCATCGGGACACCACAAACCCCTCCACCACGATCAGGTGACGGCTTGAGAAGGGGCATACAGACGGTATTAATTATTATTAATGTGTCCTAAACATTTTAAAATGAGACAAAGCAGATTAGAAAAAGAGGTAAATACAAAGATAGAACTGCAATAAAATGGAATTTTCATGGATCTTTGTCTTTCTGTCACTGAGAATCATCTGTGAAAGAGCTAGATGCCTTTTGTATTGATACGTAATAAAACGACTACAGACTTCAGTGTGAGTTTTTCAGATTATCGCCATTCCCATTCCTTGTTCAGTGTTCCTCTCCCATTTTAAGATGTCTGTCCATATGCTCAAATAGCAGAAATTGTCAACACCATCATCATTGTTAGCGTAATTTGCCAGCTGTGGAAAAACATTTAATATTCCAAATCATCTGCTTTATCTCTGTAGATATCCATTCAAGATTGTAAGACCTTTTCCTCCAGTCAGATTACAGCAGTAAATCCACTTGGTTGATCATTCTTCGACAATGCTCAGTGTTGAAACACCAGTAAATCAAAAACAACTACCAACATGGAACACAGCTCATTTTTCAACTCAAATAGTCAAATGATAGCAAATGATGAAGCATTGTAGTTATTACCGCCTTTAGAAATGTACGTCCATCCATCCATCCATCCATCCAGTTTTTGTCATTGGCATTTGCCAGTTACTTGGGTTTGTTGTTCCCTGAGTTTGTGAGTGTGCTTTGAGTTAATGAGTTGCAATGTGTTGCCGTTTGCGGAAACTCCTGCAATAAAACCTACTGAACATAATGCCATGGTCCCGGAGTCCTGCAATTGGGTCCTCCCCCGCACCGATGGGTCGTGACAACGTTACACACTGCAAGCAAATGCAAATGTCTACATCAAAATATTTGTCGAACAAAGGAAACAAGTGATTTCAACACATTACAATGTAATGATTTTTGAAGAGACAATCATGTATAATTTTTATCTCAGTATCAATTTTATTATTTTCTTCAAGATCATTCTGACGTGCTATTTTAAGTTATTTAGCCACCATTTATCCTCACTTCTCAAACAAATGCAGTCACTGTCTAAAGTTCAAACATTGTAGGGTAAGCGCTAATGCTCATTTTATAGTCCGTTTATTACAATTCCATGCACAGTTTGAGCTTCAGCATCATATTTACAACCCTCCAGTGCTAACTCCAGTGAATTTAAAAATAGAACATCCTCTTCTCTTTCTTGCTTCCTGTGATTTTTTTCAAAATCAGAAATGAGAAAGAAAAGAATGCAAAATGCAATCCAGAATGCAAAAAGATGGACAGGCTCCAAATGCTGGACTAGATCCTGACATATTTGTACATGGGTGATGAGGTAGTGAATATAGTTACTATTTAATTTTTAATGGACATGTACTGTATGTTCCAAGCAACAACAATAGTAAGATGGCCACCATGCACATGCAGCAGCTCCTCACTACGTGCACAATGGTGTTTCTGTGTTTGTTTGTCTCTGTCATGCCCTTACACTCCATTGCACACCGACTCTAAAGTGTTTCTGCTCGATATTCACAGAATGTTATTTTGAACTGCCATTTATTAGGTTTTGGTGACATAGAGACTTTCCTTGAATGGAAACATTATTTTATCAACAGTGTGACATATTTCAAGAAGGTACACAGACATCAAACTCTTGGTTTTTCGGGTATTTACCTTAGTTTTCATGTTAGCCTTTGCATTGCCAGGCACACTGAGGTTGTCTTGAAAGAACATTCTTGCATCGATTGTGTGACTTTCTATCAGAATCACAGTCATCTTCATTTGTCAAGAATGTTAAATAAAGGTGATGTTTCTTTCCCACTTCAGGTTGAGAGAGACTGGAGTTCCGAGGAACTTGAAGGTGTCTGCGATTGACACGGGGCAGTTGGACAGCGTGAGGGGTAGATGTGGTGAAGGATGCTTCCTAAAGTCCACGATCATCTCTTAAGCATGTGCAGTGGTCTGGAAATTTTTTTTCTTTGGTGTGATAGTCAATGTGCTTCGTGTATTTAGGAATTTCACAGTTGAGGTTTCCTTTTTTAAAGTCCCCAAGAATAATAATCTCTTGCGTCTAGACATGTCCAAACCATCGGACTCTGCTCTCTCGAACCTTGTCTCCAAAACATCCAACTTTGGCTGTTCCTCTCATGACCTCGTTTTGAATCCTATCCAACCTGCTCACTCCTCCAACCCCAACATCTTCCATTTTTGCCACCTCCAGTTATTCTTCCTGTTGTTTCTTCAGTGCCACCGTCTTTAATCCGTCCTTTGAAAATTCAGTGCATAGCCTAGATGAATTCAGGGATATTGTGACTGCGTATGTCAGTTTCTGTGAGATGTGTGTACTAACAAAAACTTTTCGCACGTTCAATATCAACAAGCCATGGTTTTCAGCCAGACTAAAGAGATGGCATATCGTAGTGAGGACAGGGCCCTGTACAATTGCACTAGAAACCACCTGACTAAAGAAACTAACATTGCAAAGAGGGACTACGGAAAAACATCTTGGCACTAATGACTCTAAATCAGTTTGGCACGGATTTCAATCGCTCACTAATCACAAGCAACGCCCCCCAGTAGAAGACAAGAGCAGATTAGCTGACAACTTAAATAGCTTTTACTGCAGATTCAAAATAGACACTTCCACACCACGCACCCTGCTGAGGTGGAGTACACCCTCAACTGGTCATGACTCTGACTTTAATGGGCATGGAAAGTGTTCAAATCGCCTTTTACTTATGTAATATATTTTTTAAGATGAGTTGAAATCTGAAATCTGATATGATGGAAACAAATGTGGATATAGAATATCATCAAAAATTTATTGCACATTGATGAATTCCCTGGAACAACCCAAGCACACAGTGGAAATTCCCAAGAGTCGCACCGAGAAAAACAAGCAGCCGCAATACAAGATCAATTTTACAATTAATTTTCTGATAATTTGAAGGATGAATGTGATTCTGAAGGGTCCCATGAAGCTGGTGAAGAATCCGAAGTATATAAAGTCGTTAAAGGTTATTAATTTGAGCCAGTTAGACGGAACACAAGTACAAATGCAAATGAAGCAGCTGGCTGTGAAGGTGCTTGTAGGAATAATTGTGATCATAATTATCATACATCTGCTTCCAATAAAGAAATGCTTTGCTCTGCTCTAGATAACGTGGCAGCCTCCTAGCAGGAAATAAAAACAAAAACATCTAATCATCAGAACTGTTAGAACTGCTGCCTGTTAAAGAAATGATGACCACACATGTATTCAGCAATCTTCCACACATGCACACGCACTTGAACAAACACTGTTTTGCTTGCCGTCTCCTTTTTGTAACGTGCATGTAAATAAGGGGCGTCTTAAAACTAAATAAATAGAGGTGCTGACGAGAGGATAATCAGAGAGCGGAGTGGCGAATTGTACGAGACAGTTCCTCTCCTCTCTCCTCGCGAGGTTTGAACTGGTGTCTTTGCTTTTTTGTCCTGTTTAATGAATGTCTGATTGGTGAACCTGACAGTGCTGATCAAGCACTGGCGGCAGTTAGACCTTGAGAGGAAAACATACTTTGTGTTGAAAACGCTGACTGTGAGTATTTGTAAAGTTGTTTTTTTATTATTATTATTATTATTTTGCCATAAATTGATAAAAAGAAATGGCTAAGCTATCCTGAATGAATATATGAAGTTTTCGGTCTTGTTTTAAAATTATGCAAACGCCCTGTATCTTTTCAGAACATTTTGACACAAAGTAGCTGGAGTCTAAATTAGTATATTTTCACAAATAAGGACTTTATGGAAGTAAATATCCATCCATCCATTTTCTTAGGCAGTTATCCTCTCAAAAGTCACGGGAGTGCCGGAGCCGGTGGAAGTAGGCTGCAGAGGGTTTATAGTCTCCTCAACATCCAGGCTACTCAGAGAGATGGGAGTCCTCGCAAAGGCCCATCGGCAGCCAGTCAGACATCTCTCCAAGGCGGTGAAAAAGGCCAGCCAGTGGCTGTGGATAAAAAGAAAAGACCCCAATTGGGCCTTCAAGAGAATTGATTGCACCTAAGGCATCAACCTGGAATGCTGGGATTCACTGCTGAACCGTCTCGAGAGTGTCATGGCTCTATCAGCAAAACATTTGATGACGGAAGGAAGCCCTATTGATTACCCGAGGGTGCCATCACTTAATTGAACATCCCACAGAGCCTCATCAACGCAAAATATGCATGAATAAAGGAATATTAACACCTACTCCTACATAATACATCATGACAGTTTCTGCAGTTAAATGCCTGCAATTAGTACAAAAGGCAGCATGACATTTTATAAAGATTAGAAATTAACCCCATTCTGGCCAACTCGCGTTGGGTCCCCGTCTACTTGTAATGCAATTTTAAGGTCCTGTTTCGTTCGGGGGAAATATTACTCAGGTTAACACTTCCTTCAGAATCAGAATCAGGTTTAATGGCCAAGTGTGTAAAAACACGTTAGGGATTTTCAGGTGCTACCCTGGTACAACATTCAGAACACAGACAAGAAACAACATAACAACAACAACAAAGAACAAGAGACATTTCTGTTAATAGAAACTATTCCTCATAAGACGTCCAAGATGTAAAATCTATATAAATAAGTGTGTTAATGTCCAACATTGTGTTAAGGTTGTACAGAGGGCCTTTACCCGTTGGCGGCTCTCGTTGTAGACCAGTGCAATGTCAATTGTATAAAGGGAGCAGTTTAAAGTGACGAATAGTGCAGTTTACAAGATGGAAAAAATAAATATAATATATATACAGTGAACAATATAAGTATTTGAACACCCTGCCATATTGCAAGTTCTCCCACTTATAAATCATGGAGGGCTCTGAAATATTTATCGTTGGTGCATGTCCAATGTGAGAGAAATAACCTAAAAAGAAAAATCCAGAAATCACAATATATGATTTTTTTTAAAGGATTTGTGTGATACATGTGCAAATAAGTATTTGAATAACTGTCTATCAGCCAGAATTCTGACCCTCAAAGATCTGTTAGTCCGCTTTTAAAACCCCACCTTCACTCCATGTATTATCCTGAATCAGATGCTTCTATGTGAAGTCGTTAGCTGCATTAAAAACACCTGTCAACCCCATACAATCAGTAAGACTCAAACACCAGAGACCAGAGACAAAATTGTACAACTCCACACGGCTGGAAAGAGCTACGGAGAAATAGCCAAGCAGGTTGGTGGAAAAAAAGGTCCACTGTTGGAGCAATCATTAGAAAATGGAAGAAGCTAAACGTAATGGTCAATCTCAATCGGAGCGGAGGCCCATGCAAGATATCACCTCATGGGGTCTCAATGATCCTTAGAAAGGTAAGGAATAAGCCCAGGACTACATGAGAGGACTTGGGCAATGACCTGAAAAGAGCTGGGACAACTGTTTCCAAGGTGACTGTTGGTAATACACTAAAACGTCATAAGTTTGAAATCATGCATGGCACGGAAGGTTCCCCTGCTTAAACCAGCACATGTCAAAGCCCGTCTTAAGTTTGCCAATGACCATTTGGATGATACAGAGGAGTCATGGGAGAAAGTTTTGTGGTCAGATAAGACATGACATGAGGTGATGGTGTTCTTGGGTTGGAACGCATCATGCGTCTTACTCCAAACACCGTTTGTGGAATTATCACCAAAAAGTTTCATTTTGGTCTCATCCAAACCTTTCCTGTACGTGAGCTCCGAGAAACGTGTGCATGTGTAAAAGTGTGAGTGGAGGTTCGCTACCTCATTTGAACAAGAAATTGAGTGACGACTGTTTGAGGATGCAGAGGTAAGAATTCTCCGCCACTTGTGGTAGAAGCTTGAGAATTACCTCAAACAGAACGTAATTGTCACCCAGTTCAGGGGGAAGTCAGTATAGTCACCCGAGGTGAACCACTGACTCCAACAGGGGAAAAACAAAGAGCAAAATAGTTGATAAATAGCAAAATAGTTGAAACAGAACATCTGGAAAAAATAATTACTGTGTAAGGACTAGAAGTTTGTAGAAAGCCAATGTCCTACTAAAATAAAACATCTAAATTTGTGGATAACACAATATGACCTTGCTGGCCAGCTCAACATACACACAAAAAATATTTATAGTTAACCTGCAGGATAAAATAAGAGTAACACACACACAAAACAAAACAAAAAACTGGACTCAAGATTATGTGAAAACGGCCATAAAAGGTATCACATCTCATAAAGTTGATGAAACATAATTCATCCAGGGAACGGAAGACTTGAGAAAATCTTACCAGTTAATGGTGTGGAAGTACAACAAATGGATAGCAGCAAAGTACTTTCTCACAGCAGCAGGGAGTTCAAGGGTTAATATCATGCACTTCTGTTAGATTTGGTCAAAAAGCTAATTTTTGTGCCATTGGAAGAGCAAAACAAACCAACAATGAACCATTTCAAGAATATAGAATTGGAATGACTGCATGTTTTAAAGCAAACAGTGGCATTCCTGAAGATCACACTCCAGGGAGTGTGTAACAAGGGCAATTAAAAAAATGGTCTTCATGCGAATTCAAATATTCCAACAAAACATTCGATTGAAAAACATTGGGTTGAAAAACCGACTGGCGGCCTGTAACAATACATTAACCAAGCACTACACGCAGAAAGAGTGCTCCAAAATAAAAAAAAGAAAGTTGACACCTTTCTGACAGAGGAAGGAGAAATTTATGGAGCTTTATGCGAAACATTTAATAATTGTGGCCGCAGATGAGGAAGAGGCAGGGGAAGAGTAATGGGGTGGGGATGCAAATTTGATCAAAAAGAAATTGTTTGTGTTGTGGAGAAAAAGGTCACATTTCACGTGACTGCCCAAAATACAAAACACCCACCACCGCATAACGCGAGCAGGTATCTCCCCATCAAAAATGTCACAACTAATGCTCCCAAAATGCAACTTTTTAATTTGACCCACACGTTTGTTGGGAAGAGATGGCTTGCCGAAACTAGGACTGGGCTTAATTCCCCCTCTGACAGGTAATATAAAAGTAAAAAGAAAAAAAAGGAATTACTGGGAGGACAGTTAAGTATCTTACAAAATAAGAATCCAGCACTCTATTATTACACCTTAGATATTCCAAAACAAACCTCCCACAAGAATAGGAGATTTCTTGCTGCAAACAGCTCGAGACATGACTGAACAACCGCAAAATCACATGGGAAGTGACTCATTGCATGTGACTATGTAGTATAAGATTCTGTAAACTTATAACAGACCACACCAGACAAAATCATGATTGATGATCTGTACTCAGATGGTATATCAGTCATGGTGGCAGGAACAAGACTGACTGACAAACTAAATGCATTACATAAGGAATGGACACCACCACACACGTCATTACAAACGTAACAGGAGTGGAAGAGTTTGGGACAATTTGTATTGGTAGTACGAAATGTTCCTGATGGGACAGAAAAAGAACCACATTTGGATTGGGACGACTGAACTGTACAGACAATATCTTATTGGATAGTCTGAAACAATCTGAGACCAGATGCTGCTGTATTCACGGTAAGCGGGAGGCACAAGGGAGTGCCCGGCTGGGACGTCTCCTCTTGCCGCCACGCGGAGGTCACGGGTAGACGGCCAAGCGGGTTCCCACAAACGGGTTGGTGTACTCGGACCTACCGGGCGAAGACGTTCGGGTGCTAGAAACCCGGGGAGGTGAAACAAACTGGCCGGGATTGAAGATCGGGCGAAGACATTCGTAACCGAAATAATTGGAGTCGTACTCAGGCAGCCGGTCATACAAATCAAGGTCCTCCTCATAGTCCGAAAAGTCAGAGTCCAGAAGAATATATAATATCATGGTCGGGACGTATTCGTAGCTCGCTGGCAGAGTGTATGACACGAAACCGGAGGACGTCAAGGAGCCTACCCGGATCGGACAGGCTTGGTCCTCCGGCAGATGGTCAACCTTGCATCGGTCCCGGCAACGCCGGGTCTTTCCTGCTGGGTCCTGATTTGGCCAGATCTTTCTGTCACGGCACATCAGAACAAAGGTAGGACCCAAATGCAGGATTCGTCAGATACAAGGTAGTTCGGAGAAAAACGTTTATTATTAAATGATCGGGCAGGCAGTCAGGTGTAGCAGCGGTAGTTGGGATGTCGGGCGAAGAGAGCAGGTGACCGGACAGGCAGGAGTCAGTACACGGGAGATCGATCAAGGAAGGCAGAAGTGTCCAGGGAGACAGGCTTACAGGGTCGGTCAGAGAACAGGCGAAGGTCGGTACACACGGGTTGATGAAAAGGGATACTAGAGTGGTGGAATGGGACATGAACCAGTCAATTTGGGGGTCTTCCTTCAGGCATGGTTTCATAGGATAATCTATATGAGAGCTCAGTTCTTTGATCCTTTTCAAAGGATCATCAAAAAGGAAATATCAACTTGATCTTTTACTACCAAGATTAACATCTTCAGACATGACACAGAGAGCAGCATCCACCCTCTAATATCAAGGCCCAACAGCCAGATGGGGAGAAGATATTTTTTGTTCCTTCTATGTCTTTGGTCAGCCTTGTTTCAGTTGGTAGAGCTGGTCGTCCACCGACCAAAGGGTTGGTGGTTTGAATCCCAGTTCGGATTGTTTGCTGTCAAAGTGACCTTGGGTGAGACAAAACTCTAATAGCCTCCAAGTCAACATTGTAAATAAGAAACTGTTTTTATTCATGTATTTTTTCCTGTCAATAGGAACATAAAAGTTATATGAATGTTAAATGAGAAATATTGGGTAATCTGTGTTGTTCAAACATAGTCCATGTATCAGGTGGTGCTCATAAAAAAAAAAAAAAAAAAAAAAAAACAACAACAACAAATGATTGTAACTAATACTTAATGGCCTTGGCATCCTCGTGCTTTGACCTGTATTGTTAGTTCTCCCTTGATCAGTTGTTCATTCCTACATTTAGATTCATGTAGGAATGAACAACATGTGTTAAATACATTACCATGCATAATGGGTGAACACAATATCCTCGGACTGCTAGGCAGGAACAGGCTACATGACACTGTGAGACGCAGACTGATGCAGGAACAGTGAGTGGATTAAGCAAAAATCCATCATCTTATTCCTATGTGTTGATGGAGTTATAATGGAGATAAGGCAGGTATACGACAACAAAAAGCTCTAAAAAAAAAAGTTTCTGAACTACCATTTACAAGTGTGCTTGTACTAAAGTGTGTAAGTGTGTGTATTTCTCTATAGATAGATAGATAGATAGATAGATAGATAGATAGATAGATTACATCTATCATATATGAATTACAATGTTCCATATGTTATGTTATATCTGTTGAAACTTGTAGGACTAAAATTCAAGTGTAGCTACTAGTAAGTTTCTTTCGGCTTGTCCCTTTCGGGGTCGCCACAGCGTGTCATCTCAGATGAACGCACATATATGTTTGGCACAATTTTTACGCCAGATGCCCTTTCCTGTAGTTACTATACTTTCAAATTATATTTCAACCAGGCAGACCACACAATTTTACACAATTTCAGACTTTGTTTCAGGGGAGCGAAATGATTCAAAATGTCTTGACCCTAAACTGCAACATCATTATTTCATGGCTGACAAAAAGGGAATCCTGGCACAGGAAAAGATATCTACATCCATGTCTGATTTATGGACCTCAGCTGCCAACAATCACCAGTTGATTCCCAGATGGGGCTCACAAGAAAGAAAATATAAAATCTTTCATGAAGTAAAGAATATCGACAAATGTTTTTTAAACATTTATTATTATTATTATAATTAGTTCATCCATTCTCTGTACCGCTTATCCTCACTATGGCTGTGGGTGTGCTATATTATTTCACTTTGTTAGTTGGATGTGGAAAAAAATAACAGTACAGTTCATCTCATCACAGAAATGGACACTTGCAGCACCCGATATTTTTAATCAAATCATATTGACTGATATTTTGTTTAGATTTGATGAATCATGTGTATTGAAGGTTGATGGTTTTTTGCATGATATATTTTTTTTTTCTCAGAGCCATTGTTTGAAACAATCACTCAAATCATTCCATTGTTTTGCTTAAAACAGCCATGAATGTACACTGTAGAAACAAAGCTTGCTGAAGGCAAAACAAAGATTCTTGATAATTCTGTGAGATTAAAAATCTAAAAAAAAATCCAATATAGCCACACAAATTAGGACGGGCTATGTGACTAAGTTGTTCACTCAGGTTAAACAAGTTTAAACAAAAATGAATATTAAAACTCTGCTTTTACACATTAATGGTTGCAGTATAAAAATAAGGACTTTGGTTTGACAAATAACAGTCAAATTAAAAATCTCAAATATTCTTTGGCTTTCAAAAGTATGAAAGAAAAAGGAAAGAGAGAGCTCTTCATACCATTTCACACTACATTAGCTTAAAATGAACTGTATCAAACCTAATCACAATTAAGGAAAAAGGTTTTAGAAAAGGTTGTGGGGGAGGTGGCATGTTAGACCGCAAAAAGAAAACCCACTGACTTGAGCTTGTTAAGAAAGTAATCAAAATGCACTCCTCATTTTATCCATTGATCTTCCGTTGAGAGTGAAACCAGAATTTGTAGCTTGTTTCAGCCAATTAAGCTGTGAAAGAGCCAATTGTGAAATAGATATTGAGCCTCTCTTTGCTTAAAGTGCTTAGTGTCTCACTGCTTGCAGAGGGATCAATTGCAGCTTCTGTGATTCGATTAGCTAGGTAATCAATTCTGGGCACACATATATTCACAAGGTAATGTGCTTAGGAAGAAATGGCCCTGTCAAACAAATGCAAAACTCCACCACCATTCCCCAATAAAGTTGACACATATCAGAGATGTGGACTCAAGTCACGTAACTTGGACACAACTCAGTCTTGTGCCATCAATTTCATTAGTTTAGCCGCATCTATCCATTATACATCGAATTGCAGAACTTTAGACTCGACTTATCCATCCATTTTCTGTGCTAGAGCGTATCCCAGCTGTCATGAGCAGAAGCCAGGGTACACCCTGAACTGGCTGCCAGCCAATTGCAGGGCACATGGAGACAGTCAACAGTCACACTCACATTCACACCTGGGGACAATTTAGAGTGGCCAATGAATGCGTGTTTTTGGGATGTAGGAGGAAATCAGAGTGCCTGGAGAAAACCTACGCAGGCACGGAGAGAACATGCAAACCCCCCACAGGCGGGCCGGGATTTGAACCTCTGTACTGTTCTCTTCATGTGTTTTACTTCCAAAGTGCTAACATGAATAAACAGCCAGCCAAACTCCTTTTCAAGAGCCAGGAAGTGAGCGTGCTTGCTCCTTTAATGACTTCTTAACAGGTCAAGTCAGGTGACACAATGAAAATAGAGCGAAACTAGAAAAAGAAATACAAAACATACTAAACAGACTGCAATGTCAAATCAGTATGGAGTATAAACATCTTCCATTAGTATATGAATTAAACATTCACATTCAGTAAGTCTAAGCACAAACAGCAACAGCATTCTAGTGAAGTGAGTAGCAGATACACATACTGCTGCTAGCTATCTCATGAGAATGAACAACATGTAAAGTTACTAAATCTGTGCAGCTCACAAATATACACGAAGATACTGTTAAAGTTACTAACAATACTTCTGAAACATGTAAAGAACATAAATTACTCACAGCCATTGCTTTCTGACGGATTCATGCACAGGAATAAGCTGATTTCAACGTGCTACATCTTTCAACTGTTGACATGCTTTTTTTTTTTACCGTTTTGCTCAGCGCTTCCTACTTCCTGTATTCTATAGTTTCAAAATAAAAGCTCAGCAATGCACTCTCAAAATTAACAACACAAACAGATCTTTTCTAATAAAATCGATCTTCTTAACATATTAAACACTTGGGGCAGAACACTCCCCGTCTGGCACTAATGCCACTAAAGCATCTGTACTTTAACTTTGATTTTCTTTTGCCAGGAGCAAGACAACATCAGAGATAGGCCTCAAGAAAGTCTTTATTTTGTCTTGCGACGTCCTGACTTCAATTTTGCAGACCTGTCCATCACTGCTTGGGAAGGTGGAGACGACAAGCCCCATCGGCCACTCGTTGCGATGTGTCTGGCTCTGCATCAGCAGCACTATGTCTCCAACCTGCAGGTTACGACATGGTGTGTGCCATTTGCGTCTTGGCTGAAGGGTGTGGAGATATTCATCCCTCCATCGAGACCAGAATTCGTTTGCCAATGCTTGCACTTGTTTCCACTGACACTTGAAGAGATCCTTTTCATTGAAGCCTCCAGGTGGAGCAGGTATCCCCGGTTTTTGGGTCAAGAGCATAGCAGGGGTCAACATCATTGGAGAAGTGGGATCAGAAGAGACAGGGATCAAAGGCCTTGCGTTGATGATACCAGATACCTCTGCCAAGAGGGTGCAAAGCACTTCATGGGTCAGGTGAATATGTCTGGTTTGCAGCAACATGGAGTCACGACTTCTTCGGGTTATGCCGATCATGCGCTCCCAGACTCCTCCCATGTGGGATGCGTGTGGGGGATTGAATTCCCAGGTACAACCATTCTCGTGGAGGAACTTAAGAGTGGAGGCTTGACCTGGATCAGCTTGTTCCATACACAGCTCAGAGCTGGCTCCCACAAAGTTTGTGCCTCTGTCCGATCTCAGCTGCTTAGCTGGCCCTCTTAAGGCGAAGAACCTTCGCAGGGCATTGATACAACTGGCAGTATCCATGGACTCTATAACTTTCGTATGTACAGCCCTGGTGCTCATACATGTAAAAAGTATAGCCCATCACTTACTTTGAGCCATTCCGCCTCTTGTGCTTCAACTGATCACATTCCAGGGTCCAAAAACATCTAACCCTACATACGTGAATGGTGGAGATGAGCTCAGACGTTCTGAAGGGAGGTCAGCCATCTTTTGTGTCTCAAGTTTTCCTCTGAGCTTGCAGCATGTGACACAGCGATGAAGAACTGAGCCTATTAATCTTTTGCCAGCAACAATCCACAGACCAGCAGCCCTGATTGCTCCCTCTATGAACTGCCGTCCTTGGTGTTTCACCTTCGCATGGTGATGACTCACAAGCAATCTTGTGACGTGACTTTGTTTCGGGAGAATTATTGGGTTTTTGACCTCAGGATTGACTGAAGCATGTCTCAGAAGTCCTCCTATTCGCAGGAGACCATCACACACGAAAGGGTCGAGATTCAGAATCGTGCTGGATTTTGGTATGGCCCTGTTCTCTAGTAGTACGACACACTCTTCTGGATAAGCATCTCTCTGGGCAGCTTTGATTATGACGATCTTTGCCGCTTGTAACTCTTCTGGAGTGCGAGGTTGGTTGCACTGATGCCATCCTTTACATGTAACTGTTGAGTTTGTCCTGTGTGAGCGAATCTGATGGATCAAGAAGGAAACTGCTCTCAGCAAGTACTCCCAGGTCGAGAACCGTTGGAATCGTTCTGAGGCGAGTTCACTTTCTCTGAGCGAAGTAGCAAGAGTGGTCAGCTGAGGCCTCACATCTACGTCTTCCTCAGGATCCACCAGCTCAAAGGATCTGGGTGTTTCTGGTTGGTGTGGTTTGTGAAGGAATTCTGGCCCTGTAAACCACATAGTGTCTGTGAGCCATGACGCAGGTACAGCTCTGGTGGCTAAATCAGCTGGATTCTGATTTGTAGGCACGTAGTACCACTGTTGTGGAGAAGTTGTCTGTCGTATACGCTGGACACGATTGTGCACGTACACGAAGAATCGCTTGGACTCGTTGCAGATATATCCAAGGACAACTTTACTGTCAGAGTAAAACCTGACAGCGTCTGGTTTGTGGTCAAGCTCGTCGAGTATCAGCTCAGCCATCTCAACGGCCAACACAGCTCCACAGAGTTCGAGGCGTGGGATAGTGGGCCCTGACTGAGAGGCTAGTTTCGCTTTCCCAAGCACAAAGCCGACTTCACATTGTCCGTCTGTAGTAACGACCCTCAGGTACGCTACTGCTCCTATGGCCCAATTGGAAGCATCAGAGAACATGCACAGCTCAGTTGATGCAGCACTTGAGAGGGACTGATGCAGATATGAGCGAGGAAGATGGAGGCTGCTCAGATCCTGTTGTGATTTTTTTCATGTCTCCCACTTGATAAACTGTTCTGCAGGAAGCTCTGTGTCCCAGTCGTAAACATCAGCTGAAAGTTCTCTGAGTAGGGCTCGCCCTCGGATAGTCACTGGTCCGACCAAGCCTAGCGGGTCAAAAAGGCTATTGACTGTGGATAAAGATCTGTGCTTTAGGATCGATCTTTGGGATGTGAGGTACAATGGATCTCAAGTGAGCATGGGAGTGAGCGATCTCTGGAGAAGGGATTTCCGATCTGTTGCTCGTAACTTCATTACATTCAATGAGCGGAGGCAAGTCCAAACACACTTCACCATTCAATGCTTCGATCTGAAAACCAACAGCCTTTCTCCCAGTCATTTCCGTGGTTCCAGCACAGGTCCTCATCAGGTAAGGTGTATGGTCCCCTTGGATGTCAAACAGCTTAAAAAACTCAGACCTGGCCAGTGATCGATTGCTCTAGTCGTCGAGGATGGCATACATCTTGATTGAGCGTTCTCGCTGTCCTTGGGGAAAAACCCGGACTAAACATATCTTGGCGCAGGACCTTGGTGGGAGACCTTCGCCGCAGACTTTGGTGCACCTGGAGGTCACTTCTGGAGGAGAGCTGTTTTGCTGTTCTCCGTCTGATTCTGTCGGAGGAGATGGTGCAGGGGAGACAGCACTGTCTGGGTGCATGACAGTGCAATGTTGATTGCTTTCACACTCATTGCATTTCAGCTCTGCTGGACATTCTCCAGCCACATGAGTACCAGAACAGCACTTGAAACAACGTCTGTATTCTTTTAGCAGCCTTTTGCGTTCCATTAGCGGCTTCATTCTAAAAGATCTACATTTTTCCAGAGGATGTGGCTTATTGTGCACTGGACAGTACTTGGTTGGGTCATCACTACCTTTCTTGTCAGTAGATGTTTTGTGTAACAAGCTTGAATCTGTTGTTGACACATCTGTTCTATGCACAAACACAGCTGTCCTAGCACTATCATGCTTCGTTGTGGATCTTTCACTATGGTAATGGCTGCGGTTACTGCTCACCAACACAAAGCAGGGGGCATTTCTGACCTTTGCCTGACATCTGACAAAGTCAACAAAAAACGAGAAAGGAGGGAAACACACTCTGTACGGTTCTTTGTAGTTTCAGCCAGCATACAGCCATTTTTCCTGTAAGTTTGGTGGCAGCTTTTCCACGATTGGCTTAATCCCTCGAGGAGTGTCAAGGTAGCTCAGTCCTGGTAGATAGCCATCCTGCTTGGCTGAGAATAGTTCCAAGAGCAGATCGCCAAGTTCTCTTAGCTTGATGTTATCTTTGGAGGTTAGCTGAAGAAAATTGTCCAATCGTTTGAATAAAGCATTCTCAATCACTTCAGGGGTAGCATAGCATTCTTGGAGTCTTGTCCAGGCTAATTCGATAGCAGCGTGAGGATTGGTGATGTGGACAGCACGTATTCTTATAACATGTTGAGATGACTTCTTTCCCAGCCATTTTACCAGGAGGTCCAGCTCTTCACTGGCTGTTAACTCTAAGCCCTGAATGGCGTTAAGGAAAGAGGACTCCCATGCTCTGTAGCTCTCAGGCTGGTCATCGAATTTAGTGAGCCCCGTGGTTACCAACTCTCTGCGGGCGAGGTACCTAGCGAAGTCTATCATGTTAGCGGCTGGAGCAGAAAAAGAATGCTGTGGGTTGCTCTGTATGAAGTGGTTTGATTGGCTAGAATGACTGAATAAGGGAGAGCTCTGCTCCTGATAGGTTTTAAGGAGGACTGGGGGTTCTGAGGTTGCGAGCTGAGAGGCTGAGAGTGCGGGTTGGAGCGCTTAAACAGGCTTGTCTGAGGCTGAGGTGCTGATAAGTACTCACTTTGCTGTGTGTTCCTTGTAGGTGTGGCATCACAGTTGTGTGCAGGAGTTAATTCAGGAGCTTCCTGCTGTCTTGGTGGCGACGCTTCTTTAAAACAATGAGGAGTTATATCCACAGACGACGCAGTTTCAAAGCTGGCTCGAGCCTGATGTTCCACATATGCCTTTGTACGCTGACATGTTATCTGCGATGAGATGCGATTACTGGCGCTGCACCTATCCTCATATTCTGGTCCTGCTGCAGCTTCTAAAACTTCAGCCTCTACAATAGCAGCAGCAGCTGCCTTTTCCAGTCCTAGAGCTTTTAAATCCGCTTCTAGTGTAGCCTTTTCCAAATCCAATCTAGCTCTCTGTCTTTTCAGTTCTAACTCCTTCTGAGCGAATGTGGCTCTGGTGCGTGCAGCTTCGGCTTTAGCTCTAGCTCTAGCAGCAGCACTAACTACTGAAGACTTGGAAGTGGCTTTGGAGTTGGAGCTGAACACTGATGCCGCTTTCTCCTCCCTTTCTATTGCTTGTGCTTCCATAACTGTGGCAGACGAATCCTTCTGATTCACTGGCTTTTCACTGTAAAGTTCTCTTCATGTGTTTTACTTCCAAAGTGCTAACATGAATAAACAGCCAGCCAAACTCCTTTTCAAGAGCCAGGAAGTGAGCGTGCTTGCTCCTTTAATGACTTCTTAACAGGTCAAGTCGGGTGACACAATGAAAATAGAGCGAAACTAGAAAAAGAAATACAAAACATACTAAACAGACTGGAATGTCAAATCAGTATGGAGTATAAACATCTTCCATTAGTATATGAATTAAACATTCACATGCAGTAAGTCTAAGCACAAACAGCAACAGCATTCTCGTGAAGTGAGTAGCAGATACACATACTGCTGCTAGCTATCTCATGAGAATGAACGCAACATGTTGAGTTACTAAATCAGTGCAGCTCACAAATATACACGAAGATACTGTTAAAGTTACTAACAATACTTCTGAAACATGTAAAGAACATAAATTACTCACAGCCATTGCTTTCTGACGGATTCATGCACAGGAATAAGCTGATTTCAACGTGCTACATCTTTCAACTGTTGACATGCTTTTTTTTTTTACCGTTTTGCTCAGCGCTTCCTACTTCCTGTATTCTATAGTTTCAAAATAAAAGCTCAGCAATGCACTCAAAATTAACAACACAAAGATCTTTTCTAATAAAATCGATCTTCTTAACATATTAAACACTTGGGGAAGAACAACCTCTGTCCTCATAACTGTAAGGCCAATTCTTTACAGCTGCTCCACAGTGCTGCCGACTTGACTCATAGAATATGTTTAAAACTTGTAACTCGACTTGGAATTTAAAAGCAGAGACAGATGAATAAACCTGGACTTTGACACAAAGGCTTCAAAATGCAGTACAGTACTGGCTATTGTAACACTGTAGCCTTCTCTGTCCATAGCTACAGTATGTGTGCAAGTTATTGTTTTACTACAGGAAAACATGATAAATTGCAAGTAAACAATTAATTAGTTGTGTACAATTATTTTTGTGGTTGAAATATCAAACACTGTTACTGCAAAGGTGGCACGGTGGCGCAGCTGGATAGAGTGTTGGCCTCAAAGTTCTGAGAAGTGGGGTTCAAATCCCAGCCCCACCTCTGTGAAATTTGCATGTTCTCCCCGTGCCTGGTTGGGATTTCTCTAGCCACTCTGTTTTCCTCCTACATTCCAAAAACATGCATTAATTGGAGCATTAAAATTGCCCCGAGGTGTAATTGTGAGTGCAGCTGTTGTCTGTCTCTATGTGCCCTGTAATTGGCTGGCGAATAGTTCAGGGTGGTCCTCCTGCCCAAAGATAGCTGACATAGGCTTCAGCAATCCAATGACCCTTGTGAGGAAAAGCATTTCAGAAAACGGTTGGATGTTATAGCTAATGTGTAGTTAGTTGTTACAATCTTTTTTACAGTTCACACCCTCTTGGGCACAGTCCAATCGACAAATTGACCAAGAGGTCATTCTTTCACACACTACCAAAAGTAATCAATTCATGGAAAATATAAAAATTTTAAAAATATTGATACATTCCAACACTGGTTCAATTCCCACTCAGTGATGTCATCGATATGTGCCCTGCAACTGACTGGCGGCCAGTTCAGGGTGTAGTACCCGAAGTTGGCTGGGCTAGGCTCCAAGACTCCCACGACCCCCGTGAGGATAGGCAGCTCGAAAGATGGATGGATGGATGGATGGATGGATGGATGGATGGATGGATGGATGGATGGATGGATGGTTGGATGGATGGATGGAAATGATAACATATGGGGTCAACATACATCTGTCAACATTAAAATGTGTCATTGTCCAAAAACCAACAACACGTGCACTGGACCCGACAGAACCATTATTTGCATTATTCACTTGAAGAACCAGTTTGCTGATCAGACTTGGTGATTGTGTGTGCATGAGCGATACGGGCTAATATTCCCACATCCAGTTCCACTACAACAATAGAAACATCTGTACCACGAGGTTTTCTCAATATAGAAGTGGGAACAATTCAAGAGCTGCATGACAAAGCTGTTCATTTATAGTCTCTTATTACACTCGTGAGAAAGGTTTTTTTTTTTTTTTTTTTCATCAAGGCAATGTCATGTGACAATGCAGCCCTATGGGGGCACAAAACAGTGCAATCTGTAGGCAGAGGGTTGCGTCAGGAAGGGCATCCGGCGTAAAAACTGTGCCAAACAAATATGAGCGTTCATCTAAAGAATCCCATACCGGATCGGTCGTGGCCCGGGTTAACAATGCCCACCCCAGCACTGCTAACCTGCAGGGCGTCGGTGGAAATTCAGCTACTGTGGGTCGAAGACAAAGAAGAGGAGGAAACCGGATCCGTCGTCAGAAGAAAAAGAGGAATGCACAGATCCTACGACTGAGTGTAGGGACTTTGAATGTTGGGGCTAAGACAGGAAAAGCCCAAGAGTTGGTTGACATGATGATTAGGAGAAAGGTTGATGTACTGTATATCCAAGAGAGCAGGTGGAAAGGTAGTAAAGCTAGAAGTTTAGGAGCAGAGTTTAAATTATTCGACCACGGAGTATATGGGAAGATAAATAGACTAGGGGTTATTTTAAAGGAAGAGCTGGCTAAGAATGTCTTGGAGGTGGAAAGAGTATCAGATAGAGTGATGAGACTAAAATTTGAAATTGAGGGTGTTATGTATAATGTGGTTAGCGGCTATGCCCCACAGGTAGGATGTGACCTAAAGTTGAAGGACAAATTCTGGAAGGAACTAGATGAAGTAGTTCTGAGCATCCCAAACAGCGAGAGTTGTGATTGGTGCAGATTGTAATGGACATATTGGTGAAGAAAACAGTAGCGATGAAGAAGTGATGGCTCAGTACGGCATCCAGGAAAGGAACTTTGAGGGAGAGATGGTGGTGGACTTTGCAAAAAGGATGGAGATGCCTGTAGTGAACACTTATTTTCAGAAGAGGGAGGAACATATAGTTACCTACAAGAGCGGAGGTAGAAGCACGCAGGTGGATTATATTTTGTGCAGACGATGTAATCTGAAGGAGATTACTGACTGTAAAGTAGTGGTAGGGGAGAGTGTAACTCGACAGCATAGGATGGTGGTGTGTAGGATGACTCTGGTGGTGGGGAGGAAGATTAAGAAGACAAAGGTAGAGCAGAGAACCATGTGGTGGAAGTTGAGAAAGGAAGAATGTTGTGCGGCCTTTCGGAAAGAGGTGAGACAGGCTCTCGATGGACAGCAGAAGCTCCCAGAAGACTGGACTGCGACAGCCAAGGTAATCAGAGAGACAGGCAGGAGAGTACTTGGTGTGTCTTCTGGTTGGAAAGGGGAGAAGGAGACTTGGTGCTGGAACCCCAAAATACAGGGAATCATACAAGGAAAGAGATTAGCGAAGAAGATGTGGGACACTGAGAGGACTGAGGAGAGGCGAAAGGAGTACATCGAGATGCAACGTAGGGCAAAGGTAGAGGTGGCAAAGGCTAAACAAGAGGCATATGAAGACATGTACACCAGGTTGGACATGAAAGAAGGAGAAAAGGATCTCTACAGGTTGACCAGACAGAGGGATAGAGATGGGAAGGATGTGCAGCAGGTAAGGGTGATTAAGGATAGAGACGGAAATGTGTTGACTGGTCCCAGTATTGTGCTAAATAGATGGAAAGAATACTTTGAGAAGTTGATGAAGAAGAAAATGCGAGAGAAGGAAGAGTTGAAGAGGCAACTGTGAAGGACCAGGAAGTCGCAATGATTAGTAAAGGGGAAGTCAGAAAGGCACTACAAAGAATGGAAAATGGAAAGGCAGTTGGTCCTGATGACATACCAGTGGAGGCATGGAAGCAATTTGGAGAGATGGTAGTGGAAATTTTGACCAACTTATTCAACAGATTACTAGCGGGCGAAAAGATGCCTGACGAATGGAGGAAAAGTGTTCTAGTTCCCATTTTTAAGAACAAAGGCGATGTTCAGAACTGCAGAAACTACAGAGGAATAAAGTTGATGAGCCACACAATGAAGTTATGGGAAAGAGTAGTGGAGGGTAGACTCAGGACAGAAGTAAGTATCTGCGAGCAACAGTATGGTTTCATGCCAAGAAAGAGAACCAAAGATGCATTATTTGCCTTGAGGATGCTAGTGGAAAAGTACAGATAAGGTCAGAAGGAGCTACATTGTGTCTTTGTGGATCTAGAGAAAGCCAATGAGAGAGTACCAAGAGAGGAACTGTGGTACTGCATGCGTAAGTCTGGTGTGGCAGAAAAGTATGTTAAAATAGTACAGGACATGTATGATGGCAGCAGAACAATGGTGAGGTGTGCCTTAGGTCTGACAGAAGAATTTAAGGTGGAGGTGGGACTGCACCAGGGATCAGCTCTGAGCCCCTTCCTGTTTGCAGTGGTAATGGATAGGCTGACAGATGAGGTTAGACTGGAATCCCCTTGGACCATGATGTTCGCAGATGATATTGTGATATGCAGTGAAAGCAGAGAGCATGCAGAGGAACAATTAGAAAGATGGAGACATGCACTGGAAAGGAGAGGAATGAAGATTAGCCAAAGTAAAACCGAATATATGTGTGTGAATGAGAGAGGTGGAGGGGGAAGAGTGAGGCTACAGGGAGAAGAGATAGCGAGGGTGGAGGACTTCAAATATTTAGGGTCAACAATCCAGAGCAATGGTAAGTGTGGTAAGGAAGTCAAGAAACGGGTCCAAGAAGGTTGGAACAGCTGGCGGAAGGTGTCTAGTGTGTGATGTGACAGAAGAGTCTCTACTAGGACGAAGGCCAAAGTTTACAAAACAGTGGTGACGCCGGCCATGATCTACGTATTAGAGACAGTGGCACTGAAGAAACAACAGGAAGCAGAACTGGAGGTAGCAGAAATGAAGATGTTGAGGTTCTCGCTCGGAGTGAGCAGGTTGGATAGAATTAGAAATGAGCTCAATAGACAGACAACCAAAGTTGGATGTTTTGGAGATAAGATTCGAGAGAGCAGACTTCGATGGTTCGGACATGTTCAGAGGCGAGAGAGTGAGTATATTGGTGGAAGGGTGCTGAGGATGGAGCTGCCAGGAAAAAGAGCGAGAGGAAGACCAAAAAGAAGGTTTATGGATGTGGTGAGGGAAGACATGAGGGCAGTTGCGGTTAGAGAGGAAGATTCAGAAGATAGACTAAGATGGGAAAAGATGACACTCTGTGGCGACCCCTAACGGGACAAGCCGAAAGGAAAAGAAGAAGAAGCTATGTCATGTGACTCCCTTGTGTGGTTTGACTGGTGGACTTGAGTCAAATGTCATTATGGGAATGTTGTGGGATTGTTGCATTGGCGCAACAGCCACCCTATGCGAAAATCAAAGAGCTACTGTAAAAGAGACACGCTCACACAGTAATGGATAAATAAAAGTATCAAACGGCGCGTTGTTCACTATAACGGAGTAAAAGTATCGATCTTTCATCACATAAGGGCTGTGGCATGATTCAGATGGCGGCACTGTGTGGAACAGCTGTAAACCGTTGCCTTCACAGTTCTGAGGTCCAGGGTTCCATCCCGGCCCCGGCTGTGTGCAGTTTGGATGGTCTCCCCGTGCCTGCATTAGTTTTCTCCAGGCACTCCGGTTTCTTCCCACATTCCAAAAAACATGCAACAATATTTGGGCACTCTAACTTGACCCTCAGCGTGATTTTGAGTGGACCTGTTTTCTGGGTGGAAAGTAGTTTTGTTGTATTAAATCAAATAATTAATATTTTATCCCACTGGTTTTTTGAACCATGAAATAATCCTTGGATGGAAAAGTAACAAGGCAGTGTACAAAGATGTCTATCCTTTCATTTGGGCCTGGAGGAACAGCCCATTTTCAGATGGATATAAAAGCAAAAGAAGCAGCTGTGCCAAAATCGGCAGGGTCGTTAATGAGGCAGAGTTCGGTACACAGAGTAGCAAAGACATACGCAAAGGGTTGCGGGAACGTGACATCGCAATACAATGAGCTGGCAAGGGCCAGACCATACCCGTGGCAATATAGACATGGACCGTAATCACCAAAATGAGACGCAGGTGAGCATATCTGCTCATCGGAGCAGGTGTGGGAACAGACACACCCATGACATGCCTTCTCTCCCCTCTCTCTTTCCAGCAAATTCCTCACATGCACAAGTGTCACCAATCAGCTCTCTTTGCCATCATTTCGAACAGGTAACAGATAAGTGTTTCAACGTCCCATATTGTGTTATGCTTGTACAGAGTGCCTTTACCCTAACACAGTTCCCATTATAGACCAGTGCAACGACAATTGTGCAAAGGAATGGGGGTCTCTTTCCTCAACCCAGTCCGCACCTGCTCCGATGAGTAGATGCGCCCACCTGCTTCTTGTTTCATTAATTACAGTCCTGATATATTGTCACGAGTGCAATCTGGTCCTTGCCAAATCGCTGTACTTTCATATCACGTTGCCGCAACTCCATGTCCTTGTCCTTGTCACTCTGTGTACCGAACCCTGCTTCGTTGATGACCCTGCCTCTCTGCCTAGTAATTCTAACCCCGCTGCCCGTTTGTACTGCCTGCCTGTGTACCGACCTTGGACTGAATAAATACTCTACCCAAACTATACCTGGTCTCTTGAGTCATACATTTTGGGTTCAGGCTCGTGTTTTGGCCATGAAAGAATGATCAGGCCACGACATCGACCCACCCGACTCTGATTCAACGTGCAAGGTTCTCCAGGCTCAAGGGCTCTGCCTCACCTGACATGAGGAACATTTCCTGATGTTTGGTCGCCAGTTGGAGCAGCAGGACAACTTTCTGTGGCAAGTAATGGCTCTGGTCAATTCCCTGCTTTAATATTACCCCAGCAGGGCCATCACCAGCCTGGCGCCGGGAGCAGCTGCGGAATCCTCGCGTCCTCATCAGTCAGTCACCTTGCCGGTTCCCACCCGCATGGGCAGGCATCTGGTCACCGCTCTTCCCTCCGGAGAAATTCTCAGGGGACTCCGGCAATATCAAGCCTTTCATCACAAAGTGCAAGCTCCACTTCTAGCTACAGGTGGCCACCTTACCCTCAGACAGAGCCAAGATCATTTTTGTCATTTCCCATATGACGGGATGCGTGTAAGTGTGGCTGACCGCAGAGTGGAGCCCGGATGCAGACATGTGGTGAACATGGACATCCTTCATAAAGTCCATGGCACAAATATTCCAATATGTATCCCCTGAACGCGAAGTGGCAAACTCTGTTTGCGCTGCAGCAATTCGAGCACGGGGTCTCCGACTACGCCATTGACTTCCCCATTCTTGCAGCCAAAAGCCAGTGGAACAATAGGGCACTCATTGGATCGTAAGCAAGACAACGCCCGGCAGAGGAATACGGTTTCACATATCAGGGACACCGACGCTCCTTAACCTGCATCTGTTGATGCAGAGGAGACCATGCAGCTGAGCTGCCTCTGGCTCTTTTTCGAGGAATGTCTATGCCGGCAGAGAGAGGGGCCTTGCTTCTACTGTGGGTAGTCGGTGCACACAGTGACCCGCTGCCTGGTCAAACCAACTAGTACCTTATGCCGAACCCCGACTGCGGTGCATCTCAACCTCATCCAGGACAGCCCGGACCAAGCGCTTCCTCTAGTCACCCTGTGTTCAAGAGAACGGCCACTCAAGGCGGTGGCTTTCATAGACTCAGGTTCGGATGCCAATCTTTTAAATTCACATTGAGTCAAAAGCATGGGTCTCAGGACTTTTGAGGTACAGTGCCCCCGTAACACATACATGACGAATGGCAGTTTTGTCGGCAAAATTGCGCACTGTGCTGTCACGTTGAGATTACTGGGCTCTTATTCAGAAAGCATCAGCTTCCATGATTTGGATGTTGTTGGAAATTTATTTCTAAATCATCATAAACTTAAATTAGTAATCTGACTCCAATTTGTGACCTTACCCAACTGCCACTCATCCAACAATCCGCGCGCTCGTTCTGCAATAGAAAGGTATCAGGATCACACACGAATGGATTTATTCCTTCAACAAACACCTGGGTCTCGGGTCCCTCTCATTACAACCCTGTACGTCTCTGTTCCCTCCAGCCGACGTACTCTACATCCGAGTTGCCCAGGACAATTTTAAAGTACAATCTACTAATTCACTATTGGTTCTGTGTCTCCTGAATTTATCCTTGGCGCTCTCTCATTGGTCTCCTTTGGTCCACCTGATGTTGGCCCGACTCCTCCCCTGCAGAATCGCGTGCTGGCTCCTCCTGGTGGTGGTTTGCTGACAGTAGTTTTTCCACCAACTGCCTCTGAGTCCTCTCGTCTCCGCACCCTCCTTGCAGTTAGCACCGTCTGTTCTAAAACATTCCCTTCTTGCACATTCTTGTACCACATACCCTGTTTCGTTCCACCAGTCACACGCTCAGCACTTTACAGTCTCACACTTTCATACACAGGATGCAGCAACATCTAATGAACTACTTTAAGCTCAAACTCTTATATTCCTTTAATGTCAAGAACAATAATATTATCTTGGGGGGGGGGGGTGTCCATGGCTGACATGACATAACCCCCATATCGACTGTTCTACCGGAAAAATCTGGTCAAGTGCGCAATAACGTGCCCCTCATCCCAGAGAGTGGGGGAGATGCTGCTCAAACCTCGCGAGATGAACCTTATTTGTCTACAATCCCTTCGTGTTACCATGACCTGAAGGAAGTTGTCAGAGATGTTCCTAGAAAAACAGCTAAGACAAGCCTTGAGGACTGTAGTTAGTGAGCTCAAACCAACCAAGATTGTCTTTCTGAGCTCGCGAGGGACACTGGGTCACATTCTAAGTCACGCACACAGCTCACAAAGAGAATAATTCAGACTAAGACTAACAGAAACAAACGCATGATAAAACAATTCTAACAGTAACTATAGTACTAATGATATGTTTTTATCATGATAACTAACATAATAATTATTTTACATTTCCCCCTGTTTATTATGATTAAAATAAAACACAACATCAAACATGATCAAAAGCTGTTGCTTGAGTGGGAAGAAAACTACCCAAAAAAAAAAAAAAAAAACCACCAGGGAAAAGAGTAGAAACCCTTTCTCAAGCAAGAGTGAAAGTTGAGGGGAAGGACTAAAGTTGTATTTGGCCAAATATATGTATATACAAGGTAAACCTGGAAACATCAAACATTCACAACTGCATTGCTTTTCTGTGAAGTCGTCAAAAAAGGTTTACATAAGTCCACGTATACTTGTTGATATTCAGACACGGCTACAGCAAGTTGAGCAGCTACTTTCATCTCAACAACATCCATGACTTTGGCAGTACAGACTTTGCACAGGGGAATACCACAAGCAAAACAAAAACAAGACAATAATAAAGTACAAATGATAATTGCGGCTATTGCAACAGCTATGCTTTCCAAAATTCCAAACGTACTCTGTAGCCATTGCAAGAAGGTGTTTGGTTCGACACCTTCCATACTCTGAGTTTTCTCCCTATAAGGCCTGTGCTGAACACACAGAGTTAAGTGTGGCCTGAAACAAGACCTTAGTTTGTGTCGTTATAGCAAATCCTACCCTGTTGCGGCCGTCTTCCCCTTTGCTAGCTGATCCGTCAAGAAAAACAACCTCGCCAGTCAGGAGGGGAGAGTCCATGAGGTCAGGTCGTGGTTTGGTGGAAATTTGGACGTGGCTTCCACAGTCGTGTGGAGTGCCCTCTGCTGGTGTGGGGAAAAGTGTCGCTGAATTCAGTGCCCCACATCTTACAATTCTGACCTGTCCCTGAGATAACAATGTCACGGTGCAATTTAAGTGTCGTGCTGGTGAAAAAATTGCCATCTTTGTTTCCAGCAGAAGGACTGAAACTGCGTGTGGGACTTTCAGTGTTAACTAGTGGAACAAGACAACTTCCGCAGATGCCTCAACAGCCAGAGCGGAAGGCAGCACTGCTTGAAGGCACTCTGGAGTGGCTCGTGGTACGGAATCCAATTGTTGCAAATAGTATGCGACTGTTTACATTTTTTCTCCGTGTTTCTGCAGCACCACTGGGGTCATGAACCCGTTTTTTTCTGTCATTATCTGCTCAAAAGGCCTGTCATAATTTGGTAGTGTTAGCGAAGCTGAAACAATGAGTTCTCGCTTGACAAGATCAAAAGCTTTGTCGGCTTCTGGCGTCCCTGCAATTTTGTCTTGTAATGTCATCGGCTTGTCATAAATGATGTTCAGCAATGGTCCTGTGATTTCTGAGTACTTTGCAATTCAGGCCCAAAGACCCAATAAAGATATGTGCTTTTTTTTGTTACTGCTTTTGGAGCCTTGGCGACGGCTTGTTAATTGCAAAGACCCAATAATGATATCATGTGCTTTTTTTGTTACTGGTTTTGGAGCCTTGGCGACGGCTTGTTTCTGTTTGTCACCGACAATGCGTCCTCGTTCAGTCAAAATGTGTCCATAATTGCATTTTGTCTTTCGAAACTTTGTTTCCTTTGTCATGCAAATATTGCAGTATTGCTAATGTATCGATTTGGCATTGCTCTTATGTCTTTGAGGCCACTAAAATGTTTGTTTGGCTTTTGTGTGGGGTATCAAATGAGGCCAAACACCTTGTGATTGCGTCTGAGAAAATTTTTGGGGAGTCACAAAATCCCTGGAATAACCTTGTGAACGGTAATTTTTCACCTTTGAATGTAAACCTGAACCAGTATTGGCTGTCAGGGTGGACAGGGATGGTCCAAAAGGCATTACTTAGGTCCACCACCGAAACCCACCTGGTTACAGGTTGTAATGAGTTCAGAAGAGTGTGTGGATTAGGAAGCTTTGGTGCACGCGATTGTACTGCTTAGTTTGCTGGACGCAAACCCTGGATTAATCTCCATTTGTTTGTTTGTACTTTTCGGATTGGGAATATAGGCGCATTACATGGCACGTCTGGGCACGCGCGAAAAATTTCTGCCTTTTTTGATACGTCAACTACGGGTTGGATGCCTAATTCAGCGTCTTTTTTCAGCGGATATTGTCGAATTATCGGTCGATGTTCTGTTTTTCCCACACTCTCTTACTGGTGGTGTGTTTGTCATGAGTCCAACATCAGTGGGTCCATTGCTCCAAAGCCCGGATGGGAGATGACAAGTGCCATCTTCCTCAACAGGGGTGAGCACATAAACTTCGGCTAATCAGCTGTAGTGGACTCGTGCAAACGTATCAAAATTCTATTAACCACTAACCTAAGTCGCAATCGGAACCATTATGATTCTGTTTCTTCAACATCGGTGATTTTTTTTTGTGATGGGACCCAAATTTCGTGTGGAATCGTTCCGGCCAAATTGTTCGTGTCTCTCCATTCACATTGTTTTGGCTTTGCGAGTGAAATGTGTGGATGTTACCCAGGAGGGAGTAACGCTTTCACTTCCGCGGTGAGTCTGACAGTTGGCAAAGCACCACTTTCCTTTCCAATAAATGTAATTGACCTGCCCTTGTTGTTAAACCAATTCCAAAAACAATTTGGTGTAATCTAGATCAGGGCCCGGGGATTCTTTGTACCTAATGGTGACATGTAATTTATTTCAGTACTGCATATCGCCTCCTGGTCGGACCCTCCTGTGAGCTACTTTTGGTAAATTTTCAACGCCAGATTCCTCCTCAGGCAAATCCAGCGACCAATAATAATGTTCCCCATTTTCTTGAATTTTAATGCTTGCATCCATTCGCCTCGGTTTATTAGTTGTGATGCTAATCTCGAATCGTGTTAATGTGTCGTGGCCTAATAAATTGAGCGGGCATTATTTAAAGTTAATATTTACCACAGGACACTCTGCTTTTTTCTTTTTTCTGCTGGACACGTTCATAATATCTTGCATAATTTAGGATTTCCTCCATTGTACAAGTCAGCCAATTCAAATTATGCTTCTTCGCGTTATTACAAATTTCTGATTGAACTTCATTCATTAACAAATGCATCAGAGTAGTCATTTGGATTCTGGAGTGATCTCGCAACGTCTCTATATTCGGTTGGGGTCCATGGTTTGTACATAAAGATGGGATCATCAGCCTGGACAGACATTTCTGCATTGGGTAGGCCTGAACTTAATCATTTTTGTAGGGGCGATGACTCATGTATGGGACTAGTGGCGCACTCGAATTAAGGGAACGTCTCCATTGGGTCTGATAAGGGCTAGTGTTACAATTTGGCTTGCATGGTTTATTCTGTTCTACTTGTTCTACTATTGGCGCACGCGAATTAAGGGAACGTCTCCATCGGGTCTGATAAGGGCTAGTGTTACAATTTGGCTTGCATGGTTTATTCTGTTCTACTTGCCTGTCAGTCAGTTTAGCTGTCACCTGAGAATATGATGGCGTAGAGGGATATAATTTTTGCTTGGATGTCTTTGATATCATATTTCCGGATTGTGCGGTTGTGGTCAAGTCATTGTCCATTTTTTTTTTTTCTGTTTCACGACTTTGAATTTCTCTGGCTCAATCAACAAGGGCCTTACAATAAAACCACTGTTTACCGTGGATGTTGTCTTTTCTCTCCTGTCCGTCTTTAATAGATAATTTACTGAGAAGTTTGTCCAATTCTTCACAGTTGTCTACATTTTCTGAAAATCCATACTTTTTCTGCCACTTTTTGGTGAATTTAGTTGTTCCCTTGTAATCAATTTCAGCCAAACAACATTTTTCCTTTACTTCAGCCTCGGAAAGTGGACATTTGGATTTCTTCGTCGACATTGCCGCTATTTCTGACGGTCTAATTTCTTATAGGCGTCTAGATATGGTTCCTCAGTTTTGAGAAAAATTCTAAGTGCCTGACTTCAGGTTGAATACCAAGCTTCTACTCTCAACTTGGAGCTGGTATTCCTGGGTGTTTTTACTCACGACCCTTTAGTCAGTTTTAGATTTCTCAAACTTTGGACATTCACTCTGTACACATTCACTCTCACAGAATGAGCAATTTTTCTGTCCTGAAACTAAAAGTTTCTCTTTGGAAGTAGCGATCTTCCTACTATATAATTCCTTTGACAATGGGAAATATTCTAGTCGTTTGACAATAGTTATTCTGCGCTACATCCTTTGTGAAAATAGGAAATATACTAGTCATCCGACCAGATATTCTGTGCTTTTTTTCCTGTGAAAAATGGATAATATACTAGTCATTCGACTAGATATTCTGTGCTATTGTTCTTGTGAGAAATAGGAAGTATACTAGTCATTTGACTAGATATTCTGTGGTATTTTTCCCGTGAAAAATGGGAACTATACTAGTCATTCGACTAGATATTCTCTACTATTTTTCTCTGCGTTATACAAACCTATGACCTATGACAATCTTTCCGTTGGTTGAGATACATAAAATTCGTAGGATGGCGTTTGTGTTCTCCCGGCGGAGGATGCCGAGGGGTAACCAGGGGTGATGTCAGAGATGTTCCTAGAAAAACATCTAAGACGAGCCTTGAGGACTGTAGTGAGTGAACTCAAACCAACCAAGATTGTCTTTCTGAGCTCGCGATAGACAGGGAGGGAGACCCAGTGCATGAGTGCTCTCCCTCAGACTGCCAAAGTGGTAGTCCCTGTCTGCTCTTTTTTTATTGCTTTCTCAGGTCAAAGGGTTACATGGTTACAAGCTCACACAGTGAAAATGCTGAAACAGACGGTGACACCAACAGCACATAAACACTAAGGTACATGTTTCCTCAAGGCTGCAAGAGTGTCCTGATAAACCAACAAGAGAAAAAGCAGGGCATTGTTTAAAGACATCTTTATGGCCTTTGGGGCTATCCACTTGTGGTATAAAGGTGGATATCTCCTGCCAGTGTTGAGGAGTATCTGCCTAAGGTCAGAAGGGAAACACACTGAGTCAGAATGGAGACATTGCTTCCCAGTGTTCGGGAGTATCTGTTTGAGGTCACCAGGGGTCCATCGCCTCCCAGGTGTCACTGGGTCACATTCTAAGTCACGCACGCAGCTCACAAAGAGAATAATTCAGACTAAGACTAACAGAATCGAACGCATTATAAAACAATTCTAACAGTAACTATGGTAGTAATGATATGCTTTTATCATGATAACTAACATAGTAATTAATTATTTCACAGAAGTATATTCCAAGTTCAAGGGAAAGTCACTTCCTAATCACAGGCCATATGACTGCGCCATTGACTTGCTGCCCAGCTCTTCACCCCCTCACGGGAGACTATATTCTCTTTCAGGTCTGGAACATCAAGCCATGAAAGAATATGTGGAGGAGTCGCTGGCTCCAGGACTTATCCGGCCTTTGTCATCAGTGGCCTGGGCAGGCTTTTTCTTCGTGGAAAAGAAATACCGTGCAGCCTTACATTGACAATCAAGAACTGAACAACTTTACAATAAAGAACACTTACCCTCTCCTCCTCATTGTGACAGCCTTTGAACTCCTGAAGGGGGCCAAGGTTTTTGCCAAGCTGGATTTGAGGAGTGCATACCACCTACTGGTGATAAGAGAGGGGGATGAGTGGAAATCGGCATTCAGCACGCCTACGGGGCATTATGAATATTTAGGGATGCCTTTTGGACTCACAAACGCACATGCCATATTTCAAAATTTTGTCAATGATGTTCCACACGAAATGCTTTACAACAATGCTTATTGTGTTTTTGTGTAACTAGACAACATTCTCATTTTCTCCCCGGAAGAAAAATACCATGTTGGGCACGTTTGAGCTTTACTACAACAGTTGTTGCGCCATGACCTGTATCTCAAGGCGGAAAAGTGTGAGTTCCACCAACCCTCCATATCATTCTAGGGCTTCGGCCTAGTGGAGGGGAAGATACTCATGGATCCCCACAAGGTCGAGCCTGTTCTTCATTGGCCCACTCCGTCTACTCTCAAGGAGGTGCACAGGTTTATAGGGTTCGCCAACTTCTACCACAAATTCATTCAGAACTTTAGTATGGTTGTGACCCCATTACATTCACTAACCTCACCCCACAGTTCGATTGGAACGCAGCATGTCAGGTGCCCCTCTGTAAGCCCAAGGCCAGCTTCACCTCCGCTCCGATCCTCAGCTTGGCCGATCCCGATCGGCAGTTTGTCGTAGAGGTTGATGCGGTCCTCACAGAGGAGTCCCAAGGACGGAAGATTACACCCCTGCACGTTTTTATCTAAAAAACTGAACTCAACAGAATGCAATTTTGACATCGGAGACTGAGAGCTTTTGGCAGTCAAGGCGACAATGTCGAAATGGAGACACTGGTTAGATGGGCCCGGGTTCCGTTCCTTGTGTTAACTGACTTCAAAAACCTGGAATAACTTATCTTATCTAAAAGACTTAATGCTAGGCAATCGAGGTGGGCACTCTTCTTCATGCGGTTTCGCCTCGTGATGACCTATCAGCCGGAAACCAATAACAGAAAAGGCAATGCGCTGTTGCACACGCATGATAGGGAGAAAACCGAATCCAACCTCACGCTTATCATCCCTGAAGCTTGTTTTATCTCCTGGGAAATAGAAACACAAGTTAAAGACACACTAAAGGACCCTCGCAGTCCTGATAACAGGCTGTAGGTCGTTCCCCTGTTAAGGGATAGAGTGTGCCACCCGGCTATGGTCAAAAGACAGTGAGTGATTGAGCAATGCAAAGGAGAATGTCAATGTGTGTCCTGCTTGTGCAGCAAACAAACCCACCAGGCAACGCCCCTCAGGGGAGTTACACCTACTGTCTGTTCCTCGATGACCGTGGTCACATATTCCTCTTGACTTCATGAGCAGGTTACCGGCTTCCCAGGGTCACACCATTGTTCTCAGTGGTGGAACATTTTTAAAAAATGGTTCACTTCACTGCACTGCCTAAAGTCCCCTCCGCAAAACAGACGGCTGAGATGATGACAAACATATTCAGGTTGCATGGTCTTCCCACCGACGTAGTTTCCGACAGGGGACTCCAATCCATTTCATGGTTCTGGAAGGAGTTTCGTTCCCTAGTAGGGGCCACCGTGAGCCTTTCCTTGGGCCATCACCTGGAAACTAATGCCCAAACCAGACGCATAAATGCTTGTCGGGACCTGCGCTCTTGGAGCCAATAGCTAATTTGGGTAGAATATTCCCATAATTCTCTTCCATTGGCGTCCATTAAGATGCCCCCTTTTCACATTATGCACAGTTATGCACCCTCTCTTTTTCCATCTGTAGACTCCAACTCCTCTGTGCCGTCTGCAATGGACGTTGTGAGCCACTGTAAAAGAACCTGGGACCGAGCCTGACAAATGCTACTGTACAAGGGGGACCATAAGAGGGTACCGGCACCAGTTTACAGTGTGGGTCAGTGAGTCTGGTTGTCAGCTAAAGGCCTTCCACTACGAGTTGAATCGTGGAACCTCACTCACAGGTTCGTCAGTCCGTTCCCGATTACCAAGGTTATCAATCCGGTCACCATGAGATTGAGAATTCCGAAGTTGATGCGGGTCCACCCGACCTTTCAATGTCAGCCTGCTAAAGCCTGCTCGGGTGTCTTTGTTGGTCCCGCCTGCCAGGCCTTCCTTTACCCCCGTATCATGTACGGGGTTCGGGTCTACATTGTCATCGTTCCGTTGCGGGAGGGGGGTGTAGTATCTAGTTCATTGGAAAGGCTACGGTCCCGATAAGCGGTTATGGAGTCCTTCCCGGTTTATTGTCGACCCCTCGATCATCAGAGACTTCCATGATGCGCATCCTCAGGCCCCCAGGCTGTCTGGGGCCAGCCGTTAGGGGCGGAGTGCTGCCATGGGCGTGTCTTTCCTCGACCCAGTTTGAAACTCCGTTGAGCAGATGCACCATCTGCCTCTTGTTTCGCTAACTACGGTCCTGATATGTTGCCATGGGTGCAGGGTGGTCATTGCCAGATCGTTGTACTTTCTTGTCATGTTCCCGCAACTCCATGTCCGAGTCCGTGATGGTCTGTGTACTGAACCCTGGCTCGGTGATGACCCTGCCTCTTCACCGAGTGATTCTGACACAGCTGCCTGTTTGGACTACCTGCCTGTGTACCAACCTTGGACTGAATAAATACGCTCCCCGAACTGTATCTGGTCTCATGAGTTGGGATTTAGCATTTCTTTCATGAAACCAAAACCTGTGGATATATATGTACAAATTTACATGAATTGCAATAAATGCCTTCCAAATGTAACAGACTTCTTTGTTTTCAATTTAGAGCTGAAGAGTTTGTTTTCAAAACGCGACATAGGCATTTTTTCATATTTACGAAACTCGCGCCAAAATGATCCAGCTCCAAATGGTAGTTATCGGGATACTCTGATTTTTGTTAAAAGTGGGACGTATCGTTCTATATCAGCCATGGAAGATCGCGTTATATTTCAAAATGCGACATATCGAGATCTTATTTAGAGCAAAATGCGATATAATTTCGTTCAATCAGCGTGCGCTGCTGAAGCAAGCACCATCCAATCAGAATTCGTCTAGAGGGAAGTTCCGGTATCTTCCACATCATCATCCAAAATGGCTGCGCCCACGTTTGAGAGAGATACTAATGCCGAGTTTGATTTTACAGCTATAAATAAAATCAAAAGAAAGCAGACTCAATGAATCAGATTTCAAACAGTGAATTTGTGAGTTTGAAACTGATTTCATTTTGGAGATGTGTGTATGAGATCGACTACCTATTTTTTTTCTGCTGGTATCCCTCACAACCCATATTAATTTTGGTAGACTGGTTTGAAGGCGTTTACTTTCTTAATGATCTCACATCAACTTATAAACAAAATTAATCAACTGAGTGACACAATGCCTGCAGATGTCGGATTGCAGAATCGCATACAGATACACAAAATTACAATGATGTAAACTCAGCCTTTCCAAGACCTCATACTGAACAAACAGTTTTTAAATAACTGAAAAACACCTTTTTAAAAGAAATTCCCATTTTTTTCATCTCCTTTTTCAACATCTGACATTAGTGAGCTAATTGTGAAAATTGTGACTGGTGACTGACCCTTATTTCTGATACCTAACTATCTTAATGTGGTGGTCATAGTCTTAAATATTATTTTAAAATGCTTGAAATGTTGAAAGGCAAATAGTTTTCATGATTGCCTATCAAAAGCAACTGATTTAAAAAAAAAAATACAGCTGCTCCTGAAGGTTCAAGTCGAAATTTGGATTTGTCTCACTTTGCCAAGAATAGAATGTTTGAATATGTCTCATTTTGGAGAAAAAATGAAATTTGTCATCAAAAAAAACTCGGTGAATATTAAAGCCAATATTTTTTTGTAGTATGGTGTTTAGTTACTTTTTAGCATCTCTTTCCATCCCCCAATAGTTAGAAACATAAATTGAGTTTATTGTTTTCACTTCAATACCAAGCCCTTTTCTCAAAATGAAAAAAACGGATATGTCTCATTTTGAAAACAAACTCTTCACTGCTGTTGATAGTATCTTTGAATAACAAAATGTCACTCTCAATGTTCAAGGAAGAATGCAAAGTCCATTATCTTGGGCTTATAAAACATGCTTGGGTAACTACAGTCATGCCAAAATAATTCTACCAAGACATGGTGTTAAGTGTGTGTGTATTTTTATTTTTTATTTTCCTTTCATACTTTTGTGTTACTATGATGCGGTTCTTTTGCGATGTGGAATCCTGGAATGTTCCGAGGTGTGTCTATTTAAGAAGACTGAGAAGGACCGTCAACAGAGCTTCTCACCACCACTCTTTGGACAAGTAGACAAGTACACGCCACACTGCATTCTGCGTTTCATTCTTGGACATTTCTGGACATTTGTTGACTTGGAATATTTGCTACAAAGAACATTTGATTGATTGTTCAACTCTGGTGACTATTCATAGCTTTGCTCAACTACTCAGTCTTTGAACTTCTATTCTGTGGTGATTGTTTTGTCTTTGTGTTGCGTTGTTGTGTGTGATTATATTGTCTTAAACGCAGTAAAACTGCTTTGTCATATTTTGCTGGTTTGATTTTAGTCTAAATTCACATGTTACAATGCACTTAAGAATGCTCTTCACATCATTTTATGAATAAAGGGATACATTTTATTTCAATTTGCTGTACAGATGGAATATTCCACTGATTTCCATATGACTGTTTGTTGGTTGGAACCCAGTCCGGATTAGTGGAATCATACAGGTGTGCTTGCTTGCCTGAAACAATAATCATAATTAATGAAATGTTAATATATTTATTTTTCGTTTGGCCAACTTACTTAATAAAACAGAACACATCACGTTCAAATTCCAAGTTGTTGCTAATGTTAAAACACGTCTCCAGTCCTAAAGTATTTCATAAGTTAATTGATGTAATTCAGTACAGTATCAAACAATAACTGTATTATTCAAAGCACATCAGGAAAAACGTTTCAAAACTGTTTCAGAACAGTATTCATTTAACATCATTGTAAGTGGAATCATGTTTTCCTGTAATGTATCAGTTTCAATGTTCCCATGTTCCAAGTGCCAACACACCATGCAGCCATCCATGACTTACCATTGTCTGGGTTTGCAGATCTAGGTCACCTGTTAACTCAAATTTATCACTCAACTTTATAACTCAACTGACAAAAAACACTTACCAGTGACAAAATGATCTGAGCAGACACGATACTGAGACAGATTAGCAGTGTTTACATCTGCTCTGGACAATGCTCCTCGCCAATCCCTATGATGTTGAGAAGAAAGTTTTTCATGTTGTTCTCCCTGGGCAAAAAACAGCTGGAATCCTGAAGAATGACTTGTTTACGTTGGGCCCTGTTCTGTTGGAACAGCCAACCACAGCACAGAAGTTAACCAAACCTGGAGGCTTTTGGTTGTGCAAGTTTAAAAATAATGTGGTCACTTGTGCGTGGAGCGACGACCGCCGGTACGCTTGCTTGTCTTCCAACATGGCGCGAGGCCGGAAATCACCTGATTGTGACATCATGTCGCAGGCTTCTATACCCCGCCTCCTGCCCAATGACTTTAGACTTTTTATTAACTGGGATAGTCTCCAGCACTTTTGTGATGCTTTTGAGGATAAGTGGCTAAGAAAAAGGATGGATGGATGGATCTCCAATCTGAAAAAGATCGACCTTTGCTCCATTGCTGTGGAACTCATCAATGATGACTTGATCCAGTCCCAGTGCTTCCTGCATTGCATCATGATCAGTGATCCCATCTAGCTCCCACAGCATGTCATCCTCTGTGCTATCCATGGCGTTTGTGAGGAAACATTTTTTGAATCCCATGAGTCTTGGTTCCTGTTTTTCCTCACTATTGTCAGTGCTTTGAGGCAAAGCTCATCAGTGCTAATCGCACAACCTCTTGCCCTCCATTTGGCTACAATCTGTAGCAGCTCTTCTATTGCGTCAGGTCACTATAAAAACAACGAGACCTCAAACTACATAGAAACGAACATAATGGCCCCATTAAAAAAGGGAGCATTTTAATTATGTGTGCCCTACCCCCTTTTTTTAATGTGCCATTATGCTCGTTTCTACGTAGTTTGCCCTCTTGTCGTTTTGACCACAATTTGACGCCATAATCTTCCTCCATCATCGGGAACTGTGCAACTTTCCCCCATCTCAAAGCTCTTCCATATGCGCTTTTTTATGGATTATTTTTGATTTCATCTTCCTCCGCAATCTCATATTCAATTTAGCCACTTTAAACTGCTTTGCCGTTTCCCACTTCTTTGGCAGCAGTGATGACACTGTTCTTTTAAAACCGGCTGCATAACTAGACCTTGTAGGTGATATTTTTTGTCTTAGTTTAAGTTAAAAGACACTCATGGGTGGCCATTTCTGATCTTTGGTGCAGTATAAACAAATATGACACAATCATAAAATAGCAAACTCCTGCGAGCAGGTCAGGAAGCTCTGGTTGGTGCACAACCCTAACCCTAACCCATAATACATATAAATGTGTAACATAAGACATCGAACATCATAGTGAAATGTTAAATGTATACCTTTTTTTTTACCACCATATGTATGTACCTATATACGACTACAATGTGAAGTTTTGTGTTGAAACATTCAAAGCAGACCACCGTTTGGTCATGTTATTTTAACTTTAGGCTGCATCTTTTCAGAAGATGTGACATGATCGTGACTTGTGATGCTGGTTCATTCCTTTGTGGTTTTGAACTCTTCCACAGGCTTCGGTTTGTCATCGAGTGCTTCCTCATGGACACTCATGCCGTTAAGCAGCTCCTCGTAAACCAGAAGTATTTAGCCTCCTGGCCACTGCTCAGCCAATAGGAACTTGTTTAGTGTATACCCATGGAGACAGCCTGTTCCCTCTTGATCGCCACTGGTGAAACTTTAGCTTCCCTACAGCACCAATGAAATTATTTTTTTTCCTGCCAGTTTAAACTTTTATTGTGTGCTGACCACCAGTGCTCTGCTCTGAGTGACGTAAAATCTTGCATTACACGTCTCGTAACAACAAACCACCCCTCCAGAGCATGGCTAGATAGCCACCTCAATCCATGATCGTGATTAGAATCAGAGTCAGCTTTAATGGCCAAGTATGTAGCAACACACAAGGAATTTAAGTCCAGCAGTCGGTGCCGCCCTGATACAACTTTCAGAACGAAGAATAAACAAACAAGAAAAAGACATTCAGTTAATACGTACTATTCCTTGTTAGAGTCTTCTTCATTGCGAGCAGTAAGGAGTGCATCAACACCCCATATTATGTTACTCTTATACTGAGTGCCCTTACCCGTTTGCGGTTCAATGAGGCTGAAGACTGTGGTGTCATCCAAACTTCATTAGTTTGACAGCCGGGTGCCTTGAGGTGCAGTCATTTGTGTAGAGGGAAAAGAGCAGAGGGGAGCGGAAACAACCTTGGGGTGGCCCGGGGCTGATAGTGTGTGTGGATGAGGTGTCATGCTGCTGTGTCCTGCCCGTCAGGTAGTTGTAGATCCACTGGGAGATGGGAGGCGGGATGCTGAGCTGGAGAAGCTCGGAGGAGAGGAGTTCAGGGATGATGTTAAACCCAGAGCTGAAATTCATGAACAGGATCCTCGCATGGGATTGGAGAGGGCCCTATCCGTTATAAGATATGAAACTTCTTTAGCCTGGCAGAGTTGCCTCAGTCTGGCTGTAAAGCACGGCTCGTTGTTATTTAAAATGCAAAAAGTTTTTGTTGGTACACACACCTCACTGAAATTGACATATGCAGCAACAATATCCATGAATTCCACTAGGCTGCTCACTGAATTTTCAAATACAGTCCAGTCTTTTTCGCAGTTACCCAGTGATATTGGCTTTTAGTTTAGCTTGTGGCCACTGTGACCACAAGCTCTTGAAGGACCTGAATGTCCAAAAATAGTTTAAAAGCATGCTTTGACCAAAACCTAAATTTCCTACAGTGCCTGTTGACTGTTACTCGCAAAGTGACGGCTCACCGACAGGACGTGATGGTTTTGCTAATGAATGGAATCGTGAGAAAGTATTGATCGCAAAATGTCTAGGAAGTTTTCTCCGGGCACTCCGATTTCCTCCCACATCCCAAAAACATTCAACATTAATTGGACACTCTAAATTGCCCCTAGGTGTGATTGTGACACTAACCCTTGTGGATGGATGGTTGGATAAATGGATGGATGGATGTCAAGGAAGAGAAAAGTTGATGCAGATGTGCCAAGTGAAACAGGACAATCTTGCTCACTTTCCTGTTTGTCAGAGTATGTTGTCTTCATTTCCTGAGACTTTTTCATGCGCTCAGTTAGCTATCAAACTGATTCGGTTACAGACTGAGTTTTATCGGCGCTTCTCTGAATTTAGAGGACAGCAGTCTGGCTTTGACATCTTTGCCAATCCTTTCACTACAGATGTCTGCATGCCACCCCAAAGCTTTCAGATGGAGTTGAGAGTAGCCTGAGAGCCAAGTTCCAGGATGCTGCAATCCAGGACTTTTACCATCTGCTGCCCCCTGACTCAATGCCACAGCTTCGACATTATGGTGCCTGTGTTCTATCTGTGTTTCGGAACACTTATCTGTGCAAACAGATGGTTTCCATAATGAATCTGAACAAAAACAAGCACAGCTCATGCCTCACTGATGAAAACCTCCACGCTGTCCTACAGATTGCATGAGCACGGGACCTAAAACCAGACACTGGCACACTGGTAGCTAGAGAACGATGTCAAACATCTGGTCAAAAAACTCACAGGTAACCATTTAAAAAAAACTTGATTTGAATAAAATAAAATGCAATTAAATTAAAAAAAAAGAATAGTTAAACTGTGAGCAATGTAATTATGGTGTTTGCATTTAGTTTTTAGTCTTTGTTATTTTCAGAACATGATTAATTGATGGCCGAGAGGGGATCCACTTGTGTTTAAGGATGGGGAGCATGTCCTATTCAAAAACCTAAGAACTTAACCATTTCTTTAACACCCGAGTCAAACTTTATTTTGTTATTTATATTCCATAACATGTTATCTATTTGCAGCTGCTGTTGCAATTATATGGCATTTGCATGTCTTATGTCTGTTGATATACAGTAATTGCGTGGCCAGCCAATTAACCTTTTTCGCCTGATTACGCCCGGTACTTATAGGACCCGGTGACGACTGGTCCTCGTCCAGATTGTGAGGTTCATTCCCCGTTCGAGCACCCCGTATCTCTGATCGTATTCCTGTGTGTAGTGACCTCCACCTGTTCTCCAACCGACCCCGTAAGCCTGACTCCTTTGACGCTTCTGCCTTCCTTAATAGATCTCCCGTGCACCGACTCCTGCCTGCCCGCTGACCTACTCTCTACGCCCGACGTCCCAACTACCGCTGCTGCACCTGACTGCCTGCCAAATCCCCGACCTTGGACTAATAAACGTTTTCCCAAATTACCTCTGAGTCTCCTATGTACTCCTGCATTTGGGTCCTACCTCCATTCCGATGGGTCGTGACAGAACGATCTGGCCAAAACAAGACCCAGCAGGAAAGACCCGGCGTCCCCGGGACCGACGCAAGGTAGACTGACTGCCGGAGGACCAAGCCTGTCCGATCTGGGTAGGCTCCATGACGTATGGACTATGAGGAGGACCTTGATTTATATGACCAGCTGCCTGACTATGACTCAGATTACTTTGACTATGAGTCTCTTCACCCAATCTTCAATCTTCAACGGACTCGTTTCTGACTCATGTTCACGCGGCAGTTGAAACTGACCCGCTCCCGAGACACGCCCACGTGGCTGTTTCAACTGGCTCTCTGCCTACTCTCATTCACATCGCCGTGGAAACGGATCCGCCACCGCGCCACGCCATGCTGTATCAACGAATGCACTGCAAGCTCACGTGACAGTGGGAACAGACCCGCCGCCTTTCCTTGCTCACATTGCGGTTTTGACAGACGCGCTGGTGACCAATTTTCATGTCATGGCATCCATCGACTCCTCCCCCAGCCGAGCCCACGTCGCGCCTGGCAGCAGATTCATCACCGCGTCACACTCACGTCACGGTGGCAACAGGCTTCCGGGCGGCCGTCGAAGGAGAAGGATGGGATTTACTATTGAAGATGGTTCTGCAAGAACATGCGCAACGTGTGTTTTCCTAAAGAACAGGATTTAGAAATGTAGTGCAGAGGGCTTGAGTTCCGAGGATGGAGGCAATTCTGATAAAGATAAGGTGAGCTATTTTCCTCCTGTTAAGAGGGGGAGGACCTTATCATCCCCGTTGCTCCAGGCTGTCCCCAATGATGCTGTAGTGCCAAGGCAAACACCACGGGAGCCACAACGCAGTGCTGTGCCACCTGTGGGGGTTCCGCAGCAGCCATCACCACCATCTCATTTTCCCGTCCAGGAGGAGGCGGTGATGATGCCGCCGCCTTCTCACGTTCGCGTCCAGGAGTCGGTGGTGATGGCGCCTCACGTTGCCATCAAGAAGGTGGCGATGGCACCGCAGCCACCTCACGTTGCTGTCCAGGAGGTACGGACGGTTCCCCAGCCGCCTCACGTTCCGGTCCAGGAGTACCGGCGGCGACTGCCCCGAGGTCGCCCCACGCTCCTGTCTCGACAGCGACAGGTATACGGCCTCCTGGCACCCCAGTCTCGGTGGCTGGCACCTTCCTCTCCTGCTACAATGGTGACCGGTCCACGGTCGCCTGAGAACCACGCCACGACAACCACCGAGCTTCGACCGCTTCCGGACCTCACCTCGGCAGCGACTGATCCCTGGCTGCCTCGCGACCGAGCCTCGGCACCGACCAATCCCCGGTCGCCTCGCTACAGCGGCTTGGGATGCCTTCGTCCGGAGCGGTTGCATGCCTTGTTGTGGTTCCTGCTTCGCCAATGGGTTCCAAACTGTGGTCGTCCACCCGAATCGCCCCGTGGGGATCCTCGTGCTTGGCATCCGGGTCGTCCTCCTGACCCGCCCACGCCTCGCGTTTGGTGGCCTGGATGGCCACCAGACTGGAGTTGGGGGGTGGGGGGTGCCCACCTCCGGACCCCCTTCCACCCGCCTCTGGATTTGGTAATTTTTGTCCATGTTTCTTTTGTTTAGGCACGCCTGGGAGGCGTGCCTTCGAGGGGGGGGGGGGGTATTATCATGCTCCTGGCATCCTGCCCAGGCTGGGTGTGGCCAGCCAATTAGTCGGCACACACCCGCACCTTGTATCAGCTGATTACACCCGGTACTTATAGGACCCTTTGATGACTGGTCCTCGGCCAGATCGTGAGGTTCATGCCCCGTTCGAGCACCCCCGTATCTCTGATCGTATTCCTGTGCGTACCGACCTCTGCCTGCTCTCCGACCGGCCGCGTAAGCCTGACTCCTTTGACACTTCGGCCTTCCTTGATGGATCTCTGTGTACCGACTCCTGCCTGCCCGCTGACCTGCTCTCTACGCCCGATGTCCCAAGTACCACTGCTGCACCTGACTGCCTGCCCGATCCCCGACCATTGAATAATAAACGTTTTTCCCGAATTACCTCTGGGTCTCACGTGTACTCCTGCATTTGGGTCCTACCTCCATTCCGATGTGTCGTGACAATAGGCAAATATTTTTTCTATGCAGCTATGTTTTTCATTTAAATAAGTAATAAATTCAGTTATTTAACATTAAGAAGCCGTTACATTTTTTTACATTGCGTTCAATTATATTAAGTTTCAATTATAAGATACATCTGGCCCTTTGAAGACAACCATTTTTTATCTTAGGTCTTCCTCACACTCTTTAGCCTGGTAGCTCCATCCTCAGGGAATCCAGTCTAACCTCGTCTGTCAGCCTCTCCATTACTACCGCAAACAGGAAGGGGCTCAGCGCGGAACTCTGATGGAGTCCCACCTCTACCTTAAATTCTTCTGACACACCAACAGCACATCTCACTGCTGTTCTGCTACCCTCATACATGTCCTGTGCTATTCTAACATATTTCTCCGCCACACCAGACTTGCGCATGCAGTAACCACAGTTCCTCTCTTGGTACTCTATCATGGGCTTTCTCTAAGTTTACAAAAACTACAAAAAAAGTAAATAAATAAAATACAATGTAGCTCCTTCTGACATTCTCTGTACTTTTTCACGAGCATCCTCAAGGCAAATCGTGCATTTGTGGTACTCCTTCTAGGCATCAAACCATACTGTTGCTCGCAGATACTTACTTCTGTCCTGAGTCTAGCCTCCACTACGCTTTCCCATAACTTCTTTGTGTGGCTCATCATCTTTATTCCTCTATCGTTTCCACAGCTTTGAACATCGCCTTCGACATCGACGAAGGATGAGTTCCATCCGTACTGTGAAGCATGGGAGGTGGTAGCATCATGCTTTGGGGGTGTTTTTCTTCACATGGGACAGGACGACTGCACTGTATTAAGGAGAGGATGACCGCAGCCATGTATTGTGAAATTTTGGGGAACAACCTCTTTCCTTGAGTCAGAGCATTGAAGATGGGTCGTGGCTATGTCTTTCAACATGACAATGACCCGAAGCACACAACCAGGAAAAACCTGGCTCAGTAAGAAGCATATCAAGGTTCTGGCATGGCCTACCCAGTCTCCAGACCTAAACCCAATCGAAAATCTTTGGAAGGAGCTGAAACTCTGTGTTTCTTAGCGACAACCCAGACCTGACTGATCGAGAGAAGATCTGTCTGGAGGACTCGGCCAAAATCCCTCCTGTAGTGTGTACAAACCTGGTGAACAACTACAGGAAACGTTTGACTTCTGTAATTGCAAACTAATGCTACTGTACCAAATATTAACGTTGGTTTTCTCAGGTGTTCAAATACTTATTTGCAGCTGTATCACACAAATAAATAATTAAAAAAATCATACATTGTGATATCTGATTTTTCTTTTTAGATTATCTCTGTCACAGTGGACATTCACCTATGATGACAATTTCAGACCCCTCCATGATTTCTAAATGGGAGAACTTGCAATATGAGAGTGTTCAAATACTCATTTTCTTCACTCTATGTAACAGAAAAGTCTCTGCTTGGATGAAGGGCAAAGTTTCTAAAAGAGTGGTGAGGCCGGCCATGATGTACGCATTTGAGACGGTGGCACTGAAGAAACAACAGGAAGCAGAACTGGGGGTGAGGGAAATGAAGATGTTGAGGTTCTTGCTCAGAGTGAGCAGGTTGGATAGAATTAGAAGTGAGATAATTAGAGGAACGGCCAAAGTTGGATGTTTTGGAGATAAGGTTCGAGAGAGAAAACTTTGATGGTTTGAACATATCCAGAGGTCAGAGACTGATTAATTTTAAACCTACCTGTGACTGCTCTTCCACCTGGTCTCTTTGACACACAATAGACAAACCTAGTAGAAATGCACAGTAGGTGCACAGGTCGACCATATTTGTGCACAATTGGATGCAGGGACTCCCCGCCCACACACAAATCTCGTCCTGGTGCAGTGGGATCGATTACCAAGGAGGCATCCCCACCGTCGTCTTTTGTTCCCAGTACAGGTGAAACCGTGACCGTATACCACACCCACTCCACTATTCTAGAGCATTTGGATTGCTTCCACAGTTTATTCACCAGCATTAATTGCAACCCTCAAATGCAGCGCGATAGGGGCACAAGTCAGTGCAATGTGTAGGCTGGTCCCAAGCTCGGAAAAATTTAGAGGGTTGCGTCAGGAAGGTCATCTGGTGTAAAACCGTTCCAAACAAATATGAGCATTCATCTAAAGATGGTACGTAGGGCAAAGGTGGAGGTGGCAAAGGCTAAACAAGAGGCATATGAAGATGTACACCAGGTTGGACACGTAAGAAGGAGAAAAAAGGATCTCTACAGGTTGGTCAGACAGAGGGATAGAGATGGGAAGGATGTGCAGCAGGTAAGGGTGATTAAGGATGGAGATGGAAATGTGTTGACTGGTGCCAGTAGTGTGCTAAATAGATGGAAAGAATACTTTGAGAAGTTGATGAATGAAGAAAATGAGAGAGAAGGAAGAGTTGAAGAGGCAAAAGTGAAGGACCAGGAAGTGGAAATGATTACTAAGGGGGAAGTCAGAAAGGCACTACAAAGGATGAAAAATGGAAAGGCAGTTGGTCCTGATGACATACCGGTAGAGGTATGGAAGCAATTTGGAGAGATGGCTGTGGAGTTTTTGACCAACTTATTCAACAGAATACTAGCGGGCAAAAAGATGCCTGAAGAATGGAGGAAAAGTGTTCTAGTTCCCATTTTTAAGAACAAATGGGATGTTCAGAGCTGTGGGAACTATAGAGGAATAAAGTTGATGAGCCACACAATTAAGTTATGGGAAAGAGTTGTGGAGGCTAGACTCAGGACAGAAGTAAGTATCTGCGAGCAACAGTATGGTTTCATGCCTAGAAAGAGTACCACAGATGCATTATTTGCCTTGAGGATGCTAGTGGGAAAGTACAGAGAAGGTCAGAAGGAGCTACATTGTTTCTTTGTGGATCTAGAGAAAGCCTACGACAGAGTACCAAGAGAGGAACTGTGGTACTGCATGCGTAAGTCTGGTGTGGCAGAGAAGTATGTTAAAATAGTACAGGACATGTATGATGGCAGCAGAACAATGGTGAGGTGTGCCTTAGGTGTGACAGAGGAATTTAAGGTGGAGGTGGGACTGCATCACGGATCAGCTCTGAGCCCCTTCCTGTTTGCAGTGGTAATGGATAGGCTGACAGATGAGGTTAGACTGGAATCCCCTTGGACCATGATGTTCGCAGATGATATTGTCATATGCAGTGAAAGCAGGGAGCATGCAGAGGAGCAATTGGAAAGATGGAGACATGCACTGGAAAGGAGAGGAATGAAGATTAGCCGAAGTAAAACAATATATGTGCATGAATGAGAAAAGTAGAGGGGGAAGAGTGAGGCTACAGAGAGAAGAGATAGCGAGGGTGGACGACTTCAAATACTTGGGGTCAACAATACAGAGCAATGGAGAGTGTGGTCAGGAAGTGAAGAAACGGGTCCAAGAAGGTTGGAACAGCTGGCGAAAGGTGTCTAGTGTGTGACGTGACAGAAGAGTCTCTACTAGGACGAAGGCCAAAGTTTACAAAACAGTGGTGACGCCGGCCATGATCTACGTATTAGAGACAGTGGCACTGAAGAAACAACAGGAAGCAGAACTGGAGGTAGCAGAAATGAAGATGTTGAGGTTCTCGCTCGGAGTGAGCAGGTTGGATAGAATTAGAAATGAGCTCAATAGACAGACAACCAAAGTTGGATGTTTTGGAGATAAGATTCGAGAGAGCAGACTTCGATGGTTCGGACATGTTCAGAGGCGAGAGAGTGAGTATATTGGTGGAAGGGTGCTGAGGATGGAGCTGCCAGGAAAAAGAGCGAGAGGAAGACCAAAAAGAAGGTTTATGGATGTGGTGAGGGAAGACATGAGGGCAGTTGCGGTTAGAGAGGAAGATTCAGAAGATAGACTAAGATGGGAAAAGATGACACTCTGTGGCGACCCCTAACGGGACAAGCCGAAAGGAAAAGAAGAAGAAGCTATGTCATGTGACTCCCTTGTGTGGTTTGACTGGTGGACTTGAGTCAAATGTCATTATGGGAATGTTGTGGGATTGTTGCATTGACAGAAGAGTGTCTGCTAGGATGAAGGGCAAAGTTTACAAAACAGTGGTGAGGCCGGCCATGATGTACGGATTAGAGACGGTGGCACTGAAGAAACAACAGGAAGCTGAACTGGAGGTGGCAGAAATGAAGATGTTGAGGTTCTCGCTCGGAGTGAGCAGGTTGGATAGGATTAGAAATGAGCTCATTAGAGGGACAGCCAAACAACAAGATTCGAGAGAGCAGACTTCGATGGTTTGGACATGTTCAGAGGCGAGAGAGTGAGTATATTGGTAGAAGGATGCTGAGGATGGAGCTCCCAGGCAAAAGAGCGAGAGGAAGACCAAAGAGAGTTGGGGTGTTGAGAGAGGAAGATGGAGGAGATAGGCTAAGATGGCAAAAGATGACACGCTGTGGCGACCCCTAACGGGACAAGCCGAAAGGAAAAGAAGTAGAAGAAGATCTAAAGAATACCATACCAGATCGGTCATGGCCTGGGTTAACAACGCCCGCTCAAAGCTCAGGAGTTGGTCAACATGATAATTCGGAGAAAGATTGATATATTGTGCAACCAAGAGAGCAATTGAAAACGTAGTCAGGCTAGAAGTTTAGGAGCAGGGTTTAAATTATTTTACCATAGAGTAGATGGGAAGAGAAATGGAGCACGGGTTATTTTAAAGGAAGAGCTTGCTAAGAATGCCTTGGAGTTGAAAAGAGTATCAGATTGAGTGATGAGGCTAAGATTTCAAATTGAGGGTGTCGAAGAATGGCAAAGTGTGCTCATTCCTATATATAAGAACAAAGGCCATTTGCAGAGCTGTGGGAACTATAGAGGAATAAAGTTGATGAGCCACACAATGAAGTTCTGAGAAAGAGGGCTATTAGGGTTGCACTGGAGGGGTTGGAGGAACACCTGGTTGTGATGAAGCTATACGATTGCAAGCGAGGCACTCTATATGCATTTAACTGATTGACGAAGTCATCCCTGGCTGGAAGAATGACACCTCAGCCCTAAAGCACATCCGGGAGACACCTTGATGGGATGAATGGACTGCCCAGAGAACATTGTTACGTAGGCTGGGAGGGATGGTTATGCGGTCGTTGCCACACCATCAAAACTGGCCAATTTGTCTCTGTATTGGTAATAGGGTCTGAGTTCTGTTGGCAGATTGTCCTTTGCCTCATGGAATCCATTTTCAATTAGGTCAATCAATTTGACCACTGAGTCGTCACTGTTGGTGCCCACACAAATATCTTCCTAGGTGATGGAGCTAACCATTCCTAGTGAGTCCCCTTCACTCAGGTGCAGTGCAGGGCTATCTGGTTGGGCTCTGAGGCCCATCAGGAAGCTCTGAGGCATGGTCGGGAGGTTTTTGTCAGTGGAGACTGGAGTTGCGTCATCGGACAGGCTGGTAGCGTGAGATAGTATCTGCAGTGACAGGACGGGTCCCTGGAATGTGAGTAATATGGAATCTGTACTTAAATGTTTTTTCTTTCGGGTTCCTCAGTCATGGCTTAGGGATTTCATCCAAGTTTCTATCACCAAACAGTTTGAGAAGGACTCTGTGATCGACTGCAATGATCAGATTGGGGAAGCCCAGAATGAAATGACAATTTTTTTTTTCGAGGGCATCCACCAAAGCCAGTGTTGCTCCTTCAATGGAGGCATACCTTGATTCAGTCGATGAAGTAAAGTGGCTGCCCACTCGTGTGACTTTCCAGTCTAGGTGGCACCAAAATGGCTTGTTTGATGTGCACGTGCAATGTTTTTGAAGTAGCCAGAAGCCAATGTCATTTTTGCTGAAGTCTGTTGGAAGGCATGTTGGCTTACTTTTGTTGAATATTTCCACGCCTCTTTATATTTCTTGGATTATGATGGTCTTGGATTCTTCAAATAGGTTGTCCATATATTCAGTCCACTTGAATGGTGTGGTAGGTTGTAGCAGGGTGCGAAAGGGTTGCATTCTCTCTACTGCTGCAAAAACATATGCTACTTGCTTTCCGAGTCCAAACCAGCTTTGCACGTCAGTGATGGTGCGAGGTTTGGGGAATCCCTTGATCGCCTCCAGAACCAGTGGGCATGGACAAACAGTTGTGGGGGTAATTTTAAAGTATGCGAAATTGATGGTTTCTTTGACAAACGAGAATTTTGATGGGTTTAGGATGACACCATTTCAGCCACATGTGTCCAACCAATTTGTTGCCTGGAAGAAGCTGTCCTCAATGGTGTCAATCTTTTTCTTCTTCTTTTCTTTTCGGCTTGTCCCATTGGGGTCGCCACAGCGTGTCATCTTTTTCCATCTAAACCTAACTCATCCATCTTCCTCTCTCACACCCACTGTCCTCATGTCCTACAACATCCATTAACCTTTTCTTTGGTTTTCCCGGCAGCTCCATCCTCAGCACCCTTCTACCAATATACTCACTCTCTCGCCTCTGGACATATCCAAACCATCTCAGTCTGCTCTCTCTAACTTTGTCTCCAAAACATCCAACTTTGGCTGTCCCTCTAATGAGCTCAATTTTAATCCTATGCAACTTTTTCACTCCAAGCAAGAACCTCTTCATTTCTGCTACCGCCAGTTCTGCTTCCTGTTGTTTCTTCAGTGCCACAGTCTTTAATCCGTACATCATGGCCAGCCTCACCACTGTTTTATAAACTTTGCCCTTCATCCTAGCGGAGAATCTTATGTCACATAAAAAACGAGATACCTTCCGCCAACTGTTCCACCCCGCTTGGACCCGTTTCTTCATTTCCTTAACACACTCGGGATTGCTCTGGATTGTTGACCCCAAGTATTTGAAGTTGTCTACCCTTGCTATCGCTTGTCCCTGGAGCTTCACTTTTCCTCCATTCTGTTTTACTTCGGCTAATCTTCATTCCTCTCCTTTCCAGTGTGTGCCTCCATCTTTCTAATTGTTCCTCCGCCTGCTCCCTGCTTTCACTGCAGATCACAATATCATCTGGGAACATCATGGTCCAAGGGGATTCCAGTGTAACCTCATCTGTCAGCCTATCCATTACTACTGCAAATAGGAAGGGACTCAGCGTGGATTCCTGATGCAGTCCAACCTCCACCTTAAAGTCTTCTGACACACCTACGCCACATCTTACCGCTGTTCTGCCGCCCTCATACATATCCTTTACTATTCTAACATATTTATCCACCACACCAGACTTGCGCATGCAGTACCACAGTTCCACTCTTGGTACTCTATCATAGGCTTTCTCTAGGTCTACAAAAAGTACCAAAAAAAAAACAAAACAAAACAATGTAGCTCCTTCTGACATTCTCTGCACTTTTCCACAAGCATGTTCTGTAACATGTAACAGCCACTGCTCTAGTTTTTCTTTGTTTTCTTCAATGGCTGGAAAGGGTAGGGATGTCGGGAGATGGGTTGGGGTTTGACAAAGAGGGCAGTTGTAACAGTCTTTATCAGGGCTATTGTCAGTGTCACTGTGTGGGGCAGAAGAGTCTGTTATGACTGTCTCAATGGAGGGAAATGAGTGGCTATAATGCCTAAGTCCCTCCAGGTCTCCATGGATAGGGAGAATTTTTCTGTCTATCGGAAAATGTACACATTCTGGCATGTTATTTTTGGCTTCAGAGATTGTGTAAAGATGGTGATGCGTAGGATTAGGGCGCCCAAAATTCCAATTGGGTCATGGATTGCGGTCCTCATCTTCATTGAGGTGGGGTGAGGTGGGAGGTGTTCAAACCTAGCTGGTGCAGGAAGGGAATGCCACAAGACACAATTGCCAGCCTGTGTCTGGGACTGCCAGTATGGTAGCAGTTCCAGTGCGACTGCGCAGAGTGGATTCAATTCCTAAGTCTTTGGCATTTGATGGTAGGGCCTGAATCTTGACGTTCATAGTCGGTTGAGGTGCACGCTTTTCCCACATGTCACACAGGGAATCATACACATGGCGGTCCAGGAACAGTGATGCAGTATGCATCTGCAGATTTGTAGATCTGTACGTTAGGGAGAGGTGTGTCTTCCCAGTCAGTCATTTCAGTCAGTTGTTTCACCATAGGTCCCAGGTGCCGGGCCTCGTGTCCTGGAGACAGAACGAGTGAAATGCGGGGTACTGACTCTTCCTGGATTTTGAACCATGTCATTTGAGCTGGTGTAAGAGAGCAGGATGCCGCTACACAATCTGTTGCTGCGTGTATATGTGTGGATGTAATTTCCCAAGCATCACCTTGTATGCATGCAAAGTTTTCCATGTACACTATATCGTGGTTGCGGTCGTAATATAGTGTGCAATGGTGTGGATCTAACCAGATTTAACCAGGGCTTCCACAACAGAAATTGATGTATGAGACCAGATTTCAGCAGTGCTTCTGGCTCAAGTCGGGCCCAATAAATGTCCACAGTTGAAGTTGGTTCACTCTCAGGTGTCATAAGCCATTGTCGAGAGTGGGAGACGGTGTCAGCTGCCACTGGTGTTTGTGGTGAGTGTACAAACGAATGGTGGAAGGTCTGTCCAGCCAAGCCAGTCAGTAGGGTTTGAGTGCATTGATGGGCCTGTTCAGTCCCTGAGAAGCCCATCTATTGCACAGTGTGTTGTGACGGTAAAGTGTCCAGAAGCGAGATGTTAATTGAGGAGTGTGTTGCCCCTGTGTCAACGAGAGTGTTCACTTTTCACCCCGCAACAGAAATGGGGATCATGGCACGTGCATCTCCAGACCCCTGGCTTCAGGGACCCCTAGTGGTACTGTCCAACCTGCTGCCAAGGTGGGCCGCCAAAGCTGCCATTTCTGCCTCTACCTCGGCACCCTCGGTTCTTGGACCAGCCACCACGCCGTTCCATTGGACCTTGAGATGGAGGAGCTGTAAGACAGTCTTTAATCCAGACCATAAACACATTAAATATCTAAAAACCGCCAAGAGATTGAACGCCCGGCGAGCTCGATGGTCCCTCTTTTTCACTAGGTTCCGCTTCACTATGTCCTACCGGCAAGGGTCCAAAAATGAGAAACCCGATGCGCTGTCACGCATATATGAGGGAGACAGGCGTGAACCCGATCACGCCTTGATTCTTCCGGACACCTGCTTCATATCGACCTTCACTTGGGAGATTGAGGTCCAAGTGAAAGAAACGCTTAAAGACTCCTCCAGTCCAGCAGGTTGCCCTGCCAACAGACTGTATGTCGTGCCTCCTATGAGGGGGAAGGTGATTGACTGGGCCCACACAAACCACACTGTGTGTCACCCGGGCATGCCCAAGACGCGGTCAGTGGTTGAACAGTGCTTTTCGTGGCCGAACATAAAAAAAGACGTACAAGAATATGTCAATGCATGCCCAGGTTGCGCTGCCAACAAACTCCCGGCAACACCCAGCAAGAGAGCTTCATCCGTTCCTCGACGTCTATGGTCCCACATCTCAAGATTTCGTGGCGGGTCTTCCACCTTCACAAGGTCACACTACTGTGCTTTCAATAGTGGATCGCTTCTCAAAAATGGTTCACTTCATCCCGCTGCAGAAAATCCCCACCGCCAAGCAGACCGCCGAGCTCTTTTTTTGGACGATGTGTTCCGGTACCACGGCTTGCCTACCGACATTGTGTCGGACAGGGGACCCCAGTTCATTTCACGATTTTGGAGGGAGTTTTGCTCGGCGAGCAAAATGCAGATTGGGGCCACAGCGAGTCTGTTCTCGGGTCAGTACCCAGAGTCCAATGGCCAGACCAAACGGGTCAATCAGGACATGGAAACCACCGGCCCCAGTTGCCTGGCCTCCCATGACCCCACCTCATGGAGCTTGGCTGGGTGGAATATTCTCACAACTCCCTTCCCACAACCCATCTCCAATGCAATGACTGAGGTAAAGAGGTTGTTCCCCAAAATCTCACAATACATGGCCGGGGTCATCCTCTCCTTAATACTGTGCAGTCATCCTGCACCATGTGCAGAAAAACACCCCCAAAGCATGCTACCACCCCCATGCTTCACAGTAGGGATGGTGTTCTTGGGATGGAAGTCATCGTTCGTCCTCGTCCAAACACGGTTAGTAGAATTATGACCAAAATGTTCTATTGACCACAAAACCTTCTCCCATGACTCCTCTGTATCATCCAAATGGTCAGTGGAAAACCTCAAGGGAAATTCCATTGCTTTGGATCAACAATGTATCCAATTGGTCATGTAAAATGTACTGTATCTTGACAATGCAATGTTAATCCTCTCCCATTTAATGGTTTTTTTTTAGAAGATTTTTTTCGACAATTATGAATTTTAAGGGGCACCGCCATTTTGGCGGGTGTCATGACCTGCATGCGCGAATGTGACATATGAGGTGTCGCACCAAAGGCTCGATTACATGGGACACCATTATGCCACTGATTTCTCGTATTTATCCTGATCTGATGAAGAAATAGCAGTATCGGTTGATCGGGAAGATGGAGGAATACTTCCAAACAGATTTGAACCTCCGGCTGTAAATAATCGAGAATATTCGGATGGTTCTTCAGATGGGAATGATGAGGAGTCTGATGAGCAAGCTCCGGCTGTGAATAATGTTGACTATTCAGATGGTTCTTCGGGCGCAAAGACGCGGAGTCTGACTAGCAAGCTCCGCCAAGCGGCACTGAGCTCTGGCCCCGATTATTTACAGCCAGAGCTTGCTTGCGGCTCCGTCGCTCAGCGGAGCTCAGCCCATGGCTCCGCTGCTCAGCGGAGCTCACTCGTCATTCCCATCCGAAGAACCATCCGAATATTCTCCATTATTTACAGCCGGAGGTTCAAATCTGTTTGGAAGTATTCCTCCATCTTCCCGATCAACCGATACTGCTATTTCTTCATCAGATCAGGATAAATACGAGAAATCAGTGGCATAATGGTGTCCCATGTAATCGAGCCTTTGGTGCGACACCTCATATGTCACATTCGCGCAGACACAGGTTCAAATCTGTATAGAAGTATTCCTCCCTCTTCCCGATACGACTATTTCTTCATCAGATGAGGATAAATCCGAGAAATCACTGCTGGGCATCATGGTGTCCCATGTAATCGAGCCTTTGGTGTTGCACCTCATATGTCACATCTGCGCACACAGGTCATGTGACTCACCAAAATGGATGTCCACTGTGAGAGATAATCTAAAAAGAAAAATCCAGAAATCAAAATGTATAATTTTTTTAGCAATTTATTTGTGTGATACAGCTGCAAAAAATTATTTGAACACCTGTCTGTCAGCTACAAGTCTGACTCTCAAAGACCTGTGAGTCCGCCCTTAAAAGTCGTCCTCCATATATTATCCTGAATCAGATGCACATCTGTGAGGTCGCTAGCTGCATAAAGACACCTGTGCACCCTATACAATCAGTAAGACTCAATCTTGTAACATTGCCAAGACCAACGAGCTGTCCAAAGACACCAGAGCCAAAATTGTACAACTCCACACAGCTGGAAATAGCTGCGGAGAAATCGCCAAGCAGCTTGGTGAAAAAGGTCTAAGCAATCATTAGAAAATGGAAGAAGCTAAACATGACGGTCAATCTCAATCGGAGTGGAGCCCCTTGCAAGAGGAATCAGTCAGTCATCAATGACCTTAAAAGAGCTGGGACCACCGTTTCCAAGGTGACTGTTGGTAATACACTAACATGTCATGGTTTGAAATTGTGCATGGCACGGAACGTTCCCCTGCTTAAAGAAGCACACGTCAAGGCCCATCTTAAGTTTGTCAATGACCATTTGGATGATCCTGATGTGTCATGGGAGAAGGTTTTGTGGTCAGATGAGACCAAAATGAAACTTTTTGGTCATAATTCCACTAAGCATTTTAGGACCAAGCCGAAAGATGACTTCTATCCCAAGAATGCCATCCCTACTGTGAAGCATGGGTGTGGTAGCATCATGCTTTGGGGGTGTTTTTCCTTCACATGGGACAGAACGACTGCACTGTATTAAGGAGAGGATGACCGCGGCCATGTGTTGTGAGATTTTGGGGAACAACCCCTTTCCCACAGTCAGAGCATTAAAGATGGGTCGTGGCTGGTTCTTTCAACATGACAATGACCCGAAGCACACAGCCAGGAAAACCAAGGAGTGGCTTCGTAAGAAACATATCAAGGTTCTGGCATGCATGGCCGAGCCAGTCTCCAGACCTAAACCCACTCGAAAATCTTTGGAGGGAGCTGAAACTTCATGTTTCTCAGCAACAGCCCAGATACCTGTCTGATCTTAGAAATATCTGTCTGCAGGAGTGGTCCAAATTCCCTCCTGCAGTGTGTGCAAACCTGGTGAAAAACTACCGGAAATGTTTGACCTCTGTAATTGCAAACAAAGGCCACTGTAACAAACATTAACATTGGTTTTCTCAGGTGTTCAAATGCTTATTTGCAGCTGCATCACACATATAAATCATTTAAAAGTAATTCCTTGTGATTTCTGGATTTTTCTTTTTAGATTATCTCTCCCACAGTGGACATGCACTGACAATGAAAAATTCAGACCCCTCCATGATTTCTAAGAAAAACTTGCAATATAGCAGGGAGTTCAAAAACTTATTTCTTCACTGTATTTATTACCGCTACAGCAGCACATGCTCAAAGGTTATTATTGCTTGTTGCACAGACAATTTTTTGAAAAACAATACAAGTACAAACCTAAATACAGATAATTCCCAATTTTTGAGCATCCGGATAGCAGCAATTGCTGGTGCGCATTGTACATTTCTTCAGTATATCTATGGGTGGCATGGTGGAGCAGCTGTAAAGCATTGGCCTCACAGTTCTGAGGACCCCGGCTCAATCCTGGCCTGGCCGTGTGGCGTTTGCATCTTCTCATGTCATGGGCCAGTGGTATGGGGGCGGAATCACATGCAGGGGTTCCAAGCAACGACATCATATTCAAGGTGGCTTTATTCCAGAAATAGGTCGATATCAAATGGCAGTCCAAAACAAGGCAGAGGCACAAAAACCCGAGGTGAGGCAGGATCCAAAAAAAAAGCATGAAATGAGGTCCACTGACTATGATGTAAACTAAGAAACGTGACAAGACATGATCAAACTAAAGGGCACCAAATCACTGTGACTAAGGATCACTCTAACTTACACACAGTAGCAGAGTGTCCCAGAATACTGCGAAGCATGTGCAACGAACTGGCCCCTCACAGCAGTGGCCAGGCTTTCCTCATGACACAGTGCCTGCGTGGCCCCAGACCAGACTGTGGTGTCGATACACAATACTAATGGGATGACCGCTGCGTAGAACTGACTCAGCAGCTCGCGTGACAGACCATGCTTCCTCAGAAGCCGCAAGAAGTACATGCTTTGCTGGGCTTTTTTGAGGATGGAGTTAGTCTCCCACCTCAGGTCCTTTGAGATTGTAGTTCCCAAGAACTTGGAGATCTCAACAGTTTCCCAAAGACGGTTGGTCAGCGTCAGGGGCAGCTGTGGTGAAGGTTGCCTGCTGAGGAGCACAATATTCCCTACAGTCTTTAGAGTGTTCAACGCCAGGTTGTGTTAACCACACTAAAGCTCCAGTCTCGCCACTTCCTGTCGATATGCAGACTCGTCGCCATCTTTGATGAGGCCGATGACCGTTGTGTCATCTGCAAACTTCAGGAGTTTGACAATCGGATGCCACGAGGTGCAGCCGTTAGTATAGAGCGAGTAGAGTAGAGGTGCTGATGGTGCGTGTGGATGAGGTGGTGTCCCCCAGCCTCACCTGTTCTTACCGATAGGAAGTTGTAGCTCCACCAGGAGATGGCAGGCAAGATGCCGAGCTGGAGAAGTTTGGAGCAGAGGAGTTCAGCCATGATGGTGTTGAACGCAGACCTGAAGTCCAAGAACAGGATCCTCACATAGGTACTCTCGCTGTCGAGATGTTCAAGGATGAAGTGCAGACTCATGTTAACTGCATCATCTGCAGACCCTCGGCTGGAAAGTGTTGGCCTCACAGTTCTGAGGATCCGGGTTCAATCCCAGACTTGCCTGAGTGGAGTTTGCATGTTCTTCATGTGCCTGCATGTGTTTTCTCCGGGTACTCCGGTTTCCTCCCACATCCCAAAAACATGGGCCATTAACTGGAGACTAAAATGCCCGAGGTGTGATTGTGAATGTCGCTGTTTGTCTCGATGTGCCCTCCGATTGGCTGGAAACCAGTTCAGAGTGTAACTTGCCCTTGACAGATGGGATAGGCTCCAATATTCCCATGACCCTTGTCGGATGGATATATATGGGTTTTTTTTTTTTTGGGTGGGGGGGACAAAACCTTGAGAAAGGAAAACAGATGGAGGAATCCTGCTTCCAGGATGACGAGGCTACAATGTATGTGGAGTGTGCATAATGAACCATGATAAACATTGGTGAAAGAAAAACGAGACTGTTACCTGCTTAATGTAGACATATTAAGTCCTTCATTTTCATTCATCAATAAGTTGAAGTTTTTCCTGAACACATCTCTATCAAATCATTTTTTTCTTTTTGGGTGTAATCAAGATGATTTAAGGAGAGAAGCAAAGTACAGCATATCCTGGATTGGGTTTCAGTCAATAACAGTGCATTCGGAGTATTGGGCAATTCAAAATTGTTTTTGCATCCCTTATTTTCACGATGATAAGGCACATTGTATTAAAATGTGCAGTCTCAGTTGCAGGTGGAATTTCGGCATTCAACACATACATAAGGCACACTTTATTATTGGGTGCAGGTATGGTGGCACTCACAAGGCGTGGGGAACAATTGCACCTTCATTTTTGAAAGCAGAAGAATAAGCTTATCATTTTTTTTCCAAAAAGACCTGAGCAAGCAAGTCACCAGTCAATACGCCATCCTCACACACGGTGTCACACCAAACCAAAATCATTACACCACATTACACCACCATCAGCAGACATCAAAACAACCACAACAATGAGCGAAGAGCTAATTGACACAAAACATGCACTTGTGACTGGGAGCCCCTTCAGCCTCCAAGTGAAGCTACAATACACTATCTTAAAACATACGGTAGCATAAATGCAGGCTATTTAAAAACTGATTTTCATTGTGCAGCAAATGGCACAGGCGCTGTGGTTCCAACTGAGATGTCGTCCAGGGCTCTGGACAGGGCACTTTTATCCTTGTTGGACCCTGCATTGTGATTCACCCTCTCAAGGATGAGTGTTTTTGGCCAGCAAAGGCTGGTTATAAAAATGTTAAAAAAGATACGGCCTCAGAAACGTGCCTCTGTATGGTGCTGCTCGTCTTTGCGTGGAAGAATAGTTTCCTCCCCTCATCAGTGAGGGATGGTAGACGCAAGTTTTTAACATGGAAGAAAGAGGTCTTTTTTGGAAGAGGATGCCTATGCGTACTTATTCAAAGACCGTGTGGCATCATGTGGCAATGCTGCAGGTGAGTGAATTTAAAGCCTCTATGAGCCTCTCCTCCGAATGTGTGTGTGTGTGTGTGTGTGTGTGTGTGTGTGGTGTGTGTGTGTGTGTGTGTGTGGTGTGTGTGTGTGTGCGCATGTGAGCGAGAGAGAGAGTGAGAGAGAGAGAGAGAGAGAGAGAGAGAGAGACGGGACTCCACAGGGATGTGGAGCAGTGAGTGAGAAGGGATAGAAATGCAGTGCAAGCAGTTGCTAGTGTGTACACTTTACAAGTTTAGGGAGGAGTAGTGTTTAAGAGAGGACACGTCGAAGCTGAGTGCTTAAATTATCTAATAAAGAATTCAGAGCACCAAACAGGTGCTTTGTACCATTATTGTTCTCGCTACCAAGGCGTCTCCCCTACATTTCACGACCGAGTTTTTATAATTGAAAAGTAAAATGTGTAGTTTTGTAATCCGTGTCTCAAATATGTAAAGCGTAGGTCTCAAACTGGCAGCCAGCGGGCCATTTGCGGCCCCAAAGATGATATTTTGTGGCCTCCACCTTACTAGTAAAGTTAAATGATAGTGTGGCCCTGAAGTTTTATATCAATGGCACTTTTACAGTGTTGTGTGCAGAGCTAACAAACCTACCAATCACAGTGGGGTTGTGACTCTCGGGGGTATGACAGCAACCAGGCTTGATGCAAGCGGAGAAACATTTTTAATTGAGTGAAAGTTAGTGGTGTTAAATTGCATGCATGTGTGATGAGGCCGCGGTCTAGCCTCAGCTAGAATGTGCCCACAGCGGCCCCTGAGGTGAATTGAGTTTGAGACCACCGATGTAAAGTATAAATACTGTTTACATATTTTAATCATTCAGGTACCCAGATACACATACATGAAAATTCCGATGGTGTGTCTGAGGGTGGGAGGTTGGGACCTACTTCACGGTTTTTCACATTTCGTGGGGGTTATGGTCCCCATTAACCAAGACAAACAAGGGATTACTGTATTTTTTATTGCTACATGCCGGACAAGATACAAGTAGGTGCAGTAGATTCTCAGAAAACTAACAATACCCAGCATTCAAGATATACACACACTTCTCCAAACAAGCACTTGTGGGGTGACATAAATAATGGTGTTTTTGAAAAAAAAAACAATACATGTAAATTAATTGTGGAATGTCGTCAAGGAATCTTAGAATGGAATAACAGCTGAAAGGTGCCACAAGTTGGTTTACTCCATTCAACACACCCAAGCTGTTATAAAAGAAAAAAAAATGTGCTCATACAACTAAATCTTCTTCTTTTCCTTTCGGCTTGTCCCGTTAGGGGTCGCCACAGTGTGTCATCTTTTTCCATCTTAACCTATCTTCTGCATCTTCCTCTCTAACCCCAACTGCCCTCATGTATTCCCTCACCACATCCATAAACCTTCTCTTTGGTCTTCCTCTCGCTCTTTTGCCTGGGAGCTCCATCCTCAGCACCCTTCCACCAATATACTCACTCTCTCGCCTCTAATGAGCTCATTTCTAATCCTATCCAACCTGCTCACTCCAAGCAAGAACCTCAACATCTTAATTTCTGTTACCTCCAGTTCTGCTTCCTGTTGTTTCTTCAGTGCCACTGTATCTAATCCGTACATCATGGCCGGCGTCACGACTGTTTTGTTGACTTTGCCCTTCATCCTCGGTCACATAACACACCAGACACCTTCCGCCAGCTGTTCCAACCTGCTTGGACCTGTTTCTTCACTTCCTTACCACACTCACCGTTGCTCTGGATTGTTGACCCTAAATATTTGAAGTCGTCCACCCTCGCTATCTCTTCTCCCTGTAGCCTCACTCTTCCCCCTCCACTTTTCTCATTCACGCACGTATCTTCTGTTTTACTTCGGCTAATCTTCATTGCTCTCCTTTCCAGTGCATGTCTCCATCTTTCTAATTGTTCCTCTGCATGCTCTCTGCTTTCACTGCATATCACAATATCATCTGTGAACATCATGGTCCAAGGGGATTCCAGTCTAACCTCATCTGTCAGCCTATCCAATACCACTGCAAACAGGAAGTGGCTCAGTGCTGATCCCTGATGCTGTCCCACCTCCACTTTAAATTCTTCTGTCACACCTAAGCCACACCTCACCATTGTTCTGCTGCCATCATACATGTCCTGTACTATTTTAACATACTTCTCTGCCACACCAGACTTCCGCATGCAGTACCACAGTTCCTCTCTTGGTACTCTGTCATAGGCTTTACTCTGTCATACGACTAAATATTAGATAAATATGATTCAAAGGATTGGTAAATCCTCAAAACAAAAAACTTTGTACAAAATACTTTTTATTTTGTAAAGTCAATACTAGACTACGATTTAACACACCCCGTTCAACCAATTGCCCAATTGCACAGCTTATTTATCATGAATACTGGGTCTTATTGATTTTCTGAGGATATACTGCTGTCAGGAACAGATCATGGGGTTAGACCCAGAATGCACGACTGACGAGACCGGGTAGAGTTCGGGGAGAGTCTTTATTCGATCAAAGGACGATGCATAGGCAGGCGGTCAAAACATGCAACATAGTCACAATCACAAGGTGAAGAGGCAAGGTCGTCAATGAGGCAGGGTTCAGTCCACAGAGGATCATACACATGTACATAGAATTGAGAGAATGTGACATCAAAGTACAACAATCTGAAAACTCAGACACACACACACGAAACTGAAATACATGGTCTATTTATCTTGAAAGAAGTGCACGTGAGGAAGCTGCTGCTGGAGGCAGCCAGGGCAGTGGCATGGCGACGCCCCTGACAGTACCCGCCACATCCCAGCCCCCTCCTAATGGCCAACCCTGCATGGCCCAGGAACCCCAGGATGCACAGCATGGAAATCCCGGATAAGCGTGGGGGAAATAATGGACTGTAGCCAATCTACAAGATACTGTCCACCCCTCCCCAACGGTGCAAGGACCGCAAATGCCACATCGAATAAACTTGCCCCCATCCACGATCAGCTTGGAGGAAGGATCCTGGCAGGAGGGACTAACGGAGACACCTGGGCCGGCTTGAGCAGACTGACATGAAATGTAGGGTGGACCCGCATCAAATTCGTACTCTCAGCTTGATCATCACGGGATTCACAATCTTAGCAAGGGGAAATGGCCCCACAAACCTAGGAGCTAATGTTCGGGATTCCGCCCGGAAAGGAAGGTGTGTCGTCGAGAGCCAGGAGGCCTGAGGGATACCGCAGATTCAGGGGCTAGAGTGGGAAACAAAGAAGGTAGGTAGTCATGCACATGTAACGGTGATAAACCAGTGGACGCCGAAGGAAGTGAGTTATAAAAATGCTCGACCCAAACTAATTCATCATTCCAGGTATGCGGGTCCTGGAAGGCAAGACACCTGAGTCCCATCTCTAGGTCCTGGTTTAAACCTTTGCACTGCCCGTTGGTCTAGGGATGGGGGCCCCAATTAAAGAACAAAACTGGCTCCAGAATAGCAAGATAAACGCCCATCAGACACAATATCTGTGTCAACCCGTGCAAATGAAAAACATTGAGCATTGAGAGTTCGGCCGTTTGCTTGGCCCAGGGAGTTTTGCACAACGCGAAGAAATGCACATTTTTGAGAATCGATCCACCACTAAGAAAATAACGGTGTTGCGCTGCGATGCCGGCAGTCTCGTAACAAAGTCTAGTGCAATATGGGACCACATCCAAAGGGGAATGGAGACAGGTCATAAACATCTGGCAAGCTGCTGCCTGGAAGATTTATGGTCGACACATACCGGAGAGGTGCTGACATAGTCTTTAGCATCTATTCTGATGTTGGGCTACCAGAAATGCTGTTCGACAACAAATTGGGTTTTTGTTATGCCCGGATGACATATGGTATTGCTGTTGTTGGCCAAGTGAAGAACTCGACCCCTCAAGGGAGGCACAATCTGAAGCCAGTTGTGCTGCGAGTATCTTCCAGGGTATCTTTGATTTGTGTCTCTATTTCCCATGTGAATGTGGGTCCAAATTATGACTCAGGTAAATGGGGCGTGGTTTCAGAATGGTCCATCTCAGGTGAATATAATGGAGACACTGCATCGAGCTTTCCATTTTTTGACTCTGGCTGATATGACGACGAAGTCAAAACCAGTGGGGAAAAAAAGGACTGCCTTGCTTGTCTTGGGTTGAGTCTTCTCGCTGATTTGATATATCATAGGTTCTTGTGGTCGGTCTAAAAAAGAACCATTTCTAGTTTTAGCCCCCTCAAACCAATGTCTCCATTCTGACAGAAATATCTTGATGACAAACAGCTTGCGGTCTCTGATGTCGTAATTTCTCTCTGCCGGAGTAAGCTTTTTTGACAGGAATGCGCAACGATATAACTTGCCATCCGTGGCATTTCTCTCGACCACAAACTGATGGTTGGAATGAAGTATGGCAAGAATAGGGGCTGAGATTAATTTTGTCTTTAGTTTTTTCAAAGTGAGTTTACTGGCCAGGTTACAAGTAAATTGTCTAATCTTTGAGGTAAGGCTGAAGCTACCATATTGAAATCCCTAATAAACTTGTGGTAGAAGTTAGCGAACCCAAGAAACCTTTGCACTTCGTTCTACGATGTAAGAGTGTGACACTGGGCTACGGCTTCTATTTTATGACTATCCATTCTCATCTCCCCCTCAGTTAACACAAACACCAGTAACAACATGGACGAATGGTGAAATTTGCATTTTTTCGCTTTTATGTGAAGGCCATCACTCAACAGCACCTGCGGGAATTGTGTGAAAATGTCCCATGGGAATCTTTTCTTCCAGGGAAAAACCAAGATGTCATCAAGATAAACAAAAACACAGATATTGAGCAGATCGCACAACACATTGACAACACTCTGGAATATAGCCAGAGCATTCATGAGAACAAAAGTTATCACCAAGTACCCGTCATGTCCGATAGGCATGTTGAACATAGTTTTCCACTCATCCCCCTCCTGAATCCGGATGAGTTGGTCAGCGCTCCTCAACTCCAGCTTGGTAAATATATGCCCCCCCCCCGCAGAAGTACAAAAGCAGTGAAAATGAGGAGGATTGGGTACCTGTTTTTGACAGTTATGCTGTTGAGTCCCTGATAATCTATGCAGGGCAGGGCAGAGTTTTCGGTCTTGTTTTAATATTATGCAAAGGCCATGTATTTAGTCTAATTTGGTATATTTTCACAAATGAGAATTTTAATGAACGAAATCCATTTATAACGTGTCACGTTAATTTGAGAGCAATAGCTGGTCATAAATTGCTTCACTATAAATATAATTTCACGTTAAACTGATGCCATAACCAGATAGTGCCCAGAACCGTCCATTCCCATTTTAGTCACAATTTTCCCAGGATGTCATGAGCAAAACCGCTAAACTTTACACTGAAAGCTGTAAACCAGTATCTTGTGGTTTTGTTTGAACACTAAATTCTTAAAATAGAAATGTAATTGGGGTGGATAGTTCTGTGTACTGGAGTGATATGCGTCTTTGAGCTGTAGAATGTGAATGTGAGCAAATTGAAAAAATAAAATATATCTATGGGTGTGCATGTAACTGCTGCATACCCATGGAAACAACAGAAGAAAGTTGTTGTTGCCATGAGAGTCAACATATTCACCAGAAAATGGCAGATTATCCAGACTATCCGCTGCACTGCACCCAGGATTTATTGTTTATTATTTAACTGTCTGAACCCATCAGTACTTGAGGTTGCCCATCTCCAATTCAGGTAATAGTATCCCCAGTGCCCGGAGAAAGCCCACGCAGGCACGGGGAGAACATGCAAACTCCACACAGGGAGGGCTGGGATTGAACATGGGTACTCAGCACTGGGAGGCCAAAACTTTCCAGCTAAGAAGGACATATGCTGCCTTCATTCAACCATGTCAACAGTGTTCAAAAATTTCAGGATATAAAAGATGATCAACATACCTTTGCAACTTGTCTTTTAAAGAAATTCTTTGCAGTTTTGGTACTTTCTTTGGGGGCACTGAGCTTGTCAAACCGTGTCCAGGTTCAGCGGCTGATCAAAGTTCGCGTTTGGTCCCTTTAGCAACACCGATCTGTTCAGGTGTCAGAACTGGCTTTATGGTAGGCACTGATCCAGGTTTTAACATTTTTTTTTACATTTAAAACCCATCACAGACATGAGTAAACCAGTAAAAGAGTCCGGGGTTGAAATGTTTATTGCCAATGACAGACTGCTGACCGGGTTTGGAAAAATTAGCTTTCTTCGTTTGTACAAACCTTGACCCACTGTCTTCTAAGGCTTGGGTCTTTGGGAAGATAATGTAAACTGTGACCAGAATAATTCGAAATGCTACAAAACTGAACCACACACGTCTTCACCATTTTTACAGATTGGTTTTAGCTTATAATCACTGAGGAATTCTCGAAACAAATGAGTTTTTCTTCGGCGTCAACAGGCAATGCTACGAGTATAAGCTAGTCCCACAACAGCAGGTCTCCTAGCTGTGACGTCAGAGGTAAGCCACAGGAAAGGAGGCGTTTTTCAGGTGCGGGAAACAAGGTCAAAGTTTGTGGACTTTCAGTAAAAACATCAAACAAGATATGCATTTTATGGTACAGTTGAACGTATATTTTTGTCTAGATAAGATCATTTGCGTTTGAAAATTCATGTTACATACACTTTAAGGGTTCCACTGCAAATGTTCAGAACTAAGACTGCTACTCTTAGCATGTTGCTTAGCAACAAGGGCTTGGTTATTTTGCGAGGCATCGTTTCCCGTGTGGTAAGAATATTGGACCGGCCTTCTTGAGGTTGTCTCGATGGTATTACAAGTGCCATTGTTGTATGCACCCTGCTGTTGCTTGGGTGAATTAAACGACCTTGGGTTTCACATTTCAAAACATGTCAGATATACACATGTAGCATCCTCTATCTCCATCTGCGGTTGTCCACTTTTGAAGAAGATACATCATTCTGGTGCTTTAGAGGGAGGGTGTTTTTGCTTCACGAAACCGTTGGTAGTCAGCTCACACAGTTGGACAACGGAAAGTGTGCATGGTCATGCTGCTACGCCCAGCTGGTGGTGAGTGTTCGGGTGTAGGTTTTTAATGAACGTTTTAAAATTTTTGTCCTCTTCCATATTTGTCTCATTTAACTTTCCAAAGAATGCTTTTGGGTGGAGAATGAAAAAATGTCTACAAATGAGCTAAAATGTTTCAAGAAGGACAAAGCAGTGGTGAGGAGGAAGACAGGCCTGGTGCTTTCCAGACCCATGTTCAGCTAATTCACAACCACACTCAAACTCCCATCTACTGTACATTTCCAGTTTTGAGAGGTTTGGGGCTCTTGATCTGCTTTGAATTCCACCACTTCAGTCTCACGTTCCCACTGATTGCTCACCTCCCAGACCACCTCTCCCCTTTGCCTAGCTTTGGTGGAGCATATCGAACTGTTTCTTTGCAACACATTGATATCTTCTCGTGGGATCTACTAAGTATGATGATGTTTTCAGAGCGGACCTACAGAAGTGAGGTCTCCTGAGGTGATTGAATCAGTCAATGACCTCATTCAGTCCAACAAAAGGGTGACAGTGGATGACATTGCAAGGACTTTGAGCTTATCTGTTGGGACAGCACACAAAATGGTCCATGATAACCTTGGCTACTTGAAGGTCAGCTGCTGGTGAGTGCCAAAGATGCTTACTGCAGAGTACAAACAGCGGAGGGTCGAATTGTCCGAGCAGTGTCTCTCCCGCGGTTCAAAAGATGGTGATGAGTTTCTGAAGAAAGTAGTGACATGTGACGAGATGTGGGTTTGGCAGCTTGAGCCTCAGTCCCAACGTCAGTCCATTGAGTGGAAGCACACAGGCTCTCAAGTGAAGAAGTTCAAGTCCCAACAGTCCATGAGAAGAGTGATGCTCACTGTTTTTTGGGATATGCAAGGCCAAACACCATTTCATTCCTTGAGAAAGGAAGCGCTGTGAACTACTGTGAACTGCTGAGGCAGGTCAAGAAAGACATAAAGAACAAATGCAGGGGTCATCAGTCAAAAAGAGTCATCTTCCATCATGACATCGCAAGGCCTCACACGGCAACCCAAACAGTTCAGACCATCACCAAGCTGGGCTTTTTAGACCCATCATTGTGTTTCTAAACTGTAGGTGAAACTTAAGCCAATGGGTGTGGTCCTATCGAGTTTGTCTATGCCTTAGACACTCCCCCTGGGTAGTTAACCTTCTTGGCTAAATCAGGCTAACCTCCTTGCCTTTCCTGAACGTCTTCAGCCAACACCTTCCCCTCTATTTCATTGTTTGAAGACGGGGTTCAGCTAACAAGAACCTGGAATAGAGAGTTTGATTCCCGGCCAATGTGGGTCACCGCAGGGAAATCAGAGCAGCTGAAGGTAGCTCGTTGTTCCTTCGTGTTAGCCAAAATGCCGGCTCATTGCTTGAACACTCGGGAGAATGGAATTACCCTTCATAAGTTTGAAAGAGACCCTGTTCGTTGTGAAAAATGGATTGCACGGGTCCAGAGGACAAGAGCTTTGTGGGTTCCACATAACAGGTAGGTGTGTATACATATACATATACATATACATATATATTATAAAAATAATAGTTTGGGGCGGGCCACGTAATCGGTCTCTCTCATAACCTAGCAAAAGATCTGCGTATGAAATGTGTTGATGTACGCGTCACCCAGCTAACAACGTCTCACTCAGCCTCGTCTCGATAGTGTTCATCACGTACTGCGGCGACATTGAACATACCCCTAAAAGCAGCATAGCTTGGCTCCACCCCCTCCTTATATGCCACCACTGGCGCTGAAACTCAGCCACACCGGCTGAGGCGCCGCGTTCGGCGGTCACAGCTTCTATGAAGGCTGCACGTCGGGCTTTGCGACGGGAGCGGCTCTGAAGAACCCAACCGAGAATGCGTTACTCGGTCGCGTGGGCACATAAAGCGCTCCGGCTCGACTGTGAACACCCCCCTAAAGCAGCACTGCTCGTCTCTGTCATAAGTCACACCGGCCGGCTGCAATGAGCCGCGATGGCTCATCTCCGCCGTGGAAGTGGATGGGACGGGATGCGGTTTGGCCGTGATTGGATATCATCTGAATATGGCTCAAAATAATAGTGTAATATTGCCCCGGTAACTTCACTCGGTTGTGTGGTGTTGTCCTTTTCGAAAAGAGCTTCGGTGTCAGAAGGGGTGTCGGAAAAATCTGAATATCTCTGTTGTTCGGCTTCCACAGTAGCAGGCACTGTGCGTTTTCAACGGCAGAAGTGACGATGACGTCAAGGACAGAGGACGCGACTAATATGGCGACCATGTCGAGGGAAACTCAATTGCGCAACTTTGTGCATGGATGACGCGTTCTCCACTCACTTTTTTTTCGTATAGACATTGAAGTGAATACTGTTATATGTATTTTCATTACAATATCTATTTTAGGAGGTTTATAAGGATAAAAGTCCCACTTTAAGGATGACATGCAGACCAATGTTGACGGCATCCTCCGCAGACCTGTTAGCTCGATAATGTTGAATGTTTAATGTTGAACTGATTTTGAGAATGCAATACCACACAGTGTGGACCTCAACCCCCCCCCTGTGCTGACACTGTTTTAGAGATACTTGTTCTACGGGAATAACAGGCAGCCCGCAAATTGAATGCCAACCAGTCTTCTAACAGAAAGCAGTCTGATGAAATCAGTGAAGGCCCCCCTTTCAGTCTTACTTCTAGATTTGACAAAGCACTCTGAGGGCTTGATGCCGACCTCCCTGTGATACTGCCAAAAGCCACTGCACAGAGCCCTACTATAACTTAAGCGCCTCCCATCCCAGAAGAAACAATGACTTCCCTGTGTTAGGGTTAGGGTTATCCTGGCATCTTTACAGGTATGAGCTTGAAAGATTTCGAGAAACATTAGCGCGACATTCTGAGATTGGAACCTAAATCTGACAGCTCCCATTAGACGGCACCATAATTTAACATTGACATTTATCTTAAATGAATTCCATTTTCTTGCACTAAGAATAAACTTTATACTTTATATAACTTGGAATAACTTTGCCTAATCCTGAAAATTCCCAGTGCCTATCACCACACTACTGTCAGGAGTGATTGTATTTCTATGAATTTGAAAGTCTGGAGAATAAATTTGTTTGGCAACCGAATATGCCTGTGTTTATCTCAAAAGAAAGAGCAAGTGTTATGAAGCACTACCTTGGGTTAAAACAGTCCCTACATGGATTAACCACAGGAAATCCTGCAGGTGCCCCGAGCTACCCTGCTTTGTGCCAGGGCAATTTATGGACAAAGCGCAATTGAGATGGAAAGTGGCAGTGCATGTCTCCTCCGAGCATATTTTGAACCTTGACACCCACGAATTTCGGGCGCCCTGCAGTTGGAACTAATTTTCTTTTTTATTTCTTTGTCCTTTTTTCATCAAATCTACTTATTCCCCGTACAGACTGAACCAACAAACATTAGAGAGATTGACCAACAAACCACCAGGATTAGAAATGGGCTCCTCAGAGAGACAGACAAAGTTAGATGTTTTGGAGACAAAGAACAGACTTTGATGGTTTGGACATATCCAGAGTAGAGAGAGTGAGTATATTGGTCAGAAGATGATAGGGATGGAGGTGCCAAGAAAAAGAGCGAGAGGAAGACCAAAGATGAAGTGGAAGACCTGAGGCATATGGTGTTAGAGAGGATGATGGAGGGGATAGGTTTACATGGAAAAAAATGACGTGCTGTGGTGACCCATAACACGACAAGCTGAAAGGTAAAGAAAAAAGATTACAGTATTCTTATTATTCTACCATTTTGTTCACATTTCCAACTACTATGGCAGTTTGTAACTTGTTGTCATATATAGTCAAAGTGAAGAAAATGAGTATTTGAACACCCTGCTATATTGCAAGTTCTCCCACTTAGAAATCATGGAGGGGTCTGAAATTTTCATCGTTGGTGCATGTTCACTGTGAGAGAGATAATCTAAAAAGAAAAATCCAGAAATCACAATGTATGATTTTTTAAATGATTTATTTGTGTGATACAGCTGCATATAAGTATTTGAACACCTGAGAAAACCAATGTTAATATTTGGTACAGTAGCCTTTGTTTGCAATTACAGAGGCCAAATGTTTTCCTGTTTGGCCCATTCCTCCACACAGATCTTCTCTAGATCAAACAGGTTTCTGTGCTGTCGCTGAGAAGCGCTGAGTTTCAGCTCTCTCCAAAGATTTTATATTGGGTTTAGGTCTGGAGACTGGCTAGGCCATGCCAGAACCTTGACATGCTTCTTGTGGAGTCACTCCTTGCTTTTCCTAGCTGTGTGCTTCTGGTCAACGTCATTTTGTCATGTTGAAAGACCTTCTTCAATGCTCTGACTGAGGGAAAGAGGCCGCGTTCATCCTCTCCTTAATACAGTGCAGTCATCCTGTCCCAGAAAAACACCCCAAATGCATGATGCTACCTCCCCCATGCTTCACAGTTGGAATGGTGTTCTTGGGATGGAACTCATCATTCATCTTCCTCCAAACACGGTTAGTGGAATTATGGCCAAAAAGTTCAATTTTGGTCTCATCTGACCACAAAACTTCCTCCCACGACTCCTCTGTATCATCCAAATGGTCATTGGCAAACTCAAGACGGGCCTTGACATGTGCTAGTTTAAGCAGGGGAACCTTCTGTGCCGTGCGTGATTTCAAACCATGACGCGTTAGTGTATTACCAACAGTTACCTTGGAAAAGGTGGTCCCAGCTCTTTTCAGGTCATTGACCAAGTCCTGTTGTGTAGTCCTGGGCTGATTCCTCACTTTTCTAAGGGTCATTGAGACCCCACAAGGTGATATCTTGCATGGGGCTTCACTCCGATTGAGATTGAGCGTTCACTCCGATTGAGATTGACCGTCATGTTTAGCTTCTTCCATTTTCTAATGATTGCTCCAACAGTGGGTCTTTTTTCACCAAGCTGCTTGGCAATTTCTCCGTGGCCCTTTCCAGTCGTGTGGAGTTGTACAATTTTGTCTCTGGTGTTTTTGGACAGCTCTCTCGTCTTGGCTATGTTATAAATTGAGTCTTACTGATTGTATGTGTCACGACCCATCAAGACGGAGGTAGGACCCAAATGCAGGAGTACATGGGAGACGGAGAGGTAATTTGGTAAAAACGTTTATTGTTCCACGGTCGGGGATCGGGCAGGCAGTCAGGTGCAGCAAAGGTAGTCAGGACGTCGGGTGTAGAGAGAAGGTCAGCGGGCAGGCAGGAATCAGTACACGGGAGGTCGATCAAAGCAGGCAGGAGTATCAAAGGAGTCAGGCTTATGGGGTTGGTCCTGGGGTTGGACAAGGAATGAGACAATAACAATCGATCATCGAGCACTCAGTCACAACAGTCGACATCCGATTCGCCGATCAAAGAGAAACAACATTCCTTTTCCACTTCTTTGGCATAACAGAAATAATAAAGATCATGAAAAAGAAAAAGGTACTTTGCAATGCTCAAGCTTCACAGAAAAGAAAAAAACCTTGTAACACAAAGATTTCACTATCATTTCACTACATAAATTCGGTACGGTGAAACCTCTTGACTCTGTGCGGATTATTACATAATTGCCGATGAAGATAAAGTTTTTTTTGTTTCCCCGACAGGTGGATTTTCCCGAAGTTTGCACAGTGACAGTGAGTAAAATAACTCGAAGAGAAACTTGTTGTATGGCGGTCACGATGGTCGGCTGTACGGCACCATTTGACAGCCGAACCCAAACGTGGGGGAGAATATTATGAGATTCTCCAACATTTTTTTTCTGACTAACAAGAATGCTAATGTGGACCAACAAAAAGCGATACTGCTCAGTGCAGTTGGCGGTCAGACGTTGTTGTTGAGGAACTTACTCAGCCCAGCTAAACCAGGAGACAAGTCATTTCATGAGTTGGTGAACCTGCTGAAGGACCACTTCAACCCAATACCCATTGTGATTGTGCAGCACTATAGAGCTCTTGCACTTACGTCATAAAATCATGTGACATCACCATGTTGCTAGTCTAACAAAGCATTGTTGAAAGTTACTTCCTTTGAGACAAAACGAAAATACAGTATGTCTTATACTGTAGCATGACATCCAGAGTTTTGTCCGATACCGTTAAACATTTAGACGGCGATAATAAACGAAGGTACTTGGAAAAATTGGAGACGCTTGGTAAAGAGGACTCATATTTATGCCAAAGTCATGGTGTTTTCGCCACTAAGAAATGGGACTGTTAATTCGCTTCCGCTTGTCTTGGACAACCGGATATACACATGTATCTGGTGAGCAAGTCGTTGAGATTTACACAGAAAAGTTTGAAAGCATATAAAAGTCTGGACGCATACAAATACTTCCTTGCGGGATCTGTTCTCAACCAGGAATAAATCCCACATAGTGATGGACCCACTCAGATTTTTTCAATGAATAGGTTTCCAATGACGTCGCCACCACCCTTAGACCAATCAGATAAATTAACGATAGAAAAAAACTTCACGCTTCACCCATCACCTGTGTTCTCTGACCTCTATCACGCACAAGATGGCATAATTGGATACCTATCCGTAGAAATACCAATATTTAAATCAATGATCCTTGGTTTTTACAAACTCGCATTCCTTAACTATGATTGGGAAATTTTTTTAGGACAGGGAGTCGTCTCCTCAGTACACGTAAGCGTATTGCAGCCACATGTTAACCTCCTTAAACCTCTATGCGACAGATGGTTTATTTATTTATTCAAATGAGTAAACTTGGCATTATAAATACTTCTTAGTTATTTGAGATAGAGAAGAACACTTCCTACTTGGAATGAAGTGAGAGCTAGACAGGTGTGTGTATTTGGTTGGGCACCACACATCGCATTTGATTGCCGAAATCCATTGATCTTTTCTGCTCTTTTCAGCTGGTATTCTATAGAATGATCTCCATAAAGATCTGTCTCATCTGTTGTGACAACCAACAGCACAGGTCTCGGGTATTGTGAATATTCTGCTCTGGTTCAATGTCTCCCACAATGTCGAGCAGCTCTGTTTGACCAGCAATATGGCCCCGTGAAAATGGTGACGTCACATACATGAGCTCTAGAGGTTAAACTCGAGAGCCAGGAAGCCAGATGAGTCAGTGTTAGAATATATCGCCGTGTTATTAAAGTTAGCGGATGAGTGTAATTACAGAGATAAATTGGCAGCGATCCTTCGTGACAGACTAGTTTGTGGAATCTGCAACGACCGGATATGTCGGTTGTTATCGGAACCAGACCTGACCTTTGACAAGGCACCGAAGATGGCCCAGGCAATAGAGACAGCCAGCAAGGGCGTGAGAGACCTGCAGTCACTGGAAGCTGTGACTCCCGCGAGGGGATGCCACAGATTGCTCACACCATGGCAAACAAAATTGTTATAGGTGCGGGAGTGTGCGGCATAGGGCGGGGGACTGCAGGTTTGCTAATGAATCCTGTCACAAGTGTGGTAAGACTGGTCATATCGGGAGAGTGTGCAGATGAACAGTACGGCTAAAAGAAAAGGGGGGTGGGTTGAAACGGACAAAGAAGTTTGTTCAACCTCAGGGAGCTAACTATGTTGGTGATAGACAACCTTGACACAGAGGAGGTCATGTTCACATTGTACAAATTAGATGCTTTACACATACCAATGGAGGAACCATTTGTGGAGTCACTGAAAGTTAATGGCATTGACATACAGTTTGAAATTGACTCAGGGTGTGGGGTTACGGTGTTGAACCATACAGTGTAAAAATATTTGTGGGGAGGTTCCAGAATTACAGCCATATATAGTCAGACTTGGAACCTATATGGGTCACAAAGTAAATGTTTTGGGAGCATCCAAGTTCAGAAAAAACACCTACGCGTCATAGTCATGTCAGGGAGAGGTCCTAGTTTAGTGGGCAGAGGTTGGATTAAACAGTTAGATTTTAAATAGGCACAAGAACCCCAAATTCACCACATTAAAAAATAATCCTAAAGGAGGTAATAGAAGAACAGGCTGAGGTGTTTAAGAAGGAGCAAGGAAGATTTAATGGTCCCCTAGCAAAGATCTATGGAGACAAGGAAGCAACACCCAAGTTTTTTTTTAAAGCCAGACCAATTCCATATGCGATGAGAGGCAGGATAGAAGCTGAACTTGATCGTCTCTTAGCTCAGGACATAGTGGAACCACTAAAATATTGTGCACCCCCTGTAGTACCAGTCCTTAAACCGGATGACACAATCAGATTGTGTGGTGACTACAAGCTAACAGTAAAGCAAGTGTCAAAGCTGGAGCAGTATCCCATTCCCAGAATTGAAGATTGTTCGCCAGCCTGTCATGAGGACAAAACTTCACAAAGTTAGACCTAAGTCATGCGTATCACCAAATACGTTTGGATGATGAAGCCAAGAAATTTGGTGAACATAAACACAGATAAGGTTTTGTTCACCTACAAAGCTTTGCCTTTGGGTGTCATCAAGTCCACCTCATTTTCAACAAACAATGGAGGGACTGCTGCAGGGCATCTCTCAAGTAGTCGTGTTTTTGGATGATATTCTTCTCACAGGACAAAGTGACCAAGAACATCTTCAGAAGGTGATGAAGGTGTTGCAGCAGCTAAAGGAGGTTCAAGAGGCCAAAATGTTCATTGATGAAGGACGAAGTGATTTTCCTTGGTCACTGAGTGGATGCAACTGGACTGTACGCAGTTCATGAGAGGTCGCAAGCAATAAAGGAGGCCCTTAAGCCTTTAAATGTGGACGATGTTCTGCGCCTCCATTACTGAGGCGGCCAACTGAAGCTGTGGCCGTAAGGTGGTCGGTGCCTGTCGTGGTGGCAACCCACGAACACGTTGGTGGACACCAACAGTGAGGGATGCTGTCAAGATGAAGAAGGAGTCCTGCGGGACTCCCGAGGCAGCTGATAGTACCGGCTGGCCATGTGGAATGTGGCTTCGGTGGTCGCAGAGGCAAAAATCCGGGCATGTGAGGCCACTCGGGATGTTGTGAAGCGGTGGTGAGAAAATTCGAAGACCTCCTTAATTCCACCAACACGCCCTCCCACAAGGAAGCTGAGTCTGGGGGTTCTGAAGTGGGTTCTTCTATCTCTCGGGTTGGGGTCACCGAGGTAGTTAAAAAGCTCCTTGATGGCAGGGCCCCGGGGGTGGATGAGATTCGCCCAGAGTTCTTAAGGTCTCTGGATGTTGTCGGGCTGTTCTGGTTGACACGCCTCTGCAACATCGTGTGAACATCGGGGACAGTGCCTCTGAATTGTCAGACTGGGGTGGTGGTCCCCCTTTTCAAGAAGGGTGACCGGAGGGTGTGTTCTAACTATAGAGGGATCACACTCCTCAGCCTCCCTACTGAGGTCTACTCAGAAGAGGAGGGTCCGTCGGGAAGTCAAGTCTCGGATTCTAGAGGAGCAATGTGGATTTCGTCTTGGCTGTGGAACAGTGGACCAGCTCCACACTCTCGGCAGGATCCTCGAGGGTGCGTGTGAGTTCGGCCAACCAGTCTACGTGTTTTGTGGACTTGGACAGGGCATTTGACGGTGTCCCTTGGGAAGTCCTGTGGGGGGTTCTTCGGAAGTATGGGGTACCGAACCCCCTGATACGAGCTGTTTGGTCCCTGTACGACTGTTGTCTGGGTTTGGTCTGCATTGCCGGCAATAAGTCAGGTCATTACCGGTGAGAGTTGGACTCCACCAAGGCTGCCCTTTGTCACCAAATTTGTTCATAATTTTTATGAACAGAATTTCTAGGCACAGCCGAGGCGTAGAAGGTGTCCGGTTTGAAGGCCTCAGGATCCCATTTCTGCTCTTTGCAGATTATGTGATTCTGTTGACTTCCTTAAGCCGTGGTCTCCAGCTCTCACTGGAGTGATTTGCAGCCAAGTGTGAAGCGGCTGGGATGAGAATTAGCACCTCCAAATCCAAGACAATGGTCCTCAGTCGGAAAAGGGTGGCATGCCCTCTCCAGGTCAGGGATGAGATCCTTCCCCAAGTGGAGGAGTTCAAGTATCTTGCAGTCTTGTTCACAAGTGAAGGAAGACTGGATCAGGAGATCGACGGATGGATCGGTGCAGTGTCTGCAGTGATGTGGAATTTGTATCCGTCCATTGTGGTAAAGAGGGAGCGAAGTGGAAAGGCGAAGCTCTCAATTTACCATTCGATCTATGTTCTAACCCTCACCTGCGGGCATGAGCTGTGGGTCGTGGCCGAAAGAACAACATCCCGGACACGAGCGGCCGAAATGAGTTTCCTCCGCAGGGTGTCCGGGATTTCCGTTAGAGATAGAGTGAGAAGCTCGGTCATCCGGGAGGGGCTCAGTGTCAAGCCGCTGCTCCTCCGCATTAGAGGACCCAGATGAGGTTGCTGGGGCATCTGATTCGGATGCCTCCTGGACGCCTCCCTGGAGAGGTGTTCCAGGCATGTCCCACCGGAAAGAGACCCCCAGGACGATCCAGGACACGCTGGAGAGACTATATCTCTCGGCGGGCTTGGGAATGCCTCGGGATCCCTCCGGAAATGCTGGAAGAAGTGGTGGGGAAAGAGAAGTTTGGGTATCCCTGCTGAAGCAACTTCCCCCGCGACGTGACCGGGAAAAGCGGCAGATAATGGATGGATGGATGGATGGATGGATGGATGGATGGATGGATGGATGGATGGATGGATGGATGGATGGATAGACAAGGAAGGACGAGCTGTCCTATTTGGAATAAAACTTTTTCACAAGTACATTTACAGTTGAAAAATGTAGCCCTATGAGGGCACAAGCCAGTGCAATCCGTAGGCCGGTCTCAAGCCCAGATAAATGCAGAGGGTTGCGTCAGGAAGAGCATCCGGCGTAAAACTGTGGCAAACAAATAGGAGCGTTCATTTAAAGAATCCCATACCAGATCAGTCGTGGCGCTGGTTAACAACTACCGCCCACGGCACAGCTAACCTGCAGGGCGTCAGTGGATATTCAGCTACTGTGGGTCGAAGACAAAGAAGAGGAGGAAAGTGGATTCGTCGGCAAAAGAAGAAGAGGAATGCATAGAGCCTACAACTGAGTGTAGGGACTTTGAATGTTGGGACTATGACAGGATAAGATCAGGAGTTGGTTGACATGATGATTAGGAGAAAGGATAATATATTGTGCATCCAAGAAAGCAGGTGGAAAGGTAGTAAGGCCAGAAGTTTACGAGCAGGGTTGAAATTATTTTACCGTGGAGTAGATGGGAAGAGAAATGGAGTAGCGTTATATTTGTGCAGACGTTGTAATCTGAAGGAGGTTACTGATTGTCAGGTAGTGGTAGGGAGAGTTTAGCTTGACAGCAGGGGATGGTGGTGTGTAGGATGACTGTGGTGGGTAGGAAGATTAAGAAGACAAAGGTAGAGCAGAAGACCTTTACGTGGAAGCTGAGAAAGGAAGAATGTTGTGCGGGCATTCGTAAAAAGGTGAGACAGGCTCTCGATGGACAGGAGGAGCTCCTGGAAGACTGGACTACTAGAGCCAAGGTGATCAGAGAGACAGGCGTGAGAGTACTTGGAGTGTCTTCTGGTAGGAAAGGGGAGAAGGAAACTTATACAATACAGAAAGTCGTACAAGGAAATAGATTAGCGAAGAAGAAATGGGACACCAAGAGGACTGAGGAGAGGCGAAAGGAATACATTGAAATGCAACATAAAAAAGTTAGAGGTGGTGAAGGCTAAACAAGAGGCATGTGATGACAAGTACAACAGGTAGGACACAAAAGAAAGGAGAAAATGATCTCTAAAGGTTGTTCAGACAGATGGATAGAGATGGGAAGGATGCGCAGCAGATGAGAATAATTAAGGAGCGAGATGGAAATGTGTAGACTGGTGCCTGCAGTGTGCTAAATAGATAGAAAGAATACTTTGAGAAGTTGATGAATTAAGAAAATGTGAGAAAAGGAGGAGTAGAAGAGGCAAGTGTAAAGAACCAGGAAGTGGCAATGATTAGGAAGGGGGAGGTTAGAAAGGCACTAGAAAGCATGACAAAATGGAAAGGCAATTGGTCTTGATACCTGTGGAGGTATGGAAGCAATTTGGAGAGATGGCTGTGGAGTCTTTGACCAACTTATTGAACAGAATAGTAGTGGGCAAGAAGCTGCCTGAAGAATGGAGGAAAAGTGTGCTAGTTCCCATTTTCCCATCAAAGGCAATGTTCCGAGCTGTGGGAACTATCGAGGAATATAGTTGATGAGCCACACAATGCAGTTATGGGAAAGAGTTGTGGAGGCTAGACTCAGGACAGAAGTCAGTATCTGCGAGCAACAGCATGGTTTCATGTCTAGAAAATGTACCACAGATGCATTATTTGCCTTGAGGATGCTCGTGGAAAAGTATAGAGAAGGTCGGAAGGAGCTACATTGTGTCTTTGTGGATCTAGAGAAAGCCTTTGACAGATTACCAAGAGAGGAACTGTGGTACTGCCTGCGTAAGTCTTTTGTGGCAGCGAAATATGTTAGAATAGTACAAGACATGTATGACGGCAGAAGAACAATGGTGAGGTGTGCCATACATGCGACAGAATAATTTAAGGTGGTGGTGCATTCCACGTTACAAGTCACTCCCAATTACTTAGTAAGAGTTGTTGTTGGTTGTTTATATTTGGCAGCACAGTGGAACACTAAAGCAACTGATTAGAATGTTGGACTCACATTTCAGCGGATCAGGGTCAAAATCCTGGCCACAGCTGTGTGGAATATGCATGCTCTCCCCATGCCTGCGTGGGTTTTTTCTAGGCGCACCGATTTCCTCCCACATGCTAAAAGCATGCATTGATTGGAGACTCTGAATTGCCCGTTGGTGTGATTGTCTCTTTGTGCCCTAGGATTGGCTGGTAACCAGTTCAGGCCATACTCTGCCTCTTGCTCAATGATAGCTGGGATCATCTCCAGCACTCCTGAAGCCCTGTGAGGATAAGCTGCTCAGAAAATGGATGAATCTTCATATTTGAGTTGAAATTAATTCCACTCGGAACATAAAAACATGATGTAGACTCTATTGTAAGTTTCCTTCAGCTTAGCCCATGAGGGGTCACTGCAGCATGACATCTCAGATGAGCACTCGTATTTGTTTGGCACAGTTTTTACTCTGGATGCCCTTTCTGACGCAACCCCTCATTGGGACTCGAGGCTCCAGTGAGATATAAACTCACAACCCCTGGTTTACCAAATCAATGCTCGAACCACTGAGCTATGGGGCCTCAATGTAGACTATATTGTGACAGTAATTATCCAGCCCTGGACATTAAAGATAGAAATGATCTTCAATTGCTGTTTCCACGAAATGACAGCTTTCTCCAAATATTTGTCCCTTTGCTACTTTGCTACTCTGCTTGTCAATCAAGGTGCTAATGTGAAAAGAGAGGATCTAGGACCAAGGTGTTTACTGATTTAAAAAAGGAGAGAGAAAGAGAGAGAGAGAGAGAGAGAGATAGAGAGAGAGAGAGAGAGAGAGAGAGAGAGAGAGAGAGTGAGAGAGAGAGAGAGAGAGAGAGGAGAGAGAGAGAGAGAGAGAGAGAGAGAGAGAGATCGATCTACCCAAGAGGACACAATCCAACAAAAAGAGATTTGATGGATTGCTGGTAATATGGGATAAGTCACGGGGGTCATTTTGTTGACTTAATCACACAAGACAGGTTTATTGCGTGTGTGATAAGATATTTTATTCTAAATTCTTCAGTGTGTCACTGGGGTACCAAAACAAGGTGGTCGAGTCCAATTTTTTTTATCGGTTCTGGCACACGAAGGGGTTTAAGGGAATTAAGGTTAAGGTTGGTTGACTGGTTTAAGTAAAGATGATCCGAAAATTAAGTCAAGGTTGGTTATGTAAGGAGTGCCAGGAAGAGGAGTCACTAGTATACATATTAATGAGGGGTTGGTGGTATGTGACTAAAGATATTGAGGGAAAGTATAACCAAAAAAAAAAAAAAAAAACGGGGCAAGGGTTGTTATGGGTCCTACGAATAGACAATACACGAGTTAGAATATTGCTTGGATTTTTAAGGGACACAGGATTTACGAGAAGTTTTTACTAAATTGATATAGTGTAGTATCTATGGAATTAAGCTTTTTTTTTTTTTTGTTCCAAAAATGGAACAGAAGGAGGCGGTAATGCTCCACAAAGTTGGCAGCCAACGCTGTGAAAAGAACAAAAGAGGTCGAACTTCCGTCGTAGAATGATGACGGTGACCTCTCGCCAAAATTGGAACGTGAGACAAATATAGTTTTACTAAAAGGGTTAATTAACTTTGTCGTTAATCATAGATGTAGCTGTAAAATTATGTTGTTGACACGCTTATTATTTTTGAATGTCTAGCCTGTTATCTATCTTATAGAATTGTAGGTGCGTTGGATTGCTTAACAGGATTGAGAGAGATGATCAGAACTGAGGTTGAGAATTTTTGGAGTTATATTTTTTTCGCGGCAAGGTTGAGTGAATTTTTGTTCTTTTGAATAGGTTTTCTTCTAAGAGTGAGGTGCCTTCGAGGCATTCGCAACATGTTGAACATTCCAACTCAGTCGTTCCCTTTGCCGAGCTCCCAACAGCGAGTCGCCAAGCTCGGCCATTCGGGGCGTGCCAAGGTAACAAGGACACATCTAATGAAACCTTTTGATTGTAAACGTTTATAGGAATTAATGGATAGTGTTCATGCGTCCTCATGTATGTCTGTCCTTTACAATTAAGGTTTCCTTGAAACCCGGTCACAGTATAATGGACTGGATTCGGTTCTCCAAAAGTGCTAAAGATCTAACCGGGTTGAGGGGGCGTCTGATTGAAGTTACCCAAGAGGAATTGCAGAAACACAATACCAGGAATGACTGCTGGACTTGTATACGAGGTAAGCTTCCACAGGCATTCACGAAAGATACCATTTAATTTGAGGACTCTTCTGGCTAAAATTGTGACTGAAAGGACCTTGTGTTGACTTAATTTGACTGACAGGCACGCAAAGCTGAAGTGCCATGGTAGTGAGCATCTAACCCAACACGAATGCAACTTCTCCCTATGTGCTTATAATGTTCCCCACTCCTGTGGTTTCAAACTATAATATGCACATTTTGGTATATTGGTATTGACAACTTCTGAAACACATGCCAACATAAGCTCATGGAAATATGAGTCTGACTGCAATATCATGACCTGTTCATCAACTTCTCTACCTTTTATTCTTTTGAACATAATATTGTCACTTGGCAACTATCCGTTCCAGGCTGACTTGGTCGAGGCAGTGTACACCCGTGACTGTCAGCAGACCAATGTGCATTGTGTTTGTATTTCTCTTTGTAGGTATGGTGTATAATGTCACTCCCTACATGGACTACCACCCTGGTGGAGAAGATGAGCTGATGAAAGCAGCAGGCATAGATGCCACTGACCTCTTTGATCAGGTGTGGATGTTATATATGTATATATATATATATATATATATAGATAGATAGATAGATATAGATAGATAGAGGCCCCATAGCTCAGCGGTTAGAGCATTGGTTTGGTAAACCAAGGGTTGTGAGCAAATATGAGCGTTCATCTGAGATGTCACACTGTGGCGACCCCTAATGGGACAAGCCGAAAGAAACTCACTATATATTATATTAAAAAAGAACTTACTATATTTTACATTAAAAAAGTGTTTCGCACGTTTACTTGAACATTGGGTTTGTCTTATATTTTAAATTATTGCCATTCATCCATTTTCCATTGCAAAAAAATAAAAAAACTCAAAGTGTTTGTCTGCAGGTCCATCGTTGGGTAAACTATGAGTCCATGTTGAAAGAGTGTCTGGTGGGCAGGATGGCAACGAAGCCCACTCAACCGATGAAAGGTATTTAATTGGAGGTTACTGGGCATCAATTTTCCACAGATTTTCCCTATTTGTGGTCAACTTAGTCCCTATGCACCATGAATAGTGTGGATCCACTATGTATAAAATGACCAAGTGAATTGTATTTACAATTAAAAAAAATACTCAGCTGACTCACCTTGAATGACTATACAGTTTTGGAAGTAATCATAGAGATTAGTAAATCAATATTAAGTGTTGCCTCTGACTGATGTGATTGTATTTGTTTAGGGTTCATCCGATGAATATACTTTTGTAATAGTATACTATATTTGGAACACATTGTAATTTAGGACTTGAGCTTACCCTGGGCAAATATGAAGGTATTGTGTCAAGGGAAATAAAGGGTTGATGAAACAATATGCAACTTCCAACTGTATGCAACTGTAATATGTACTGTATGACAATGTAATGTTCATCCTCTCATTTAATGGTGCTTTGAGAAGATTATCGACTATTTTCAGGGGCGCCGCCATTTTGGCGAGTCACGTGACCTATGTGCGCGGAAGTGACATATGAGGTGCCACACCAAAGGCTTGATTACATGGGACATCATTATGCCCAGCGCTGATTTCACGGATTTATCCTCATCTGATGAAGAAATAGCAGTTGATCGGGAAGACGGAGGAATACTTCCATACAGATTTGAACCTGTTGCTGTAAATAATGTTGAATATTCAAACGATTCTTCGGATGGGAATGACGAGCGAGCGCCGCCGAGCGGCGTAGACGTGGGCTGGGCCCCGCCGAGCGGCGTAGACGTGGGCTGGGCCCCGCCGAGCGGCGTAGACGTGGGCTGGGCCCCGCCGAGCGGCGTAGACGTGGGCTGGGCCCCGCCGAGCGGCGTAGACGGGGCTGGGCCCCGCGAGCGGCGTAGACGGGGCTGGGCCCCGCGAGCGGCGTAGACGTGGGCTGGCCCCGCCGAGCGGCGTAGACGTGGGCTGGGCCCCGCCGAGCGGCGTAGACGTGGGCTGGGCCCCGCCGAGCGGCGTAGACGTGGGCTGGGCCCCGCCGAGCGGCGTAGACGTGGGCTGGGCCCCGCCGAGCGGCGTAGACGTGGGCTGGGCCCCGCCGAGCGGCGTAGACGTGGGCTGGGCCCCGCCGAGCGGCGTAGACGTGGGCTGGGCCCCGCATCATTGCGGCCGAAGAACCATCCGAACATTCAACATTATTTACAGCCGCAGCTCGTTCGCCAGACTGCGTCATTTCCATCTGAAGAACCATCAATTACATTATCAAGATACAGTACATATTACATGACCTTTTGGACACATTGTTGAACCAAACCTCTCAAATTTCCCTTTAAGTTTGCCATTGACCATTTGGATGACACAGAGGAGTCATGGGAGAAAGTTTTGTGGTCAGATGAGACTTCTTTTCCTCAGTCACAGCATTGAAGATGGGTCGTGGCTGGGTCTTTCAACATGACAATGACCTGAAGTACACAGTCACGAGAACCAAGGAGTGCCTCCATAAGAAGCATACAAAGGTTCTGGTGTGGACTAGCCAGTCTCCAGACGTAAACCCAATAGAAAATCTTTGAAGGGAGCTGAAACTTCGTGTTTCTCAGCGAAAGCCCAGAAATCTGTGTGATCTAAAGAAGATCTGTGTGGAGGAGTGGGCCAAAATCCCTCCTGCAATGTGTCCAAACCTGTTGAACAACTACAGGAAAGGTTTGAACTCTGTAATTGTAAACAAAGGGTACTGTACCAAATATTAACATTGGTTTTCTCAGGTGTTCAAATACTTATTTGCAGTTGCATCACAAATAAAATGTTTTTAAAAATCATACATTGTAATTTCTGGATTTTTCTTTTTAGATTATCTCTCTCACAGTGGACCTGCACCTACGATGAAAATTTCAGAGCCCTCCATGATTTCCAAGTGGGAGAAGCTATAATATACAGTGAAGAAAATGGCTATTTGAACACCCTGCTATATTGCAAGTTCTCCCACTAAGAAATCATGGAGGGGTGTGAACTTTTCATTACAGGTGCATGTCCACTGTGCGAGAGAGAATCTAAAAAGAAAAATCCAGAAATCACAATGTATATATATATTTTTTTCTTTAAACGATTTATTTGTGTGAAACAGCTGCAAATAAGTATTTTAACATGTGTCTATCACGTACAATTCTGACTCTCAATGACCTGTTAGTCCACCTTTAAAAGTCCACCTCCACTCCATGTATTATCCTGCATCAGATGCGCCTATGTGAGGTCGTTAGTTGCATGAAGACATCTGTCCACCCCGTACAATCAGTAAGATTCAAACTTGTAACATTGCCAAGACCACCGAGCTGTCCAAAGACACCAAAGACAAAATTGTACAACTCCACACAGCTGGAAATAGCTGGGGAGAAATCGCCAAGCAGCTTGGTGGAAAAAGGTCCACTGTTGGAGCAATCATTAGAAAATGTAAGAAGCTAAACATGACGGTCAATCTCAAGAATCAGCCCAGGACTACATGACAGGACTTGGTCAATGACCTGAAAAGAACTGGGACCACCTTTTTCAAGGTGACTGTTGGTAAGAGACTAAGACATCATGGTTTGAAATCATGCATGGCACGAAATGTTCCCCTGGTCAATTCAGCACATGTCAGGGCATGTCTTAAGTTTGCCAATGGCCATTTGGATGATACATAGGAGTCATGGGAGAAAGTTTTGTGGTCAGATGAGACCAAAATGGAACTTTTTGGTCATAATTCCACTCACCGTGTTTGGAGGAAGACAAACGATGAGTTCCATCCCAAGAACACCATCCCTACTGTGAAGCATGGGGATGGTAGCATCATGCTTTGTTGGTGTTTTTCTGCATACGGGACAGGACGACTGCACTGTAGTCAGGAGAGGATGACCTATATTGTGAGATTTTGGGGAACAACATCTTTCCCTCAGTCACAGCATTGAAGATGGATCGTGGCTGGGTCTTTCAACATGACAATGACCCGAAGTACACAGCCAGGAAAATCAAGGAGTGGCTCCGTAAGAAGCATATCAAGGTTTTGGCGTGGCCTCCCCAGTCTCCAGACCTAAGCCCAATAGAAAATCTTTGGAGGGAGATGAATCTCTGTGTTTCTCAGCGACAGCCCAGAAACCTGTCTGATCTAGAGAAGATCTTTGTGGAGTGTGCCAAAATCCCTCCTGCAGTGTGTGCTAACCTGGTGAACAACTACAGGAAATGTTTGACCTCTGTAATTGCAAACAAAGGTTACTGTACCTGGTTTTATCAGGTGTTCAAGTTATTATTTGCAGCTATATCACACAAAAAAAATCATACATTGTGATTACTGGATTTTTTTTTTAGATTATACCTCTCATAGTAGACATGGACCTATGATGAAAATTTCAGACCCTTCAATGATGTCAAAGTGAGAGAAGTTGCAATATAGCAGGATGTTCAAATACTTATTTTCTTCACTGTTTATTTAATTGAGGTACAATTTTTTTTTTTTTTTTTTAAATATAATTTTGTCAATCCTCTCCCTTACCTCTGTTTTCTTCTTAGCAATTAACACTCCAACTCTACCAGTCTTCACCCCATCTAACCAAGTGTCTCCTCTGGGCATCAAAGACTCTCGACCTCGGTAAAAAAAACAACAACTTTGCAACATAGTTAAAACCAATGTGAAATTTATGTATTTCCCCCCTCCTGTTTCATCTGTCTGTTGTCCATGCAGGTTTCACTGGTTCCAAACTGCAAAAACACTACACCTGGTTATTGATGCCCAAAGGATGGTACAGTGTTCCCCCATATGTTCCTTATGCCCCTGCGTATAACAAAAATCCACGAATGATGGATGCAGTATTAACATACCTATGTAAGATAAATGCCACATTTTTACAACCATGAGACACACTTAAGTCTTAAATTTTCTCTAAAATGTTCAGCATAACTTTTGTGCACAATTGTTGTGTAACTTGTCCGATGAAGTATACTTGAACACACTGGTAACATTGTTATCATGTATGCTTGCATATTTTTGAGTGTTTGTAAGATGCTATGTGATGACGCTCAACGCAGAGAGGAATACAGTCATCCCTCATTTTTCACAGTACCAGAACCACCCGCGAAAAATGAACTACCATGAAGTAGCGGGGATGTATGTTTATGTAGGTACCGGGATGTTTAAGCTACACAAAACAGTTTTTGTACTTTTGTATATTTGAGACAAAACAGGTATTTAGTTAAATCTTTAATTATAAAACCTTATAAATATATAAATTCTTATAAATGTATAATATAATGATACATTATAAAACACTTACTGTATTATATCACTGTATATTCACCATTCATCACTCAGAAACCTCTGCTGGAGCTCCCATGTGGGTACCAGAATGTTTAATCTACAATACAGCATTTATACTTTGTCCATTTGAGACAACAATTACACAAGTGTCCAGTTAATAATCAACATTTTTTTATTGCAGTTCAGAAGGTCGCAAACAAAGCAATTGTGTGGTCTTCTCGTGTAGCACCGAATGCCCACGACACCTTGTTTTGACATCACTTCCGGCGCGCCACCGTGGCACCCACTTCTGTTCTGCTGGGGCTGCCGTGTGGGTACCAGAATGTTTAATTAACAGTACAGCATTTATACATTGCCCACTTGAGACAAAGATTACAGGAATACAAGTGTCTATATAATAATAAAATGAGATTTTTAGTGCATTACAGAAAGTCTCAAAGCAAACACCTGGTCTTCTCATATAGCATCAAATGCCTGTTGCGCGTTGTGACGTCACTTCAGGCGCGCCGCTGTTGCATCACTTCAATTTCCCCGGTGTGGCGCCCCCTCCTTGACAAGAGGAACTTTGGCTCGTGAGGACATTATGGCCAAATCGCCACAAATCGTCTTTTTCCTTAGGGCGTTCCGAAACGTAACAAACGCTTGACAAATAAAGCAACCGTGAGTCAATAAGGAAACAAAGCAAACGCAAGTCAATCGAAGCATATTAAGCTTAGTAAAAGACCATTCAAAGCAAAAAAGAAAAGCAAATATGAGCAACTTTATGTACAATTAATCCATTTAATCCAACACCCTGTACAAGGACATAATGCCGTCAATACAATTCCTTAACTCATACCATATTGTCGCACGCTTTTGAAAATTTTCAAAGCAACCTTTGTTTCCGAAAAGCCTCGTCCTCAGGGTTGAATGCTTCATTGCAGCTTCAGGTTGATGCTTACCACATCGTTCTTGATGTGGCATGCTGCTGATTCATTCACACCATTATGGATCCACACAAACGTAGCTTCTGCGGTCTTTGATCATGTCCAAAAGTTTCATTTTTTTGCCGCCCCATCAGCTCCCTTCCTTCCTCTTAGTCATTGTGACCAGGCTGTTTTTCTGCAATCCTCTGTCCACAAAACGAAAGTGGCTTCACCAAGGAGGGATCCGAATCAGATGCCTCAGCCACCTCTTCTGGCTCCTCTCAGTGCAGAGGAGCAGCAACTCGACTCTCTCCTGGATGACTAAGCTTCTAACCCCGTCTCTCAGGGAGACTGAAGACATCCACTGCAGGAAACTCATTTTGGCTGCTTGTATCTGGGATCTTGTTCTTTCCGTAATGACCCTCAGCTCATAACCAGAGATGTAGGGTATGAAGCTGTGCTATTAGGACTGTGGAGCTTCACATCAAAGGGCTGACAATAATGAGGAATATAGGAAACCAAGACTCTTCGAATTCAAAAAATGTTTCCTCACAAACGCCATGGATGGCACAGAAGATGACATGCTGGGATCATTGTTCGTAATGCAATGCAGGAGGCACCCGAACTGGACCAGCTCGTCAATGAGTTCCAGAGCGATGCAGTGAAAGGTGCTATCTTTTTCAGATTGGAGATGACTCAGATGCTTCTTATATTCTTTCTTTCTTTATCTTTATATTCAAGAATGTGCCGACCAATGTGGCAGCCTTCAGCATGCTCTCCCTGGTATTGTGTATGTTTGTTAGTTTTTCGGGTGTTAGGGACTCAAGTACACAAGAAAGGACTTGCTAACTATCAGTATTTGGTCATAATTCCACAAACTGTGCTTGGAGGAAAACAAATGAGTTCCATCCAAAGAATAGCATCCTTACGATGAAGGATGGTATCATGCTTTGGGAATGTTTTTCTGCACATGGGACAGGACGACTGCATTGTATTTAGGAGAGGATGACCGCGGCCATGTGTTGTGAAAGTATGGGGAACAACCTCTTTCCCTCAGTCAGAGCATTGATTGGTCGTGGCTGGGTCTTTCATCATAACAATGACCCGAAGCGCACAGCCAGAAAAACCATATGGAGTGGCTCCGTAAGAAACATATCAAGGTTCTAGCGTACCTTACCCAGTCTCGAAATCTAAACCCAATAGATCTTTCTATCTTTGGAGGGAGCTGAAACTCCGTGTTTCTCAGCGACAGCCCAGAAACCTGTCTGATCTAGAAATCTGTGTGAAGGAGTGGGCCAAAATCCCTCCTGCAGTGTGTGCAAACCTGGTGAACAACTACAAGAAACGTTTGACATCTGTAATTACAAAGACAGGCCACTGGTTTTCTCAGGTGTTCAAATACTTATGTGCAGCTGTATCACACAAATTAAAAAAATCATACATTGTGATCTCTGGATTTTTCTTTTAGGATTATCTCTCTCACAGTGGACATGGACCTACGATGAAAATTTCAGACCCCTCCATGATTTCCAAGTGGGAGAACTTGCAATAAAACAGGGTGTTCAAATACTTATTTTCTTCACTGTATTTATTACTGCTACAGCAGCACATGCACAAAGATTATTATTGCTTGTTGCATAGACAATTTTTTGAAAAACAATACAAGTACAAACCTAAATACAGATAATTCCCAATATTTTGAGCATACGAATAGCAGCAAATTGCTCGTGCTCATTGTACATTGGTCAAAGGGGTTTCCAGATTTTTCTTAGGTCAACTTTGGGGGTCCGCATTATACTTCAGGATGCATTATATATGAAAAATTATGGTAAATCAATCTCAGCATAAATGGGGGTTTGCTTTAAAAAGAAAAAAATGAAAAGAAATTTGTGATTTGAATATAAGATGGTGAACAAATGAGCAAAACGTGATTTCTTGTTAATTTTGTTTTCAAAATATGCAGTGGGCTTAAATTTACAACTAAATACTTTTGTTGGAACCTTTTGAAAAAAATTTGAATTTCGAACTTGTATATGTCCATTATTGTGTGTCTTGACATTATGAAGTGCAGTGAGACACTTGACACACTTATATTAAGGATGAATATGAGACATAACTAAAAAGTCGCATATACCCTAGACGCCAGAAGTTTACATTCACTGTGCCAAAACATACATTTAATTTTTTTGTCTCACTGCAGTCAAATCAGACGAAACCTCTGCTGTTTCAGAGCAGTCAGGATCACCATAATTAATTAACTGTCACAATAATTAGTTTCTCAGACAAAGTTATAGTTTTCTTCGAGGGCAAAAGTTTACATACATTTCATTAGTTTCAAGTAGCCTGTCCTTTGAACTGCATGACATCAAAGTTTTTGGTAACTTCTGCCAGCTTCTGACAGTACTCTGCTGAAACCCCGGCCCATTCTTGCTGACAGAAGTGGTGTAACTGACTCAGATTTGTTGGTTGTCTTGCTCGCACACGGCTTTTCAGATCTGCCCATATATTTTCGCTGAGATTCAGATCAGGGCTTTGTGATGGCCACTCTAAAAGATTGACTTTGCTATCCTGTAGCCACTTTTTAACCATTTTTGCAGCATGCTTAGAGTCATTGTCCATTTGGAAGACTCATTCGCACCCACGTTTTAGCTTCATGGCCCATGTCTTGAGACGTTGCCTTAATATCTCTATGTAATGTTCTTTCTTCCTGATGGAGTTTATTTTATGAAGAACTCTCGTTCTTACTGCACCAAAACAGCCCCACAACATGATGCAACGTCCGTGCTTCACAGTTAGTATGTTGTTCTCAAGTCTCCCAAGTTTCCCCTTTTTTTTCCTCCAGATATAACATTGGTCATTATGGCCAAATAGCTCCACTCTAGTTTCATTGGACCACAGGACATGTCTCCAGAAGTTAAGATCATAGACTTGGTGTCTTTTTGCAAACTTTAACCTGGGTTTTTCATGTTCCTTTCGGAGTAATGTCTTCATTCTCGTAGAGTACCCTTTCATGACCTGTGTTGGTGCAGCAATTGTTTCACTGTGGGGAATGACACTTTCTTACTAAATTCTCCAGCATCTTCTCAACGTCTTTAGTTTTTGTTCTGGGGTTGATTTGCACATTTTGGAAGAAAACATGTTCATACAGTGCCTTGTGAAAGTATTCGACCCCCTTGAACTTTTCAACCTTTTGCCACATTTCAGGCTTGAAACATAAAGATATAAAAGTCAAGAATCAACAACAAGTGGGACTCAATCGAAGCAAAATGAAATTCAGTGGATGTTTTAACCTTTTATAACAAAAAAAATCGAGAAATGGGGCGTGTAATATTATTCGGCCCCCTTGCATTGGTACTTTGTAGTGCCACCTTTTTGTTGCAATTACAGCTGCAAATCGCTTTGGGTATGTCTCTATCAGTTTTGCACATCAAGAGACTGAAATTCTCGCCCAATCTTCCTTGCAAAACAGCTCGAGCTCAGTGATGTTGGATGGAGAGCATTTGTGAACAACAGTCTTCAGGTCTGCCCACAGATTCTCGATTGGATTCAGGTCTGGACTTTGACTTGGTCATATTAACACCTGGATACGTTTATTTGTGAACCATTCCATTGGAGATTTGGCTTTGTTTTGGATCATTATCCTGTTGGTCTATAAATCTCTGTCCCAGTCTCAGGTCTTTTGCAGACTCCAACAGGTTTTCTTCCAGAATGGTTCTGTATTTGGCTCCATTCATCTTCCCATCAATTTTAACCATCTTCCACCATGAGGCTGCCACCACCATGTTTGACAATGGGGATAGTGTGTTCACGGTGATGAGCTGTTGCTTTTATGCCAAACATATCATTTTACATTGTGGCTAAAAATTTCGATTTTGGTTTCATTTGAGCAGAGCACCTTTTTCAACATGATTGGTGTATCTCCCAGGTGACTTGTAGCAAACTTTAAACGAAACTTTTTATGGATGTCTTTGAGAAGTGGGTTTCTTCTTGCCACTCTTCCATAAAGGCCAGATTTGTGCAGTGTACGACTGATTGTTGTCCTATGGACAGACTCTCCCACCTCAGCTGTAGATCTCTGCAGTTCATCCAGAGTGATCATGGGCATCTTGGCTGCATCTCTGAGCAGTCTTGTCCTTGTTCGAGGAGAAAGTTTAGAGCGACGGCCGGGTCTTGGTAGATTTGCAGTGGTCTGATACTCCTTCCATTTCAATATGATTGCTCGCACAGTGCTCCTTGAGATGTTTAAAGGTTGGAAAATCTTTTGTATCCCAATCCGGCTTTAAACTTCTCCACTACAGTATCTCGGTCCTGCCCGGTCTGTTCTTTGATCTTCATGATGCTCTTTGCACTTTAAACAGAACCCTGAGACTATCACAGAGTAGGTGCATTTATACGGAGGCTTGATTACACACAGGTGGATTCTATTTATCATCATCAATCAACATTGGATCATTCAGAGATCCTCACTGAACCTCTGGAGTGAGTTTGCTGCACTGAAAGTAAAGGGGCCAAATAATATTGCACGCCCCACTTTTCATTTTTTTTTATTTATTAAAAAAGTATAAAATATCTAATAAAATTCTTTCCACTTTACGTTTGTGTCCCACTTGTTGATTCTTGACAAAAAAATGTAAATTTTATCTTTTGTTTGAAGCCTGAAATTTGGTGAAGGGTTGAAAAGTTCAAGGGGGGGTGAATACTTTCACAAGGTGCTATAGGTAAAAAATGTGGCAAAAGTGGCAAGAAAAAAAGAAGGGTAAAATGGATAATCATCATGTACCCAAACAGATCAGACAACTTTCTGGGCTGTCGCTGGGAAACACAGAGTTTCAGCCTCCTCCAAAGATTTACTATAGAGTTAAGGCCTGGAGACTGGCTCGGCCACGGCAGAATCTTTATATGCTTCTTACGGAGGCACTCCTTGGTTTTCCCAGCTACGTGCTTCGGGTCATTGACTGTTGAAAGACCCATCTTCAATGCTCTGACTGAGGGAAAGAGGTTGTTCCCCCAAATCTCACAATAGATGGCCCATGTGTGGAAAAACACTCCCAAAGAATGATGCTACCATTGCCATGCTTCACAGTAAGGATGGTGTTGTTGGGATGGAACTCATCATTTTGGTCTCATCTGACCACAAAACGTTCCCCCACGACTCCTCTGTATCATCCAAATGGTCATTGGCAAACTCAAGACGGGCCTTGACATGTGCTAGTTTAAGCAGGGGAACCTTCTGTGCCGTGCGTGATTTCAAACCATGACGCGTTAGTGTATTACCAACAGTGACCTTGGAAACGGTGGTCCCAGCTCTTTTCAGGTCATTGACCAAGTCCTGTTGTGTAGTCTTGGGCTAATTCCTCACCTTTCTAAGGATCATTGAGACCCCACAAAGTGATATCTTTCATGGGGCTCCACTCCGATTGAGAATAACCGCCATGTTTAGCTTCTTCCATTTTTCCAAGATTGCTCCAACAGTTGACCTTTTTTCACCAAGCTGCTTGTCAATTTCTCTGTAGCCCTTTCCAACTGTGTGGAGTTGTACAGTTTTGTCTCTTGTGTCTTTGGACAGCTCTTTGGTCATGGCCATGTTACAAGTGTCTTACTGATTGTACGGGGTGGACATATGTCTTTATGCAGCTAACGACCTCACACAGGTGCATCTGATTAAGGATAATACATGGAGTGGAGGTGGACTTTTAAAAGCGGACTAACAGGTCTTTGAGGATCAGAATTCCAGCTGATAGACCGGTGTTCAAATACGTATTTGCTGCTATATCACACAAATCGTTAAAAAAAAAAAATCATACCTTGTGATTTCTTTTTTTTATTTTTAGATTGTCTCTCTCACAGTGGACACGCACCTACGATAAAAATTTCATTTGCATGATTTCTAAGTGGGAGAACTTGCAATATAGCAGGGTGTTCAAATACTTATTTTCTTCACTGTATGTATTTACTTTTTTCATGCGTTATTGTCATTTTCTAGGTACCCAACATGGAATCAACCATTGTTGATCTTGAAGCTGGCATACTACGTGTAGAAGTGCTCCTTGGAAAAATGTCGTACATGCTACATTTACGTGAGTAGACATGGCAGTTGAAATTGTACTTTTTCATACAAAAACATTGTATTTGTTAGTTGGTTGTATAAGATGTTTATTATGAAAATTAATATGTAATTGTTAGAATGTAGTTTTAGGTAAAGGCGTAGAAAGTCTGGAAAATGGCTGTTTCCGTATTGTTTCCCAACATAACATAATGTCGCAATTTAATGCAACATAATTTACTATTTCCAAAGTTTAACATATGCAAGGGATATTTTCTTCACAAACCACACTATATATTAGGCTTTACACAGTCAGGATTTTTGGGCCAGTCGGTTAGTTTAAAAATAAATAAATCTGATCACAAGATGGAGCATTGTTTGAGACCTGTTTATTTTACTGTTTATAAAGAGGCAACCAACCAAAGGAAAAGGGGTGGTCTTAGCCAAATATGGACAAAGCTGAAAAAAGCAGAAGTACCTGTATGAGAGGCCTTACCTCAACACTGAAAAAAGCTTTTTTTTTTTTTTTTTAAAATGAAATTGACACTTTTTGTATTAAATTCATGTTTGAGTCACATTATGGAGGTCTAAAATTTGGGAACCTTAATCACTGCATAGCAGCGCCGTGAATTCAAAGTGTCCAGAATTTGTCCGACGGCTTTGGTTCTCTGTTGAGCTTCAAATGATTTTACTCCCAAAGCATTTACACAATTTACTCTTATAGTTAACAAATATGCTCATTGTCCCAGAGATTTATTGTAAAATCTTGTTGTTTTAGGTCTTTTGGATAATGTTGATGGAGACATTGCTGGTAAGATACCTTAAGTTGCTAATATACATGGGCTTTCGGCACATTTTAAAGGTTCTCATATCCATCAACAAACATTAGAATATGACAGGCAATGGAAAGGGCTATATTTGTATAGTCTCCAAAATGTGGTCACTTCATCAAAGTGAGGAAAATAGATTAAAAGTTTCAACCGTCACTAAGATGTTCTTTTTTTTATTCGTATAAGAAACTTCTGGAGAAGCACTTATTTCGTTGTATGCACAGTCATATGATGACATTAAAGGGTTTAGTTTTTGATATATTTGATTTAATTATGCTGTACATGTGTGCAGTTGTCGGCAGTCTGAAAAAAATCTGCCATACTAGACAGCAATATGTTATCGGACTACTTTTCTTTTAGGAGCCATGTTAGGTGTGTAGACATAAAGGTAAACATGGATTGCAACACTTTAAAGGTAAAGTGTCATCCCTATAAACATTCTAATATAGATATTGTAATGAAAAATACAAAAACATTATTCATAAATAAATATGAGTGGCGAGCGTGTCATCCATGCAGATGTCATTGAACGACGTCCAAGTGGTCATCATATTGGCTGCATCTCCTGTCCGTCACCCCGGACATTCACCATTGAAAACACGCTGTGCCCCCTTCTATGGGAGACGAACATGCCCCTTCTGACACGGAAGCTCTTTTCGAAGAAGAGAACATCACACAATCGAGTGAAGTTACCGGGGCAATATTACCCTATTGTTTCTATTCAGATGATATGCGATCATGGCCAAACTGCCTCCCTGTCCAATCCACTTCCGTGGTGGAGATGAGCCATCGCGGCCCGGCGCTGCGATGAGCCAACCCGGTCGAGAAGGCTGGTGGCCGGCTTGGGTTTCACCACAAGGCGAAGGTGATAAGCCACCTCGACGCCAAAGATGAGCCACCGCAGCCGAAGCCGTGACATTTTTTTTAGTAGCTGTATACACACCTACCTGTCATTTGGAACCCACGAAGCTCTCGTCCTTTGCACTCGTGCAACACATTTTTCACGATGAACCGGGTCTCTTGCAAACTTATGAGGAGTAAATCCATCCTCCCCAGTGTTCACGCAATGTCCATATATGCAACGAGCCGGCATTTTGGCTAACATGAAGGAACAACGAGCTACCTTCCCAGAGGTAAAACTAATAGAAACAAACGAGTCCACTTGACGGCGGTTCTGCCATGTACGTCACTTCCTGCTTCTTCTGGAAAACAAATTCCTCAAGAGGATTTTCATGGCAGGAGTTACAAAAAGCTGTATACGTCAAAATCATGTTTTGTGGTGGGGAAAAAAAAAAAACGCATGGGTCCATGTCGGTTGCTGTTTTTTCATTAATAACATACTAAAAATCATGCATTTAATGACAGTGGCTCTTTAAGCTGCAAATTATACTCTGCAAAATACTGCAGGGGACAAACTCTGCTCTGGTACCAGCAGCGGTGGCTGCTGTTTGGTAAGCAAAGACCTTCGCGAGGCATTCCCCGTTGAGACACGGGTGCTCCCGTCACTACTTGGCAAAGGAGACGAGTGTGCCAAGCAACGTGCTGCAGCGTGGCCGTGGTCTGATAAAGTAGTGTCTGCTTGGATAAAGAAATGAGAATGAGCATTCAATGATCACCAACCTCTTAATATTACTGTTCGCTGCAGTAATGCCAACAAAATATTCAACTGGTGTTTTTCTGAACAGTTTTTCAACCTGTGAGACGGTACTTTTATAGATACTCAGTCGTTGCCATATTCTGCTATTTTTTTAAACGCCCTCACCATTCCGTGAGGGTGGCCTGTTACGTAGCACAAATGTGGTATTAATCACGTACCTACCTTTTCCACTGAAGACAAACATAAACTGATGCAGATGGTGGTGGTCTTGTGTAACGATTAATAGATTAAAGTGCCACTGACACAAAAATCATATTTTAAAATAAGTATTGTGATCAGAACTACACTCCTGTTCACGAACGCATGGCAACAAATCGAGTAGGCTCCAAACTGCACGACCATTCAGTAACTAAATCCTTCTGAATTTGGACCGAATGCTGTGAAACCCGACGTGGGACACCCCTGGTGATGACTTCAGTGGACTAAAATCATCATCTGTATAATCTTAGTACCCAAATTGGAGCCGTATTCAATCGCGTTGAAGCTGCGCGGCCGAGCCTAGCCTAGCTCGGGAACATCATATATTTGCTGAGGAGGTAAACATAAATCATGAGTACTTATACGACCTGCAAAACCTACGTTTGGTATACAAGGACCGTGAGTACTTAGTAGGAAGTTGGGCGAGTGGAAGCGTCAATTTAAACTTGCTTATAGCCCCAGACCACCTTAGCTTAGCTGGCTAACAATGAGTCGCGTTTGCGATCAAACTATGCTGTAAGAAACATCGAACGTGAGTAACTTCATAACGTGAACAACCTAAACGTGTACAACAAGGGACATGAGGACTTATAGGAAATTTAACAAGTCTTATGTTAGTACCCAAATACGAGCAGTGTCGTCTGCGTTGAACCTGCTCGGCCCAAGTTACCCTAGCGCGCTAACAACCTTACCTAATCCCTTACATCCACATATCCTTTGAATCGTCATAGCCATTATATTTTCACACAGATTGTATGTGGTTTCTGTACCTTATCTTTGTACTGTTTGATAGCTTTTATCGATCTTAACATAAATTAGGATGTAAATTCTGTATTCTTATGTGTTGACTTTGTATATTTGATTGTTTTTATCTGACTATAACTTTAACATAGACTAGGTAATGTGAGAATTGTGTATCTTATGTGCTGACTCTTTTAAAGCCCGGGTGTCATCCCTATAAACATTCTAAAATAGATATTGTAATGAAAAATACATATAACAGTATTCACTTCAATATCTATACGGGAAAAAAAAGGTGAGCGGAGACCGCGTCATCCATTCACAAAGTTGCGCAATTGAGTGTCCCTCGACATCCAAGTGGTCGCCATATTAGTCGCGTCATCTGTCCTTGACCTCATCGTCACTTCCGCCGTTGAAAACGCGCAGTGCCTGCTACTACGAAGCCGAACAACAGAGATATTCGCATTTTTCCGACGCCCCTTAGACAGCGAAGTTCTTTTCACACAACTCCCGCGGCGCAGATGAGCCATCGCAGCTGAGCCATCGCAGCTCATTGCAGCCGGCTGGTGTGGCTTATGACAGAGCCGAGTGCTGCTGCTTTAGTCACAGTCAAGCCGGGGCGTTTTTTTTTTTTTTTTTTGGCATTCTCGGCTGGGTTCTTAAGAGCCGCCCCCGTCGCAAAGCTCGACGCGCAGCCTTCGCAGAAGCTGTCACCGCCGAACGCGGCGCCTCAGTGGCTGAGTTTCGGCGCCCGTGATGCCATATAAGGAGGAGGTGGAGCTAGCTATGTTGCTTTTAGGGGTATGTTCAAAGTCGACATCGACATATTTCATACGCGGATCTTTTGCTACATTATGAGAGAAACCGATTATGTGGTCCCCCCCCAAACTATTATTTTTTTTTTAGTAGTTGAATACACACCTACCTGTGATTTGGAACCCACAAAGCTCTCGTCCTCTGCACACAAGCAATCCATTTTTCACAAATAACAGGGTCTCTTTCAAACTTATGAAGGGTAATTCCATTCTTCCGAGTGTTCAAGCAATGTCCAGCAATGCAACGAGCAGGCATTTTGGCTAACATGAAGGAACAACGAGCCACCTTCCCCGGAGGTAAAACTAATGGAACAACGAGTCCCCTTGGGGGCGCCTCTGTCCTTCACGTCACTTCCTGCTTCTTCTCAAAAACAAACCCTCGAGAGGATTTTCATGGCGAGATTTACAAAAAGCTGTATACGTCAAAATCATGTTTTGTGGTGAAAAAACAAATGGGACCATATTGGCTGTGGGTTTTTCATTAATAATATACCAAAAATCACCCGTTTGACGACACTTAAGCTTTTAACTATCTGCAGTCCGAAGCGGGGCACAATTCCTGTACGTCCTGTAGGCTGGTCCCAAGCCCGGATAAATGCAGACTGTTGCAGCAGGAATGTCTTCCGGTGTAAAACTATGCCAAACATATATGGGCGTTCATCAAACGACTTCCATAACGGCAAGGTCATGGCCCTTGCTAACTGCGCTCGCCCCCAGCACTGTTAATCTGCAAGGCGTAGGTAGAAATTCAGAAAAAAGAGGAGGAAAGCGACTGAGTCGGCAGAAGAAGAGGCATGCAGAATCCCGACAACTGTTAAGGACTTTGAATGTTGGGATTATGACAGGAAAAGCTCAAGAGTAAGTTGATATGATGATTAGGAGAAAGGTTGATGTATTGTGCATCCAAGAGGGCAAATGGAAAGGGAGTAAGGCTCGAAGATTAGGAGTAGGCTTTAAATCATATTACCATGGAGTAAATGGGAAGAGAAATGGAGTAGGGGTTATTTTAAAGGAAGAGCTGTCGAAGAATTTCTTAGAGGTGAAAAGAGTATCAGATTGAGTGATGAGACTGGAATTTGAAATTGAGGGTATTGTGTATAATCTGATTAGCAGCAATGGCCCACAACTAGGATGTGACCTTGAGTTGAAAGAGAAATTTTGGAAGGAACTAGACGAAGTAGTCCTGAGGATCCAAGAGAGTTTTTTGATGGTGCAGTTTTCAATGGACATGTTGGCAAAGGAAACATGGGCGATGAAGAAGTGATGGATAAGTACAGCATTCAGCAAAGGAACTTTGAGGGTCAGTTGGTGGTGGACTTTAAAAAAAGGATGGAATTGGCAGTGGTGAACACTTATTTCCAGAAAAGACAGGAACATAGAGTGACCTACAAGAGCTGAGATGGGAGCACGCAGGGAGATTATGTTTTGTGCAGATTATGTAATCTGAAGGAGATTATTGATTGTAAGGTTGTGGTGGGAGAGAGTGTAGCTAGACAGCACAGGATGGTGGCGTTTAGGATGACTCTGGTAGTGGGTAGGAAGATTAAGAAGACAAAGGTAAAGCAGAGAATCAGGTAGTGAAATTTGAGGAAGGAACAATGTTGTGTGGCCTTTCGGAAAGAGGTAGATCGGGGGTGCTCAAAAAAAAAAAGTTTGCCAATGGTCCCTCCAATTTGTGCACCGCTGATGCAGTATCTTCGCAGATATTCTGTGTTGCGCTCAAAAAAAAATAATAATCCAATGCAAATTGCAAGTATAACATACAGCTATTCAGTTTGTGGCATTTTGGAATGTGATTCAATGAGTGAGGGATGACTGGTTGTTACATCCAATGGGACAATTCACATACATACTGTAAAATATGAAAAGAAGCCACCAGTTTGTTTTAGGCAGCACACGGAACTTTCTCTAACAACGGCCGCTGCTGCGCCGTACTCTCCTTTCCGAGTTTACCTTATAACCACCCACCCCCCCTCTTAAAGATGTAAACTCATAATTACAAATGTTACAGTACTTACGCAGCCCATCATTGTGATTTATAATGGACGAGATTTTCTCTTTTCTGAGTGGGAAAGATCGGGTCTAAAGCCAAAGTAGAAAGTGCAGGATGAGATCGTAAGTAATTTTAAAATTCCACCTTGGCACAGCCTGATCCAGGATGAAAGCACAGACAATACAGTGCACAAAAAGCTAATTCTGTATTTCAAATATAGGAGGCAACATAACATTAACTTTAAAACGGTTTGGGAGCTTCATCATCATACCCCCACCCCCCCATCATCGGTAGCTCGCAAGAGCCTGGCTGCTTGAAAACTAGATCTTGGGGTAAAACATTCTGGCCATCTCTGCTCGAGATGGACAGGAAGAGCTCACCAAAGACTGGAATACTACTGCCAAGGTACTCAGAGAGGCAGGCAGGAGAGTTCTTTGGGTGCCTTCTGGGTGGAAAGGGGAGAAGGACACTTGGTGGTAGAACCCCAAAATACAGGAAATCATCCAAGGAAAGAGATTAGTGAAAAAGTGGGACATGGAGAGGACTGAGGAGAGGCAGAAGGAATACATTGAGACGTAGAGCAAAGGTAGAGGTGATGAAGGATTATCAAGAGGCATTTGATGACATGTACACCAGGTTGGATCCGAAAGAGGGAGGAAAAGATCTCTCCTGGTTGGCCAGACAAAGCAGTAGCTATGGGATGGATGTGCAGCAAGTAAAGATGATTAAGGATAGCGATGGAAATATGTCCACTGGTACCAGTATTGTGCGAAGTAGATGGAAAGAGTACTTTGAGATGTTAATGAATGAAGAGAATGGGAGAGGCGGTAGAGTAGAAGAGTCAAACGTGAATGACCAGGATGTGGCAATGATTAGGAAGGGGGAAGTTAGAAAGGCACTAAACAGAATGAAAAATGGAAAGACAGTTGGTCCTGATGACATACCAGTGGAGGTATGGAAGCAATTTGGAGAGGTGGCTGTGGCGTTTTTGACCAACTTATTAAATAGAATACTAGCAAGAGAGAAGATGTCAGAAGAATAGAGGAAAAGTGTGCTACTCCCCATTTTTAAAAACAATGGTGATGTTCAGAACTGTGGAAACTACAGAGGAATAAAGATGATGGGCCACACAATGAAGTTTTGCGAAAAAGTTGTCGAGGCTAGACTCAGGACAGAAGTAAGTATCTGCGAGCAACAGTATGTTTTAATGCCTCGAAACAGTACCTCAGATGCATTATTTGCCTTGAGGACGCTTGTGGAAAAGTACAGAGAAGGTCAGAAGGAGCTACATTGTGTCTTTGTAGCCCTCGAGAAAGCCTATGATAGAGTACCAAGAGAGGAACTGTTGTACTGCATGCGCAAGTCTGGTGTGGCGGAGAAATATTTTAGGATACTACAGGACATGAATGAGGGCAGCAGAACAGCAGTGAGGTGTGTCGGTGTGTCAGAAGAATTTAAGGTGGAGGTGGGACTGCATCAGGGAACCGCGCTGAGCCCCTTCTTGTTTGCGGTAGTAATGGATAGGCTGACAGATGAGGTTAGACTGGAATCCCCTTGGACCATGATGTTCGCAGATGATATTGTGATATGCAGTGAAAGCTGAGAGTAGGCGGAGGAACAATTAGAAAGATGGAGGCACGCACTGTAAAGGAGAGGAATGAAGATCAGCCAAAGTAAAACAGAATATATGTGAATGAATGTGAGGGGCGGAGAAGCAAGAGTGAATGAAGCTCCAGGGTTAGGGCTAACTCTAACCCTAAAAAAAAAAAAAAAAATCATACATTGTGATTTCTGGATTTTTCTTTTTAGATTATCTCTGTCACCTAACCCTCTCTCTCACAGTGGACATGCACCTACAATGAAAAAATCAGATCCATGATTTCTAAGTGGCAGAACTTGCAATATAGCATGGTGTTCAAATACTCATTTTCTTTACTGTATCCGACTGAAAGACAGAAGAGTCTCTGCTAGAATGAATGGCAAAGTTTATAAAACAGTGGTGAGGCCGGCCGTGATGTACAAATTAGAGACTGTGGCACTGAAGAAACAACAGGAAGCAGAACTGGAGGTAGCAGAAATGAAGCTTGGAGTGAACAGGTTGGATAGGATTAGAAATGAGCTCATGAGAAGAACAGCCAAAGTTGGATGTTTTGGAAAGAAGGTTGGAGAGAGCAGACTTAGATGGTTAGGACATGTTCAGAGGCGAGAGAGTGAGTATATTGGTAGAAGGGTGCTGAGGATGCGGCTGCCAGGCAAAAGAGCGAGAGGGAGAACAAAAAAGACTGGGTGTTGTGAGGGAGGACATGAGGACAGTGGGTGTTAGAGAAGATGCACGAGATAGGCTTAGATGGACAAAGATGACACGCTGTGGCGATCCCTCACGAGACAAGTGGAAAGGAAAAGAATATTGTGATCAGAACTACACACAATAATAATCACTTTGATGATAATACCAGTCGGATAAAGTGAGCTGAGTGCGTTTTATAAAAGCACAGTTGCGCAAGTCTCACTCGACACAACAAACATCCCAGTGGTGGCCATATTTGTCTGTGACGTCATGTGCAGGCATCACACTGTATCCCTGGCTTTGAAAACACGCTGTGCCAAATGCAATGGCCGATGAACGAGAGCAATTTTCGGATTTTTCTGACGCCCCTTCTGAGGCTGAAGCTCTTTTTGAGGAAGAAAACATACATCCCCGAAGCGAGTGAAGCGACCAGGGCCATATTTTACCAAATCTTTTCGAGGCATATTCAGACAATATGCGCATCACATCTCCACAAACAACAGACTCCCCGACAGACACAAACGGGAAGGATGAGGGACACTGCCTTCCGTCTTTTACACATTTCCGGAACGTTCACTGGAAATCACATTCGCCTATTTGGAACATTTGTTCGACTATGATGACTATACGTCATTTGGTTAGTTAGCTCGTGTTACATGCATCTTAATTTTTTACTCCTAGTTTGTTTTGTGTTGTATTGTGTGTGTGATTAAATTGCCTTAAACACAGTACAAATGCTACGTTATATTTTGCTGGTTTGACCCAAGGGGATTTCTTCTAAATTCACACGTAACATATGCCATGAACTGTGAGATAAATTAGTCCCCACACCTCTTTTTTTTTTTTACTAGTTCTATACACACCTACCTGTCTTTTGTAAACCACAAAGCTCTTGTCCTTTGCACCTGTGGAATTCAATTTTCACGATGAATCATGTCTTTTGGAAACGTGTGAAAGAGTGAATCCTTCCTCCTGAATATGAGAGCAAATTCCAGCAACACAACACGCCGGCATTTTGGCAAAAACACAGAACAAAACAGCTAATTTCTCGCTTGCACACGAGGTAAATACACTTGACCCTGCAGCTAAAGTTGTCTGCAAAATACGTCTCTTTCGGCTTCTTCTTCAACCTCATACAGTCCACAGATTTTTCATGGCGAGAGAGTAAAAAAATCAACATACGGCAACATTCTGACGTGTTGAGAACAAACTGATGGTTCCATTTTGGCTGTTTTCTTTTTTCTGTTTAACAACATACTCAATTTAATGTTTTTTGTGTCAGTGGCACTTTATAATTTGAACTGGATGCCTGTGTCCCCTTCAATTTGACATCATTTTTGTTATGCATTGTAAATCGCAGAAGACGAAAATATATCAGCAGCCATATGTGCCATAAGTCTAATTTATGGTTTGCTTTTTTTTTTACCATACTCTATGCTGCCATTTCTGTCAACAGTTCACACTCCATTCGCTGTGGGAAAGATGCAAGTGACCATCCACAAGCAGGCAGAAGGAAAATGGTCAAGCTTAGGTCAGCCTTTGGATTTCCATGATACATTTTTAAGCAAAAAAGACAGAGGTGAGTCCGAAGTTTGTCGAACCTTTCATCCATTTTCAATACCACTTGTACTCATTAGGGTGATGGTTCAACTGGAGTTAAACCCAGCAAACTTTAGGTCGGAAGCAAGGTAGATCCTGGACAGGTCATTATTCAATCGTATGATACAAGCAATCATTCGTACCTATGGACATTTTAGTCTTCAATGAACCCTACATTCGATATTAAAAAAAGTCTGCCCACTCCTCCTTCAAATGCCACGTTTTGTGAAAAAAAAGAGACCCATTTAAAACATTTCAAATGAATTTCCGCCTTTAATGTAACATACCTTGTTTATCTTTAATAAAAAATTGTTTACATAAGGAAACTAAAAAAAAAAAAACTGAGCTGAGTGATTCTCTGAACTATTTTCTGTATACATTTTTGTATACCACTAGGGGTTAGTTATCTTTGGGCAAGAGGCGGGGGTTAAACCCTGAACTGGTCTCCAGCCAATCTCAGGGCTCATGTAAACAGCCATTCAGTCACATTCACACTTATGGGCAGTCTAGAGTCTTCATTTAATCTTCCATGCATGTTTTGGGAATGTGGGCCGAAATCGAAGTACCCGTAGAAAACCCACACAGGCAAAGACGGGGAAAACATGCAAACTCCACACAGGCGAGGCCAGATTCAACCTCTGGTCTTCAGAACTGTGAGGCAGATGTGCTAACCTTGCGCCCATTGTGCCGCCACTGTCCTCTTCTTTTCCATTCTTTCAACATGTCCCCTTAGGGGTCGCCACAGCGTGCCATGTTTTTCCATGTAAGCTTATCTCCTGGCTCTTTCTCTTGAGCACCATTAGCCCGCATGGCTTCCTTACAACATCCATCAACCTTCTCTTTGAGCTTCCTCTCGCCATTTTGCCTGGCAGCTCCATACTGATCACCCTTCTACCAATATACCATATTCACTCTCCCCCCTCTGGGTGTGTCCAAAACGTCAAAGTCTACTCTCTCAAACTTTGTCTCATCCAACTTTGGCCCTCCCTATAATGAGCTCATTTCTAATCATATTCAGTCATCATGGCTGACCTCACCAGTGTTTTATGAACTTAGGTCTTCATCCTAGCAGATACTCTTCTGTCACAAAACACACCTGACACCTTGTGCCAGCTGTTCCAGCCTCTTTGGACCAGTTTCTTCACTTCCTTACCACACTCACCATTGGTCTGGATCGGGGGTGCTCTATGCGTTGAACGCGAAGATAGTTTTGGTGGATCGCATGATCCTGATCATGATGTGTGATATAAAAAAAGTCATCCTAACATGTTGTGATTAAGTTTGATTGGAGAGGGGAAACGTTATGAAGAGGTGCTAAAATCTAAGAGCAGGAGTTGGTTTATGCCGTGAGCTGATTGGTCGCGCATCATCGAAGCCTCACACAGCAACTTCCTTTGTCCCACCCATTTCCTTGTTGTGGACGTTGTCTCGTCCATTCCATTGACCCTCTCGCATATGTACTGTATCTTAGTGTTGTGTTTGTGATAACTTTTGCTTAAGCAATAATATTATGTAGTTACAATACCTTTTTTAGTGTAGTGCCCCAACGATAGCTTCCTCCACGGCTATGGTGCTGCTCGCTGGTACAAGGTGAAAGAGTTTCCTAGATGGCGGGTGCACGTTTTTAACATGGCTTTTTTTGGAAGAGCACGGCTATGCATACTTCAAGGATCGTGTTTACGATCATCATGTTGCAATGCAACAGGTGAATGAATTTAAAGACTCTATGGGCCCCTCCTTTGCCTTATTTGTGGTTGATTCCTCCTGATGTGTTCCAATATGGATAAAAGCGCTCCCAAATAGGAGCTGAATCCTCTCGGTGGATCCATAAAGGAAAGAAGGGCCCACGGCGTTACCACCTCTTGGGCGCCGCGTAGGAAGCCTTCCCTTGGCCACTACACTGAGGTGGTATTGTAACTACACAATCAATATTATTGCTTAAAAATAAAATTTGTCACAAACACAACACTAAGATACAGCAAATATGTGACCAAAAACTGTTATCGCTTGGAAAAAAAAAGTTTGAAGTGCCTCTGATTTACTCCAAATGTAGTTCAGCTATTCTTGGAGGCATTTCCAAACATTTCTGTTGTCACATCCTATAGCACAAGCTACCCACGTGGACAAAAGCATTGGTACGCCCCTGTTAATGAAAGAAAAATCCACAGTCTAAGAAATAAGTTGAATCTGGCAAATGTAATCATTAAAACATGATAAATTAATCACTGAAAATTAGACATTATTTTTAATTGTGAATTATTCGGGTATACCCTGAACTGGTTGCCAGCCAATTGCAGGGCTCATCGAGATAAACAGCCACACTCACAATCACACCGAGGGGCAATTTAGGGTCTCCAATTTGTACATTTTTTCGAGATCCTCTTCAAACTTCAGCCAGCCAGTAATCTTACATGTTCGCCTTTTGTCTAAAATCACGGTTTCGAACTCAAAATGGGCAGTTTCCGTGAATCATACAGAATCTTTTCCGGGGTGAGGTACAGCTCGCTGTTGTCATAGACTTTCATATTCTGTCAGCACTTTCAGATAGATCCATTCCACACAGCTACCATCCACGCACACATGTACATGTGAATATTCTGGAAAAATATTCTGGTGCATCGGCCTGAGGTTGTGCCTCGGCAGTTGGAACCACCTTTGGATAAATCACAAGTGTTAAGGGAAAAACACTTCCCCACTTCTGTTAAAATGTAATTTATCACTCCAACATTACAATGGTCTAAATGTTGCGATGTTGGTGCATCAACAATTGAGTATTTATTAACTCTTTCGTGTGCGAGACGACAAGTTAGACTTCCACATTGGCACTCATCAATCAAATAAGTTTCCCATAGTTTTTTTGCACTGTAGACTGCCTTAGAGTTGCCAATATCCTCATGATAGACCAGCTGTGGATATATATACAGTGAAGAAAATAAGTATTTGAACACCTTGCTATATTGCAAGTTCTCCCTCTTAGAAATCATGGATCTGATTTTTTTCATCGTGGGTGCATGTCCACTGTGAGAAAGAGGGTGAGGTGACAGAGATAATCTAAAAAGAAAAATCTATAAATCACAATGTATGATTTTTTTTTTTTAATGATTTGTGCGATACAGGTGCAAATAAGTATTTGAACACCTGTCTATCAGCTAGAATTCTGACCCTCAAAGACCTGTTAGTCCGTCTTTAAAAGTCCACATCCACTCCATGTATTATCCTGAATCAGATGCACCCTATGTGAGGTCGTTAGCTGCATAAAGACATCTGTCCACCCCATACAGTCAGTAAGACTCAAACTTGTAACATGGCCAAGACCATGTCCAAAGACACCAGAGACAAAATTGTACAACTCCACACAGCTGGAAAGGCTGGATGGTTTTTTTGGTCCCTGTACAACCGGTGTCAGAGTTTGGTCTGCATTCCGCATTGCCGGCAGTAAGTCGTACTTGTTTCTGGTGAGAGTTGACTCCCCCAAGTCTGCCTTTTGTCACTGAGTTTGTTCAAAACTTTTATGGACAGAATCTCGAGGTGCAGCAGAGGTTTGGAGGGGGTCCAGTTTGGTGGCCTCAGTATTGCATCTTTTCTTTCTTCAGATGCTGTAGTTCAATTGGCTTCATCAAGCTATGATCTCAACCCGACTGGAGCGTTTCGCAGCTGAGTGAAGTGGCTGTGAATTTCTTGAAATAGGTGTGCTTGGGGGAAAAAAAATAAAGTAAGAAAAAAAAAATAGCAGTCTGCCATTGACTTTACAAAATGAAAACTATTTTCGACAGACTTTTTTGTTTCTTGGATTTACCAATCCTTGAATCATTGAACTACCCCCATCCTGGCCACTGGGAGGAATTGGTCACCGCTGGCTGCAACTGAACAGGAAAAGGCAGTACTCAGACACAAGGACATCGTTGGGCGAGTGCAGCAGGCGAGGCGTTGCCTTAGGCTCGGTGGCCAGTAGACCAGTATGGAGCAAGGCCACTACTGCTGAGCGGCGCAAGCTGGTGTTCCAGGAGATACGTCGAGAAGAGGAAGCACAAAGGTGCGTCCAAGCTGTGTCGCAGGCCAAGCAAGGGCAGTGGTTTGCCTGGGAAGGATTGGAGGCAAAGAAGATCACCTGGAAAGAGCTTTGGAAGATGGAGCCATTCAGGGCAAGCTTTACCATCAGAGCTGTATATGATGTCTTGCCTTCTTCCAACAATCTAAACCAGTGGTATGCCAAAGATCCCAAGTGCCTCTTATGCCCAAATCCTTCAACACTGAAGCACGTCCTGGTTCGTTGCAAGACCAGTGTTACTCAAGGCCGTTAGACCTGGCGGCACAACCAAGTGCTGAAGTGTCTCGCTGGTATTCTGGAGAGCAAGCGGATGAGGGTGAACGTCCTCCCACCCTTGTCAGCCAACTGGCAACCAAGGCTCTTTGTTCGCGAGGGGTAGAGTCAAACTGGCTACACCAACAAGCCACCAGACAGCGGACAGCTGGGCAGTGCACGAGACAGGAAGCTGCCGGCAGACCTGGACAAGAAGCTCTCCTTTCCATCTGAGATTGCAACTACCACGCTACGACCAGATCTCGTGCTTTGGTCTGCCTCTCTCAAGCTCCTCTACATCATCGAGCTCACAGTGCCCTGGGGGGGCGCAGTCGAGGAGGCGTATGAGCCGAAGTGGCTGAGGTATGCAGGACTTGCGGCCAAGGAGGAACAACAAGGCTGGAGAGCAGAGGTACGCCTGGTGGAAGTTGGCTGCAGAGGGTTTATAGGCTCGTCAACATCCAGGCTATTCAGAGAGATGGGAGTCCGAGGGAAGGGAGTCAGAGATCTCTCCAAGACGGTGGACAAGGCCAGCCAGTGGCAGTGGATAAAGAGGAAAGACCCCAATTGGGGCTTCAGGAAAATTGATGGCACCTAAGGGGTTCAATCTGGGATGCTGGGATTCACTGCTTAACCCTCTCGAGTGTGTCGTGGGCCTATCAGCGAAACACTTTATGACGGAAGGAAGGCCACTCGATAACCCGTAGGGTGCCATCACTTATTTAAACATCCCACAGACCCTCATCAGAGCCGAAATATGCATGAATAGAGGGCTATTAACATTAGTCCTACATGATACATTTAGTTGTATGATGACTTTTTTTTTTATAACTGCTTCACATCTGTGTGATATGGGGTCAACCAACTTGTGGCACCTTTCAGCTGTTATTCCACTCAAAGATTCTTTAACGATATTCCACAATTCATGTTTATTTCTGGGTTTTTACTTCAGAATCAGCATTTTAATGTCACCCCACAAATTCTCGATTGGATTAAACTCCGGGGATTGGGCTGCCCAGTACATGAAATTACCTTTTGTTGGTTTGGAACCAAGACTTTGCATGTTTACTAGTGTGTTTGGGGTCATTGTCTTGTTGAAATCATCATAAGAAAACATGACCTCTTCAAGTATAGTGATGTCTTGCATCCGTCCACAAAATGTTCCTCCATTTCTCTTTCGGCCAGGTGATGTGTTCTTTGGCAAATTGTAACCTCTTCTGCACATGCCTTTTTTGTAACAGAGGGACTTTGTTGGGGATTCTTGTAAATATATTAGATTTACACAGATGTCTTCTCACTGGTAACTCCAGATTCTTTGATCGTCCTGGACCTGATCATTGGCTGAGCCTTTACTAGTCCAGTTATTCTATTTTGATGGTTGGTTTTGATTTTCTGCCACGTGTCTCTGGTTTTGCTCTCCATTTTAAGGAATCAGATCTTTTTAGCTGAACAGCCTATAATTTTTTTATACCTCTTTATAAGGTTTTCCCTCTCCAATCAAACGTGAACGACCCATTTTCCTCAGGCTTTCAAGGAGGAATGCATGTTCAACAGATGCTGGCTTCATCCTGAAATAGGGCCACCTGATGCACACCTGTTTTTCACAAAATTGATGACATCACTGATTGAATGTCACTTTTTTTTAAACACACCCCTTCAACAAATTGCCCAATTGCACAGCTTTAAGAGTGTGTATAACATGAATCTTGGGTCTTGTTGGTTTTCTGAGACTCTACTGCACCATCTGGTAACTTCTAACTTAATTAATTTGGCTTTTCACATTGGACTGCTTTTATTTTGAACACTACTGTACCTATTTTTGAATGTAATTTTTAAAAATAAATTTACACCAAAGTATGAAAATATTTTTTTACTTTTAACGGATATATTATGTGGATTTTTTTTTAACATCTCAAATCAGCTATAGAATAAGTCTAACATTACAATGTCAAAAACGTGGAAGGACGTGGATACTTTCTTGTGGGATTTAATAATTAGATGTGTACCTACTACCTACCTCCTCAACTAATGGAGAATGAATGCGATTTATGATTAATTGTCAAAAAAAGTCTGTTTCATGATAAAAATCTGCATTCCTCCTGTGTCCTACTTTAAATAAACTCAGTTCATCTTGTTTATTTAGAAGCGCTGACTCTGGATGATTGACAATTTTCAAGTTAAAATATCATGTTCTATGGTCTCTATTTGCAAAAGTGTCCATGCTTTTTTTCCCCCCAGTCTCCACAACTCACTGCTAGCAACACGCCTTAACATTTTCTCCATTCAGCGGTTGGCATTATATTTTAGATGCTATTTTCTACTCTCAAGTGCACACCGCTTGGCCTCATTAGTAAATGCTAGAGTGAGAAAAGAGTTTTGCATGCCTATAATTTTTATTTATATTTTTTTCTTTGGAGCTGCTTCCATTGTTGTTCATACAGATGGCTACTTCACACTGGAAAATGCGCAACGCTGCAGACTGTGTTGCCAGGTCGATGTGAATGAACCCCCCAAAATGTTCATTAAAAAATTGAAAAGGCATACTGTCTGAATTAAAATGCTAATTTTCCACTGTAAAGAAAATGACTTGTCAAATCATGTTGTTCATTCTCTTGGCTTCGAAGTCTAAAGTCAAGAAAAACGCAAGTCTTAAAATTAGCAACTTGAGTCATTTGACTTCTCTCCCCCCACTATGTCCTTGTTGGATATACCATGGAACACAGTGAAGACATCAAGTGGAGAAGGTATGGCACAACAGCGACAAAACCACAAATTTGATGGGATAAATGTCTTGGAAAATGGATGTACCGAACCCTAACCCTAAATGGAAAAAATTGAATGTACAGTTACCAAGAACTGGATATCCCCAATATTCATGTTTTCACAAATTTAAAAGTACAGTAAAGAAAACACATTTTTGAACACCCTGCTATATTGCAAGTTCTTCCACTTAGAAATCATGGAGAGGTCTGAAATTTTCATTGTAGGTGCATGTCCACTGTGAGAGAGATAATGTAAAAAGAAAAATCCAGAAATCACATTGTATCATTTTTTAAAATGATTTGTGTAATACAGCTCAAAAAACTATTTTGAACACCTGAGAAAAACAATGTTAATATTTGCTACTGCAGCCTTTGTTTGCAATTACAGAAGTCAAACGTTTTAGTTGTTCGCCAGGTTTGGACACACTACAGGAGGGATTTTGGCACAGTCCTCCACTCAGATCTTTTTTAGATCCGACAAGTTTCTGGGCTGTCCCTGATAAAACACAGAGTTCCAGCTCTCTCCAAAGATTTTCTATTGTGTTTAGGTCTGGAGACTGGCTAGGCCACGCTAGGACCCTGATCTTCTTCTTACTGAACCACTCCTTAGTTTTCCTGGTTGTGTGCTTCGGGTCATTGTCATGTTGAAAGACCCGGCCATGACCCATCTTCAATGCTCTGACTGAGGGAAAGAGGTTCTTCCCCAAAATCTCACAATACATGGCCGTGGTTATCCTCTCCTTAATACAGTACAGTCGCCCTGTCCCATGTGCATAAAGACACACCCAAAGTCACACGTCACCATTGTTCGGCTGCCCTCATACATGTTCTGTACTATTCTGACATATTTCTCTGCCACACCAGGCTTCCCCATGCAGTACCAGAGTTCTTCTCTTGGTATTCTGTCATAGGATTTCTCTAGATCCACAAAGACAAAATGTAGCTCTTTCTGACCTTTTCTGTACTTTTTCACGAGCATTCTCAAGGTAAATAATGCATCTGTGGTACTTTTTCTTAGCATGAAACCATACAGTTGCTCCCTTTCATTGCATGACTTCCTATATTTTGGGGTTACACCTCAAAGTGTCCCATCTCTCCCTTCCTACCAGAAGACACCTAAGGTACTTCCTGGTATTTCCTGCCTGTCTCTCTGATCACCTGTAGTCATCTCGTCTTCCGGGAGCTCCTCCTGTCCATCGCGAGCCTGTCTAACCTTTCCGAAAGCCCACACAACATTCTTTCTTTCTGAGATTCCTCCACATGATTCTCTGCTCTACCTATGTCTTCTTAATCTTGCTACCACCACCAGAGTCATCACACAACCATCCTATGCTGTCAAGCTACACTCTGCCCTACCACTACTTTACAGTCAGTAACCTCCATCAATTACATTGTCTGTGTAAAATATAATCCACCTGCGTGCTTCTACCTCTGCTCTTAGAGGTCACTGTTATGTTCCTGCCTCTTCTACAAAAAAGTGTTCGCTACTGACATTTCCATTCTTTTTGCAAAGTCCACCACCATCCGTCCCTCAAAGTTCCTTTCCTGGATGCCGTACTTACCCATCACTTCTTCCTCGCCCCTGTTTCATTTACCAACATATCCACTACCATCTATACCAATCACAACTCTCTCTCTCTGTTCGGCATGCTCAGAACTACTTGATCTAGTTTTTTCCAGAATTTGTCTTTCAACTCGAGGTCACATCCTACCTATGGGACCTTGCCGCTAATGACATTATACACAACACCCTCAATTTCAAATTTCAGCCTCATCACTTGATCTGATACTCTTTTCACCTCAGACATTCTTAGCCAGCTCTTCCTTTAAAATAACCTCTCCTACATTTCTCTTCCAAACTACTACATGGTAACATAATTTAAACCATGCTTCTAAACTTCTACATTTACTACCTTTCCACCTGGTCTCTTGGATGCACAATATATCAATGTTTCTCCTAATCATCATTTCAACCAACTCTTGAGCTTTTCCTGTCATCGTCCCAACATTCAAAGTCCCTACACTCAGTTGTAGGCTCTGTGCATTCCTCATCTTCCTTTGCCAACGAATTCGCTATCCTTCTCTTCTTTGTCTTCGACCCACAGTAGCTGAATTTCCATCGATGCCCTGCAGGTTAACAGTGCCGGGGGAGAAGAGCCTTGGTGAGGGAGGTCAAGAAGAACCCAAAGATTGTTGTAGCTGAGCTCCAGAGATGCACTCGGGAGATGGGAGAAAAGTCTCGAAAGTAAACCATCACTGCAGTCATCCGTGAGTCAGGACTTTAAGCCAGAGTGAGAAGGGAAGCCTTTACTCAGTGCAAAACACATGAAAGCCCAAAGGGCATTTGCTCAATAATTCCTGAAGGACTCCATGATGGTGAGAAATAATATTCTCTGATCTAATGAGACAAAGAGTTGACTTTTTGGCTTAACCTCTCAATGGTACTGTGGGACAAAAAAAAAACAGCATTGCGTCATCCACCTACGCAAGTTCTCACACTTAAAAAAAAGAAAATGCAAACCTTTCTGACACTTTGTGAAGAGCTTCACGAGCCACACCCAAACCTGATTACCACGATACTTGTTAAATCAAGAAATCAGTGAAATAGAATCTGTCAGAATGTGAAGTTGGCTACAAAAACAAAAGAATTAATACATCAGGCCACGATCCAAAGATTTTCAGGAAGAAATGAGGAAAAAAAAGTGATTGAAATCATCACCTTGGAAAAGGTTACAAAGCCATGTCCAAGGCTTTGGGGCTCCACAAACTGTTTTCAGGGCCATTATGCACACATGGAGAAAACTGGGAACAGCTACAAACATTCCCAGGATTGCACGACCAACTAAAATTACTCTTAAGATTTAAGATGACTCATCCAGGAGGTCACAAAAAACCTCTAACAATATCTTAAGACCTGCAGGCCTCGCTTGGCCTCAGATAAGGTCAGTGATCATGACTCTACGATAAGAAAGGCACTGGCCAAAAATAGCATCCAAGGGAAAGTTTCCAGGGATAAACCTGCACTGTCAGCAAAGAGTACAAAGGCTCATCTCATATTTGTCAAATAAACCCCTTGATGAGCCTCAAAACTTTTGGAAAAGCATTCTGTGAACTGAAAAATAAAAAAGGGAATGTTTTGGAAGATGTGCAGTCCATTGCATCCGGTGTAAAAATGGCATAGCATTTGATTTAAAAAAAAAAAAAACGCATCATGGTGGTGCCAGTGTGATTGTCTGGGGCCTTTTTGCTGCCTCAGGACCAGGACAACTTGCTGTGATTGATGGAACAATGAATTCTGCTGTCACCGTCTCCCCGTTGAGAACAGATTCAGCAACGAAGTATTTGTATGCGTCCAGACTTTTCTACGCTTTCAAACTCTTACGTGTAGATCTCGAGAAGTTACTCACCAGATACATGTGTAGATCCAGTTGTCCAAGACAAGCGGAAGCGGGTTAACAGTCCAATTTCTGATCGGTGAACATTAACCTCGGCATTAAATATGTGTCCGCTATGCCAAGTGTCTCTCATTTTCCCACATACCTTCGTTTATTATCACCTTCTAAATGTTTAACTGTATCGGACAAAACTCGGGGCAACTCAAGACGTATTTTTGTGTCATCTCCAACCAACTTAGCATTGCGCAATGCTTTGCTTGACTGGCACTATAGCCTGTCACGTGACGTCGGTGACGTAGGTGCACGAGCTCTATAGGGGGATCGCACTCCTCAGCCTCCCTGGTAAGGTCTATTCAGGGGTGCTGGAGAGGAGGGTCCATCGGCAAGTCGAATATTAGATTCAGGAGGAGCTCTGTGGTTTTCGTCCTGGCTGTGGAAAAGTGAACCAGCGCTACCAGTCTACATGTGTTTTGTTGACTTGGAGAATGCATTCGACCATGTCCCTCAGGGAGTCCTGTGGGGGATTCTTTGGGAGTATGCGATTCTGACCCCCTGTTACAGGTTGTTTGGTCCCTGTACGACCGGTGTCAGAGTTTGGTCCGCATTGCCAGCAATAAGTCGGATTCGTTTCCAGTGAGAGTTGAACTCCACCTAAGGTGCCTTTTGTCACTGATTTTGGTCATAGCTTTTATTTTATTTCTAGGTTCAGCCGAAGGTTTTTTTTTTTTTTTTTAAACTTCCGGTTTAGTAGCCTCAGTATTGCATCCCTGATTTTTGCACAGGATGTGGCTTCATCAAGCCATGTTACCAATTCACTGGAGCGGTTCGGAGCCAAGTGTAAAAGGGCTGAGATCCTGCCCCACTTGGAGGAGTTCACGTATCTTGGGATCTTGTTCACGAGGGAGAGAAGGATGTAACAGGAGATCAAGAGGCGGATTGGTGCAGTGTCTGCAGTGATGTGGACTTAGCATAGGTCCATTGTGGTAAAGATCCTCCCAGAAGAGCTGGATGAAGTGGAACTGACCATCTCATTCATCCTTCTCTGTCTCCAGCTTTATTGCTGTTCACATGTGAGCATTTTTTTTTATGCCACGACAAAAGGAAAAATGTCGTCAGGTCCTGAGAACCATGCCTCCTAAAGCTACTGCCCTCTCGACCGACCTTAGTTAAGGAGCAGAAAATGGATGGCAGGCAGGCAGGCACACTGATGATATCCGTCGATCTCGGCGTCTTTATGTGTGTGTGTGTGTGTGTGTGTGTGTGTGTGTGTGTGTGTGTGTGTGTGTGTGTGTGTGTGTGTGTGTGTGTGTGTGCGTGTGTTCCTTTGAATATTCACTAATCACTAAAGTGAATGTTAGTTTTTCAATGGTAAATGTAGCAACACATTTTGGTGCCCAAGAACTACGTTGAAGTGAGTCAGAAAGCTTAATGTAGATAAATGTAGTGGTTTGCCACAATTTTGTGACATTTATAGTCAATTATTAAACTTTATGGATAAGGTGTTGCGATTTCTGACAAGGCTTGGTCCCTGTCACCCACACATAGCAGGGATTCACTGTTCATAGTTGGACTTGAATAGCATGTCATCGAATGCACATCTCCAATAATGTATCATGACAAATTTGTTTTTTATTTTCCAAAGCATTTAAACTAAAATTGGACATAAAACACCTTTTTTTTTTTTTTGCAGGTCTTTTTTTTCGGGATTGTGAGTTGGTCTCGAAGACTGAGGTGAACCATAACACATATGTATTTCAATTACAACTTCCTCGTGGGACCATCATGGATGTGCCTGTCGGGAGACACGTCTACCTCAAATCCATCATTCAAGGTACTCTAAAATTGTGGCCTTTCCACAAAGGCAAAAGTGTTTAAAATTGTAAAGGAAAAAAGCTGACTAGTGCATCTCATTCATCCTTCTCTGTCTCCAGCTTTATTGCTGTTCACATCTGAGCTTTTTTTTTTGATGCCACGACAAAAGGAATATTGTAGTCAGGTCCTGAGAACCACAAATTGAACTTTGATTCTGTCACAGATACTCAGAACAATATTGACATAACAGAATCAAGAAATTATTTTGGCTTTTCTCTTTCTGTAATACTAAGAAAATAATACAACGTAAGTTACCTTTTTTTTTTTTTTTACTTTGAGTGAAGTGTCTCACCTACAAAACACAAGCATTATGCAGCCTCTACACATTTATCACTGCATTCACGTCGTTTAGGGTTACAATCAGTGTATCATTTATGCTTTTCATTTTTAACTGGCAATCAAAAAATGTTTTCCCACAATTGAATAGTACACTAAGAAATACAAATTGAAAAAGAAACTACTGAACTGAATCTGACCTGGAAGTTTGGTATCGAGCATCATTAAAGTGGCACTGACACCTAAAACATAAATTTAGTAGTAGTAGTAGTAGTAGTAGTAGTAGTGATAGGATGGATTCACACATTTCCAAAAGACCCGGTTCGTTGTGAATAATGGATTGCACAGGTGGAAAGGACAAGAGTTTTGTGGGTTCTAAATGACGGCTAGGTGTGTATAGAGCTATTAAAAAAAAATAGTTGGGGGGGACTAATTTGTCACACAGTTTATTGCATATTTTACGTAATAATTTAGAATAAATCCACTTGGTCAAACCAGCAAAATATAACAAAGCACTTGTATTGCGTTTAAAACAATTTAATCCCACACAATACAATACAAGACAAAACAATAACAAAACGGAAGTACAAAGAGAGTTTAGTAGCGTGTAACACGAGCTAACTAGCCAACTGACATATAATCACCAAGCTCGAACAAATGTTATTTTTCAGCAAATGTTCCAGGAATGCAGTGTGGTGTCCATGTACTTGTCCGAAAGCAGCAGTATTAATAAAAAGATCCGTCCGCATATGATGACGTAATCCTTCCTTCAGAATGTAACAAAAGATCCGGGCCATATCGGGGGTGTCCGTGTACTTGTCCGAATCCAGCAGTGGAGAGGTGGTTTGCCCGCATCCGGGGAGGAGAGAGGACCCCACCCCCCACCCCCGGTGTCTTGGCACCCCTGAAGTAGTTACTTTGCCCGGTATGGGTCCTCCTGAGTACGGTACATACACAAGACTTGTAAATGAGTTAAGAAATTGAACAATTTGAGACCTGTCATTTTGAATATATCATAGGGTTCCTCGTCCGTCCGTCTGTCGGGGTGTCTGTTGTTCGAAGTGATCTGCATATCATCTAAATATGGCTCGAGACAATCGGGTAATATGGCCCCGGTCACTCCACTCGATTCTGAAATGTTCTCTTCTTCTAAAAGAGCTTCAGTCTCACAAGTGGCATCAGAAAAATTGAAAAACTCTCTTATTCATGTCCCACAGCAGGTGGCACAGCGTGTTTTCAATGGCCACTGACCGAGTGTGACATCTGCAAATGATGTTGCAGGCAATACAGCCGCCACTAGGATGTCGAGTGAGACTTCCACAACTTTGCGCATTAATGACAGGTTCTCAGCTCTTTTTTTTTTCATATAGACATTGGAGTGAATAATGTTATGTTGTTTTTATAACAATATCGATTTTAAAATGTATATTTGGGTGTCACTTGGACTTTAAAATGTATGTAATGTCAATTTTCGAGCACAGATTATTTTATCTAGATCTATCTAATATATGTTCAACTGTACCATAAAATGCACATCTTGTTCGATGTTTTTACCGAAAAATATAAGTACCGTAATATCTCGAGTATAATGTGTCCTTAAGTATCATGCGCACCCCCAAAGTTGACCTAAAAAAAAACCTTCTACCAATGTACAATATGCACCACCAATTTGCTGCCTTCCATATGCTCAAATTATTGGGAATTGCGTATTGCCCATTTTCCTAGGTTTGTACTTCTGTTTGTACTTGTATTGTTTTTCAAAAAATCGTCTGTACAACAATATTTAATAATAACAGATGTGATTTTTCCGTTTATAGATGGAATTACGGTTTTTAAAATCACATGGATTAAAAAAAAAAAACATTTATCTGCAATATTCCGACCATAACCCGTGCCAGAATCCACACTCATTCATTTTCCGATCCGACTTTTGCAAGTGAGGTGGAAAAGCTGATATGCGTCTGTAGATTGAAATGAAAACGCTTGTTGTATAAGAGGAAGTTTATGAAGCCATTTGCAGTCACTGTGATTTGACGGGCATGCCATACACGCCATTCCACTCACAAATAGTCGAGCACAAAAAATCACTCACGTAAAATTTCTTACGATTAGAAATAAATAGATATTGAAAGATGTCGCTTATTTTGTGTAGTCTTGACCAATGCAATTGTACACTTGTTGCACATTCTCAGCGCACATGAAAACAATCCCGCGCACTGAACCAGAGCCTGACGTTTTGTCTTTTTTTTTAACACGGAACCACACGGTCTGCTCCTCAGCCTACTTCTACATCCTTCTACGCCCCCCTCCAACTCTTACAGGGGTACACTCATAATTACAAACACCACTTTAGTTAGCAAAACAGTCTAGGCAATGTAGAGCAAAGACGAGCTAGACATGCTGCTTATGTATACTCTTAGCTTTCAACATGCATTGCTCAAGATATTCTGCAAGCAACAATTCTGTTTTACACCAAGAAAAACAGACAGGCGTATCATTGTAGGTTACAAAAAAGAAACAAAGTTGGAAGCGACCTTTCAGATTTATTGTTAATAGTTGGGTTGGTTTGGTTGGCATTGTATTTATTAATAGGTGACATTTTCATTGTAGGTTTGCAAAACACAAAATTGTTTTTAAAAATATTCTGATGGGAATGTAAATGCTGTAATCTGAATCTTTAATGAGCCATGTAGCTTCAATGTATGACACTGATCTGACCTCAGTGCATACTCAGCGGTGAAAGTTCAGAAGCAAATACTTATAAAAATGTCTGTATTATTTACTGACAACAAAAACATGACGTTGATAATTGTTGTTCATGCGTTTCAATCCACAAAAACAAGAAATTAAAACATTTTTGAATGGATACGATATACATCCTATGAAAGCACTCTTGCATGCCATAATGCAAATCTGATTTCAGTTTAGTTTCACTTCAAGTAGTTTACTTAGTTGAATTTGTAATTTTTTTTGGGTAAAGTTATGCACCTAAATAATGAACGATCATAGTGTACATTTTGAAAACAGAATAGGATTTATTTATAGATGTACTAGATATATTTAATTCATAATACAATTTATAAAACTTGGACATTAACTTGTAGCCTCCAGACCCCAGCTATTTTTCAGTCTTTTCATTCACTTAAATCACATGCCTGAAAAATGTACCGTATGTACTGATGCAGCGGTAATATACCGTAATTTCTCGAGTATAATGCATCCTGAAGTGTAATGAGCACCCCCAAAGTTGACCTAAAAAATTTAGAAAACCCTTCTACCAATGTCCAATGCGCACCACCAATTTCAGTCTGTACAAAAATCATTAATAATAATCAATGTGCATGTGCTGATGTAGCCGTAATATCATCTTGGTACAAGCCACAGGACACGCTTGTCCTGGTCCCTGTAATTGTCAGAACAGAATCCCTCAACCAACTAAAATAAATGCTCAATGATGGCATCACATTTTATTAATACTGTTGATAACATATATTACAATCTTAAATAAATATTTAGTACTGTTTGAATTCAACATTTTTTGCATTAAATATTTGTGCATAAAACGTTTGTGCATAGTGCAGTTCATCCTCTACATTATGCATCCTTGCCCAAGACTTCAAAAGCAACATCCATCGTAGCTACCTTTGGTGTCTTGGTCCAGTTCTGGTGCCTCCTGAATTCATGAACAGTGTCATGTCATCCTCTGTGGCATCCATGGCTTTTATGGGGTAACATTTTTTGAATCCCAAGAGTTTTGGTTCCGCAGCGCAGCCTCTCGCCCATCTGACGCCATAACTTTCAAAACGTGAGCTCAAACAACGTAGATACAAGGGTCATGGGCACATTACAAAAAAAATAAAAGCGACCATTTCAATGTGCCCATGACGCTCGTACTACATAGTTTCAGCTCATCTTGTTTTGCTTGTCCGGAGTGATGACACATTTCTTTTAAAAGCGGCTGCACAACTAGCCCTTGTAGCCGACATTTTTTGTCTTCGTTTAAGTTAAAACAAACTCACGGGTCAGTTTATTTCTGATGTTTGGTGCAGTAGCAACAACTATGCTACGCTAACGATCGTAAAATGCAAAGCTTGCCCCCTCCCTCTCCCTAGAAGGTCAGAGTTCAGGTTGGTGGTGTTACCGTAATATATATAAATGTGTAACATAAGACATAGAATATGATATCGAAATTTTTACATATACCTTTGTTACAACTCTATGTACCTGTATACTAATATACAATGTGATTGTATTTTTGTGCTATATTGACTTTTTGAAAATATTTTTGGAAAAAACTGCCCGTTATTTTCGAGAAATTACAGTATTTAGGAATTAAAGTCCGCAAACTTTGACCTAGTTTCCTCTACCTGAAAAATGGCTCCTTTCCTGTGGCTTACCTCTGATGTCACAGCTAGGAGACATGCTGCTATTGTGTCTCGTGTCGTAGCATTGCCTGCTGACGCCGAAGAAAAACCCATTTGTTTTGAGAATTCCTCACTGATTGTAAGCTAAAACCAATCCATAAAAATGGTGAAGACGTTAGGTGTTCAGTTTTAGTTGAGTTTCAGTTTACATTATTTTCCCAAAGACCCAAGCCTCAGAAGACAGTGGGTCAGGTTTGTCCAAACGAAGAGAGATAATTTTTCCAAACCCAGTGAGCAGTCTGTCATATCCAGTGAAAATTTCATCCCCGGACTCTTTTACTGGCAGACTCATGTCTGAGATAAGTTTTAATTGTGAAAAACTGTTAAAGCTGGGATCAGTGCCTACATTACAACCTTATAACAAGGGACCAAACGCAAACTTGGATCAGCCTCTGAACCTGGACACGGTTCGACAAGCTCAGCCCGCCCCACAGAGAGTGCCAAAACTGCCAAGCGCTTTTGTTCAAAGACAAGTTGCGGAGGTATGTTGATCATCTTTTATTTCCTGAAAACTTTCCTGAACACTATTAACATCATTGAATGAAAGCAGCATGACATTCTTAGCAAAAAATATTTTCTGACTGTAAATCATTGGACCATTCTCAACTAAAAAAACTGAATAATATTGTGTACAAATGGTGGCACGGTGGAGCAGCTGAAAAGCTTGCCCCTTGCAAGGATAAGGAGCTAAGAAAACGGATAGATGGATACAACCTTTATTTGTGCAGGGTTTTTTATTTTAATGAAATACCAAGTAACATTAAAACAAGCAGTATTACATACTAGTCACTCACAGAATAGGAGACCTGTTTTCAACTTATCAAAAGAAATTTGTCCACCATGATGTAGAATGAAATAAACCTTACTTTGTAAATTTTGAACGTTATTTTTGTATATTAATTACAGACGTTCCAGGAAGCATCTTCTGCACAAGATGTTATCTACCCAGTAGATGCTGTATCTCCATTCCAAAAGTTGCCAGACTTATGAAGTGCTTGTTCATGAAAAAGGAACACATATCTTTCCGACAGCAGAGAGAATACTGTAACATGTATTTCAACCTCAGGCGTCCTTAAGATGCTCATATGGACAGACCAAATAAGCATTCAGTGAAAATGTTATGAGAGAAACATGTATACACAATGAAAACATACACTTCAATGAAAATGTGATTATTTTAGTTCTGCGGTGTTTGCTTATTTCATAAACAATTATGCATCAACATTTACAGAAAGAAAAATGTGGATGTAGACCATTTAAATCCAGTGTACTCTTGGCCATCTGCCACAAATCTAAGACATACAGCAGGATGTAAGTGGCACACATTTTTTTCTACCTACAATTCCCCAACACCAAACTTCGACAGTTCAAAGACCCGTATCAATAGAGTACACATAACCATCTACCCCATTTACATTTACACAAGCATTTAGTGCCCAAACAAAACCACAAGATTCCGGTTTACAGCTTTCAGTATAAAGTTGAGCAATTTTACTCATGACATCTTGGGAAAATCGTGATTAAAATGGGAATGAGCGGGTCTGGGTACTGTCTGGTTATGGCATCAATTTACCATGTGAAATTATATTTATGGTGAAGCAAGTTATGACCAGCTATTGCTTTCAAATTAACGTGACATTTTAAATGGATTTCATTCATTAAAATCCTTATTTGTGAAAATATACCAAATTAGACTCAATACAGTGTTTGCATGATTGAAAAATGAGACCGAAAATTTAGTATATACAGTGCCTCGTGAAAGTATTCGGCCCCCTTGATCTTTTCAACCTTTCGCCACATTTCAGGCTTCAAACGTAAAGATGTACAATTTTAATTTTTTGTCAAGAATCAACAAGTGGGACACATTTGTGAAGTGGAACAAAATTTATTGAATGTTATACTTTTTTAACAAATAAAAAATTGAAAAGTGGGGTGTGCAATATTATTCGGCCCCTTTACTTTCAGTGCAACATACTCACTCCAGAAGTTCAGTGGGGATCTCTGAATGATCCAATGTTAACTGATGATGATAAATAAAATCCACCTGTGTGTAATTAAGTCAAAATGCACTTGCTCTGTGATAGTCTCAAGGTTCTGTTTAAAGTGCACAGAGCATCATGAAGACCAAGAAACACACCAGGCAGGTCCGAGATACTGTTGGAGAGATGTTTAAAGCCGGATATGATTACAAAAAAATTTCCCAAGCTTTCAAGGAGCACTGTGCAAGCAATCATATTGAAATGGAAGGCGTATCAGACCACTGAAAATCTAGCAAGACCCGGCCGTCCCTCTAAACTTTCACCCCGAACAAGGAGAAGACTGCTCCGAGATGCAACCAAGAGGCCCATGATCACTCTGGATGAACTGCAGAGATCTACAGCTGAGGTGGGAGAGTCTGTCCATTGGACAACACTCAGTCGTACACTGCACAAATCTGGCCTGTATGGAAAAGTGGCAAGAAGAAAGCCATTTCAAAAATATCTCGATAAAAAGTCTCATTTAAGGTTTGCCACAAGCCACCTGGGAGACACACTAAACATGTGGAGAAGGTGGTCTGGTCAGATGAAACCAAATTCGAACTTTTTGCCCACAATGCAAATGATATGTTTAGCGTAAAAACAACACACCTCATCACCTTGAACACACTATCCCCAGTGTCAAACATGGTGGTGGCAGCCTCATGGCTTGGGCCTGCTTTTCTTCAGCAGGGACAGGGAAGATGGTTAAAATTGATGGAAAGACAAATGGAGCCAAATACAGGATCTTTCTGGAAGAAAACCTGTTGGAGTCTGCAAGAGACCTGAGACTGGGATGAAGCTTTATCTTCCAACAGGACTATGATCCAAAACATAAAGCCAAATCTACAATGGAATGGTTCACAAATAAACATATCCAGGTGTTAGAATGGCAAAATCAAAGTCCAGACCTGAATCCAATCGAGAATCTATGGGCAGAGGTGAAGACTACTGTTCACAAACACTCTCAATCCAACGTCACTGAGCTCTAGCTCTTTTGCAAGGAAGAATGGGCAAGAATTTCAGCCTCTCAATGGCCGAAACTGATAGTGACATACCCCCAGCGACTTGCAGCTGTAATTGCAGCAAAAGGTGGCTTCCGGTTCGCGAAATGGTGACAAAAAATTGAGGAGGCTCCGACCTGCACGACCGTTCAGTTACTAAATCCTGCTGAATTTGGAACGAATGTTGTGAGTACTCGATGTGGGACGCCCCTGGTGACAACGTCAGTCAGGGTTCGCACGCGCCCCTATAAGTCCCTAAAGACCCCTAAATTTTCGAAGGTGCATTTAGGGGCTACTAAAAGTCCTTAAAATCCGCGAAAACCGGTCAAGCCCCTAAAAAGGCCTTAAATTAAAAAAAAAAAATCAAAGGGAGGACCTCTACCGCCAAAATTCTCCCTAAAAAATAAATCTTTTATTTAAAAAAAAATAGCGATCCGTCTGACGTCCAAATCAGCCGGAAATTGTCAACGGAAGTCACCGTGTTGACAACTAGTCGCCATCTTGTCGATATTCCATTATTTGTTTCCGTGAGTAGGCATTTTACTTCGTCTTCGTTACGACGTAGCGTAGTTCTTTCATCGATCCAACTTCTATCACGGGGAAGTGCAATTTTCAAGAAGCTTGGGTTGAAAGTAAGGAGTTTGGGAGCTGGGTTCGTCGAGATCCAAAAGATCGGCACATGTTTTACTGCCATCTGTGTAAGCAGAGTTACCAGCTTAAAAAGATGGGCATCAAAGCGCTGGAGTCGCACCGGAAAAACAGGAGACACGCTGATTTGGCGAAGACTTCTCATCTTCCGTGAATGAATCTGTTTCTAAAATATCAAGATAGTGAAGCATCAATTTCAGGCAGTGGCACTAGCAGTGCATGCGCACTAGGGATCGCAAAAAAAGGCTTACTTTCATAACCGGTTTTAACCGAACAGCTATAGCAGAAAAAACGATTAACCGGTTTTAAAACCGGTACCATGGTGGTGTTTACATAATTCACCCGCGGGACCTCAAGTTGGGATGCGGGGTTCCGCACGGACTGTTTTTGTTGTTGCTCTTCCGGAGTGACGAGTTCACAGAGTTTCCCCCTTTATGCGAGTAGTGTTTTGATGTCTGCCAATAAAACACGTTTTGTTCCATTGTCCGACACTCTGCCTCCGACTCCTTTTCTCCGGCGCTACACCATCGATCGTTATTTTACTCCGCGGTAATGGGATAGTTTGTATACAATATTGACAAACAAGCTTGTTGAATTTGGCTTTCAACAACGTACTCGTGTAAGTTAAATTTTTTTTTTTTTTGTAAAAATGTTTTAATGTTGACATTCTTCGTTTGGACTTTCAGAAAGGTCATGAAAGTATACCGAGCATTTCCTCGATGCCATGTTTGATGTTTCTTTGATTGAACTGAATGTTCTTTTGAGCCCAACTTTACTCTAACAGGGAAACTTGAAAAAAGTGGAAATGATGTTGAAAAAATAGCGCAATGTGGAGTACCGGAACCGGAAGAAATGATTGGAAATTTTAACCGATTTCAAAAGCCCGATTACGGTTTCGGTTTAAAAAAAAAATGCCGAAAACCGGTTATAACCGGTTAATTTTAACCGGTTGCGATCCCTAATGCACACCTACAGTTGTCCAGCCATCGACTTCAACCAGCCAGAAGTCAGGTTTTATGAATGTGGTTCAATACACGAAGACGGACTCGTTAAAGGCAGAGATCGTGTGGACTTTTAAAGTGATCTGCAGCCATTAGAGTTACAAATCTTGTGAAAATAATTCGAAAGTGTTTGCAGTCATCTTCCCAGACAGTGACATTGCTAAAAACTACCACTGTGGGGAAAGGAAGAGTTCGTACCTGGCTACATTTGACATCGCTGCCCACTTTTCATCTCTACTGCCTCAAAGCCAATAAAACCAGAATAGAGACTGACGTATCAACGCTTATTGAGAAGGCTGACAGGCTGTGTGAGGAGGCAGAAGAAAAGAGGAATCTGAGGTTTATCACCGAGGCCAATGCACTCAGAGGCAGAGCAAAGGACAAGAGAGCCACTTTGGCACCTCTGCAGCAACAAATAGAGGAGGCGCTGGGTAGGCTCAAGGAGCTCGAGTAGGGGTGCTGAAACAGACATTAGTAGAAGACATTTGTGTATATAGTTGCAATTGTAGTTAGAATCAGTTTTTCTGTATAGTGTTATGTGAAGACGTTGACAATGGTCATATCAATGAGAACTACCACAAGGGGCGACAGGTGAAAAAATAGCGCAATGTGGATACCGGAACCGGAAGAAATGATTGGAAATTTTAACCGATTTCAAAAGCCCGATTACGGTTTCGGTTTAAAAAAAAAATGCCGAAAACCGGTTATAACCGGTTAATTTTAACCGGTTGCGATCCCTAATGCACACCTACAGTTGTCCAGCCATCGACTTCAACCAGCCAGAAGTCAGGTTTTATGAATGTGGTTCAATACACGAAGACGGACTCGTTAAAGGCAGAGATCGTGTGGACTTTTAAAGTGATCTGCAGCCATTAGAGTTACAAATCTTGTGAAAATAATTCGAAAGTGTTTGCAGTCATCTTCCCAGACAGTGACATTGCTAAAAACTACCACTGTGGGGAAAGGAAGAGTTCGTACCTGGCTACATTTGACATCGCTGCCCACTTTTCATCTCTACTGCCTCAAAGCCAATAAAACCAGAATAGAGACTGGACGTATCAACGCTTATTGAGAAGGCTGACAGGCTGTGTGAGGAGGCAGAAGAAAAGAGGAATCTGAGGTTTATCACCGAGGCCAATGCACTCAGAGGCAGAGCAAGGACAGAGAGCCACTTTGGCACCTCTGCAGCAACAAATAGAGGAGGCGCTGGGTAGGCTCAAGGAGCTCGAGTAGGGGTGCTGAAACAGACATTAGTAGAAGACATTTGTGTATATAGTTGCAATTGTAGTTAGAATCAGTTTTTCTGTATAGTGTTATGTGAAGACGTTGACAATGGTCATATCAATGAGAACTACCACAAGGGGCGACAGGTGATCAATGTCACAGGTACTGAGGTACTGGAACATTTGATGAACCAAGAACGGTTGATTGCACCCATTGGGTGAGTCTTTTTTCCTTACTCTTGATTTCCCACGATGGCCCTAAATTTTTTCCGTGTCAGCCCTAAATTTTTCCGTGTCACCCCCTAAGAATGCCCCTAAAAAGTCCTTAAATTTTTTTTGGTCAGACTGAGTATGAACCCTGTCAGTGGACTAAAATCATCTGTATAATTTTTGTACGCAAATCGGAGCCGTATTCATTCACGTTGAACCTGTGCGGCCTAGCCTAGCTCGGGAACATCAAGTAACGTATGGAATTAAATATTTGCTGAGGAGGTAAACATCAACAGTGAGTACTTACACGATCTGCAAAACCTATGTTTCGTATAAAAACGAGGACCTTAATTACTTACTACTTACTTACTTGTACAAATTTAAACTTGCTCATATTCCCAGACCACTTTAGCTTAGCTGGCAAACAACGAGTAACGTTTGCGATCAAACCATGCTGTTTACGAAACATCGTACATGTGTAACTTTATAATGTGTACGACCTAAACAACGGATACAACGAGGGATGTGAGGACTTATAAGAAATTTAACAACTCTTATGTTTGTACCCAGATACGAGCGGTATTTTTCGCGTTGATGCTGCTCGGCCCAAGTTAGCCTAGTGCGCTAACAACCTTACCTTAATCCTTACTTCCACATATCCATTGAATTGTCATATCCATTATATTTTCACACGTGGTATGTGATTTGGGTACCTTATGTGCTGACTGTATCTATCTGATAGCTTTTATCTGACTTAAATTTTAACATAAAGTAGTCTGTAAATTGTGTATCTTATGTGTTGACTTGTATATTCATTTGTTTTTATCTGACTTTAACTTTACCATAGACTGGGTAGTATGTGAATTGTGTATCTTATCTCTAATTCCAGTAATTTTGGTTGAAGACAAAAAAGTGGAGGAAAGCGACTTAGTCGGCAGAAGAAGAAGAGGCATGCACAGTCCCGACAACTGTGTGTAGGGACAGGAAAAGCGCAGGAGTTAGTTGACATGATGATTAGGAGAAACGTTGATGTATTGTGCATCCAAGAGACCAAGTAGAAAGGCAGTAGGCTAGAAGCTTAAGTGCAGGGTTTAAATTCATTTACCATGGAGTAGATGGGAAGAGAAATGGAGTATGGGATATTTTAAAGAAAGAGCTGGCTAAGAATGTCTTGGAGGTGAAAAGAGTATCAGATCGAGTGATGAGGCTGATATTTGAAATTGAGGGTATTGTGTGTAATGTGATTAGCGGCTGTGGCCCACAAGTAGGATGTGACCTTGAGTTGAAAGAGAAATTTTGGAAGGAACGAGATAAAATAGTCCTGAGTATCCCAGAGAGAGAGACAGAGAGAGTTGTGATTTGTCCAGATTTCAATGGACATGTTGGTGAAGGAAAGTGGGGCGATGAAGAACTGATGGGTAAGTACGGCATTCAGCTAAGGAACTTTGAGGGTCAGATGGTGGTGGACTTCACAAAAAGGATGGAATTGGCAGTGGTGAACACTTTTTTCCAGAAGAGACAGGAACATAAGAGTGACCTACAAGAGTGGAGGTAGGAGCACGCAGGTGGATTATATTTTGTGCAGATGATGTAATCTGAAGGAGGTTACTGATTCTAAGGTTGTGGTGGGAGAGAGTGTAGCTCAACAGCATAGGATGGTGGTGTGTAGGATGACTCTGGTAGCGGGTAGGAAGATTAAGAAGACAAAGGTAGAGTAGAGAGAATCAGGTGGTGGAAGTTGAGGAAGGAAGAATGCCGTGCGGCCATCGGAAAGAGGTGAGACAGGCTCTAGATGGACAGGAAAATCTCCTGGAAGATGAATACTACTGCCAAGGTACTCAGAGAGGCAGGCAGGAGAGTACTTGGGGTGCCTTCTGGTAGGAAATGGGAGAAGGAGACTCGGGGCTGGAACCCCTAAAAAAGTAATCCAAGGAAAGAGATTAGCGAAGAAGTGGGATATGGAGAGGACTGAGGAGAGGTGGAAAGAATACATTGAAATGCGATGTAGAGCAAAAGTTAAGGTGGTGAAGGCTAAACAAGAGGCATATGACGACATGTACACCAGGTTGATACGAAAGAGGGAGAAAAGGATCTGTACAGGTTGGCCAGACAGAGGGATAGAGATGGGAAGGATGTGCAACAAGTAAAGGTGATTAAGGATAACGATGGAAATATGTTGACTGGTGCCAGTAGTGTGCTAAGTAGATGGAAAGAATACTTTGAGAAGTTAATGAATGAAGGTAGAGTCGAAGAGACAAGCGTGAATGACCAGGAAGTGGCAATGATTAGTAAGGGAAAAGTTAGAAAGGGTCTGAACAGACAGTTGGTCCTGATGACATATCAGTGGAGGTATTGAAGCAATTTGGAGAGGTGGCCGTGGAGTTATTGACCAACTTATTTAATAGAATAATAGCAGTAGAGAAGGTGCCAGAAGAATGGCGGAAAAGTGTTCTAGTCCCCAATTTTAAGAACAAAGGCGATGTTCAGATCTGTGGAAACTATAGAGGAATAAAGATGATGAGCCACACAATGAAGTTATGGGAAAGACTAGTGGAAGCTAGACTTAGAACAGAAGTAAGTCTCTGCGAGCAACAGTATGGTTTCATGCCGAGAAAGAGTATCACAGATGCATTATTTGCCTTGAGGGTGCTCGTGGAAAAGTACAGAGAAGGTCAGAAGGAGCTACATTGTCTTTGTAGACCTAGAGAAAGCCTACGACAGAGTACCAAGAGACGGACTGCGGTACGGCATGCGCAAGTCTGGTGTGGCGGAGAAATATGTTCGAATAGAACAGGACATGTATGTGGGCAGCAGAACAGCGGTGAGATGTGCCATAGGTGTGTTCGAAGAATTTAAGGTGGAGGTGGGACTGCATTAGGGATCCGCTGAGCCCCTTCCTGTCTGGAGTGTAGTAAAGAAGTGAAGAAACAGGTCCAAGTGAGGTGGAACACTTGGCGGAAGGTGTCTGGTATTCTATATGACAAAAGAGTATCCCCCAGGATGAATGGCAAAATTTATAAAGCACTGGTGAGGCTGGCCATGATGTACAGATTAGAGAGTGTGGCCCTGAAGAAACAACAGGAACCAGAACTTGAGGTTCTCGCTTGGATTTAACAGGTTGGATAGGATTAGAAACGAGCTCATTTGACAGACAGTCAAAGTTGGATGTTTTGGAGACAAGGTTAGAGAGACCAGAATTAGATGGTTTGGACATGTTCAAAGACGAGACAGTGAGTATATTGGTAGAAGGGTGCTGAGGATGGACCTGCCAGGCAAAATAGCAAGTGGAAGACCAAAGAAAAGGTTGATGGATGTTGTGAGTGAGGACATGAGGACAGTGGGTGTTTCAGAAGAAGATGCACGAGATAGGCTTAGATGGAAAAAGATGACAGGCTGTGGCGACCCCTAACGGGACAAGCCAAAAGGAAAAGAAGAAGAAGAAAATCAAAATATTAAAAACTAGGTATGGCAAATTCAGAATGAGCAAAATGATCAATGGTCAACATCATCCAGGCAGTCAGATCAGCCTTCATAGGCCGACCTTGATGGTCAATCGCCGTAGAAGATGAGGAGAGTGGCGGTTTCAGGAGCATCGGAGGCACTGGGACCTTCACACAGTATGATGCGTGAACCGACGTTGCCCTTTCAGAAAACCTTCACTGCCGTGTTTGTCACAAGGCGAACATGAAAAGGGGCCAGCCAGAGCTGATGCCTCCACATTTTGCGCCTCAAGTTCTTTATCAGCATGAAGTCACCGGCTTTGACGTCATGCAAGGTTCAATCTGCCGGCTACAGTAGTCCTGTATGAACTTGCGTCTTGACATCAGAGAGCAGATTAGTCAAACATGTGCAATACCTGATCATGATGTCCTTGCAACAGTGTGTGTCCATCAAGTGCTCGAGTATGCAGTCCAACATTCCAAGGCCCAGCAAACAGGACCTCAAACAGGGACAGCTTGTGCCTAGGACCATATGCATCCTCATGTCCATCAAGACAATTGGCAAAGACTTGATCCCATTTAATTTCATGTCTTCACGACATTTACTCATTTTACATTTAAGAATTCCATTTTCATTTTCTACTGCACCGCTGGACTCGGTATGGTAACTACAATGTGTTTTGAGGTTAAATTGTAGTCTATCCGAAAGTGGAGTCGACACTTCATTCATAAAGTGCTTCCCGTTGTCAGAAGAAACTTTTTCAGGAATTCCCCATCTGGGAATAATTTTAGTAAAGAACAGTTTTGCCAATGTAATCGCTGACGCATGCCTCACCAGTAATACTTCAAATCATTTTCAAAACATTGACCATATGTAGACAATATTTCTTGCCTTCACAGGGTGTTAATTCTATAAATTGCTGTGTATGTGTTGGATGTGCTTCTGGCTGTGTGAACGGGCGTGATTTACCAGAATTGAAGAAAGCACATGAGGTCAGCTGGAGTAGATTGTGAGTGAAGGTGGGCAAAAGAGAGGGCTGAGTGCGTAGTGTAGAGGGAGTAGGTGAGGTGGAATGAAGGAAGACGCAGACGTGATCGTGCCTTGGTGGCGGTGTCCGCACGTGCACGTCCCTGAGAGATAGGGTCAGACAAGTCTGTGTGTGTCACACATTTACACACTCCTATAAGAGATGGCAGGAGGACAGCTTCGAGAAGAGCTGCAACCTTGTCTTGGTGAAGAATTGGTTTGCCATCAGATTTTAAAAAAATTGTGGTGGGGCCAGAGGACACCAAAGTCATGGACCTCACCAAAAGCATAGCGGGAGTCTCTGTAAATGGTGACGGTACTTTCCTCTGCCAAACAACAGGCCCCTGTGAGTACCACCAACTCATCTGTTTGTGACAAGAAATATGAAGGGAGTGGTGACAAACCCACAACTCCAAAATCATCTACCACTGCAAAGCCTCTTCAGCAGAAACTAGTATCAGGATCTCATGAAGAGCTGTCGACATAAAAGACCAAATCTGGATTTTCTAAGGCCATATCAAAAAGGTCATGAGGTGTACACAGTGCTGTGTCAATCATAGCCTGCACTTGAGCTGGTGAAAATATTTCCCTTTAGAAGTAAAGATGTGTCTTAGAAATTTAACTGCAGTTTTGATTAGAATGCTTTTGTGGTGTTCTGACGTGAGGAGTTTTAACAAAACAATTATATCTCCTTCTGCAGTTTCATCGTGAGACTTCTCAGTGCTCTGAAACCTAACTTCTGTGAAATTAAATTCCCATAATCTATCATTTAATCACTTTGCTTCTCCAAGTGCTTTTCCAATATCCACATTTTTCGAACATTTTCACGTTAGGCTTAGCAAACTGCAACTTTTATTTGACTACAACAGTATTTTTCTGAAGGCCTCCAGTTTCAACATCATGCTCTGAACCACTATTTTGCTTTAATCATTCACAAAGATGTCTGAGAGAAGCGACTGTATGCACAACCATCATTAGGAGTTTCTGACTTGTGAAAACAAACCGTAATACATTTTTTAAAAACCTACACTCAAATCAGCTTTAAATGCATCCATATCTAGAGCACAAGCCAGTGCAAAGTTTAGGCCAGTCCCAAGCTAAGATAAATGCAGAAAACTGAGTGAAGAAAGGCATCCATCTTGAACTTTTGCCAAACAAATTTTTCATCTAAACAAATCCCACACCGATTCCAGTCTAATCTGTCAATCCGTTACCACAGCTAACAGGAAGGGGCTCAGAGCTGTTCCCTGATGCAGTCCTACCTCCACCTTAAATTCTTCTGAAACACCTAAGGCACACCTCACCGCTGTTCTGCTGCCCTCATACATGTCCTGTACTATTCTGACATATTTCTCTGCCACACCAGACTTACGCATGCAGTACAACAGTTCCTCTCTTGGTACTCTGTCATATGCTTCCACAAAGACTCAATGTGGGTCCTTTGGACTGTCTCTGTACTCTGTAGACAAATAATGAATCTATAATACTCTTTCTAGGCATGAAACCATACTACTGCTCGCCTAAGTCAATTCTCCACTACTCTTTCCCATATTTTCATTGGGTGGTCCATCAACTTTATTCCTCTATAGTTTGTACAGAGCTGCAAATTGCCTTTGTTCTTAAAAATGGGAAATAGAACCCTTTTCCTCCATTCTTCAGGCATCTTCTTGTCCACTAGTATTCTGTTGAATAATTTGGTAAAAAAAAAAGAACTCCATAGCCACATCGCCAAATTGCTTCCATACCTCCACAGGCATTTCATCAGGACCAACCGCCTTTCCATGTTTCTTGTCTGAGATGTTAGGAGAGAGTTTGCCTGAGCCCAATATTTGATGTGTGACTGTGTAGCTCTCTTTCATGTTAAGAATGCTGGAGGAGGGATTGAATCCAGTTAGACGTACATGGTCAAAAACACTTGTGAAGAGTGTGTTTACTCTTAACTATCTTGTTGGTGATTCCCAAGCAGGTGTTACCAATGATCACCCAGCCAAGATCTAGCTTTTGGGCATAGGGGTTGCTGTAGGGACCATTGATGTACTTCCTGACCTTATGCAGGTTGATGATATCCCATCCAAGGAGGAGCATAATGGACACATTGGGTTGCTATTCTGGGATATCCTGGGCTCTCCAATTCAGATGAGGGTGGAAATGAGCAATGTTAGGAGTTGGGCTCTCCCATCTTTTGTCCGATATGTCGTTACACTCCAAGACCTTAGGGAGAAGTCGAACAACTTGTCCATTCATAGACACAATGTAGTAGCCAGCTGATAGTCTTCTATTTATGTGTCACACCTGAGCGGGTGTTCTATGAGTACGGTTTTGTAGGGGCTTGGATGTCAAAGACATCAAATAGGTCGGAATGAGCCAATGACCTGTTGCTTTGTACATCCAGGATTACATAGACTTTTTGTGCCTTGTCACTGCATCCTCCAAGACAGACTTTTTACGTCCTGCGGCCCCGCTTTGACTGGCCCGGGAAAGGGTTCTTGGAATTAAGAAAAATAAACCTACTTTCAAAATTTTGCTTAAAGTGCTACCGACACATAAAGCATGATTTTTAAGTATGTTCGTAATAATAAAAAAAAAAAAAGGGCAGCCGGAATGGACCCATCTATTTTTTCACCACATCATGATTTTGTCGTATATGGATTTTTGGATTTCCCGCCATGAAAATCCTCTTGAGCCATTTCTGTTGAAGAACCAGGAAATGACCTTTGTTTTTTTTTTTTTAAACAGTAGAGGGGTCGAGTGTTTATATCGGTTTATACCTATTGTACCAGCAAAAATTACTTTTTTTTTTCATCGTGTTAACCAAAATGCCGGTTTGTCGTATTGCTGGATTTTGCGTGAACACATGGGAGGATGGATTCACGCTTCACACTTTTCCAAAACACCTGATTCGTCATGAAAAATGGATTGCACAGGTGCAAAGGACGATAGCTTTGTGTGTTGTAAATGACAGGTAGGTGTGTATAGAATTATTTAAAAAAAAATAATAGTAGTTGTGAGGGACTAATTTGTCTCACAGTTTATCACACGTTACATGCGGATTTAAAATAAATCCCCTTGGTCAAAGAGCTAACATATAACAAAGCACTTGTATTGCGTTTAAGACAATTTAATCACACACACACAATACAATACAATACAACACTAATCTAAAATAGAAGTACATAGACTTGCGTGTAACACGAGCTAATGAGACGTATAGTCACCAAACTAGAACAACTTGTCTGATAACAGCAGGATGTATAAAAAGCTCCGTCCGCATCCGACAACATGATCCTTCTTTCAGAACATAACAAAAGATACACGTCATAATAACTTCATTAAGTACGTAAGTCAGGGGTGATAAATGTGGCATGTGCCCTGGCTGGCATGGTTGTTGTCCACCGGCATTGTTGTTGTTCGCCACTGTTCCTCCTAAAGACACTACATACACAAGACTTGTAAAAGAGTTTGGAAATCAAACAATTATAGGCCTGTCATTTTGAATATTTCATGGGGTCCCTCGTCCGTCTGTCGGGGAATCTGTTGTTAGTTAGAAGTGATCCGCATATCATCTAAATATAGGTTGAAACGATAGAGTAATATGGCCCCGGTCACGTCACTCGATTGTGAGATGTTCTCTTCTTCGAGAAGAGCTTCCTTGTCAGAAAGGGCATCGGAAAATTCCGAAAATCAGTTGTTCATCTCCCATAGCAGGTGGCACAGCGTCTTCTCAATGCCGACTATCCCAGTGTAACATCTGAAAATGACGCTGCAGGCAATATGGCTGCCACTCTAATGTCGAGTGAGACTTCCACAACTTAGTGCATAAATGACATGCTCTCCACTCATTTTTTTTTCCATTTAGATGTTGAAGTGAATCATATTATATGTAGTTTTCATATTTTCAAATGTATACTGTATATGGAATGTCAGTGGCACTTTAAAGCCCAAGTGTCATCCGTATAAACATTCTAAAATAGATATTGTAATGAAAAATACATTATTAAATAAATAACATTATTCACTTCAATGTCCATACGAAAAAATAAATGTGAGCGGAGAGCGCGGCATCCATGCGCAAAGTTGCAGAAGTGTCATTCTACGATATTCAAGTGGTTGCCATATTGGCTGCATCCACTGTAAGTGACGTCACCCAGACATTCGGCAATGAAAACACGCGGTGCTCCCTAACTGTGGGAGACGAACACGACCCTCTGACACCAAAGCTCTTTTCGAAAAGGACAACACCACACAACCGAGTAAAGTTACCGGGGTAATATTACACTATTGTTTCGAGCCATATTCAGATGATATGCGATAACGGCCAAACCGCATCCCGTCCGATACACTTTCGCGGCGGAGATGAGCCATCGCTGCTCATCGCAGCCGGCCGGTGTGGCTTATGACAGAGTCGAGCTGTACTGCTTTAGGGAGGTGTTAAACACTGCAGTTGGATGAACAACACAGTCAGCCGGGGCGCTTTACTGCACGCGGCTGAGTGACGCATTCTCTACTGGGTTATTCAGAGCTGCCCCCGTCCGCAAAGCCCGACGCGCAGCCTTCGCAGAAGCTGTAACCGCCGAACGCGGCGCCTCAGCCGATGTGGCTGATTTTCGGCGCCGAGGTGGCATATAATGGAGCTGAGGCATGGTGCTCTTAGATGGTTGTTAACAGCCACCGCAGTACGCGATGAACACTATCGAGCCGGGGCACATTACTGCGTACAAGAGGCTGAGTGAGACGTCGGCTGGATTCTTCAGATTTGCCGCAGTTCGCGCAACAGCCCGACGGCATCCGACGCGCACATCGACATATTTCATACGTGGATCTTTTGTTACGTTATGAGAGACCAATTATGTGGTCCGTACCAAACTATTATTTTTTTATTTAGTAGCTGAATACACACCTACCCGTGATTTGGAACCCACGAAGGTCTTGTCCTCTCCACACATGCAATCCATTTTTCACAACGAACCACGTCTCTTTTAAACTTATGAAGGGTAATTCCATTTTCCCGAGTGTTCAAGCAATGTCGAGCAATGCAATGAGCCGGCATTTTGGCTAACACGAAGGAACAATGAGCTACCTACCCGGAGGTAAAACTAATGGAAACAAAGGAGTCCACTTGGGGCGCCGCTGTCCTTTACGTCACTTCCTGCTTCTCGAAAACAAATCCCTCGAGAGGATTTTCATGGCGGGAGTTACAAAAAGCTGTATACGTCAAAATCATGTTTTGTGGTGAAAAAACACATGGGCCCATATAGGCTGACGTTTTTTTCATTAATACAGGGTTCGCACGCGGCCCTAAAAACTCCTAAATTTTCGAAGGTGCATTTAGGGGCTCCTAAAAGTCCTTAAAATCCGCGAAAACCGGTCAAGCCCCTAAAAAGGCCTTAAATTAAAAAAAAAAAATCAAAGGGAGGACCTCTACCGCCAAAATTCTCCCTAAAAAATAAATCTTTTATTTAAAAAAAAATAGCGATCCGTCTGACGTCCAAATCAGCCGGAAATTGTCAACGGAAGTCACCGTGTTGACAACTAGTCGCCATCTTGTCGATATTCCATTATTTGTTTCCGTGAGTAGGCATTTTACTTCGTCTTCGTTACGACGTAGCGTAGTTCTTTCATCGATCCAACTTGTATCACGGGGAAGTGCATTTTTCAAGAAGCTTGGGTTGAAAGTAAGGAGTTTGGGAGCTGGGTTCGTCGAGATCCAAAAGATTGGCACATGTTTTACTGCTATCTGTGCAAGCAGAGTTACCAGCTTGAAAAGATGGGCGTCAAAGCACTGTAGTCGCACCGGAAAAGCAGGAGACACACTGATTTGGCAAAGACTCTCTCATCTTCCATTGGTATGAATCTGTTTCTAAAATATCAAGATAGTGAAGCATCAACTTCAGGCAGTGGTACTAGCAGTGCATGCGCACTAGGGATCGCAAAAAAAGGCTTACTTTCATAACCGGTTTTAACCGAACAGCTATAGCAGAAAAAACGATTAACCGGTTTTAAAACCGGTACCATGGTTGTGTTTACATAATTCACCCACGGGACCTCGAGTTGGGGTGCGGGGTTCCGCACGGACTGTTTTTGTTGTTGCTCTTCCGGAGTGACGAGTTCAGAGTTCCCCCCATTATGCGAGTAGTGTTTTGATGTCTGCCAATAAAACGAGTTTTGTTCCTGTGTCCGACACTCCGCCTCCGACTCCTTTTCTCCGCCGCGACACCATCGATCGTTAATTTACTCCGCGGTAATGGGGTAGTTTGTATACAATATTGACAAACAAGCTTGTTGAATGTGGCTTTCAACAACGCACTTGTGTAAGTTAAATTTTTATTTTTTTTGTAAAAATGTTTTAATGTTGACATTCTTTCGGACTTTCAGAAAGGGCATGAAAGATTACCGAGCGTTTCCTCGATGCCATGTTTGATGTTTCTTTGATTTAACTGAATGTTCTTTTGAGTCCAACTTAACTCTAACAGCGAAACTTGAAAAAAGTGGAAATGATGTTGAAAAAATAGCGCAATGTGGAGTACCGGAACCGGAAGAAATGATTGGAAATTTTAAACGATTTCGAAAGTCCGATTACGGTTTTGATTTTAAAAAGACGAAAACCGGTTATAACCGGTTATTTGTAACTGGTTGCGATCCCTAATGCGCACCTACAGTTGTCCAGCCATCGACTTCAACCAGCCAGAAGTCAGGCTTTATAAACGTAGTTCAATACACGAAGACGGACTCGTTAAAGGCAGAGATCGTGTGGACTTTAAAAGTGATCTGCAGCCATTAGAGTTACAAATCTTGTGAAAATAATTCGAAAGTGTTTGCAGTCATGTTCCCAGACAGTGACATTGCTAAAAACTACCACTGTGGGGAAAGGAAGACTTTGTACCTGGCTACATTTGGCATCGCTGCCCACTTTTCATCTCTACTGCCTCAAAGCCAAAAAAGCCAGAATAGAGACTGACGTATCAACGCTTATTGAGAAGGCTGACAGGCTGTGTGAGGAGGCAGAAGAAAAGAGGAATCTGAGGTTTATTACCGAGGCCAATGCACTCAGAGGCAGAGCAAAGGACAAGAGAGCCACTTTGGCACCTCTGCAGCAACAGAGAGGAGGCACTGGGTAGGCTCAAGGAGCTAGAGTAGGGGTGCTGAAACAGACATCAGTAGAAGACATTTGTTATATTATAGTTGCAATTGTAGTTAGAATCTGTTTTTCTGTATACTGTTATGTGAAGACATTGGCAATGGTCATATCAATGAGTCCTACCACAAGAGGCGACAGGTGATCACTGTCACAGGTACTGAGATACAGGAACATTTGATGAACCAAGAACAGTTGATGGCACCAATGGGTGAGTCTTTTTTCCTTTCTCTTGATTTCCCACAATGGCCCTAAATTTTTCGTGTCGGCCCTAAATTTTTCGTGTCAGTCCCTAAGAATGCCCCTAAAAAGCCCTTAAATTTTTTTGGTCAGACTGAGTATGAACCCTGCTTTGTTGTGAATGGGGCCTTTTATCAAGAAGGCACATTTTTTGTGAGGGTGGTCTTCCTTTTTACCTTGCTGTCTTGGTCCAAACTGACCCTTCATGACACACTCAGTCTTGTGGACAGACACCTTCCTTTGATCGGCCAACTTCCAAGTAGGCTTTTCTTTTGAATTCGTCTGTATGCTTTGTTAGTACTAAGATAGGGTCATTTCTATTGTTACCTTGCAGACAGATGAAGCTGACTAAAAGAGACCTAGGGGCGAAGGTCACCTGGTGCGTCATTTTGTAATTTCAGCCATGAAAAGGCCGTTTTTCCTGTAGGCCATTTGGTAGTTATTGTACAAGAGAGGTGATGCCCCTGGCTGTATTCAGGTGAGAAAGCCCAAACCAGTCCATCTGCCTTGGCTGCATCGAGCTCCATGAGCAGGTCAGTGAGATCCCTCAGCTTAGAATACTCTTTGTTGGTTATTTTTGGAGAGCTGTCCAGTTTCTCGAACAAAGTTCTATCAATTGCCTCTGCTGAACTTCAGCATTCATCCAATCTGTTCAATACCATCCTAAGGCCTTCTACTAGGTGAGACGTAGACAAATCTGATGCGTTTGGCATGCTAAGCGGACTCTTTGCCAAGCCACTTGAGAAGATCAATATCTTCAGAGTAAGATGGGTCTACTCCGCTTGTTGTGCCCAAAAAGGACTTTTGCCATGCTCTATCACTCTCTGGCTTGTCATTGAACAGCATCAGGCCAGCTGTAATGAATTTCCGCCTTGCTAGGAACCTGGCAAAGTCCGTCATATGCGTTTTATGAGGAGGATATTTAGGCTGTGGCTCATAACAATGAGAATGGGGTGGGACATCAGTTGGGTTAACATGCGGAGGGTTATCATTGATGTGTGGCGATAGCTGTTGTTTGTGCTGCTCGGCATGTCTATGGGCAGGCCCATGAGTGTACTGAGCAGTTGAGCTGGAGCGTGATCCAATTTTGTCATGAGGAAGGGGTTCGGAGACTTGCGTTTGGTTAAAGCGACACGAGGAGTTATTTTAAGGTCTGTGCATGCAGCAGATGATGCTAGACATTCAGTGTTGGGCTTTGAGTCCTGTATAGTACAAGCTTGTGGCACTGTCTCTGACTGCATTCTCTGTTGTGGAAAGTGTATCAGCTGCTTGGCTTGGCCCTCCATAAACACCAACCCAACACCCACCGAACATGGGTATTGAAGGAAGTTTCCGTTCATCGTTTGGAATTCTTGGTAAAGTTCATCACGCATCCTAAAAACATTCTTTTTTTACTATTTGTAGTAGGTCAGGGGTCACCCAACGCGGTACCTGCGGAGGCATGGTTGCCCACGAGGATCACTTAAGGCACCTGCGAGGCATGTTCTAAAAATAGCACCGGTCACAAATTATTATTAGTTGTGCTTTAAATTTTGACTCAGACTTTAATCTATCAATGAAATTGTTTAAATAGTGTTGTATAATAGTAAGTATGCATTTGTCAAGTATATGGAGTTTTATTTTAGAAGTTTGCCGCAAACAGGTTATGTAGCCCTTCTTACGAATGCAGCTCATCAAGTAGCCCTCAGTGAGTTCAATTTCATGGTTTTCCTTCCCACTTGCTAAAATGAAGGAGGATATCAGTTTTGAAATTAGCATAATTTGGTTGGGGAGCACTTAGTAGGAGCTTATTGAGATCCTGTAGATGCTATGCTTGTCTGGGGCATCACACCCTTGGCAGAGTCACCCATGGGAAACAGGTTCTCGGTGAGGGACCAGACAAAGCATGGACAAAAGACCCGCATGATGGTAGACAGAAATGGATTCAGCTTTCCTTCTCCTGGATGCGGGTCACTGGGCCCCCCTCTGGAGCCAAGCCTAGAGGTGGGGCTCAAAAGTGAGCACCTATGGGGCTCAGCCAGGCACACCCCAAAAGGGTAACATGGGTCCCCCTTCCGAGGGGTTCACCACTTCTGAGAGAGGTAATAGGGGTCAGGTGCAATGTGAGCTGGCCGATGGCCAAAGGCGGGGCCTTGGCAATCCGATCCCCAGCGACAGAAATTGGTTCTAGGGACTTGGAATGTCATCTCTCTGGCAGGGAAAGGAGCCCGAGCTGGTCTGTGAGGTCAAGAATTACCACCGAAACTGTTCTCCTCTGGAATTGTCCATGGTGAGAGGCGCTGACCATGTGTGGATTTACTTATTGCCCCCTGGCTAAGGGGCCTGTACGTTGGGGTTCACTCCAGTGGATGAGAGGGAAGCCTCCCTCCCCCTTCAAGTGGGGTGACATGGTTCTGACTGTTGTTTTTGCCTATGCAACAAACAGCAGTTTAGACCCTTTTTGGAGTCCTAGAGGGAGTACTAAAGAGCACTCCCTCTGGGGACTCCATCATTCTGCTGGGAGACTTTAATGCTCACGTGGGCAATAACAGTGAGACCTGGAAGGGTGTGATTGGGAAGAACGGACCCCTGATTAGAACGCGAGTGGTGTTCTGTTACTGGACTTTTGTCCGCATAACGGATTGTCCATAATGTACACCATGTTCAGGCATAAAAGATGTCATTGGCACCAGGACACCCTATGTCACAGTTAGATGATTAAATTTGTCGTCGTGTCATTGGACTTGCAGCCACATGTCTTGGACACTCGGGTGAAGAAAGGGGCAGAGCTGTCAGCTGATGACCACCTGGTGGTAAGTTGGCTCCTGTTTTGGCAAAATCTTTTTGTGACGCCATAAGCAAGGAGACAATCTTGTCTTTGTGGATTGTTATTACAAAATAATGGCAAATCTTTGAGAGAAAAGGGTACAAGTCTCATGAGTTGTCACCTGTTAAACTAAAGATTAGACTAAAAGTTCTGTGTTTATATAGAAGTGCGAAAGACAAAGAGAAAAATCATGACAAAACAAGACAGTTACCCATGTCCAGCTGTCTACACATTGTGCTGGTAAAAACAACATCACATGAGGAACAGCCTGACCGGGATAACTTCAAGTCACAACGAGTCATGAGTCAGTGAAGAATTGAGCTGTAGATCAACAGGCAGATTGGTGCAGGGTAGGCAGTGATGCGGACTTTGTATCGGTCCGTTGTCGTGAAAAGGGAGCTAAGTCGAAAGGCGAAGTGCTCAATTTACCAGTTGATTTATGTTCCTACCCTCACCTATGGTCATGAGTTGTGGGTCATGACTGAAGTAACAGGATCCCAAATACAAGCAGGCAAAATGAGTTTCCTCCGCAGGGTATCTGGGCTCTCCCTTAGAGATAGGGTGAGTAGCTTGGTCATCCGGGAGGGGCTCAGTGTCGAACCACTGCTCCTCCCCATTGAGAGGAGCAGATGACGTGGCTGGGACATCAATGTGGATGCCTCCCTGGTGAGGTGTTCCAGGCACGTCCCACCGGAATGAGACCCCGGGGACATCTCAGGAGACACTGGATAGACTGTCTCTCAGCTGGCTTGGAATCACCTTGGAATCCCACCAGAAGAGCTGGGTGAAGTGGTTGGGGAAGGGGACTGCCCCCGCCCCTCCATCCAGAAAAGCGGTTGAAGATGGATGGATGGATGGATGGATGGATGGATGGATGGATGGATGGTATTTGTGGAAATGTAACGCCTGTGCTAAACGGGGGAACACTGTATACCATAGTTTTAATTACCTTCTATAAATTAACATTTAGTATTTATACTGTCAGAACATTTTTGGCATTTGTTCTGAACATAAGAACTTATCCCATATTCATTTTATGAACTCACACTCTGCAAGTTATGTAACATTTGTTGACTGCTATTTTCTCTTTTGATAGCCATGAGTTTACATCAAATAGAATAAATCAAATATTGATTTGCATAAAGAATCAAATTAAATGTGCATGACTGCAGATATGGGCTTAGAGGATCTACTTAATCAGGAAAGGAATATTGTTGATTAAAACGTCTTAACATTAATATCTGGTCTTACAGAGAAGGATGAACAGCAAAAGAGCCAATTGTTTTTTTTTTTTTTTTAAATACAATTTCAAGATTCAATTTGTCTGCTTTTTTTCCCAGACTTAGAGGTCGTGCGACCGTACACCCCAATTGACCAGAGTCTTTCAGTTGGGCCCAATCCTCAAGAAAAAACAAACCTCTACTTTATGATCAAGGTTTATTCTGATGGAGTACTGACTCAACATCTCAACAGCCTATACATTGGTAAGTCTTTTCCATTTCACAAACATTAGAGTAATTTATAAATTTACACAAAAGTATTAATTTTTTTGGATTTTTTTTTTTTAATCCAACAAACTAAGAATATAAAATCTATTGAGGTTTGATGTGATTATATTCACGCTCATCTTGGTTTTAACCAATTACATTTGCTTGTGTGAGGTTTTGGGGTTGAAACATACATCAAAGTTAACTAACAGTCAGCATCGCTATGTCGTTACTGAGATTTTATGTGTAAAAGGTAGGTGTGGAATATTTCTTGAAAACCAACCAAATGGTTCAGTGTGTTCTATGTGTGCAAGTTTTTCCTCCCTCCCTCTTTTACCGATGAGGTGAAGCAGTGTGTGTGTGTTCGAGTGCAAAGCAGGAACGTAGCAAAGATGGCAGCATGCACAAATCATCTGCGTCATGCCCTTCTACCAAGGCAGCAGCCAATCATATTGCAGTGGGGCATGTACCAGAGGTCTTGGGTTGGAAAGAGAAAAGATAAAGACCCAGGAGAAACAGTAGAATTATGATACTCCTGCCTCTGTTTTTCTATCCCCTGCTGCTTGGTAGCGAGGGTTGCCCCGGTATCCAACTCAGCCTTCCTAATACCTGTACTTGGTCGACAGCGACGGTATCTCGGCCGGTCTGCTAGTTACCACAACAAGTTTTCTCCAAGTACCATACAAGTGATTATGTGAAAGCATAAAATGCTTGTCACTCATTGTTACATATGTCCTCATGCAACATAGTACACTTGCTGGAAATCATAATGTTCATGACTGTGGTGTATGATTTCCACAGAAAATTTTATTCACCCGAGGACACGTGGCACTGGCTTGCTAGACCCTAAAAAGTGGGAGACATATACACCGTTAAAACTCCTGCACACTTTGTGATTTGGATGTAAGTACCCTCAAATTAAAGATGAAAGCTTGCAGTGAGGCATGTCATGTTCATTTCATTTCAAACCTATTATGGTGGGGATTTAAAACCTTAAAACCTCCATGTTCCAAAATTTATCGACCTGACTGTAAACATACAGTATCAATGCTGTTAGTCACATAAAAAAAAGTTTATAGAGTGAACTTCGCCCAAGCTTCTCTCATTCACGTGATCATCATCAGTAGGGCTTTATTGATCAAAGGCACCCATTTGAAATTGGAGAAACCTAACATTGGACCACCAAAAATAGATTAGTATGACTACTTCTTCCATGCTCCTTTGTAAGCACGCTATAGGCCCTCCTTTTCATAGCCAACATTGTCAAAAAACTTTTTAAATCAACTCAGCAATGTCTGGAACGCAAGTTGACTTTTTGAGAAGTTGCTATCAGGTTGCTAAACTCATCATAGGAGAGAATCAGCTCTTATCCAAGTGCTAAATGATATTAAGTTCAACATTGACTCACGAAAGCTGTCAATTCTGGTCTTGTTGGATCTCAGTGCGGGTTTTGATACATTTTATATATATATATATCATTAGGGGTCGCCACAGCGTGTCATCTTTCGCCATCTTAGCCTATCTTCTGCATCTTCCTCTCTAACCCCAACTCTTTTGCCTGGCAGCTCCATCCTCAGCACCCTTCCACCAATATACTCACTCTCTCGCCTCTGAACCTGTCCAAACCATTGAAGTCTGTTCTCTCGAATCTTGTCTCCAAAACATCCAACTTTGGCTGTCCCTCTAATGAGCTCATTTCTAATCCTATCCAACCTGCTCACTGCGAGCAAGAACTTCAATATCTTTATTTCTGCTACCTCCAGTTCTGCTTCCTGTTGTTTCTTCAGTGCCACCGTCTCTAATCCGTAAATCATGGCCGGCCTCACCACTGTTTTGTAAACTTTACCCTTCATCCTAGCAGAGACTCTTCTGTCACATAACACACCAGACACCTTCCGCCAGCTGTTCCAACCTGCTTGAACCCGTTTCTTCATTTCCTTACCACACTCACCATTGCTCTGGATTGTTGACCCTAAATATTTGAAGTCCTCCACCCTCGCTATCTCTTCTCCCTGTAGCCTCACTCTTCCCTCTGCACCTTTCTCATTCACTCACCTATATTCTGTTTTACTTCGGCTAATCTTCATTCCTCTCCTTTCCAGTTCATGTTTCCATCTTTCTAATTGTTCCTCTGCATTCTCCCTGCTTTCATTGCATATCACAATATCATTTGTGAACATCATGGTCCAAGGGGATTCCAGTCTAACCTCATCTGTTAGCCTATCCATGACCACTGCAAACAGGAAGGGGGTCAGAGCTGATCCCTGATGCAGTCCCACGTACACCTTAAATTCTTCTATCACACCAAAGGCACACCTCACCATTGTTCTGCTGCCATCATACATGTCCTGTACTATTTTAACATACTTCTCTGCCACACCAGACTTACGCATGAAGTACCACAGTTCCTCTCTTGGTACTCTGTCATAGGCTTTCTCTAGATCCACAAAGACACAATGTAGCTCCCTCTGACCTTCTCTGTACTTTTCCACTAGCATCCTCAAGGCAAATAATGCATCTGTGGTACTCTTTCTAGTATTGTATTAAAAAGGGATTCAAGTCGGAAGGCGAAGCTCTGAATTTACCAGTCAATCTGCGTTCCTACCCTCACCTATCAGCACAACCTGTGGGTCGTGACCGAAAAACCAGATCCTGGATACAAGCGGCCTATATCAGTTTCCTCCGCAGGGTGTCTGGGCTGTCCCTTAGCGATAGGGTAAGAAGCTCAGTCATCCGGCAGGGGCTAAGTGTTGAGCTGTTGCTCCTCCGCACATTGAGAGGAGACTCGGGTCTCTGATTCGGATGCCTCCTGGACACCTCCCCGGTGAGGTGTTCCAGGCATGTCCCACCGGAAAGAGACCCCGAGGATGACCCAGGACACGCTGGAGAGACTATGACTCTCATATGGCTTAGGAACGCCTCGGGATCCCTTCGGAAGAGCTGGAAGAAGAAGGTCCAATGGGAAGTCAAATTTCAGATTCAGAAGGAGCCATGTGGTTTTCATCCTGGCTGTGGTACAGTGGGTCAGCTCTATACCATCAGAAGGATCCTCGAGCGTGCATGGGAATTTGCCCAAACAGTCAACATTTTTTTTTTTTTTTTTTTTTTTTCTGGACTTGGAAAAGGCATTCAACCATGATAGGTGTTTCGGGAGTGATTGGTACCGAACCCCTTGGTCTGGGCTGTTTTGTCCCTATACGACCGTTAGTTTGGCCGCATTGCAGGCAGAAAGTTGGACTCCGGAAAATTTGCACTTCATCACCAATTCTGTTCATAGCTTTTATGGACAGACTCTCTAGTGCAGGGGTGCTCAATGTGTCGGTCGATCGCGGGACGGCGTGCCAAAAAAAAAAAAAAATCGTCAGCCTATGTTCCATCTAAACTGCGCGCGTGCGCAATTTTGCACCGCCGATGTAGTCTGGTGTGGCAGATATTATGCGTTGCATGCAAAAAAAAATTCAAGTCAAATTGCAATTATGACATACAGCTATTCAGTTTGTGGCATTTTGCAATGTGATTCTATGAGTGAGGGGTGACAAGTTGTTCCATCCAATGGCCCAATTCACATACATGCTGTAGGGATTTGCAAGTTTGGACCCTACGCGTGTTCGCTGATCGAGGAAGAGATGACCAATGATTAGATGAGTGAATAGATTTATTACAAAGGAATGTGCAATACAGACGTCTGGGTCTTATTTAGGTATCTGCCACACACAAGATGTCTGTCTCCTGGCAGGATAGCCCAAGAAGAAGAAGACAAGAGGTGCCGGGTAACACAAGGTTTTTATATGTATGGGTCCATGGTAAAAGTGGCTGCCCCGCCGGAGTCTGGTCTTTGGCCAGGATAGAAACTTTCCACTCCTTATCTGGTGTCGTTCATCTCCACGGCATTGCCTGGGAGAGGAGGATGCCAGCAGCCGTTTTTCTGCGTACAAAGATCAAGGACACCCACCGCGCTCCACAGCACATCCTTGTCTGGTTAGCAAATGGACACACCTTTATCTGTTGATTAAATGTATAAAGTAATATTTAAGCAAATAATGAAAGTGCTATAAAAGTAAAATAGTCTTCATTCCCTCTCTTGATCTATGAAATAGATAAAAAAAAACAAACACGAAAATCCCAAAAGCAACACTTCAAGAAAACATAAAACCCTCTCTAATCATCCAAACATACCTCTTAACAAGTGCATAGTCTCATGATTGAGAACACCGTAAGCTTTAAACCTGCAGGACAGTACTAGACAACTCAAAAACAGCAAAATATTTCTAAAAAAAGTAATATCACGCAAAATGTATCAGTAAACAGAAGGGCAAGGGCAATGCAATCACAGGGCATGTCACCATCATGACAATCAGGAAGCGGTGAAAGTTTAGTATCACTTTCAGGGGGCGCGATAGCAGCAGTAAAATCATCTTGAGTTTGTCGGGGCGGGGGTCTAATGAGGACAAAATTACCGCGGCCATCAGCTGGGGCACCATTTGCCTTCTCAATCAGACTGGTTAAAAGAGAACGAATACAGGGAATGCAACAGAATCCGCAGTGGGTGAGAATAGAGGTGAAGATAGCCAGAGAGAATAAGATTGATGAATTGACACCCTTCCATTGACCAAACACATTTATCCAGTTATCCCACATTGTCGTGTCAACACCAGAGTGTTCCTTCATTTTCTTCGTAAGGGTTCTAAGTCCATCTAAGGGCTCAGTCAAGCATCCGCCAGGTTGGGTGTTATTCGGCAAACACCTCCTTTCTCGGCCAACAGTGCATCTAATGCATTTCTATTTTGGAAAGCCATAATAGATGTAGCCCTAAGTTGCTCATCTATACCTTCGTGTCCTTCAAGGGTGAAGTTGCCCAAACGTTGCACATTATGTATGTAATTGATACGGTCAACATTTTCGTTAGGAGTAACAGGGAAAAGAGTGGGAAATTACAGGTATATTTTCAAAACCGGCAACTGCCTGATCAGTCAGTTTATATTCATCTGGGACACCACAGGGGACGCCAATAACATCAATGGAGGTGGGGTCGTCAGCACCAAGCCAGGTAAGTTTGGACCTACGTGAACGGGGTAATGGGCCAAGGGCTTCCTTGAAGTGTTCAGGAGCAACCTCCAGATCATCAAGGGTGACAGGAACAATGGAAATAGGCAAAAGTACAGTTACTCATGCACATCTGCCTGTACTGTTGTGCGGGAGGCGGTCGAAGATACGGTCCCCTCCGTACCACCACCACACATCAGCACGACTGACAGGTTCGAAGAATGGTGCTTCCTGGGTCTCTGCACACTTTTCATCAGAGATATTGTCTTTTGGGGCATCATTATCTTTCAGGAAAATACAGGTGAGGTTTTGGCGCGCCACAGCACGATTAAACACAGGGTTGTTCTTTTGGGCTGGCGTTACCGGGTCTGGCAGTATCCCAAATTTTGCATTCAATTTTATTCGGCACGTAATTTTTCATAAGATCTAGAACACAGGTTTAGTTGACAGAAGAGGAAACAACTCATAACAATGGACTATGTCCCATGCATACAACACAGTCACTCAGGGTTTTATTAGCCACTTGTCCAGGCCATGAGTAACCAATTTTTTTTTAACTGCGCTAACCCCTGTCTAAACCACTCATCAACAGATAGGGCTTTGTTTATAGTACAACTCTTCTCTGTGATAAATATTTTCCATGTGGGTTGTGTTAACAGCTGGCACTGATGTGGGTGTAGGTACGGGGTATTTTTGAGCAATTTCCCAAATCAAAATACCAAGAGGAACAATAACACCAATAATAAAAATACCATAGATTCCTGCTCTCCCTCTCTTGGTCCGAAAAGCAATCGGACCATCCTGCTGCCAAAGTGGGCCGCCAAAGCTGTCATTTCTGCCTTTTCCTTGGCCCCCTCGGTTGTTGGACCAGCCACCACACCCTCGCATTGGACCTTAAGGTGGAGGAGCTGTAGAACAGTCTTTAATCCAGTGATTGAGAGAACCACAACCAAAACATCCTTGATCACATTGATGTTGTTGCACTCTCCCCCGACCCCCTCCACGCCGTCCTGCGTATCCACCCCGTGCTGTGCTACTTGTAATTTAAGAAGTTGTTTTTGGAATTTAGCAATTTCATTATCCTCACCCTGTCGGCTCAGATACATTTTGAGGTGATGCATTAAGTGTCGTCTAAATCTAGGCTCATCTCTGGACTGGAAGAGAAGAAGTTGTAGGGATTTGCGAGTTTGGACCCTACGCGTGTTCGCTGATCAAGGAATAGATGACCAATGAATGTAGAGACCATGTAGAGGGGTGCTGGATTCAGTGGTTGCAGGATAAATCACTCTGTGTTGAGTGACAAGTTACTATGGCAAGTAGAACATTTTATCTCCTGACTTTGTTCCACAGACCTCATTGTAGTTATGGTATCCATTGACGGGCTTCCTAAGACACAAGTGTGAACCCATCTAAATGAATGGTTGCCTCAGATTACGACATATACACAAAAAATTATGATAACTACTTTAAATCAGAAAAGAAATTATGAGGGGAATTGAAAACAATCAAAGCAGTAAAAACTTAAGCACACTGAACTATGAAAAGAGACAGATCTATTTGAAACATGACCCCATCAATGGTCTTTCTCATTTATTTTTTTTAAACATTTGTGAGTTCATTCTCAGTTTTTATTCAACAGTTTTTGATTTTTACTGGAACTTTTGTTTCCTGTAACTGTTTAGGTGGTCATGTATCTGTTAGTGGACCGGAAGGTACCTTCAGTCTTTGCCCTCTTCATGGTACCACAGGTCTCTACCTTTTAGCAGCTGGTACAGGCTTCACTCCAATGTGTCGTCTCATTAAACTGGTGCTACGGGAGATAACCTCAATCAGGTCAGTAAGAAAAATTGTCCTGCATGCAATTATGCATTAAACCTTGAATTGATTTAGCCAGAAGAAATATCTAATCAAAACAAGTTTAGACTACGTATTGACTGATCTTGAAGAACAGTGTTTCCCTGGAACTGATGTTCAAAACTAAATCCGTCACATTTGTTAGGAGGAGTATATGCTATTTCTTAGTATACATAGTTGTTAATAGCAGTAAGTTTAAAAATGTGATTAAACTACAAAATTCCTCAACTTTTATTTATTGAACACATGCATTGAGGACTGCACATTCTACTGCAATGCAAGAAAATTCGAAAAAAGTAATTCAATTTGACATTCTACAGAAAGTAAAAAAAAAATGTAATGTTGAAAAAAAAGTGTTTATCTTTCTTTACAAACTCAAAAAGTACTTTATAAACTTGGTAATGCTTGTAGATTCAACATTCCTGAGAATAACAAACTAATATTTAGTTCCATAACCACGGTTTTTGATGACTGCTTGACATCTTCTGGCCCCAGTCAACAGGTATTGCAGCCCAGGACAATTGTACCACGTTTCAAAATTCCTCTGTATTTCTTGGTTTTGCCTCATGAAACTTTTTTTTTTTTTTTTTTATCAGCCCACAAGTTTTCAATCGTCTAAAGGTCTACATTACTTCATTACTTCTGTTTGTCTGGAACAAAAATTTTGCTTGATTGCTTTTGTGTTTGGAGTCATTCTCTTATTGAAACATCCATTTCAAGGGCATTTCCTCTTCAGCATTATCTGATTGTCGCAGTACTCACAGGCAATCTTAGATCTTCTTTGAGTGTCCCGGAGATGATCTTAGGCTGAGTCTTTGCCATTTTGGTCATTGTCTTATCCATTCAGTAGTTTTTTTCTGCCTCGTTTTTCTGGTTTTGCCTGCCATTTTAAATGATCACTTTACCTCCGTGGCCTGTGATTTCATACACTTCTTTATAGGTTGTCCCTTCTTTTGTTAATTTCTTAATCAGAGAACGCTCTTCTTCAGAACAGTGTCTTGTTCGACCCATTTTCTTTTTCCAAGGACCAAAGCACAGCCAGCATATGCAAAGTCAGTTACATTGATCCTTAAATAAGGGCCACATTTAACACCGTTTTTTGTCACGTAATCAATGACCTCACTAACTGAACCAGGCTGACTGTTTTTAACATGCCCCTTTCAGTAAATCATTCAGTCTCACATAATCAGGCATATACTCATCATGCCTCTTAATTTTCTATTCCTTTCCTAAACTTTCTGCAAATGTACTTGCAGTGTAGAAGTTGAAATTCCAACAAAAACAGTGATTTATCTTGCTATTGATGTGGGACTGATATTTTGAACGCAACTGCAGATCTTTGAACTTGAAAGTATCACAACACCGCAATGTTTACATACAGTTAAGTTAATCATAGGTTGGGTGCTCTGCCCCTCAAAAAATAAAATCACATTTAATTGTATGCAGTAGGTACAGAAACTATTCAAACCCCCTAATATTTTTCCGTTATATTGCAGCCTCTTGCTCAAATAATTTACCATTTTCTTTTCTCATCGTACATACAGCAGAAAAAATTTTTTTGAAACATTTGCAGATTTATTAAAAAAGAAAAACCGAAATCATACAGTAATAAATATTCTGACCCTTTTCTTTGAGATTTAACTCAAGTGCTGTCCATTTCTTCTAAATGTCCTTGTTTGGTCGAAGACAAAGAAGGACCTCAGGAAAGCGGCTTCGTCAGCAGAAGAAGAAGAGTAAGGCACAGAGCCAACAACTGAATGTAGGGACGTTTAATGTTGGGACTATGACAGGAAGGAAGGAAGAGCTGGCTAAGAACATCTTGGAGGTGAAAAGAGTATCAGATAGAGTGATGAGGCTGAAACTTGAAATTGAGGGTGTTATATATAATGTGATTAGTGGCTATGCCCCACAGGTAGGATGTGACCGAGAAGCATTGAATTAACAAGGCTGTGTACAAGTGGAACTGATTAACACGTGAAAACGATAATAAAATATGCAAAACAAAAGAATACTTCATGACATCTTGCAGAACAGAACACTCCCCGCCTGACATTGTGAAAATGTCACTCCTTTACTTGCATTGTCATTTTGTAATGATCCTTCGTTCTCTTTGGGAAGAAGTAGGATGACCTCAGACACAGGTCTGAGGAATGTCTTGACAGTGTCCTGGGTGGTTATCCTGACCTCTATCTTCCTAACGTTCCCATCACTGCTTGGGAAGGTTGAGGTGGCCAGTCCCATTGGTCACTCTTTACGAGGGAGCTGGTTATTCTTCAGAATCATGATGTCTCCCGTCTGCAGGTTTCGATGTGCCATAAGCCATTTGCGCCTCGGTTGAAGAGTGCTGAGATACTTTTCCCTCCAGCAGGCCCAAAACTCATTGGTGAGTGCTTACTGTAGACTCCCCGCCGTCACTTACAGTGAAGAAAATAAGTATTTGAACACCCTGCTAAATTACAAGTTCTCCCACTTGAAAATCATAGAGGGGTCTGAAATTTTCACAGTATGTGCACGTCCACTGTGAGAGAAATAATCCAAAAAGAGAAATCCAGAAATCACGATGTATGATTTTTTTTTTAAACGATTTGTGTGATACAGTTGCAAATAAGTATTTGAACACCTGTGAAAACCAATGTTATTTGGTACAGTAGCCTTTGTTTGCAATTAGGTCAAATGTCCTGTAGTTGTTCACCAGGTTTGCACACACTGCAGGAGGGATTTTAGCCCACTCCTCCACATAGATCTTCTCTAGATCAGACAAGTTTCTGGGCTATCACTGAGAAACGGGAAGTTTCAGCTCCCTCCAAAGATTTTCCATTGGGTTTAGGTCTTGAGGCTACCTAGGCCACGCCAGAACCTTGATATGCTTCTTACAGAGCCACTCCTTGGTTTTCCTGGCTGTGTGCTTTGGGTCATTGTCATGTTGAAAGAGCCAGCCACGACCCATCTTCAATGCTCTGACTGAGGGAAAGAGGTTGTTCCCCAAAATCTCACAATACATGGCCGCGGTCATCCTCTCCTTAATACAGTGTAGTCGTCCTGTCCCATATGCAGAAAAACACCCCCAAAGTATGATGCTACCACGACCATGCTTCACAGTAGGGGTGGTGTTCTTGGGTTGGAACTAATCATTTGTCTTCCTCCAAACATGGTTAGTGGAATTATGACCAAAAAGTTCAATTTTGGTATCATCTGAACACAAAACAGTCTCCCATGACTCCTCTGTATCATCCAAATGGTCATTGGCAAATTTAAGATGGGCCTTGTAATGTGCTGGTTTAAGCAGGGGAACCTTCCGTGCCATGCATTATTTCAAACCATGACATCTGTATTACCAGTAGTCACCTTGGAAACGTTGGTTGCAGCTCTTTTCAGGTCGTTGACCAAGTCCTGTCGTGTAGTCCTGGGCTGATGCCTCACCTTTCTTAGGATCATTGAGATCCCACAAGGTGATATCTAGCATGAGGCTCCACTCCAATTGAGATTGAGATTGACTGTTATGTCTACCTTCTTCCATATTCTAATGATTGCTCCAACAGTGGACCTTTTTTCACCAAGCTGCTTGCCAATTTCTCCATAGCCCTTTCCAGGCGTGTGGAGTTGTACAATTTTGTCTCTGGTGTCTTTGGACAACTCTTTCGTGTTGGCCATGTTACAAGTTTGAGTCTTACTGATTGTATGGGGTGGACAGGTGTCTTTATGCAGCTAATCACCTCACACAGGTGCATCTGATTCAGGATAATACATGGAGTGGAGGTGGACTTTTAAGGGTGGATTAACAGGTCTTTGAGGGTCAGAATTCTAGCCGATAGACAGGTGTTCAAATCCTTATTTTCAGATTTAACACACAAATAAATAATTAAAAAAATAATACGTTGTGATTTCTGGATTTTTCTTTTTAGATTATCTCTCTAACAATGGACGTGCACCTACGATGAAAATGTCAGACCCCTCCATGATTTCTAAGTAGGAGAACTTGCAACATAGCAGGTTGTTCAAATACTTTTTTTCTTCACTCTATCCTCTCTTTCAAGGGAATGTGTTTGAGCACAGGGAAGGATTCCACGTTCTGGCTCTTTGCCATAGCTTGCTCTCTCTTCCACGTTGATGCAATTCTGGCAAGGAGTGAGGTTTTTACGGACGTACGTTCTGAAGGACATTTGTCTTGTAGACATTCTCTGTTTGGACTGTGGGCATTGTCAATGCATACTTCTCCAACGATTACCCACCCAAGATCTCGGCGCTGAGCAAAAGGTGCTTTGTTGGGGCCATTGACAGTTTGTCTCACCTTATGTACTCTGATCATGTTTCTTCCCAGCAACAATAATATTTCAGCATCAGGGTCTAACTTTAAGAGGTAAGGTGCCAGAGACGTTAAATGGGTGTTCAGATGGGCAACTTCTGGTGTTGCAATTTCTGACCTGTTGCTCACTATCCCGTTACATTCAAGTCGAGGAGGAAGGTCAAAACACACCACCACTGACTGCTTCGATCTGGAATCCGACTGATTTTCTCCCACTCATCTCTTTGATGCCAGCACAGGTCCTCATTAGAAAGGGTGACAGGCTGCCTTGGAGTCCAAACAGCTGGAAGAACTCTGACCTGGCCAGTGAGTAGTTGCTCTGATCATCAAGGACGGCATACATTTTGACAGAGCATTCCCGCTGTCCTTGAGGATAAACCCCCACCAGCAAAATGTTTGAACAGGATCGTGCTCATCTGTAGAGCAGCACGACGGTTGGAGGGATAGACAGCCCAAATTCTTCTGGCATAGTCCACTGATTCCTTGCCGAGCCATTTTACCAGCAGATCTAGCTCTTCGCCGGCTGTTAGATCTAGGCCGTGAATGGCGTGAAGGAAAGCGGACTCCCACGCTCTGAATTTTTACGGATGGTCATCAGACTTGATAAGCCCAGCATTTACTCGCTCTCTCCGGGCTACATATTTGGCGAAGTCAGGCATGTGGCTGGTATGAGTCTGATATGGATGCTGTGGGCTCTGCTCAGGAGGTTGGTCTGGATGAATTGACTGTCTGACTGAGGAAGATATTTACTCCTTGGGGGACTGCTTTTGGATTGATAGTCACACTTGAGGATGGGGAACAGTCTGCTCTGTTGCTGCTGAGTGGTAGCTGTCATGTGTCTGTCCAGATGTTGTAGGGAGAATAGCCTGACCATTAATCTGTGAATGGATCCTCTCAGGTATGTCGAATTTCGTTGGTGATGGTGGTCCCGTAACATTTAATGTGACATGAGCTGGGGTGCCACGCAGGAAAGGGGAGATGGAATGGGTAATTAACTGATTCTATTTTTTCACATACTCCTCTGTCCTTTCTCTGACTGTGTGTGGTGAGACGGAAGATCTTGGTCTTGAGGGATGAGAGCTCTTTAGCTGCAGCCTCGAAAGATGGAGCCTCCACAAGAGCTACAGCAGCCTCCTTTTCCATCTCTAAGGCTTCGAGGTCAGCCTGCAGCATAGCCGTCTCCATGTCCAGTCTTGCTTTCTCTTTTTTGATTTGAAGTTCCTTCTTAAAAGCTACCTTTGCCGAAGCAGCCTCAGCTAAGGCTCGGGCATTGGCAGCTGCACTGTTGACAGAGGACTTTGAAGCTGATGACTGGGAGCTTTTCTCTTGCAGTAACATCTACTCATCGTCATATCTCTGTGTCTCTTCTGTCGTCAGTTTATCTCCATCCATGATGAATTCCTGTGTTCCCCTCTGATTCGTGGCTTTTCACTGTTTGTTCTGCTTCCTTTTGTTTCTTCAGTGCCACCGTCTCCAATCCGTACATCATGGCCGGCCTCACCACTGTTTTGTAAACTTTGCCCTTCATCCTAGCAGAGACTCTTCTGTCACATAACACACCAGACACCTTTCGCCAGCTGTTCCAACCTGCTTGGACACGTTTCTTCACTTCCTTACCACACTCACTATTCCTCTGGATTGTTGACCCTAAATATTTGAAGTCGTCCACCCTTGCTATCTCTTCTCCCTGTAGCCTCACTCTTCCCCCTCCAGTTTTCTCATTCACGCACAAATATTCTGTTTTACTTCGGCTTCATTCCTCTCCTTTCCAGTGCATGTCTCCATCTTTCTAATTGTTCCTCTATATGCTCCCTGCTTTCAATGCATACCACAATATCATCTGCGAACATCATGGTCCAAGGGGATTCCAGTCTAACCTCATCTGTCAGCCTATCCATTACCACTGCAAACAGGAAGGGGCTCAGAGCTGATCCCTGATGCAGTCCCACCTCCACCTTAAATTCTTCTGTCACACCTAAGGCACACCTCACCATTGTTCTGCTGCCATCATACATGTCGTGTACTATTTTAACATACTTCTCTGCCACACCAGACTTACGCATGCAGTACCACAGTTCCTCTCTTGGTACTCTGTCGTAGGCTTTCTCTAGATCCACAAAGAAACAATGTAGCTCCTTCTGACCTTCTCTGTACTTTTCCACTAGCATCCTCAAGGCAAATAATGCATCTGTGGTACTCTTTCTAGGCATGAAACCGTACTGTTGCTCGCAGATACTTACTTCTGTCCTGAGTCTAGCCTCCACAACTCTTTCCCATAACTTAATTGTGTGGCTCATCAACTTTATTCCTCTATAGTTCCCAGAGCTCTGAACATCCCATTTGTTCTTAAAAATGGGAACTAGAACACTTTTCCTCCATTCTTCAGGCATCTTTTCGCCCGCTAGTATTCTGTTGAATAAGTTGGTCAAAAACTCCACAGCCATCTCTCCAAATTGCTTCCATACCTCTACCGGTATGTCATCAGGACCAACTGCCTTTCCATTTTTCATCCTTTGTAGTGCCTTTCTGACTTCCCCCTTAGTAATCATTTCCACTTCCTGGTCCTTCACTTTTGCCTCTTCAACTCTTCCTTCTCTCTCATTTTCTTCATTCATCAACTTCTCAAAGTATTCTTTCCATCTATTTAGCACACTACTGACACCAGTCAACACATTTCCATCTCTATCCTTAATCACCATAACCTGCTGCACATCCTTCCCATCTCTATCCCTCTGTCTGGCCAACCTGTAGAGATCCTTTTCTCCTTCTTTCGTGTCCAACCTGGTGTACATGTATTTATATGCCTCTTGTTTAGCCTTTGCCACCTCTACCTTTGCCCTACGTTGCATCTCGATGTACTCCTTTCGCCTCTCCTCAGTCCTCTCAGTATCCCACTTCTTCTTCGCTAATCTCTTTCCTTGTATTGCTCCCTGTATTTTGGGGTTCCACCACCAAGTCTCCTTCTCCCCTTTCCTACCAGATGACACACCAAGTACTCTCCTGCCTGTCTCTCTGATCACCTTGGCTGTCGTCGTCCAGTCTTCCAGGAGCTTCGGTTGTCCATCGAGAGCCTGTCTCACCTCTTTCCGGAAGGCAACATTCTTCCTTTTTCAGCTTCCACCACATGGTTCTCTGCTCTACCTTTGTCTTCTTAATCTTCCTACCCACCACCAGAGTCATCCTTCACACCACCATCCTATGCTGTCGAGCTACACTCTCCCACTTCTTTACAGTCAGTAACCTCCTTCAGATTACATCGTCTGCACAAAATATCATCCACCTGCGTGCTTCTACCTCCGCTCTTGTAGGTCACTATGTTCCTCCCTCTTCTGGAAATAAGTGTTCACTGTAGCCATCTCCATCCTTTTTGCAAAGTCCACCACCATCTCTCCCTCAAAGTTCCTTTCCTGGATGCCGTACTTACCCATCTCTTCTTCATCGCCCCTGTTTCCTTTACCGACATGTCCATGACAATCTGCACCAATCACAACTCTCTCGCTGTCTGGGATGCTCAGAACTACTTCATCAAGTTCCTTCCAGAATTTCTCTTTCAACTCTAGGTCACATCCTACCTGTGGGGCATAGCCACTAATCACATTATTCACAATATCTTCAATTTCACATCATCATCACTCAATCTGATACTCTTTTCACCTCTAACAGATGCTTCGCCAGCTCTTTTTTTTAAAATAACACCTACTCCATTTCCCTTCCCATGCACATTATATCAACCTTTCTCCTAATCATCATGCCAACTAACTCCTGAGCTTTTCCTGCCATAGTTACAACATTCAAAGTCCCTACACACAGTTCTAGGGACTTGCTGGCATGCCTCCTCTTCTTCTGCTGACCAAGCCGCTTTCCTCCTCTTTTTTTGTCTTCGACCTAATTATCTGACTTTCTACCAAAGCCTAGCAGATTAACAGTGCTGGGGGCGGGCGTAGTTAGCCCGGGCCATGACTTATCCGTTATGGGATTTGTTTGATGAACGCTCATATATGTTTGGCACAGTTTTTAGGCCGGATACCCTTCTTGCTGCAACCCTCTGCATTTATCCGGGCTTGGGACCAGCCTACAGGTTGCACAGGAATTGTGCCCCCCTTCAGGCTGCAGATCGTCAAAACAAGCAATCAAATAAAGTGTTGCACATCAGATACACAATTCACTTACTACCTAATCTATGTTAGTTAAAGTCAGATAGAAGCAATGAAATAAACAGTCAGCACATCACGTACACAATTCACATACTACCTGTATGAAAATATAAAGGGTATGGCGATTTAAAGGATATGTGGATGGAAGGGGTTCAAGGGGTTGTTAGCACTCTAGGTTAGGCTAACCTAAGATGAGCAGCTTTAACGCGAGCGATACGGCTCCAATTTGAGTACTAAGATGTACTAAGATAAGATTTGTTAAATTTCCTATTAGTCCTTATGGCCCTCGTTGTACAAGTTGTGAAGTTACTCACGTTCGATGTTTCTTCAACAGCATGGTTTGATCAAAAATGCGTCTCGTTGTTAGCCAGCTAAGCTCGACTAGGCCGAGAAGCAAGTTTAGGGGACGTTTCCACCTTTCCAACTTCCTAATAAGTACTCACGGTCCTCGTTCTAAACGAAACGTAGGGTTTTACTGGCTGTGTAAGTACTAACATTTGATGTTTACCTCCTCACCAAATATTTGATGACATACATGACTTGATGTTATCGAGCTAGGTCGCGCAGCTCCAACATGAACAAACAGGGCTCTAATTTGGGTACTAAGATTACACAGGTGAGGATTTTAGTCCCCTGAAGTCATCACCAGAGGTGTCCCACGTCGAGTATTCACACCTCTCACCGGTCCAAATTCAGCCGGATTTATTTATTGTACGGTCGTGCAGCCTCCAAGAATTACAAAAAATGAAATATACAGTTGTCGGCTGTGGGCCTTCTTCTTCTTCTTCTTCTGCCAACTAAGCCGCTTTCCTCCTCTTCTTTGTCTTCGACCCACAGAAGCTAAATTTCCACCAACACCCTGCAGGTTAATGATCCCGGGGGCGGGCGTTGTTAACCCGGGCTTAGATCGATCCGGTATGGGAATCGTTCGATGAACGACGACGTGTTTGGCACAGTTTTACGCCTGATGCCCTTCCTAACGCAACCTTCTGCATTTATCTGGGCTTGGGACCGGCCTACTGATTGCACTGGCTTGTGCCCCCCCCCCCCCCCCCCCCCCCCATGGGGCTGCATATAGACAAATAAAGACAATCAAATAAAGTTAACACACAAGGTACACAATTTACATACTACCTCGGCCAGGGGTGGCCAACTCGTAAGATACTAAGAGTCACTTTTTTTTCTGTGTTACTGCAAAGAACCACATCATACACATTTGTACACATGAACAGGCAACTATATGATCTGATCCCCAGCTATAGAAGCTGGTTCTAAATGTGGAATGTCCCCTCACTGGCAGGGAAGGAGCCCGACCTTGTATGTGAGGTCAAGACGTTCCAACTACATATAGTCTGGCTCACCTCCACATATGGGTTTTGCTCTAGTGTCAGTCCTCTTGACAGGGGTAGGACTCTCTTCCACACTGGAGTTCCCCATGGTCAGAGGCGCCGAGTAGGTGTGGATTCACTTATTGTCCTCGAGCTTGGTCCCTGTACATTTGGGTTCACCCTGGTAAACAATGTTAAGTGTGTTGTAGTCGTCGAAACGATTCATAATAAAGCATTAATTAAAATATCAAAATGATGCTGAGAGAGGACGAGTTAATGTTTAGCCAATGGATAGTTGAATAAAACTTGCCTTAACAACTGAACTAATCTGAGTCCAAACGTTTGGGTCAGTATTCAGTCTCACTCCCAAATTGGTTGGGTTTCAAATACTGTGTGAAAGCACACAATATTTACAGTGTTCCCTCCCTAAAAAGAAAGCTTCACACAAATACGTCCAAAATGAATAACATTCATGTTTATGATGAGGGTCTGAAAACTGAACTCAACTATATTGTGGTTATCTCCAGGAAAATCCAGTTGCTGTTTTTTAACCGATGTGAGCATGACATTGTGTGGCGAAAGGAGCTGGAGGAGCTAACTGCGAATGATGAAAGGTACTGTAATAATTTTCTTCGATGGTTTCTATTAGCCTTTTGGCAGTTGTTTTTGTCGCAGAAGGTATAAAAGTCACTTGAAAGGTATACAAAATGTTTAGGCACTGTTTTTTTTTTAAACTTAAACAAAAGAAAGCAATTTCCAAATAATTCAAAGCAATAGGAATTAACCAATAAAAACACTTGGTTCTTGACACCAGCCAATGCTATGCAGCTTCGGGTGCTGTGCAGAGTATGTGTTGCTGACGTTTTTTTTTTTTTTTTAACATGATAATGCCACTAAGGGTTCAAGGGCTTTGCCATATACCATCTACGATATTGATATATTTGTTAGCATTTATATTAAGGATATCGTGACTGCTGTGCACACAAACATTGGCAGACACTCACACAACACCCATACCGTATCCATCAATCCATTTTCTATCAAGCTTATCCAGGTTGTGGACAGCAGGAACCTATGCTAGCTGATTTCGGACTGAAGGGAGCTAGTTACCAGTCAATCACAGGACACAAATAAAGAGCGTTCCCATTTGCATTCACACCTTCACTGCCATTTGCCCTTCCGCCCACATTTCACAAACATGCATTAATTGAAGACTCCTTACTGTCTTTGTTTGTGAATGTGAGCTATTTTTTTTTTTTTTTGTCTCTACGTACGTTGCCGTTTGACGGGAAAACACTGCAGGGAGAACCACATCTCCCACCCAAGGAATAGGCAAAAAAAGAAATTTTGCATTGATAGTCCATGATGACCCAATGTTGTCATGAGTTTTGAAATCTGAATTATGACAAATTGGGGAACTAATTGAGATCCTGTAGATTCTAGACTTTGCAACCAAGCCATTAAAGCGGATGAGATTATTTGATTCCTTAAGCATTGATGGTGTTTAAGGCGAGTGGAAATAAATGGAAGTTTTGGGTGTTTAATGCTGAGTGGAGTAGTGTGAATATGTGCTAAGTGAGTGCTTAAGAGGCACGGCTCCTGCAGGTCAGCCACATCGGGTCGGAGAAGGACTGACGAAAAGGGGTGCCACCTCCAGACAGCACCGATGGGTCATGGGGATTGAAGAAAATTCCCATCTCTTATTTGGAATTTTTGGAAGAGTTCATCATGCGTCCTAAAAACATTATTTTTAAAGAGTTGCTGTAGGTCAGGGGTCAATATTGTTAGTTGTACTTTTTGTTTTTTATCGTTCCACCGAATTACACCACCAAAATGAAAAATAGCCCTTTATTTTCTTTTCAGTATTATTGTGCATGATTACAATGTGGTAAATGGAAGAAATGTCCCATATTCTCCTTAAAAATAATAAAATAACCACATTCAAAGAGCTTTTTTTCCAGTGTACTGTATAAGCAGTAGTTTTTTTTTCTGAAGGCTAATTCCCTCCAGATGTGGTTGTGTCCAAATGCACAATTTGATGGGATTTGGCTGTGCACCATTTTCAACTTTTGTGTTTACCTACACTTTTAGTCAGAATCCGAGGCACTCTTTGACAAGTGAGCTTGCTGGTATGTAGCTGGAGTGGTACAGTGTTGGATGGATTTACATTTTCAGTGACAAAGGATAATTTAATTTGGTACATTCTATTCATTTTATGTTCATTGAGAGTTGAATTTTTAGGGGAAAAATGAGGGGGGGGGGGGGGTTCTATTTTATTGCCCTATTGTACTGCTTGAGCAGCAACAATTACAATTATGCACTGATCAGGAAGGTCGCTTTTGACATCCTCAGAATACTTCTGCTCATGTGACTCCATCAGGTTCCAGGTGGAGCACATCCTTTCTGAGCCATCTGAAAACTGGACCGGCAGGAAGGGCCATGTGGATGATGCAATAATCAAGGATTTTCTCAGTAAGCCGGAGGGGTCGAAGTTCTATGTTTGTGTCTGTGGCCCAACTCTCTTTACAGAGCAGACAATCAGGTATGTAATACTCTAAACCAAAGGTTTCAAACTGGCGGCCGGCTGGCTATTGTCAGCCTGCAAGACGATATTTTGTGGCCATACCTTAATATGAAAGTTAATGTTAGTGCGGCCCTCGACTTTTATATGAATGGCACTTTTATGGTGTTGTGTGTCGATGAGTGTGGATGAGGAACCAACCAATGTATATGGTATATGGCTCTCGGAGGTATGACGTCAATCGGGCTTGATGCAAGTTGAGAAACATTTTTCAGTGAGTGAAAGCCACTATCGAGAGTTTTATTAGTAGTTTTGAACACAATTTGTTTACACCACCGTCCTTGTTTATCTTATTTTGCATTAAAAAATAAAGACGTTTAAGAAGATTGGATTTTTAAATTGCGCGCATACACAGGGCTACAGCCAGCTATAACCAGACTCTGCCTCTAGTGGCCCCACCGTAAATCGAGTTTAAGACCCCAGCTTTAAACTAAAGCATAATAATGAAACACATTGACTATCATAATTAGAAACAGTGCTGTGAAAAAGTACTTTCTGCCTGTTTTTTTTTTTTTTTCTTTACCATGTTGTCATGGGAAAATTCCGGTGGTTTGGAGTATCAATGTATCCAACAGGTGATGGAATATGTACGCTATCTTGAAAATGTGATGTTAAATCCTCTCTCATTTAAGAGTGTTTTGAGAAGATTTTTATTGACACTTACGAATTTTCGGGTGCGCCGCCATTTTTGCCAGTCATATGACCTATGTCCGGCGATGTGACATGTTACGTGCCGTTCCAAATGCTCGATTACATGGGACACCATTGCTTTGTCACTTTTTGTACTGTAATGAAGATGTTATTTTTTATTGTTATTGCTGAACTAGAAACTTGTACTGTTGGAATTTTTGTCTCAAGTATCCAAAGTATAAATGCTTAAAACAGTCTGGTACCCACACAGTGCCTCCATCAGAAGTCTCCGAGTGATGAATGGTAACTATACAGTCATATGATAGTGTTTTATAATTAATATTTGTATTGTAAATTTATAATACTGTATATATTTATCAAATTTTATAATTAAATATTTAACCAAATATCTCCTTTTGTGTAAAATATGTACAGTACAAATACTGTTTAAATATTTTCTGGTACCCACATAAACATACATCCCCGCTAGTTGCCGTTTTTCACTTTTCATGGGTGGTTCTGGTTCCAATTAACCATGAAAAAGGAGGAATTACTGTATATCAGATTGGGGAGCATATCCTTGGACCTAATTGAGATATATAAAACATATATCATAGTTAAAATAGTTTGTCTGGTGTGTCGGAGAAATACTGTGAAGAAAATGAGTATTTGAACACCCTGCAATAGTGCAATTTCTCCCATTTAGAAATCATGGAGGGTTCTGGAATTTTCATCTGAGGTGCATGTCCACTGTGAGAGAGATAATCTAAAAAGAAAAATCTTTTTTTTGAACGATTTAGTTGTGTGATACAGCTGCGAATAAGTATTTGAACCAATGTTAATATTTGGTACAGTACCCTTTGTTTGCAATTACAGAGGTCAGTTTCCTGTAGTTGTTCACCAGGTTTGCACACACTGCAGGAGGGATTTTGGCACACTCCACACAGATCTTCTCTAGATCAGACAGGTTTCCGGGCTGTCGCTGAGAAACACGGAGTTTCAGCTCCCTCTAAAGATTTTCTATTTGGTTTAGGTCTGGAGACTGGCGAGGCCACGCCATAACCTTGATATGCTTTTCACGAAGCCACTCCTTGGTTTTCCTGGCTGTGTGCTTCGGGTCATTGTCTTGTTGAAAGACCCAGCCATGACCGATCTTCAATGCTCTGAATGAGGGGAAAAAGGTTGTTCCCCAAAATCTCACAAAACATGGCCGCGGTCATCCTCTCCTTAATACAGTGTAGTCGTCTTGTCCCATGTGTAGAAAAACACCCCCAAAGCATGATGCAACTACCCCCGTTCTTCTCAGTCGGGATGGTGTTCTTGGGATGGAACTCAGCATTCATCCTCTTCCAAAAACGGGTAGTGGAATTATGACGAAAAAGTTCCATTTTGTTCTCATCTGACCACAAAAATTTCTCCAATGACTCCTCTGTATCATCCAAATGGTCATTAGCAAACTTAAGACGGCCCTTTACATGTGCTGGATTAAGCAGGGGAACCTTCCGTGCCATGCATGATTTCAAACCATGACGTCTTAGTGGCAATCATTCACGTTTAGCTTCTTCCATTTTCTAATGATTGCTCCAACAGTGGACCTTTTTTCACCAAGCTGCTTGGCAATTTCTTTGTAGCCCTTTCCAGCCGTGTGGAGTTGTACAATTTTGTCTCTGGTGTCTATGGACAGCTCTTTGGTTTTGACCATGTTACAGGTTTTACTCTGACTGATTGTCTGAGGTGGACAGGTGTCTTTATGCAGCTAACGACCTCACGCAGGTGCATCTGATTCAGGATAATACATGTAGTGGAGGTGGACTTTTAAAGGCGGACTAACAGGTCTTTGAGGGTCAGAATTCTAGCTGATAGGTATTCAAATATTTATTTGTAGCTGTATCACACAAATGAATCATTAAAAAAAATCATACATTGTGATTTCTAGATTTTTCTTTTTAGATTGTCTCTCTCACAGTGGACATGCACCCACAATGAAAATTTCATACCCCTCCATGATTTCTAAGTGGGAGAACTTGCAATATAGCAGGGTGTTCAAATACTTAGTTTCTTCACTGTAGAAGAAAAGATGTTGAGGTTCTCACTCAGAGTGAGCAGGTTGGATAGGATTAGAAATTAGCTCATTAAAGGGACAGCCGAAGTTGGATGTTTATGAGACAAGGTTAGAGAGAGCAAACTTCAATGGTTTGGACATGTCCAGAGACGAGAGAGTGAGTGTATTGGTAGAAGGGTGCTGAGGATGGAGCTGCCAGGCAAAAGAACGAGAGGAAGACCAAAGAAAAGGTTGATGGATGCTGTGAGGGAAAACATAATGACAGTGGGTGTTAGAGAGGAAGATGCACGAGATAGGCTTACATGGCAAAAGATGACGTTATGGTGACCACCAACGGGACAAGCCGAAAGGAAAACCAGAAAGAAGTTCTGCGCCAAAATATTTGCAGAATATCATGGAGCGGACCTTTGCAAAAAGAATCCTCCCAATTTTTTTTTTTTTTTTTTTTTAAACACTTGTTACTGGAAAACAAAATATTTTATGGATGACCTTACATATTTGGCCATTAAAGCTGATTCTGAATTGGCATACTAATTTCGTTCAGCATAATGGGCACATATTTACGTAGTTTTAGCTCTTGTTTTTTTGATAGCAACCTGATGCCATGAAGAGCTGGTACAGATTGTAGCCAAACAGAGGCCAAACGGAGGCCAAGACATCCATTAACCTTTGGTCTTCCTCTCGCTCTTTGCTTGGTAGCTCCATCCTCAGCACCCTTATACCAAATTACACCAGACACCTTCCACCATCTGTTCCACCCCACTTGGACCCATTTCTTCACTTCCTTAACACACTCTCCATTGCTCTGTATTGTTGACCCCAAGTGTTTGAAGTCATCCACCCTCGCTATCTCTTCTCTTTGGAGCGTCACTCTTCCTCTTCCGCCCCTCACATTCACGCACTTATCCTCTGTTTTACTTCAGCTAATCTTCATTTGTCTCCTTTCCAGTGCGTGTCTCCATCTTTCTAATTATTCCTCCGCCTGCTCCCGGCTTTCATTGCACATCATAATACCTGCGAACATCATAGTCCAGTTTAACCTCATCTGTCAGCCCATCCATTACTACCGCAAACAGGAAGGGGTTCAGCACGGATCCGAGATGCAGTCCCACCTCCACTTTAAATTCTTCTAACACACCTATGGCACATCTCACCGCTGTTTTGCTGCCCTCATACATGTCCTGTTCTATTCTAACATATTTCTCCGCCACACCAGACTTGCGCATGCCGTACCACAGTTCCTCTCTTGGCACTCTGTCAGAGGCTTTCTCTTGGTCTACAAAGACACAATGTAGCTCCTTCTGACCTTCTCTGTACTTTTCAACAAGCATCCTCAAGGCAAACAATGCATCTGTGGTACTGTTTCTAGGCATGAAACCATACTGTTGCTCGCAGATACTTACTTCTGTCCTGAGACTAGCCCGGGGGTGTCAAACATACAGCCCGCGGGCCGGATCCGGCCCGTCTGGTGGTTTGGTACGACCCGGGGAAGAAAGCTGCATTGTATAAAAAAAATATGAATTTTCTTTAAAATTTGTCGTTCTTGTATTATCCGCTAGCGCAACACTGCGACGGAACTAGGACCACCTTGACCTGGTAAAATTGAACGTCTGTACAGCGTCTATTGGCGACAATTGCATTATCTACTTTTCCGTTTGCCTCACACCCTCATCAGCAAAATGTCTTTGTCAAAAAGGAGAAAAGTAGACACAGAGTGTCGGACTTTTCAAGAAAAATGGACATGTTCTTATATGTTCACGGAGGTGAATGGGAAACCCGTGTGCCTGGTGTGCCAGCAGCAAGTTTCGGTGCTTAAAGAATACAATATTCGGCGCCATTACGAAACTTAGCATGGTGAAAAATACAACAGTTTGCATGGAGAATTGAGAAAACAGAAGGTAAATGAAATGATGGCACGTCTGAAGAAACAGCAATCTGTTTTCACCCGGAGCCGAGAACCCAGTGATGCTGCGGTGAAAGCCAGCTACCTAATTGCGAGCCAAATAGCAATGGCATCAAAGCCGTACAGTGATGGAGAGTTCATCAAAAACTGCTTGCTGACGGCTGCTGAAATTGTGTGTCCTGAGAAGCGACATGCTTTCGCCAATATAAGCTCGACAAGAAATACCGTGGCAGACAGGATTTCGGAACTCTCTGCAGATTTGGACCACCAACTAAAACGCAAAGTGGCATTTTCTGTTGCGATCGATGAGAGTACTGATATCACGGACGTCGCTCAACTGGCCATATTCATTCGTGGAGTTGACAAGACTTTGAATGTCACAGAGGAGTTTCTCGAGCTGGTGCCGATGATCGACACCACAACAGCTGAGGACATTTTCAGCTCCGTCGTCGGAGCGCTGGACAGAGCCGGAGCGGACCGGTCACGCACCGTAAGCCTGGCTACTGATGGTGCGCCGTCAATGATCGGTAAAAAGGCAGGTGTTGTGACAAAGTTCAGAGATAACGTACAAGCCGCAAATGGGGGAGGTAATTTTTGAACATTTCATTGCATTTTGCATCAGGAGGCATTATGCAGCAAATCGCTAAGAATGGATCATGTCATGGAGGTGGTTGTCCGAACTGTTAATTTCATCCGAGCCAGAGGTATCAATCATCGTCAATTTGACAGCTTTTTCAGTGACTGTAACATTATCCATGATGTGCCTTATCACACGAACGTACGATGGTTAAGCAGAGGTGCTGTGCTAAAGCGCTTCTTTGATTTACGTGATGAAATCGGACAATTCATGGAGAAAAAAGGTAAACCTGTTAAGGAATTACAGCGCCATCTGTGGCCGCAGGACCTTGCGTTTATGGTTGACATCACTGAGCACTTGAATATTCTTAACAAAATGTTGCAGGGACGCAAAAAAATCGTAACACAGTATTATGACAGCATACGTGCATTCAAGTTAAAGCTCGGGTTATGGGAGACGCAGGTAGCAAGCGGTGACCCTGCTCATTTTCCCTGTTTAAAAGATATGTGCGCAGCAAGCGTTAATTCTGACGTGAAACGGTACAAAGAGAAGATTTCAGGGCTGTTGATGGAGTTTGAGAAAAGATTTCAGGTTTTTAACAAACTCGAAACAGATTTTGCAGTTTTTCGCTCACCATTCACAGTCAAAGCTTCTGATTTGCCCGTTGCCATGCAACTTGAAATCATTGATTTGCAGTGTGATGTAGAACTGAAGGACAGATTTGCCTCTGTAAGGTTGGACACATTTTACAAGTACCTCCTACCAGGCTATCCCGCATTGACAGCACTAGCTGCTAAAACATTGTCCATGTTTGGGACAACCTACCTTTGTGAGCAAGTTTTCTCACTAATGAACATTAATAAAACAAAGCTGCGCTCAAAGCTCACACATAAGCATTTGAATGAGATTCTGAAATTGGCTGCTTCTCAGGACATGATGCCTCATATTGATGCACTTGTGCAGGATAAACGATGTCAAGTTTCAAGGGCAAATTCCAAGCAAGACGAATAATTGCTGTGAAAGTTATTCATTTGTTCAAATTGCTTTCCAGATCTTGAAAAACAGTGTTTTTAAGTTCAACAAGGCTGGTACTAAATGTTTTTGGAACATTGTTATTATTTCTGTTATCATTTTTATGTACAACACACTTAAATATATGTTTAACTGTTTAAAAGTGTTGTTAAAATTGCACATACTTTATTTATGTTCTTATGTTATTTTCTTGTTCATAATATATTGTTCATAATGTAAAAGGAAAATTTTGTTAATAAACATTTTGATAATTTACTCATTCTTTGCACTAATTATTTGTATTAGTGACTAATACAAAGGAAAAAAGTGGGCTTATTGTTAGTTCTATGTAATTTTGCAATGAGTTTACTGGTCCGGCCCGCTTGATCTCAAATTAAGCTGTATTCGGCCCGCAGACCAAAGGGAGTTTGACACCCCTGGTCTAGCCTCTACCACTCTTTTCCAAAACTTCATTGTGTGGCTCATCAACTTTATTCCTCTGTAGTTTCCGCAGTTCTGAACATCACCTTTGTTCTTAAAAAATGGGGACTAGCACACTTTTCCTCCATTCTTCAGGCATCTTCTCTCCCGCTAGTATTCTATTGAATAAGTTGCTCAAAAACTCCACAGCCACCTCTCCAAATTGCTTCCATACCTCCACTGGTATGTCTTCAGGACCAACTGTTTTTCCATTTTTTTATTCTGTTTTGTGCATTTCTCACTTCCCCCTTACTAATCTGTGCCACTTCCTGATGATTCTCTCCCTGTTCTCTCCCTTCTCTCTGGCACCAGTCAACATATTTCCATCGCGATCATTAATCATTTTTACTTGCTGCACATCTTTCCCATCTCTATCCGTCTGTCTGGCCAACCTTTAAAGATCCTTTTCTCCTTCTTCCGTGTCCAACCTGGTGTCCATGTCATCATATGCCTCTTGTTTAGCTTTCGCCACCTCTACCTTTGTCCTACGTCGCATCTCAATGTATTGCTTCCGCCTCTCCTCAGTCCTCTCCATGACCCACTTCTTCACTATTTTAGGGTTCCAAAACCAAATCTCCTTCTCCCCTTTCCTAGCAGAAGGCACCCCAAGTACTCTCCTGCCTGCCTCTTTGAGTACCTTGGCAGTAGTATTCCAGTCTTCCAGGAGCTCTTCCTGTCCGTCTAGAGCCTGTCTCACCTCTTTCCGAAAGGCCACACAAAATTCTTCCTTTCTCAACTTCAACCACCTGATTCACCTTTATCTTCTTAATGTTCCTACTCCCTACCAGAGTCATCCTACACACCACCATCTTTTACTGTCGAGCTACACTCTCCCCTACCACTACTATACAGTCAGTCACCTCCTTGTGATTACATCGTCTGCACAAAATATAATCCACCTGCATGCTTCGACCTCCGCTCATGTAGTTACTCTCTGTTCCTGTCTCTTCTAGAAATAAGTGTTCGCCACTGCCAATTCCATCCTTTTTGCGAAGTCCATCACCATCTGACCCTCAAAGTTCCTCTGCTGAATGCCATACTTACCCATCACTTCATCACCCGTTTCCTTCGCCAACATATCCATTGAAATCTTCACCAATCATATCTCTCTCGCTCTCTCGCTCTCTCGCTCTCTCTCTCTCTCTCTCTCTCTCTCTCTCGCTCTCTCTCTCTCTCTCTCTAGGATGCTCAGGACGACTACGTCTAGTTCCTTCCACAATTTCTTTTTCACATCCTACCCGTGGGGCATAGCCACTAATCACATTATACACAATATCCTCAATTTCACATCATCATCACTCAATCTGATACTCTTTTCACCTCTAACAGATGCTTCACCAGCTCTTTTTTTTTTTTTAAATAACACCTACTCCATTTCCCTTCCCATGCACAATATATCAACCTTTCTCCTAATCACCATGCCAACTAACTCCTGAGCTTTTCCTGCCATAGTTACAACATTCAAAGTCCCTACACACAGTTCTAGGGACTTGCTGGCATGCCTCCTCTTCTTCTGCTGACCAAGCCGCTTTCCTCCTCTTTTTTTTGTCTTCGACCTAATTATCTGACTTTCTACCAAAGCCTTGCAGATTAACAGTGCTGGAGGCGGGCGTAGTTAGCCCGGGCCGTGACCTATCCGTTATGGGATTTGTTTGATGAATGCTCATATATGTTTGGCACAGTTTTTACGCCGGATACCCTTCTTGCTGCAACCTTCTGCATTTATCCGGGCTTGGGATCAGCCTACAAGTCGCACAGGAATTTTGCCCCCTTTCAGGCTGCAGATCGTCAAAACAAGCAATCAAATTAGGTGTTGCACATCTGATACACAATTCACTTACTACCTGATCTATGTTAGTTAAAGTCAGATAGAAGCAATGAAATAAAGACAGTCAGCACATCAGGTACACAAATCACATACTACCTGTGTGAAAATATAAAGGCTATGGCGATTTAAAGGATATGTGGATGGAAGGGGTTCAAACCACAATGGACCACCCTCTAGTAGTTCAAGGTTGAGTCCACGTTCGATGTTTGGTCCTCGTTGTATGTGCTACGTAAATAATGTTGTTAGCACTCTAGGTTAGGCTAACCTAGGCTGAGCAGCTTCAACGCGAGCGATACGGCTCCAATTTGAGTACTAAGATAAGACTTGGTAAATTTCCGATAAGTCCTCACAGCCCTCGTTGTACAAGTTGTGAAGTTACTCACGTTCGATGTTGCTTCAACAGCACGGTTTGATAACAAATGCGTCTCGTTGTTAGCCAGCTAAGCTCGACTAGGCCGAGAAGCAAGTTTTGGTGACGTTTCCACCTTTCCAACTTCCTAATAAGTACTCACGGTCCTCGTTCTAAACGAAACGTAGGGTTTTGCAGGCCGTGTAAGTACTAACATTTGATGTTTAACTCCTCACCAAATATTTGATTACAAACATGACTTTATGTTATCGAGCTAGACTAGGCTAAGCTAGGCCTCGCAGCTTCACCACGAACGAACAGGGCTCCAATTTGGGTACTAAGATTACACAGGTGATGATTTTAGTCCACTGAAGTCATCACCAGAGGCGTCCCACGTTTAGTATACACAACATTCAGTCCAAATTCAGCAGGATTTCTTTATTGTACGGTTGTGTAGCCTCCAAGAATTCCAAAAAATTGGGGAATATACATATTTTTCATTTTATTTTTTTAAATTGCTGCTTTTAATTAATTGCATTGATTAATATTCTTCCAAACAATGGGAGAATATTCTTTAATACAATTAATTAAAAGCAGCAATTAAAAAAAATGAATACCTACATTTCAGAGTCTCAAACTGCCGGAGTTTGCCAAATAAAGCTTCTGCTCCATAGTAAAAGAAATCTTTCTAAAGTTTATAAATTAGTTTTCTGTACTAAATCAACGCATCTAGTAATCACCAGATGGGAAGATCTCTCCATGTCTGCTCACCATAACTGCTGGATACATTTACAGTACAATTACAAAAAAATACATATCTACATCTCATACAATGTAAAACACTCCATTGAGTACATTTTACTCAGTACACTGTGCATAAATTGGACTTTTGGCCATTAAATATTTGTGTGCAATTCACCCAAAATACCCCAGATACCCATTTTCATGCGATATGGGAATGCATACCAATTCAATGCTTCTGGACTTTGGTTATGCAAAAACTATCTCATAGTTTGAACTTTACGATTCCACTTTCCCCTAGAGTGTGCATACTTGTTGACTTAGTCTAAGTGACCTTCCAAATATACACAATCATTCCTCTTCGCGTTAACTATTGGTCAGAAAACAATTCTATTAGACTGGAAAAACAAACGAGCCATGAACGATCAATGGTTTTATCTTATTCAAGAATATTATTAGTTGGAAAAAAACAGCAAAATGAGATTATCATTTATTCATAGACTACTGGTCACATTTTCTTAACATAAAATCTTGACTCTTGATGGGTTGTTTTTTTTCCCGAGATATGGTGCCTTCTGACAATACCAAGATTACTTTCCTAGACTTTTGACTTTTATATTCTTTGTTTCCAAGGTTGTCATTGTCGGATTGTGTATACTATGTATAAAGATATTATCATTATTGGTTTTTGTTTTTGGTTTTTTTTTCTGACACCTTGACCAAGGAGGCAATCTTGTCTTTGTGGATTTTTATTACAAAAGAAAGGAAAGGGTACAAGTTTCCTGAGTTGTCACCCCCTTCCACTAAAGATCAGACTAAAAGTCCTTTGGTTATATAAAAGTGAAAGAGACAAAACACAACAAAAGAAGACAGTTAGCTATGTCCAGCTGGATACACATGGAGCCAGAAAAAAGTTGAAGGTAGAACTAATAAAAATAATACTCGATATATGTGCATAACATAAATCTGCCAACACAGTTTTCCCCCTTTTGATTAATCCAACCTAATCAGTCTACTACTACATCAGTAAACCCTACTAATTAAAATCATCAAAACACTAAAAACAAACCCAAACTAATAACTAAGCAATAACAATCTCAAAGCAAATGCAAAGCAACAAAATACCAAACAATGTAGAAGAAAAGAAAGTCAAACAAAAAGTAAAGCGAAGATATAAAAATGAAACAGCAAATCATCATACATCATCAAAACAACAACCTCACAGTCATCCAGCAATTGATTCCACTGGGTTAAGAAAATGATCATTAGTGGGTCGTTGTCTGGTATGTAGCAGATTCAGGATGAGGGAAGTAAACCCTCTTTCATAGAAGTTACCCAACTTTTTTAGGCTGACCTTTATGATCTTGATGAGCTTTATGGTTAGTCGCCATAGAAGATGAGGAGAGTGGAGGATTCAGGACCATCGGAGGCATTGGGACCTTCACACAGTGTAATGGATGAACCCACATAGCCTTTTCAGCAACTTTCACTGCAATGTTGGTCACAAGGAGAATTTGAAAAGGGCCCAGCTAGTGCTGATGCCTCCACGGTTTCCACCAGAAGTTCTTTATCAGCACAAAGTCACTGGGCTCGACGTCACGTGAGGGTCCAGTTGTCGCCCTCGGTAGTGCTGCATGAACTTGTTTCCTGACATCAGAGAGCAGGTTAGTCAACAATGTGCAATACCCGATCATGTCTTCGAAAAGGTGTGTCTTATCGGCAACCCGAGGATGGAGTCCAACATTCGGAGGGCCTGCAAATATGATCTCAAGTGGGGACAGATTGTGCCTCGGACGCACACGCATCCTCATATACATCAAGAAAATTAGCAGAGACTTGATCAAATTAAATTTTGTCCCTTTAGAACATTTACTCAATTTAGCTTTTAGAATCCCATTTTCTTTATCTACTGCACCACTGGACTTGGAATGGTAACATTCGTGCAGTGCAGGCCTTGGTTGTGGTAAATGTGGGGAGGTCATCCATGGAGGCTCTGACTGGAGGTAGCCTCAGCCCAGGTCTTATTCGCTGCCCACTAACCACCCAGCGAGAGGCCCGGAGGATGACCTCCATGGCCAGGGTGAATAGCAACAGGGAGATGGTACACCCAGACATGATTCCCACTTCTAGGTGCTGCCGCGTGCTGTATCGTAGTGGTGTACCCTGCCGTTGTAACACAGAGCTGGATATCGTTGAAGTAGGCTCTAACCACTGTTGTAAGCGCTGCTTGGACCTTGAAATAGTCAAGCACTGTCCACAGAAGGTTATGAGGAACTGAGCCAAGGGCGTTTGCTAGGTCCAGGAACACCACATGATCTCTTCCCTCTTTTTTGGCAACCTGAATCTGATGCCAGATGACACTAGTGTGTTCTATGCATCCGGTTCTATGGAGCCAGGTATTCCTGCTTTCTGGATTTACGTTTCAATCAGGTTGTTACCTCACAGGTATTCTGCATAGTCAGTTACCCATTTCTCTACTCATACTCTTGATTTCTCCCTAAATTAATTGGGAATGTGTACACTGGTAAATCCCTGTTTTTGCTCTTCCCACTCCCCATTTTATCAAAGTGCTTCCCTTTATTACAATATTTGAACGTCTCTGAAATTGTCAAACACTTCTCACATCTAGGCACGTAACAAAGTCAAAGTTTGTGAGGGGAGTTGGAGGCTGTGGGTGTCAGATCAGATCCTAGCACGTTTGTTCTGTTTCCTGATCCCAGCGCCCTGCCCCTCAGCTCTGCCTGCCCTCCTGAATTTTAATTGCAAAACATACATTCATCCCAATTTCTTTTAAATCACATACACCCATCTCTGGGGGTAATATTCCCTCTAATTTTTTTGTGTCTGAGTAAACATACCAAGACCCTGAGTGCTCCCTTTGATGACTGTGAGCAACATCAGATGTGTGCACTGTGGTCATGTCAGTGTCATCCATTGATTTCTCAGAAGATTCCGATTATAGCATTTCCATTCCCATCAGAAAATGAAGAACTTTTTTTTTTTTTTGCAAAATTACAATGAAAATTTATGTTCTTTTAACTTCACAATAATACATTGCTAACTAAATCAAGCCAACTATGATCTATAAATTTGAAAAGCCACTTTTAACTTTTTTTTTTTTTCACAATATCCGCAATCTGTTTTTCTTGGTATAAAATGGAGTTATTGCTTGCACAATATCTTTTGCAATGCAAACCGACAGCTGAATGATGCTCCCAATTTTAAGGTTATTTTACTCCCTATATTTAAAGGGCCACTGTCATGAAATGAATGATTTTTAGTCTGTTAATAATAAAAAAAACGGCAGCCAATATGAGCCCATGTGTTTTTTTTACCACAAAACATGATTTTGACGTATACAGGTTTTTGTAACTCCCGGCATGAAAATCCTCTCGGATTTGTTTTCGAGAAGAAGCAGGAAGTGACGTAAAGAACAGAAGCGCCCCCAAGTGGACTCATTTGTTTCCATTAGTTTTATCTCCAGGAAGGTAGATCGTTGTTCATTCATGTGGATTTACCCTTCATAAGTTTGCAAGAGACCCAGTTCGTTGTGAAAAATGGATTGCACGGGGGCAGAGGACGAGGGCTTTGTGGGTTCCAGATGACAGGTAGGTGTGTATACAGCTACTAAAAAAAATAATAGTTTGGGGGGGACCACGTAATCGGTCTCTCATAACGTAACAAAAGATCCGCATAAAAAAATATGTCGATGTGCGCATCGGGCTGCTGCGTTGCTTCGCCAGCGAAACCTGCGCTTTGGGCTCACGGACGGCGGCGGCTCTGAAGAACCCAGCCGTCAATGCCTCACTCAGCCGCATGCGCGCAGTAAAGGGCCCTGGCTCAACGGTGTTGTTCATCGCGTACTGCGGCGTCTATGCAGAACCTCCTAAAGCAGCCCGGCTCGGCTCCATTATAAGCCACAACGGCCTCAGCCGGTGTGGCTCATTTACGGCGCCGCGGCTTCGGCAAAGGCTGCACGTCGAGCTTGCAGACAGCGGCGGCTCTGAAGAACGCAGCCGAAAAAGCCTCACTCAGCTGCGTGCAGCGACAACGCAGTAAAGCACCCCAGCTCGACGGTGTTGTTCATCGCGTACTGTGGCAGCTACGAACAACCGCCTAAAGCAGCACGGCTTGCCACTGCCTCACTCAGCCGCGTGCGACGCCAACGCAGTAAAGCGCCCCAGCTCGACGGTGTTGTTCATCACGTAATGCGGCGGCTATGAACAACCCCCTAAAGCAGCACGGCTCGGCTCTGCCTCACTCAGCCACGTGCGATGACAACGCAGTAATGCGCCCCAGCTCGACGGTGTTGTTCATCGCGTACTGTGGCAGCTACGAACAACCGCCTAAAGCAGCACGGCTTGCCACTGCCTCACTCAGCCGCGTGCGACGACATCGCAGTAAAGCGCCCCAGCTCGACGGTGTTGTTCATCACGTAATGCGGCGGCTATGAACAATCCCCTGAAGCAGCACGGCTCGGCTCACTGATAAGCCACCTTGGTACCGAAAATGAGCCACACCGGCCGGCTGCGATGAGTCGCGATGGCTCATCTCTGCCGCGGAAGTGGGTCGGACGGGGAGGCGGTTTGGCCATGAACACTTATCATCTGAATATGGCTCGAAACAATCGTGTAATATTTACCCGGTAACTTCACTCTGTTGTATGGTGTTCTCCTTTTCGAAAAGAGGTTCCGTGTTAGAAGGGGTGTGTTCGTCTACGCTCACATTTATTTTTTCGTATAGGCATTGAAGTGAATAATGTTATATGTATTTTTCGTTACAATATCTATTTCGTTACAATATTTATTTTTTTATCTATTAAGGATGACACTTGACCTTTAAAATCCAGAATTAGCTTTTTGTGCTCTGCATTGCCTGTGCTTTCATCCTTGATGAGGCTATGCCAAAATGGAATTTTAACATTATACATCGTCTCATCTTGCACTTTCTACTTATTTTTGTAACGCATTTTTCAGACCAAACCTTTCTTCGTCGAAAAAGAGATCTTATCCAGTTCCACCGGTTTTTCTTCAATTATTCAAAACCTCCAACAGTCATTGGATCCTATAATAACAGCATTTATTTTTTTACTTTCACCATTATTATCAAGAGTAAACATAAGCAGCGTGTCTCGCTTGTCATCGCTCTATATTGCCCAGACCATGTTGCTAACTAAAGCACTGGTTGTAGACGGTGCTTGACGCTGTCATTGCAATCCACATTGATGGCCTGCTTAAGTACATAGATTGACTATGCTTTTTTATTTTGAAGTCAGGCTCGTTTCTCATGAGGGTTGGACTCCGCCAAGGCTGCCCTTTGGCAACGATACAGTTCATAACTTTTACGGACAGAATTTCTAGGCGCAGTTGAGGCATAGAGGGAGTCCGGTTTGGTGGCCTCAGTTTTGCATCTCTGCTTTTTGCAGATGATTTGGTTCTGTTGGGTTCATCAAGTTGTGATCTCCAACCCTCACTGGAGCGGTTCACAGCCAAGTGTGAAGCCGATGGGATGAGAATCAGCATCTCCAAATCTGAGACCATGGTTCTCTATCGGAAAAGGGTTCATGTCCTTTCCAGGTCGGGGATCACATCCTGCCCCATGTCATGCGCGAGGGGCTCAGAGTCGAGCTGGTGCTCGTCCACATTGAAAGTAGCCAGATGAGGTGGCTCTGATTTGGATGCCTCCCCGATAAGGTGTTCCACAACGTCCTATTGGAAAGAGCATTCTTTTAAAACTACTGCTCCCTTACTATATGCAGCAATGATTTAAAAATGGATACATTGTGAATAGTCTAAATTGGCTTTTTTTTTTTTTTTTTTTTAAATGTGGGCTTCTTCTTGGGTACTGAATATTCCATGTTAAAAAAGAAAAAGTGAAGTGGACCGTATCAGACCAAAGGGCCTTAACTTGCCAACCCCTGGACAAGAGCCATCAGTTTTCTACCTATCGCCAACTTCTGCTGTCCAACATAACTTGACTGAGGTAGCTGAATCAATGCATTTCTTAGTTTTCATGGATCTACTTCAAACTTGTTGAGATTGTTTGGTGCAAGTCAGAACAATTGTCTCAAAAGATTTAACCCACTATTTTGCACACCAGTGGTCTGATTGCTCGCTACATTTTCCTTGTCTCCAAGTCGTAGTTTGTTGGTGAAAAGCTAAGCTTATAGAATATATAATCTCAAATGTATCATTTAGCGAAAAAACTTTTTTTTATCATGCAAGAGATTGACAGGGTTTTAATTTTTCTCTTTTAGACTGGTGAAGCAGCAAGGCTTCAGTGAAGAGGAGTTCCATGCCTTCCAGGGGTGATGTGCTCTCCTGCAAAACTGCAGACTGTGGCAATTGGCAATTAATTTGTACATTTACATTTGTATGAGAATATTATATGCATTATGGATGTGGTAATATCAACTCATTTACTGCCAGCCATTTTTCAAGATCCACAGAGTATTGTGTTCTCTGATTTTCCATCCAGCATATCTACCAAGAAAGAATGCTCTCAATTTTCATCAGGGAAAAGTGTGATATGACTTTTTTTTTCTAAAACAATCAGTTGCACATAGATTGGTTTCACTAAATAGTAATTTTCTCTCAAAAAGCAGTGAAAACTAGGTTTTTATGAAAACACAATGTAAAGCATACTGTAACACTGACTGATGTTAAATGTTTAAACTTTACTGACTTGAACATCTTAACAGTGAATGCCTTCTGTAAAACAGCAAAAATCTTTAGGAATGGCATTCGATTGCAAAGTAATATATTTACTAATATACATTGCACCATGAGCAACGTCAGTCATGAGTAGGGATGCCTACTTTTCAGATTAGAACTGATAAGGTACCTTGGAATCTATGCCTATACTGAACGGTACACATTTTCTCTACTTTTGTGTGTTGCGTGGGCAAGAAAATATCAGATCCATTGTTTTTAAATCCAAAAACTACAGTGAAACCTCAATAAAACGGAGTACTACTCCTACTGGACTTTTTATTTTGAGGCCATATCCTTCCATATTACTTTATAGAGCTCGTGCACCTACATCATAAAATCACGTGATTTTTGTTTACGTCACCATATTGCTGGTCAAACAAACCATTGTTTCAAGTTAATTCTGTTGTTCAGTTTGAAAGCAGATGAACTTCGGGACACATACAAATATTTCGTTGGTGGATCTGTTCTCAAGAATAAATCCCACATAGTGATGAACACACTCAGATTTTTTTCAATAAAAATACCAATATTTAAATGAATGACCGCACACAAACTCACGTCCATTAACGTTGATTGGAAAAAAAATTAGCATCCGTACACGGAAACGTATTCCTGCCACATGGTTACTTTCGTAAACCTCTCCTCAACAGACGGTTTATTATTATTTTTAAATATGCATTGTTCTCAAATGAGTCATCTTGGCATTATAAATACTTCCTGATAATATGAGATTAACCCTCTTTGGACCAAATGAGATTTTGCTGAAAGAAAAATCTTATATTTTCAGAATATGATACTCTGGACTTAAAATTTTTGATTATATGAAACCTCTTGCAAATTTGCAACCCCCCAACCCCAGTCTGGTGGCCATCGAGGCCACCAAACGTGAGGCATCCTGGTGGACAGGTCAGGAGGACGACCCGGACGCCAAGCACCAGGATCCCCACGGGGCGATTCGGGTGGACGACCTCGGTGAGGAACCAAACGGCGAAGCAGGAACCAGACCAAGGCAGGCAACTGCTCCGGACGAGAACCTCCCACGCCGCGGTTGCTAGACGACCAGGGATTGGTTGCCACCGAGGCTTGGTCAGGAGGCAGCCGTGGATTGGTCACCAACGAGGCCAGGTCATGAAGCGGCTGGGAGCCATCATGAGTGAAGAGGATGATCCAGAGAAGGACCAGAGCCATGACCGCCACCATCACCATCACAGCCATCCCGAAGTCTCCAGCTACGGGGTGGCTCAACAGAACTCCCCAGCTCCTGTCACCGTCGAGACAGGGACGTGAGAAGGCGGCCCCGAACCGGTCGCCGCCGGTCCTCCTGGACAGGAACGTGAGAAGGCGGCGGCATCGCCATTGCCACCTCCTCCTGGACGGGAACGCGAGAAGGAGGCGGCAGAGCAACCATCGCCACCTCCTCCTGGACGGGAACGTGAGAAGGCGGCAGCAGTCGCATCACCACCTCCTTTTGGACAGCAACGAGAGAAGGCGGCGGCACCATCGCCACCTCCTGGACGGGAACGTATGGGCGTGCCCGTCGTCATCGGAGCAGGAACGGGGGGCGACTGCGGACCGGTCACCGACGAAGCAGGAGCGTGGAGCGGCCGCGGGCCGGTCGCCACTCCTGGGCACGGATGAGAAGCGGCTGCAGAGACGTCGCCACCTTATGGACAACAACGTGAGGCGGCATCGGGTCGGTCTCCACTGCCACGTGAGCTTGCAGTGCATTCATTGAAACAGCAATGTGGGCGTGGTGGGTCCGTTCCCACGGGAACGTGAACGAGAGTAGGCAGAGAGTCAGTCGAGACTGACACATGGGCGTGTCTCGGGAGCGGGTCAGTTCCAACTGCCGCGTGAGCAAGAGTCAGTAACGAGGCCGTCGAAACTGTAACGTTAGTGTGTCGAGGTGGCGGACCCGTTCCCACTGCAAGATGCGCCTGGCTTGGTAGCGGAGCAGTTGCCACTGCCGCGTGAGCAAGAGTCAGTAACAAGTCCGTCAACACGGCAACGTTGGCGTGTCGAGGTGGCTGACCCGTTCCCAATGCAATGTGCGCTTGGCGAGGTGGCGGATCCTTTCCCACCACAGTGTGAATCTGCGTCAGCAACGAGTCAGTAGTAGTCGCGACGTCAGCGTAGCTCGGCTGGTTCTTCAATCCTTGCTGAACCTGGGCCGGGAGAGCCGCCAATTCGGCGCTCTGCCGCCGCCCGCATTTTGCGGCAGAATACCTCGTGATTTGCCGGCTCCTCCTCCCTCTGGGCTGGAGGCTCCGCCACAAGCTGCGGGTCTGCCGGTTTCACCGTTGCCAGCGAGGAGTGGGAGGATGGTGTCTTAGTTGCCGCGCAGCGGAAGGCACAAGGGAGCGCCCGGCCGGGGCGTCTCCTCTGGCCGCCACGCATAGGTCCTGGGTAGATGGCCAAGCGCTTTCCCATAAATGGGTTAGTGTACTCGGACCTACCGGGCGACGACGCTCGGGTGCTGGAAACGCGGGAAGGTGAAACAAACTGGCTGGGATTGAAGACCGGGCGAAGAGATTCGTAATCGAAATAATCGGAGTCGTACTCAGGCAGCTGGTCATACAAATCAAGGTCCTCCTCATAGTCCGAAAAGTCAGAGTCCAGAAGAATATGCGGTGCCGGACGGGTCGTCGTCGGGACGTATTCCTAACTCGCCGGCGGAGCATATGACACGGAACCGGAGGATGCTATGGAGTCTACCCAGATTGGACAGGCTTGGTCCTCCGGCAGACGGTCTACCTTGCGTCTATTTTGGCCAGATCGTTCTGTCACGACCCATCGGAACGGAGGTAGGACCCAAATGCAGGATTCGGGAGATGCAAGTTAGTTCGGAGAAAAACGTTTATTATTAAATGGTCGGGGATCGAGCAGGCAGTCAGGTGCAGCAGCGATAGTTGGGACGTCGAGCGAAGAGAGCAGGTGAGCGGGCAGGCAATCAGGTGCAGCAGCGGTAGTTGGGACGTCTGGCGAAGAGAGCAGATGAGCGGGGCAGGCAGGAGTCGGTACACGGGAGATCGATCAAGGCAGGCAGAAGTTTCAAAGGAGTCAGGCTTACGGGGTCATCGGAGAACAGGCGAAGGTCGGTCCACACGGGTTGACGATCAGGGATTCGAGAGTGCTGGAACTGGACATGAACCTCAACGATCTGGCGCAGCACCAGTCATCATCGGGGTCCTAAATATACATGGGATAATCAGCCCGCATAAGGCGCAGGTGTGTGCCTCCCAATTAGCACGAGCGCGCGAGCACCCGGGCTGGAGCGGCAGGATCGTGACACTGCCGAGCAAACTGTGATGCCATGTGCACAAGCTCTATCATGCAAAATTGTTTTGCATATGGAAGACATGGGTTTCAGCTGTCGTATTCCATGTGTCAAGCCACCGTTGAACAAATGACTGCACAGAAGCATGAGCTAAAGACAAAAAGAACTGGACATAGTTGTGTTCTCTGAAAGTAAAATTTGCATTTGCTTTGGAAATCAATGGTCCCATAGCCTGAAAGTGCAGAATCCACGGTGCTTGAGGTCAATTGGAACGTTTCCACAGTTAGTGATGGTTTGGGGTGCCATGACGTGCGGGTCTGGTCCACTGTTTCCTTAAGTCCAATGTCAATGCAGCTGTCTATCAGGAAGTTTTAGAGCACTTTATGCTCATTGCAGAAGTGCTGAAGGTCACGATCAGAGCAACCTGGGCTCTCGTAACACGCAAATAGTGACGCAGAGAATCATTGACTCCATGCCACGCAACAAGATTGTTGCAGTCATTCTGGCAAAAGGAGTTCCAACTGTACATGCTCATAATTTTCAATTGGCCAAATATTTCAAGATTTATTTTTTTTTTGTATCAGCCAAAAGTAAGATCTGAATTGTCTGATACTGAATTTTCTATTTTCATTAGTTGTCAGTTATAATCATCAAAATGAAATAGTTTAAATTGTGTAATGTATGAATATAATATACAAGTTTACATTTTTTTAATGGAATTACAGAACTAAATCAACTCTTTCATGGTATGCTGATGATCACCCATATATCTCTGACCTGGAGGTACATCAGTCCCATTCCCTGGCTGCATTGCCCCACAGCAAAATTTAACAGCACCCAATTGTAGAACTATCAGAAATTGTCTAGGGCTGTTATGTGACAAGTGAAAGCTATTTTTGACACATTATTCTGTCCAAACGGTCCCTTTTGTCTGATATCTGTTATGTTGGGGTCTATTTTATCAAGGTTGTACTGTATTTTTCAGTATAACCACTTTGACAAATATAACAGCGCATCCCAAGTTTAAACTAAATTATCAAGACGGTGGAATAAAAAATGAATATGAACAATAAAGTGTTACAAAATACCTTGTTGAGCAAATGCTTTTACAATGAATTCTAAAAGATATATTATGTATATCCATCCATTTTCTGAGCAGCTTGTCCTCACAGGGGTCGCAGGAGTGCAGCAGCCAATCCCAGCTGTCATCTGGCAGGAGGCAGGGTCCACGCTGAACTGGTTGCCAGCCAATCGCAGGGCACATGGAGACAGACAACAGGCACATATAAAATCACACCAAAGGTTAATTTTGAGTCTCCAATTAATGCATGTTTTTGGGATGTGGGAGGAAACCGAAGTCCCTGGAGAAAATGCACGCAGGCATGGGGAGAACATGCAAACTCCACACAGGCAGGGCCCCCCGTCCTCAAAACTGTGAGGCCAATTCTGTAACCAGCTGCTCCATCGTGCTGCCCATGTACAATCTCTAATTGTTAAAAAGACCAGTTTTCACAATGTACACATCATACAGTACAACACATTTTTTGGGACTGCTGTCAAGCTGTTGTGGCTCCTATTTCACTGCATTTAGTATTTCATGGTTTTAAAGGTTTACTGAATATTGTCCCTTATGACTCCTAGACTTATAACCTAATAACTATGCTACGTTCTCTCCAGCTGTGAAAGACCAGTTGGGAAAGATCACTTTGTTTCGCGTCAATCGCTTGTGTTGATCACGGGTGTAAGATAATGCCTATTTGATGCGTATTTGCTTCATATACTCCATAAACAAAGAAGAGGCAGGGCATCTCCGCCGGGAGGTAAAGATAGCATTCCCCCACCATACACAAGCACCAATAGACAACAATTTTACCTGTATTGTGGCTTTATACTTATGGAAGTCCAAATGTCTTCGAAATTCCTAATGCCATTATGCTTGGGTCCACAACACCATCCAGAGGTGCACACTGCTTGGTGAAATTCACCAACTTCTCCAGGACCTGTTTCTGCATGACTGCAGTTTCCAGTGTTACAGGAGGCTAACCTGTGCTCAGTTTGACAACCTGTTGGCTTGAAACGGTCAAAATGACTGAAGGTGTTCCTTCTCAGCTCTTCTCGTCCAATTGTCTCTGATAAGTGGAAATTTAATGTCATTATTTGGTGTGTCACAATAAGGTTCATTGTCTACTGACTCACACACTGCAGTTTCAATACAAAGCTAATGTATCACAAATGACGTTGAAATAACATCGTGCTGGCGAATTGGAAAAACCAATGAATTGGTGAAAGGAATGGCATAAATGTGGTCGTATCGATCATATTACCTCATCAACAATTGTAGATGTGTAACTGTAAAACTTCAACATTCTATAAGGTTACTGTTCTTGTTTTTTTTTTTGTTCAGAAAGTAGCATTTTTATATTTAGTATAAAGCTATCAACTGATACCTGAGTAACTTGTGCCTCAAAATATGTTATGCGGCGACATCATTAGTAATCTATCTGTGCATTTTATATTACAATAATCTGATTATAGTTACTTTGCTGTTGCTGACAATAGGTACATTTGGTTCACAAGAAGCAGATCTTAACATGCTTGTGATTATCATGCTATTTATACTCTGACAGAATATATTTAGCATGATTATGCAACAGTGCTTGGGAACATGAGGCAAGACAAGAACCAAGACACTGGATTCAATCACGGAACATATAAGTGTAGACCGATTTCAGATCGGGGTCTGTCTGCAACATGACTGAAAGAGGCATAACATCACAAAGAAGCGTAACCACACAAAATCACATCAGCCCGGGTTTAAGGTATTATCCAATATTGTACTATTGTTGAAGAGAGGAAGGGATAACATCCCTGATTCATCGAATGAATGTAAGGACTTAAAACATTTCTAAAATTGCAAGATATGGGTGTGGCTCAATCAGCAATACAATCACGCATATGTTTAAGCGTGTGATTTCCTTTGCTGATTTTATTCATCATTTTGATATCTAGGGACAGGGCTTCAACTGTTGCGCATGGGTGTACATACATTAAATGACACCATGAAAAATTGACTCTGCTTAGCTTTTAAATGGTGAATCCACCATAGAGCTGTTATTTTTTTTTTCTACCATGGTCTTATTGAGTAATGTGGTTGCAGCATGTAGATAACTCCATAACAGTTTTTTTTTTCCTTTGTTAGTACAACAATAATAACAGTGGTTGTGATTACCTCACATTTGGAGGAGACGAATGTTGTTAAAATATGAAAAAAAAAAATTATCCATTCACTTTCTGAGCCGCTGATCTTCACAAGGGTCGCGGATGTTCTGGAGCCCATCCCAGCTGTCAACAGGCAGAAGGCAGGGTACACCCTGAACTGCTTACCAGCCAATCTTGGGGCACATGGAGACAGATAACAGTCGCATTCAAAATCATACCTAGGGGCAATTTAGAGTCTACCATTAATGCATGTTTTTGGGATGCTGGGAGGAAACCGGAGTGCCTGAAGAAAACCCACATGGGGACAGGGAGAACATGCAAACTCCACACAGGCTGTGATTTCACCATAGTCCTCAGAACTATGAGCCCAACACTTTACAGCTGCTCCACCATGCCACCCCATTTTTATATATATGTTCATTGTGATAATGTTATGGATGCACGTACTCATTGTGTTCTCCAGAGGGAAGTGTTACCATGAATAAAATGTTATCTGTACTGTTTATCGTTTATGTTCCGGTTCCTGTTTATTTAGTGTGTGTTGTGTGCATGCGCGTGTGAAAATAAACAGAGCGCAATCACGACTGTCTTTTGCCTGTCTGAAAATAAATATGGTTGGATTAAAGTGGACAAGAAGAAGAAGGAGGAAACAAGTTCTCCAAGAGTCATTACAACACCTCAACTGCAGAACACGGTGTTCAACAGGCGATGCTCCCGGAAACGACCAAGAAAACAAGTAGCAGGAATGGCCCACCAAATTATGTTCGACGGAACAGAAGAGAAGAATATGACGGAGACAAGATTCCTGAGCCATTTATATATTCTGAAGCTAAAGGACATCATCTTATGAGTACAAACAAAAGCAGAAGCTTTCTCTGATAAGACATGAAGCTTCAGAAGATTGAAGGAAAGCGCTCAAAATATTGAGGGAGCATCATTATGGAAAGAGTAAACCTAGAATTCTGAACCGATACATGCAGTGCCTTGTGAAAGTATTCGGCCCCCTTGAACTTTTCAACCTTTCGCCTCATTTTAGGCTTCAAACATAAATATTTTTTTTGTCAAGAACCAATAACAAGTGGGACACAATTGTGAAGTGGAACGAAATTTATTGGATATTTTAAACTTTTTTTTTAACAAATAAAAACCTGAAAAGTGGGATTTGCACGATTATTCAGCCCACTTTCATTAATATTTTGTAGCGCCACCTTTTGCTGCAATTACAGCTGCAAGTCGCGTGAGTTATGTATCAGTTTTGCACATCGAGAGACTTCTTACCCATTCTTCCTTGCAAAACAGCTTGAGCTCAGTGAGGTTGGATGGAGAGCATTTGTGAACAGCAGTCTTCAGGTCTGCCCAGAGATTCTCGTTGGATTCAGGTCTGGACTTTGACTTGGCCATTCTGACACCTGGATAGGTTTATTTGTGAACCATCCCATTGTAGATTTGGCTTTATGTTTTGGCTAATTGTCCTGTTGGAAGATAAATCTCCGTCCCATCTCAGGTCTTTTGCAAACTTCAACAGCTTTTCTTCCAGAATGATCCTGTATTTGGCTCCATTCATCTTCCCTGTCCCTGCTCAAGAAAAACAGGCCCAAACCATGAGGCTGCCACCACAATCTTTGACAATGGTGATGGTGTGTTCAGGGTGATGAGCTCTGTTGTTTTTACACCAAACATATCGTTTTGCATTGTGACCAAAAAGTTACATTTTGGTTTCATCTGACCATAGCATCTTCTTCCACGTTTGGTGTGTCTCCCTGCTTGTGGCAAACTTTAAACAAGAGTTTTTATGGCTATGTTTTATTAATAGGTTTCTTCTTGCCACTCTTCCTTAAAGGTGAGATTTGTGCAGTGGACTGATTGTTGTCCTATGGGCAGACTCTCCCACCTCAGCTGTAGATCTCTGCAGTTCATCCAGAGTAATCATGGGCCTCTTGGCTGCATTTGAGCAGTCTTCTCCTTGTTCCAGGTGAAAGTTACTCCCGTTCATCTAGAGCAGGGTGAGCAAACGACAGCCCACGGGCCACATCTGGCCCATTGGTCTTTTTAATCCAGCCCGCCGAAGATTTGTCCAGAATTGACCCCTCCGTACAGGGCACTTAACCACGCCTCCTGAAGTTATGTCACCCCACATGTGCTAACCTCAGACAAACAATTAGCAAAAATGGCGGCGCAGGAAAAAAGGACTACAGCGAAATTGTCGGATTTACCAGCTGATTTCTCACTTGCATTCTTGGCGAATAGTGAAATATCGTTGAAAAGCAGACAGCAGGGCTTCAAGTATTTCAGCGACGGGTGTTTCAATGGTATTTCCATGCATATCAACGGAGAAACCATTGATATTAGCGCGAGATCTTTCCGGAGTCAGAGGAAGACCGAGGAAGCCACATAATATAATATATTATAACCCAAAGATGAATTCGTCATTGACAGTTTCCTATTTTCGTGTTACCTATCACACTTGTGTGCAGAATCTGTATGTGTAGCTGTATAGCCGTTTGTGAACCGCCGTTTGAAGGAAAAGAAGAAGGCGAGGCATGATTTACGAGTTGTTTCTCTCGTTTTCTTTGTGTAACGTCACGCGCTCCCCTCAATAATTATTTTTGAATTTGTGCCGAACCTACTTAAGTCCCGACCAAGTACGACTATCACTACTTTATAGTGTCCTCAAACATCCTTCGTTCAGTCTTGGTGTCTCGGTGCACGTCGAAGGCTTTTAGGAGTCGCTAGTCCGGTTTAGCTTAGCTCGGGAGCCGCCAAACAGAGACACGTTTGTGCAGTCAGATCATCGCAAAATATCGCTCAACACAGAGTAAGTGTGTCAATCATTCACACGTAGCTATGTTATGCAAGCGAAGAACTGCTAATTCATTTATATGAGACGTATTGAAAATCAAATATAGAGCTTACCTTTGTGCAAACGTATCTGTTCCAGTTGATGGATTCAGTTGATGATGCGGTCTTCCACAAAGTTTGATCCATCGAAGACATTTTTGTAGTGGGTCTTCGGTTTTGGAAAGGGTACGAATTGAACTCCACCAACTAGCCTTTCAGGATACCTGTCGTCATTATTACATCAATTGTTAAAGAACCCAAATACGCGATAAAACGCTAACAAAAGCTATACTGGACCATGCAACGTTGTCCGAGGGAACGGCGGGTGCAAAAAGGGGCGTGGTTTATGCAGATCTCTGGCCTCTGATTGGTCAGCGATGCGGATGACGCAATTTCTACGGGGGGGTCAATTAAGGTTTGATGTGAATGATTGCATTCATTTCATTTGACTTGTTATGACAGGCATTTGAACACCAGGTGGTGCAGTGTCTTCATTTTACAGCGCCTAAGTACTTTTTCACTGAAGTCCGCTCCAAGGCTGTATGTCTTATTTGCCAAGAAACCGTTGCAGTTTTAAAAGAGTACAACATCAGCCGTCACTTTACCACCAAGCATGCGAATTACACCAACAACCTTTCAACACAAAAACGTACGGCTACCGATGATAGGTTGGGAGCTAGCGTGCAGGCTCAGCAAAACACCTTTATTTGACCAACTTCCATCCAAGAAGTTATTTACTGACATTCAAACTAGCAAAAGCCAGCAAGCTTTTCTCCCAAGGGGAGTTTCTTAAAGTGCATGATCGAGACAGCATGTATTTTATGCCCTGAGAGCAAGAACAAATTTGAAAAAATTAGCTTATCACGCAGGTCAGTGACTCGCCGTATTGAAGTAATTGACGAACACTTAACTAGCAAGCTAAACAAAAAAGCGGAGTCGTTTGTATCTTGTGCTGACCCGGCCCGTCTGTCAAATTTTAAAAGTCAACGTGGCCCCCAAGCCAAAAAGTTTGCCCACCCCTGATCTTGGCCTCTTGGCTGCATCTCTGATCAGTCTTCTCCTTGTTTGAGGTGAAAGTTTAGAGGGACGGCCTGGTCTTGGTAGATTTGCAGTGGTCTGATACTCCGTCCATTTCAATACAATTGCTAGATTTGCAGTGGTCTGATACTCCGTCCATTTCAATATGATTGCTTGCACAGTGCTCCTTGAGATGTTTAAAGCTTGGGAAATCTTTCTGTATCCAAATCTGTCTTTAAACATCTCCACAACAGAATCTCGGACCTGGACCTTGGACCTTGGTCTTCATGACCGTAACTAACTAACTCTTTACTTTAAACAGAACCTTGAGACGATTACAGAGTGGGTGCATTTATACAGAAACTTGATTACACACAGGTGGATTGTATTTATCATCATCAGTCAACATTGGACCATTCAGAGATCCACACTGAACGTCTGGAGTGAGTTTGCTGCACTGAAAGTAAAGGGGCCAAATAATATTGCACGCCCACTTTTCAGTTTTATAGTTGTTAAAAAGTATAAAATATTCAATAAACTTCATTCCACTTCACGATTGTGTCCCCCTTGTTGTTCATTTGTGACAAAAAATGAACATTTTATAATTTATGTTTGAAGCCTGAAATGTGGCGAAAGGTTGAAAAGTTCAAGGGGGGCAAATACTTTCACAAGGCACCGTATCATTGACCACTATTCAAATGAGAGAAAATGAAACTGTCAGAGATTACAATATAAGGACTGAGATTATAGTTTCAGCCCTTCATAATGCAGGAGGGAACATGAGTGACGAGCTGCTCATAGCAACTGTTTTGAGTGGACTGGCAGAATCTTTCAGGCCGTTGGCTGTCCATCTAACACACAATGAGAACAATGTTACATTTTCAGAGTTCAAGAGGAGTCTGAAAAGACACGGACAACTTTTATGTCAACATCATCATCGTCTTTTCCTTTCAGCTTCTTCTGTTCTTCTTCTTTTCCTTTCGGCTTGTCCCGTTAGCGGTCGCCACAGCGTGTCATCTTTTTCATCTTCTCCTGCATCTTCCTTTCGAACACCCACTGACCTCATGTCTTCCCTCACAACAACCATCAACCTTCTCTTTGGTCTTCCTCTCGCTCTTTTGCCTGGAAACTCCCTCCTCAGCACCCTTTACCAATATACTCACTCTCTCGCCTCTTGACATGTCTAACCCATTGAAGTCTGCTCTCTCGAACCTTCTCTCCAAAACATCCAACGTTGGCTGTCCCTCTAATGAGCTCATCTGTAATCCTATCCAACCTGCTTGCTCTGAGAGAGATCCTCAACATCTTCATTTCAAACAAACCAGACATCTTTCGCCAGCTGTTCCAAACTGCTTGGACACATTTATTGACTTCCTTACCACACTCACTATTGCTCTGGATTGCTGATCCCAAGTATTTGAAGTCATCCACCCTCACTATCTCTTCTCCCTGGAGCCTCACTTTTCCCCTTCAACCTCTCTCATTCACACACATATATTCTGTTTTACTTCGGCTAATGCTTTCACTCTCTTTCACAATATCATCTGCAAACATCATGGTCCAAGGGCATCCCAGTCAAACCTCATCTGTCAGCCTATCAATTACCACAGCAAACAGGAAGGGGCTCAGAGCTGATTACTGATGCAGTCCCACCTCCACCTTAAATACTTGTGTCACACCTACGGCACACCTCACCCCTTTTCTGCTGCCCTCATACATGTCCTGTACAGATTTCTCCGCCACATACATACGCATGCAGTACCTGTCACGACCCATCGGAACGGAGGTAGGACCCGAATGCAGAATTCGGGAGATGCAAATTGTCGGGGATCGACCAGGCAGTCTGGTGCATCAGCGGTAGTTGGGACGTCGGGCGAAGAGAGCAGGTGAGCGGGCAGGCAGGTGTCGGTACACGGGAGATCGATCAAGGCAGGCAGAAGTCTCAAAGGAGTCAGGCTTACGGGGTTGGTCGGAGAACAGGCGAAGGTCGGTACAGACGGGTTGTCGATCAGGGATACGAGAGTGCTGGAACGGGACATGAACCTCAACAATCTGGCGGAGCACCAGTCGTCATCAGGGTCCGATATATACACAGGATAATCAGCCCGCATGAGGCGCAGGTGTGTGCCTCGCAATTAGCGCGAGCGCGCGGGCACCCGCACACCCCGGACTGGAGCGGCAGGATCGTGACAGTACCACGGTTCCTCTCTTGGTACTATGTCATAGGCTTTCTCTATATCCACAAAGGCACAACCTTCTGACCTTCTCTGTACTTTTCCACTAGCATCCTCAAGGCAAATAATGCAACTGTGGTACTCTTTCTCGGCATGAAACCATACTGTTTCTTGCTGATATTTGCTTCTTTCCTTACTCTTGCTTCCACTCCTCTTTCCCATATCTTTATTGTGTGGCTCATCAACTTTATTCCTCTATATTTCCCACAGCTCTGCAAATCGCCTTTATTCTTAAAAATGGGAACCAGAACACTTTTCCTCCATTCTTCAGGCATCTTCTCATACACTAGTATTGTGTTGAATAAGTTGGTCAAAAACTCCACAGCCAACTCTCCAAATTGCTTCCATACCTCCACAGGTTTGTCATCAGGACCAACTCCCTTTCCATTTTTCATCCTCTTTAGTGCCTTCCTAATTTCCTCCTTATGAATCATTGCCACTTCCTGGTCCTCCACAATTGCCTCTTCTACTCTTTATTTTCTTCATTGATCAACTTCTGAAAGTATTCTTTCCATCTATTCAGCACACTACTGGCACTGGTCAACACATTTCCATCACTATCCTAAATCACACTAAGCCGCTGCACATATCTTCCCATCTCCATCCCTCTGTCTGCGCAACCTGTTGAGGTCCTTTTTCCTTTTTTTGTGTGTCCAACCAGGTGTACATGTCATCATATGCCACTTGTTTCGCCTTTGCTATCTCTACCTTTGCCCTAAGTCACATCTCAATGTATTTATTTCACCTCTCCTCAGCCATCTCAGTGTCCCACTTCTTCGCTAACCTCTTTCCTTCTATGACCTCCTGTAATTTGCAGTTCCTCCGCCAAGTCTCCTTCTCTCTGTTCCTACTAGAAGACACACAAAGTACTCTCATACCTGTCTCTCTGATCAACTTGGCTGTAGTAGTCCAGTCTTCCAGGAGCTTCTCCTCTCCATCGAGAGCCTGTCTGACCTCTTTCTGAAAGCCCCCACAACATTCTTCTTTTTTCAGCTTCCACCACATGGTTCTCTGCTCTACCTTTGAGTTCTTAACCTTTCTACCCACCACCAGAGTCAACCTACACACCACCATCCTATGCTGTCGAGCTACACTCTCCCCTACCACTACTTTACAGTCAGTAATCTCCTTCAGATTACATCGTCTGCACAAAATATAATCCACCTGCGTGTTTCTACCTCCGCTCTTGTAGGTCGCTATATGTTCCTCCCTCTTCTGCAAATAAGTGTTCACTCCAGCCATCTCCATCCTTTTTGCAAAGTCCACCACCATCTGTCCCTCAAAGCCCCTTTCCTGGATGCTGTACTGACCCATCACTTCTTCATTGCCCCTGTTTCCTTCACCAACATGCCCATTACAATCTGCACCAATCACAATTTTCTCTCTGTCTGGGATGCTCAGAACCACTTGATGTAGTGCCTTCCATAATTTCTCTTTAAACTCTAGGTCACATTCTACCTGTGGTGCATAGCTGCTAATCACATCAGACATAACACCCTCAAATTCAAGACCGCTGCTAGTTGAGGACTGCCAAGGCATGGTCGAGAAGAGGCGGCTGGTCGAGCACTGCTGAGGCATAGTTGAGCGGCAGCAGGTGCTGACGCTGCTGCTCAAGGTGCGCCGCCAGGCATGAGCAAGAGCTGGTTGGGGATCATGTGCTTCCAAGACAAGAACAAGAGGTGCCTGAGGCTCAGGTGCTGCTGAGGCATGAAGGAGAGGCAGCCGGGGCATGGACTCAGGCGGCTGGAGCTCGGGCTGCGCCGAGATGTGGGGAAGAGGCGGCTGGGGCTCGGGGGCCGCCGAGACGTGGGCGAGATGCGGCTGGGGGTCAGTCACCGTCGAGACAGGAGCAAGAGGCAGCTGTGGGTCATCAGGTGCCTGCTCAGCCTATTGCCATCCAGGCATGGTAGGTATGGATACAAGGGTGGCAGAGTACACACGGACTCATGAAGGTGAACTGATGGGTGATATAGAATGAGTTGATACACTAGCAGATTTTTCTTGGTGTGTCTTGGGAGGAGCGTACCAGGAGGCATAAAGCTGAGCTCTTCATGAACAGCACGGGCCGGGTGCTACTGGAACAAGAACACGTGGTGGATATTGCGGTTCGAGCGCCAATGAGACATGAGCACGTAGTGGATGGCACGCACTGGGTGCTGCCAGAACATGAGCACGTAGCAAATGTTGCATGCTGGGCACTGACAAGACATGAGCACATAGTGGATGGAACGCGCTGGGCGGTGCCAGAGCATGAGTACGCAGTGAACGTTGCGGGTCAGACGTCAACGAAACAGGAGAGAGAAGTGAACGCCACGAGCCAGGCGTCGCCAGAACAAAATCAAGGCGTGGCAGCTGGTCGATTAATCTCCTCTCCTGAATCCGGTCCACGAGAACCATAAACCTATTGTTCATCGTTGAATTCCTCCACTCCCATTGCTCCTTGAAACTGAGGTGGAAGGCACCAAATTCTTTTGACATTCTGCGCTTGAAAAACAGCAAATTCTTCATCCCGCTGGGCTTGAAGTTTCATATTTATCAGGTCTGAGTCCGTTGGGTCAATGTATGGCTAGTTCGTTCTGTCACAAGTAAGCCACATCGGGTAGAACCCAAATGAAGGACTTCGAGGCAGGGACACGATTTTTGAGGGTAGTTTAATTACAGCAGAGGTTATATACAGATGAGAAATCCAAAAAGGGAGAAGCACAAAAACATGTGACAAAAAGGCAAAGTCCAAATATCCAGAAACAAGGTCCAATAACTATGAGACACAAATGGAAACATGAACAAGACTTGACAAGGTGGCACAGAAATGCTGTAATGAAGGAGATGCTCTCACAAAATGCTCATGTACTTACACACAATGCTGCAGTGTCAACCACAACGAACTGGCGACTGATAGTGCAACAAACGAGGCTTATATGCTTGGCCTAATTTGTGTCAATGAGGTGCAGGTGAGGAGGTGCTGCCGGAGGCATCTGCGCACAGGCCTCTGACAGACGGTGATATCATAGCGTTTTGAAGACATGTAAAATGAAAAGGTTAGCTTTTTCCATGGTAGATGAGAGTTTGGGGAGGGCCTCATAATGGACACATTTGGAAAAGCGATCAATGATATTGAAGATGACTGAATTACCTTCTGAGGTGGGAAGGTGGTTAATGAAGTCCATGGCAATGTAAGTCAGGGGACACAGCAGACTAGCTGCACGAAGGTGTGACGACATCCTACAGGCAGAGACAGCAGGCTTGGACAAATTCTCATCTGTCTGTCTGTGATGTGAAGTCTGCTGGATGAACTGGGTAGCACAGGTGATGGCAGGATGACAAGTGAGTTTTGAGTTGTGGGCTCACTGTAGGATGGCCAAACATGCAGAATCCAGTATAAATCAGCGATTCGGAGGCTCGGTTTTGGGATTAGGTTTTTTTATTTTATTTTATTATATTATAATTTATTTTTTAGCTTCCTTGTCCACCTCCTTGATCTTCCACATGGCTGCTATATCTTCATGAATAAAATGGTTGTCATCATAGGAATCGATAAGGTCAGTAATTAGGGTGTTATGAGCAGAAACAAAAATGCAAGCGGGAAGGGTTATGCGGGAATGTCTATGTATGTATGTAATGTCTAATTTCTAATGGAAATTATCTTATCTAGAGAAAAACATATGGTCAACTGTACCATAAAATGCATATCCTTTTTGTTGTTTTTACCAAAAAATGTGTTTATGAATTAAAATCTGTGAACTTTGACCTAGTTTCCCTTACCTGAAAAACGACTCATTTCATTTGGCTGACCTCTGATGTCATGGCAGGTAGATATTCTGTTGTGTGATGCGGATTAGCATGGAGCCTCGCTGATTTACGCCGAAGAAAAAATGATTTGTTTCGAGAATAAATGCTTTTCAGGTGACGTCATGAGTCACAAGACTTTTGTTTACGACGCCATACTGGACAGCAAAACTACAGTACAATTCGTGTTTTTTAGTGGTCTTTTTGTGAATATTGACTTGCTTATAAGCAAGGGCAGAGACTTATTCTTCATACAAGAATCAGTATATCTCAAAGTACTTGATTTTGGTGACACCTCAGGGAACATTGAACTTTATATCTTCAGGATGGGGAGGACGCACCAGTGATAAACATATCACGAGAACTCTGGATTTCTTTGTCATTTTAATTCTGGCGATGTTACACTCGCTGATTGGGGATTCAACATTCAAGAGACTCTTGCTTATTATAATGCAACCATTAAAATTCCTGCTTTTACAAAAGGTAAAAAAACAATTGGACTCAAAAGACATTGAAACAACTACAGGCATTGCCAATGTTAGAATACACGTTATAGGTGTTGTGCGCAACAGACACACAATATTACATGGGACAATAGCGATACAGATGCTCCAGCCAGATGTAACTTCCGGTTGAACACCTCTTGATAAAATTGTTCGAGTTTGATGTGTGCTTATAAATGCCAGTGAGTTTGTTGTACCAATTAACTAAATGTATGTAATTGTATGCATAATCAATTATAATTATGATTTATTAATACATTAATAATGTATAACTTTTAATTTGGTATTATGAGTGATAAAACATTTGTGACGAATATTGGTGCACATAATAATTTTATACAAATTTGTGTCCTGTGCATTCCAACTTTTTTGAATACAAAAAAAGCGAGATGATTAAAGATATTGTTTGCATTTGAAAATTATCTTTCTCTTGTGTTTTCACAAAGTTAGAATTCCAAACAACTTAACATTGAGATACATACGTGCACTGGTACATACATACAAGTACACATACAAAATGTGCAATTTGGCTACATAAACAATGAATGTACAACTATTTGGATTCTATTAAAAGAAAAAAAATACAATAAAACCTTCAGGAAGAACACTAGGTTTTCAAAATTAACATATCTCTTAATTTGACTTTTGAAAATTCAGAATTTTTCTCCAGTCTGGGCATGTCCACTTCCTCTTTGGAACATTTTTCACTTGGAGGCAATTTATGTGAAACTTAACAATTTTACACAAGCCAGATGAGAACTCACAATCAGTTTGTTATCAATGGGCTTTCTGCAGTAGCATACTCCACTTGCTGTGTCACTTCTGGTTACATCTGCTGGCTTCACAGATCAAGTCTGGATTTCTTGAAAACCAACTTGCCACTAATTCTGGGAGAGTAACATTTCTGTGATATTTGCCAGCTTTCAAAGTCTGTTCCCTGAAAAACATGTCATCATATGTTATTCTTTGTACATGACAACCTTGTTTTGTCCAAACAACAAAATCACAAAAGTTTAGACCGATAACCCCTAATTGTGCCTGCATTTGATAAAAAAATACCTGTGATTTTTTGAGCTCCAGAATACCTTCCCTTTCTTATGAGCTGTCTCTTTCTTCCAGTGCAGACACTCGTGCACTTGATCTCGATGAACCCCACGCTGCAACAATCACAAGATGTGTAGCCATCAATGTCAATATACAGTGAAGAAAATGAGTATTTTGAGCATCCTGCTATATTGCAAGTTCTCCTACTTAGAACTCATGGAAGGATCTGAAATTTTCATCGTAGGTGCATGTCCACTGTGAGAAAGATAATCTAAAAAGGAAAATCCAGAAATCACAATGTAGGATTTTTTAAGGCTTTATTTATGTGATACAGCTGCAAATAAGTATTTGAACACCTGTCTATCAGCTAGAATTCTGACCCTCAAAGTCCTGTTAGTCCGCCTTTAAAAGTCCACCTCCACGCCATGTATTATCCTGAATCAGATGCACCTATGTGAGGTCGTTCGCTGCATAAAGACACCTGTCCACCCCATACAATCAGTCAGACTCAAACTTGTAACATGGCCAAGACCAAAGAGCTGTCCAAAGACAACAGAGACAAAACTGTACAACTTCACAAGGCTGGAAAGGGCTACAGAGAAATTGCCAAGCAGCTTGGTGAAAAAAGATCCACTGTTGGAGCAATAGAAAAAGCAAAACATGACAGTCAATCTCAATCGGAGTGTAGTCCCAAGCAAGATATTACCTCTGGGGTCTCAATGATCCTGAGAAAGGTGAGGAATCAGCCCAAGACTACACGACAGGACTTGGTCAATGGCCTGAAAAGAGCTGGTACCACTGTTTCCAAGGTGACTGTTGGTAATACACTAAGACGTCATGGTTTGAAATCATGCATCGCATGGAAGGTTCCCCTGCTTAAACCAGCACATGTCAATGGCCGTCTTAAGTTTGCCAATGACCATTTGGATGATACAGAGGAGTCATTGGAGAATTTTTTGTGGTCAGATGAGAACAAAATGGAACTTTTTGGTCATAATTCCGCTACCCGTTTTTGGAAGAGGATGAATGATGAGTTCCATCCCAAAAACACCATCCCTACTGTGAAGCATGGGGGTAGTAGCATCTTGCTTTGGGGGTGTTTTTCTGCACATGAGACAGGACGACTGCACTGTATTGAGGAGAGGATGACCGCGGCCATGTTTTGTGAGATTTTGGGGAACAACCTCTTTCCCTAAGTTAGAGCATTGAAAATGGGTCATGGCTGGGTTTTTCAACATGACAACGATCCGAAGCACACAGCCAGGAAAACCAAGAAGTGGCTCTGTAAGAAGCATCTCAAGGTTCTGGTGTGGCCGAGCCAGTCTCCAGATCTTAACCCAACAAAAAATCTTTGGAGGGAGCTGAAACTCCGTGTTTCTCAGCAACAGCCCAGAAACCTGTCTGAAATAGAGAAGATCTGTGTGGAGGAGTGGGACAAAATCCCTCCTGCAGTGTGTTACTGGAAATTGGCATTGTTCATGAAGGGAGAAGTTAGAAAGGCACTGGACATAGTGGAAAAATGGAAAGACAGTTGGTCCTGATGACATACCAGTGCAGGTATGGAAGCAATTTGGAGAGGTGACTGTGGAGTTTTTGACCAACTTCTTCAATAGAATACAAGCGGGAGAGAAGATGCCAGAAGAATGGAGGAAAACTGTGCTCATCCCCATTTTTAAGAACAAAGGTGATATTTAGAACTGCGGCCCTGCGATTGACTGGGAAACCAGTTCAGGGTGTACCCTGCCTCCTGCCCGTTGACAGCTGGGAAGGGCTCAAGCACTCCTGTGACCCTTATGAGGAGAGGCAGCCAAGAAAATGGATGGAAGGGTTTTTATTGTTATTTATTTATCTATTTATTTATTTTAGGTCTTGTTGTAGGAGCACCAGCCACTCCTTAGAGGAGTGGTCCAAATCCCTCATGCAGTGTGTGCAAACCTGGTGAACAAAAATTTGACCTCTGTAATTGCAAACACATACTGTACCAAATATTACCATCAGTTTTTGCAGGTGTTCAAATACTTATTTGCAGATGCATCACACAAATAAATCATTAAAAAATCATATGTTGTGATTTCTGGATTTTTCTTTTTAGATGATCTCTCTCACGGTGGACATGCACCGACGATGAAAATTTCAGACCCCTCCATGATTTCTAAGTGGGAGAACTTGCAATATTGCAGGGTGTTCAAATACTTATTTTCTTCACAGTAAGGTAGATCTGGCTTGCAAACGAAATCAATAAAACTAGTAAAATTATGTAAAGGTATGCAATAAGGATCGACACCGATTGCTTGCTTGCTTATATCTTTTCTGTATATCGTTGTTTGTGTTAACTGTCCAACTGTTGTTCCATATCTGATAAAACTGTCGAGTTTAGGTCCGACGATGATGAGTCCACCATGATATGTAGACACAATCTTGCCATCCAAGATGGTGTCCAAACAAAAACACGTGTTAGGCGTGATGTGACTGCAAAGCATCTATAGAGCTCGTGCACCTACGTCACCGAAATCACATGACTAGCCATATTCCCAGTCAAGCAAAGCATTGTTCAATGCTAAGTCGGTCGGAGACGACACGACAATATGTCTCTTGGAGTTTTGTCCAAGACCATTAAACATTTAGAAGGTGATAATAAACAAAGGTACGTGTAAAAACGAAAGACACTTGCCATAGGGGACCCATATTTAATGCCAAAGTCAATGTTTTCGCCGATAAATAGTGGACTGTTAATTGGCTTCCGCTTGTCTTGGACAACTGGATATACACATATATCTAGTGAGTAAGTCGTGGAGATTTACACAGAGGAGTTTGAAAGCGTAGAAAAGTCTGGACGCGTACAAATACTTCGTTGCCGGATGTGTTCTCAATCAAGAATAAATCCCACATAGTGATGAAGCCACTCAGATTGTTTCAATACAAATACCAATATTTAAATAAATGACCCCTATTTTTACACAAACTCGCATTCATTAACTATGATTGGAAAATAAACCGCTGGGAGAAGCTTCAGTCCACGTACACGGAAGCATGTTGTGGCCACACGTTAACCTACGTAAACATCTCTGTGACCGACGGTTTTTCTCTATTTAAATACACATTGGACTCATTTGAGAACTATGCATATTTAAAAAAAAAAAAAAAAAACGTCTGTCGGGGAGAGGTTTACCGAAATTTAGCGTGTGGCCTCAACATGCTTCCGTATATGTTGGAGATGACTCCCTGTCGTTTTTTTTTTTGTTTTTTTTTTAACACATTTTTCTCAAATGAGCCAACTTGGCATTATAAATACTTCTTGGCAATTTGAGATTGAGAATAATAACTCCCACCTGATGAAGTGATCGCTACACAGTTGTGTGTCTTTGGTTGGGCACCATCCATCACGTTTAATTGTCGAAATCCATCGATCTTTTCTGGTCTTTTCAGCTGGTATTCTATAGAATGACCTCTTTGAATATCTGTCTTATCTGTTGGAACAACTAACAGCACACCAAGTCTCGGGCATTGTGAGTATTCTGCTCCAGTTCAATGTCCCCCACACTGTCGAGCAGCTCTTTTTGACCAGCAATATGGTGCCGTGAAGCTCTATTCCACGGTCAGCAGGCTATCATATGCAGTGAACATTTCACCCCCGGACTCTTTTACTGCTGGACTCATGTCTGACATGGGTTTTCAGTGTTAAAACTCGGATCAGTGCCTATCAAACAGCCAGATCCGACACCTGAACAAATTGATGTCACCAAAGGCAAATTTGAATCCTGGACACGCTTCGACAAGCTCAGCAGCCCCACAGAAAGTACCAAAACAGCGGAGAGCTTTTGTTAAAAGACATGTTGAAGAGGTATGTTGTTCATGTTGTATTTCCTGAAAACTTTGAACACTGTTGACATGGTTGAATGAAAGAAGCACATGTCGTTCTTAGCGAAAAATAATAGACTAACGCACAGAGTTTGAACATTCTCAACTAGAAAAACAGGATAATATTGTGTACAAATGGCAACATGGTGGAGCTGCTGGAAAGTGTTGGCCTCACAGTGCTGAGGACCCGTGTTCAATCCCAGCCCTCCCTGTGTGGAGTTTGCATGTTCTGCATGTGTTTTCTCTGGTTTGCTCTCACATTCCAAAAACATGCAACATTAATTGGACATTCTAAATTGCCCCTCGGTGTTGTCGTGTTATTAAATAATATAGACGTGAGTCCACTGTGTCTTTGAATGTGCGTGATATTTATTTTGCTTTTGAACCTTCAACCCCCTAACTCACTTCCTTGTCGCCACTCTGTGTTGCGCCCTGCTGACGTCAATACAATCACACCACATCTCCCCTTTCTAGAATCATTGGGTGGACTGCCAATGATTCAACAGACCTACAGGGTTATTCAGCCTCATGGTTTGAAGGTCTGCTCCTGTGTGTACCTGTCCCCGACAGTGAACCACACACACAACATTTTAGCTTTACCTTGAATAATTCACTTCAACAAATCAATAACTCAACCAACAATCCTGCAGCTAACTAAACATTTACATGACAAAAACATAGCCTGAATCACATCACATTTCAACATTTCTTTTTTTATGAGTTCTTGCATTATCTCTATCGCATCCATAAACCTTCTCTTTGGTCTTCCTCTCGCTCTTTTGCCTGCCAGCTCCATCCTTAGGACCCTTCCACCAATATACTCACTCTCTCGCCTCTGAACATGTCCAAACCATCGAAGTCTGCTCTCTCGAACCTTGTCTCCAAAACATCCAACTTTGGCTGTCCCTCAAATGAACTCATTTCTAATCATATCCAACCTGCTCACTCTGAGCGAGAACCTCAACATCTTCATTTCTGCTACCTCCAGTTCTGCTTCCTGTGGTTTCTTCAGTGCCACCGTCTCTAATCCGTACATCATCACCACTGTTTTATAAACTTTGCCCTTCATCCTAGTAGAGACTTTTCTGTCACATCACACACTACACACCTTCCGCAAGCCTTTCCAAGCTGCTTGGACCCGTTTCTTCACTTTCTTACCACACTCACCATTGCTCTGGATTGTTGACCCGAAAAATTTGAAGTCCTCCACCCTCGCTATCTCTTCTCCCTGTAGGCTCACTCTTCCCCCTCCACCTTTCTCATTCACGCACATATAGTCTGTTTTACTTCGGCTAATCTTCATTCCTCTCCTTTCCAGTGCATGTCTCCATCTTTCTAATTGTTCCTCTGCATGCTCTCTGCTTTCACTGCATATCACAATATCATGTGCGAACATCATAGTCCAAGGGGATTCCAGTCTAACTGCAAACAGGAAGGGGCTCAGAGCTGATCCCTGATGGAGTCACACCTCCACCTTAAATTCTTCTATCATACCTAAGGCACACCTCACCATTGTTCTGCTGCCATCATACATGTCCTGTACTATTTTAACATACTTCTCTGGCACACCAGACTTATGCATGCAGTACCACAGTTCCTCTCTTGGTACTCTGTCATAGGCTTTCTCTAGATCCACAAAGATACAATGTAGCTCCTTCTGACCTTCTCTGTACTACTCCACTAGCATCCTCAAGGCAAATAATGCATCTGTGGTACTCTTTCGAGGCATGAAACTATACTGTTGCTCGCTGATACTTACTTCTGTCCTGAATCTAGCCTCCACTACTATTTCCCATAACTTCATTGTGTGGCTCATCAACTTTATTCCTCAATAATTCCCACAGCTCTGAACATCGCCTTTGTTCTTAAAAATGGGAACTAGAACACTTTTCCTCTATTCTTCAGGCATTTTATCACCTGCTAGTATTCTGTTGAATAAGTTGGTCAAAAACTCCACAGCCATCTCTCCAAATTGCTTCCATACCTCCACCGGTATGTCATCAGGAACAACTGCCTTTTCATTTTTCATCCTTTGTAGTGCCTTTCTAACTTCCCCCTTACTAATTATTGCCACTTCCTGATCCTTCACACTTGCCTCTTCTACTCTTCCTTCTCTCTCATTTTCTTCATTCATCAACTACTCAAAGTATTCTTTCCATCTATTTAGCACACTACTGGCACCAGTCAACACATTTCCATCTCCATCCTTAATCACCCTTACCTGCTGCACATCCTTCCCATCTCTATCCCTCTGTCTGGCCAACCTGTAGAGATCCTTTTTTCTCCTTCTTACGTGTCCAACCTGGTGTACATCTTCATATGCCTCTTGTTTAGCCTTTGCCACCTCTACCTTTGCCCTGTGTGACATCTCGATGTACTCCTTTCGCCTCTCCTCAGTCCTCTCAGTGTCCCACTTCTTCGTCGCGAATATCTTTCCTTGTATGACTCCCTGTATTTTGGGGTTCCGCCACCAAGTCTCCTTCTCCCCTTTCCTACCAAAAGACACACCAAGTACTCTCCTGCCTGTCTCTCGATTACCTTGGCTGTCGTAGTCCAGTCTTCCGGGAGCTCCTCCTGTCCATCGAGAGCCTGTCTCACCTCTTTCCGAAAGGCCGCACAACATTCTTCCTTTCTGAGCTTCAACCTCATGGTTCTCTGCTCTACCTTTGTCCTCTTAATCTTCCTACCCACTACCAGAGTCATCCTTCACACCACCATCCTATGCTGTTGAGCTACACTCTCCCCTACCACTACTTTACAGTCAGTAACCTCCTTCAGATTACATCGTCTGCACAAAATATAATCCACCTGCATGCTTCTACCTCCGCTCTTGTACGTCACTATATGTTCCTCCCTCTTCTGGAAATAAGTGTTCTCTACAGCCATCTCCATCCTTTTTGCAAAGTCCACCACCATCTGACAATCAAAGTTCCATTCCTGGATGCCGTACTTACCCATCATTTCTTCATCCCCCCTGATTCCTTTACCAATATGTCCATTACAATCTGCACCAATCACAACTCTCTCGCTGTCTAGGATGCTCAGAACTACTTCATCTAGTTCCTTCCAGAATTTCTCTTTCAACTCTAGGTCACATCCTACCTGTCCTAACCACATTATACATAACACGCTCAATTTCAAATTTTAGTCTCATCACTCGATCTGATACTCTTTTCACCTCCAAGAGATTCTTAGCCAGCTCTTACTTTAAAATAACCCCTACTCCATTTCTCTTCCCAGCTACTCTGTGGTAGAATAATTTAAACCCTGCTCCTAAACTTCTAGCCGAACTACCTTTTCACCTGCTCTCTTGGATGCACAGAATATCAACCTTTCTCCTAATCATCATGTCAACCAACTCCTGAGCTTTTCCTGTCATAGTCCCAACACTCAAAGTCTCTACACTCAGTTGTAGGCTCTGTGCATTCCTCTTTTTCTTCTGACGATGGATCCAGTTTCCTCCTCTTCTTTGTCTTCGACCCACAATAACTAAATTTCCACCGACACCCTGCAGGTTAGCAGTGCCGGGGGCGGCCGTTGTAAACCCAGGCCACGACCGATCCGGTATGGGATTCTTTAGATGAACGCTCATATTTGTTTGGCACAGTTTTTACGCCGGATGCCCTTTCTGACGCAACCCTCTGCATTTATCCGGGCTTGAGACCGGCCTACAGATTGCACTGGTTTGTGCCTCCATAGGGCTGCATTAGACCATGCATGAAACAATATTCGTTATAACCAGATGCATTAAATGGGCATAAAGCCAGTTATTGAGTCATTAGTTACTGCAGGGGTAATAACTGAATGTCCAGACTCTCCCTGCAACAAGCCAAATTTTCCAGTAAAAAAAAAAGGAAAGTACCCAAACAGGAGGTTGGAAAACAGTTCAAGACCTACAAGCAGTAAATGCTGCTGTAACACAGCGAGCACCTAGTGTCCCAGACAAACATACACATTACTGAATTCATTAAGACCAGATGCAAACGTTTTTACAGGAGTGGATTGAATTGCATTTGCATTTGAAGGCAAAAATACACATTTACCAGGTCATGTCCACATTAGAACTATCAAGTGGCAATCAAATTCTACTTTATGTAGATTGTGTTTTGCTAGCATCACCCCACAAGCAAACTTGCAAAAGTGATACAATAGTATTGTTAAAAGATTTAGCAAGGAGGGACACAAGGTTAGCAAGAACAAACTGGAAATTTGTAGACAACAAGTTAAGAACTTAGGATACAACCTTAGCCCACGAAGAACAATTTTAGATGATAGAAAAAATAGTTTTGCTTAATGTACCAAAACCACAAACAAATTATGGAACAATAACTGCGCCTTTGTCCAAGTTAATGTATGAGGAATACCTCAAAATGACATCATTGTTAAAATGGACAGAAGAATCAGAAAAAGCTTTCTGTGAGATAAAGAAGGAACTAGTGTCAGATTATAGCAAATCCTTTATCAGATACTAGATTGTCAAGATCATTTTATGACCTCAGTTTTAGTGCAACAACATATAGACTCAGCGTAGCATGTGCATTACCTCAGTGTGTAAGAGCAGTTATTGTGACATCTATTGCTGTAGAAACAAGTTCAACCATAGTTTTGTTCCATCATCTGGTTCTAAGAGTGCCACATGCAGTCCCTGCATTGCGTATCAAGACAAACGAGCGACATTGAACCCAGGAAAATTTTTTACCACATCATGGTGCAAAATATGATTGTCAAAAGTTAGCAGAAATATGAGCCAAAAGCAGAAGTGACTTGAGAGATTAGACTCTAGAAAGACGTGTGATTTGTAGATGGCTCATCTATGAAGATGCATGGTATAGACAGCCAATATGCATTTGCAACAGTGCATATTTTTGCGCAATACTGGAAGGAAAAGAAAAACAATAAGGAGATGAATTAATCCACAGTCAAAGTAACACATGCAAAATTGTTAGTTGATTTACTTAATACAATGCAAATGCCAAAAAACTGTTACTGTATGCAAATGCCTCACACATACATCAAACAAAGATGTGATTTCATTGGGAAATGCTTTCGCTGATAGAATACTCAAGGAAGCTGCATTATATATATATATATATATATATATATATACATTTATATATATATATATGATAAATGACAAATTTAGATAAGAGCCACATTAAGAAGATATGCACAACATTATAAAAAGACATCTATGTATGACCAAACAACAAACCTATCCTATAAATAGGTGGCCATTTTGAGCTATGATTTTGTCACATATCTCAAACAGGAGGGATGTGAGTCTGTATAATCAACATTATACAATTTTGGCTTCAATTTTTATTAAAAAAAATAATAATTGTAGGACATGTTTGACATGTGCAAGACATAATCCACAAGGTAATATGAGCCAATGTAGAGGACGGTTCCTTACACCACAATATCTGTTTAAAAACTATCCCTATGAGTCTAGTGAATTACACCGAAGTGAAGAAGGAAAACAAAAAGGTTTGGTTATAATAGATGCCTTTTCAAAAATGATAGAACTCTTTCTAAACAAACATGTCAACAGCTATAAAAATAGCAGAGAGGAATACTTGAGTTCATTTGTCTCATTGTAAGAAGGTTATTGATTTTGAAACCATTGTTAGTACTAATTTGTTTTATTGGCTATTTGTAAGATAGCTATTCTCATTCCCACTGCCATGGTTGCTGTAGTCCGGTTATACAGGGGGTAGTGGTATTTAGAACCCTTCCGTCTCAATCCGGTGAAGAAAACACCCTGGGCAAAGGCATTTAGGGGAGTGAGTCTGCTATCATAATGGGAACTAAACAGTTAAATTTTGCTGTTGAGTGTAGGATTTTATTTTTTCTGCTCGAGTGGTACCTATGGTGTCCCAGTGGTGTTCTGGTGTCCCAGAAAACAAATTGGATAACTGCAGATAAAAAAAAAAAAACAAGCGAGTTAATTAAAATAGCATGGTAGATCTGAAAATGGAAATCATACTACGAGAGTTGCAAGTGTTACAAAATGTGTACTTGCGCATGGAACTAGGGCTTTTGTGTCTTCCAAACAATCCTCAATTCCCTGTGTATTTTTGTGCAGGTCACAAACTACCATGACCTGGCTTTGTGACAGTTTTGAGGTTAAAAGGGAGTGACTGCTTATCTAAACACCAAATTAGATGTGGAAAACTGGTTTCAAATTGCAACAGGCCTTTCAAAATAATAATTGGGTTGTCATGGTATAAAAATGGCGTCACAGTGATGACGCTGTAAGGCTTTGGCCTCACAGTTATGAGGACTGGGGTTTAATCCCAGCCCCTCCTGTATGAAATTGCATGTTCTCCCAATGCCTGTGCAGGTTTCCTTCGAGCGCTCCAGTTCCCTCCCGCATCCCAGGAGCGTGCAACATTGATTGGACACTCTGGAGTGTCCCTAGGTGTGATGGTGAGTGCGACTGTCGTCTGTCTCGATGTGCCCTTCGATTGGCTGGCAGCCAATTCAGGGTATACCCTGCCTCCTGCCCGATGATATTGGGATAGGCTCCAGTACTCCCACGACCCTTACGAGGATAAGCGGCTAAGAAGAATTTATGAGAGGAACGGTACCTGATAATGAAGAAGACAAAAAGGGGGGATTCTGTGTATACACTAACTTCTTTTGAAAAACAAAAAACATTGTTTTCTAATGATGTACATAATTTTTTTTAATCTGTTTTACTGCAAACAAATTGGGAAATGTATCAGCAACTAAAACTATTTTTGTGATTTTTAAGACATTGTCAATTACAGACATCTGATGGCGATGCGGAGGTAACAGTCTTTGATAAATGGAAAACAAAATGCAACAGGTTACTGTGCTTCAATAACTTCATTATTGCCATTTGTCTGTTCATCCTATGTCTATTTATGAGTTAACATCTACTGTACATGCAGTTTTTACCTTTGTTCGAAAGAGAAGGAGTATGGGAATGATAAGTGTTTTAACATACATCGACGCCACTGATGTTCTTTAGATGAACGCTCATATGAACTGGAGGTGGCAGAAATGAAGATGTTGAGGTTCTCGCTCGGAGTGAGGAGTTTGGATAGGATTAGAAATGAGCTCATTAGAGGGACAGCCAAAGTTGGATGTTTTGGAGACAAGATTCAAGAGAGCAGACTTCGATGGTTTGGACATATTCAGAGGCGAGAGTGTCAGTATAATGGTAGAAGGATGCTGAGGATGGAGCTCCCAGGCAAAAGAGCGAGAGGAAGACCAAAGAGAAGGTTTATAGATGTGGTGAGGGAAGACATGAGGGCAGTTGGGGTTAGAGAGGAAGATGCAGGAGATAGGCTAAGATGGCAAAAGATGACACACTGTGGCGACCCCTAACGGGACAAGGCGAAAGGAAAAAAAGAAGAAGAAGACGCCACTGATGTTCCAAGTGAGTATAAATTGGCTGATCAATTTGGTAGCAGGTTGTTGGCGTACAACCAACAAAAACAGACTGAATGAACTACGTTCATGACAATGTACAAGAATTGGGCAATTGGATACAGAGAGGGTTTGTAACTGTGCGTGAACAGTTATCTGCTCATTTATGGCATTCCAAAGCAGAGTTGTTGTTGACAGGTTGGCTGAGAGAGGAGATATCTGTGCTATGTTCGGAGAACAATGTTGCGCAGTGAAACCAACACAGAGCTACGGAGTCATGCCATCGAGGGGTTTCAAACCCTGAACGGCTCATTCCGGTATTGACACCTCTATGTGAGAGACCTGGATAAATGCCTTTGGATGATCCACAGGCTGCGGCTCATTCTGGTATTGACACCTCCGTGTGAGAGACCTGGATAAATGCCTTTGGAAGATGCACAGGCTTGTTGTCCTCAAATTTGGGATCAATTGCTGCAGCAGTATTGGCCTTGTGTGGATGTTGATGGATTCTTTGTCTGCGTGCTTTCATTGTGAAACTTATTAACACTGTTATGTCACCAGCGACCGAACAGGGGGCGGACATGTATCCTTTAATGGTGAAGAATGACAGTGACGATGATGATGATTTTTTTTTTCTCTGTGCACGTGTATTTGTTTCATAAAAATGTTTTCATGAGAAGAAGTTGCAAGACGATATAAGAATTTGTGCAAATACATAATAAACAGGAGGGAAATGTTAGAATTATTGTTCACATATTTATTATGGACTTGCAACAAAGCCAAAGTATCCTCCTTGCTTCGGAGAGTCTTGTTCACAAGACGACCTCCTTAAACACAGATGCAACAGTATCTTCCTAGAAGTGGCCAAGGACAACTCCATCATAACCAAAGAATGTGCCACATCGTCACCAAAAAATGTGCCTTTGTTCCATAAGTTTTACTGTCAAATACAACATGAGCCTTGACAAATAACAGCAAACAATTTATCTAGATGGTGGGTTGTAAAGGTCAAATTATGACCTCAATAAAATAGTATACAAAAATATAATACAAAAACATTATATAAATGGGAGGCCACAATGAGCCATGCTTTTTACATGCCTCAACAGGAGGGAAATGAAGAGTAGATACATTATATAATTTATGGGATATTTTTTTTAAAGCATGTTTAATCTGTGCTAAACATAACCCACAAGCCTCAGACCAAAAAGGGGGAGGTTTCCGACACCTACTTATCCATTTGAAAGTATATTTATAGAGATTTTTTGGAATTATATCAAAGTGAAGGAAAAAAATACTGTTTGGCCATTACAGAAGCATTCTCTAAATGGATAAAGTTATTTCCAGCAAAACACTTTGGTGTTTTAACAGTAGCATAATGCACATAATACCATGCTATGGCCTTCCAAAAGCAAATTAACAGTGACAATGAAACACGTTTTGTGAATCAAAGAAAAACATTGGCAAAATCGAAAAAACAACCATCATATACATATTATATATCATATATAAATGTATATGGAGGAAACAGACTATGAACAAAGTTTAGATTTTGCTCAATGCTACATCAACATTACGACTATTTCAGTCCTACAAAAAATTGCATGAAACATTGTTTAGAAGGCCAATATGAAACTAATGATGATTTGAATTTAGCTGACTATATGCGGAAAAAAAAGTGAAAAGATCAAAGGACACACAAGCGCCAAGCATCTTCCAGGCTCTCAACAGGAGGCCAAATTAGTGGGGCCGGGAGGCTAGGTGCTTGTGAGAGGTGTGAGGAAGGAGCATTGGCACGCTCTAAGTTACCGACAACACCAACAGCTTAAAAAAAATAAATAAAATGGAAAAACTAATTTAGGTTAATTTGACAAATTGTAAAAATGTCATTTCAGTCTAGGATCCATTTGGTTAGTTGAGCGGAAAGCTGACTCGAGGCTGGGTGTAGACTTATAGTGTCTAAAAATAACCAAAAGTCCGAGAAGACATTAAAAGACACATAACCTATTAGGGACACCTAAATGAAATGCCTACCCTGAAAGTGGTTAAGTCCCAAATTAGGAGTCTGTAGCATGGTCGCAATCATGATAACATTCTTATTGCTTATGACACATCTGTGGAGCATTGGAATGTTGTCCTACTATGAAAAACCTTTGACACTCCAAATCATTTTGAGCACCACCAAAGTACCTTTGAAACCACCTTTATGAAGAAGCAAATATACCTCACCTTGCCTCTTTGCAAAGGCAATAGTCTCAAGGCCACAGATATAACTACGAGTACCCCTTCTTCAAAACTAACGAAAGTAAAAGGGATCCAAAAACTAGTGGCTGGTGACTAGAGGCTGCATTTTTGGAAAAAATAAGAATTGGTTTCCTATGGTAAAACAAAGGTGGAACAGTGGAGCAGTTGCGGAGTGTTGGCCTCACAGTTCTGAGGACTGGGGTTGAAATCCCAGCCCCGCCTGTGTGGAGTTGCATGTTGACCCAGTGCCTGCGTGAGTTTTCTCCGGGCACTCCGGTTTCCTCCCATATCCCAAAAAACATGTGACATTAATTGGACACTCCAAATTAGCCCAAAATGTGGTTCCTGCTATTGTCTAACTCGACGTTCCCTATGGTTGACTGGTAGCTGATTTGAGGGTGCCTCGCCTCCTGCCTTGTGGTGGCAGGGATGGGCTCCACCACTAGACAGAATCAACTGCATTCATTACTTCTTCTTCTTTTCCTTTCGGCTTGTCCCGTTAGGGGTCACCACAGCGTGTCATCTTTTGCCATCTTAGCCTATCTCCTGCATCTTCCTCTCTAACCTCAACTGCCCTCATGTCTTCCCTCACCACATCCATAAACCTTCTCTTTGGTCTTCCTCTCGCTCTTTTGCCTGGGAGCTCCATCCTCAGCATCCTTCTACCAATATACTCACTCTCTCGCCTCTGAACATGTCCAAACCATCGAAGTCTGCTCTCTCGAATCTTGTCTCCAAAACATTCCAACGTACAAAAAAAAAAAAAAAAATTGGGCAGTTACACACAAAGAGGGTTTGCAGCTGTGCACAAGCAGTTATCTGCTACTTCATTTATGGCATTCCAAGGCGGAGTCGCTGTTGACATATTGACTGAGAGAGGGGAACTCTGTGCTATGTTCGGAGAACAATGTCGCAGACTTCTCGCCAAATATTACAGGTGTGAAGAAGTCACACACCAACGCTATAAGAGAGTCTTCGAACCCTTAATGGTGAAATGTCAAAAACATTTTGGTGTTGACGCGTCTGTGTGGGACTCCTGGATGTGTCCCTTTGGAAAATACAAAGCCCTGATGTCTTCAATTTGGTATAAGTCACTGTTTTCGCAGCAATATTGACATTGTGTGAATGCTGTTGTATTTTGTCTATGTGCTCTCATTTGTTAAACTTATTAACAGTGTTTTCCACAAAGGAACAGGTGGTATTGATGAAGAATGTTGATGGAGTGACAGCGATGACGATTTTCCATTAAACTTGTCTGGCTTGTTTCTAGATCCAGATTATGAGTAAAAACATTTTTTTCCTCTGTGTATGTGTATTTGTTTTCAAGGAAAAAAAAATAGTACTAGATGATAGAGAATGATGACTGATAATAGAGATGAGAACTTGTGCAAATACACCCCACATCTCGGGGGATGATGCATCCCCTGGCTGACTTCAAAGCAGATACTCCTGATCACCATCAACAGATGCACCCCTTTAGTGACTTCAAAGTAGATACTCCTCAAACACCATTCATGTAAATGTTTATCTTTGTATTTGTTTTTGTGTTTGTATTGCTATCTGTTCCTCCATTTGTTTTTTGATCTTGTGACCCTTTGTTTTAAGAAACTAATAAAAAGGGGGACACTGGTAAAACAGACTCAGAGCGGGTGTTGGCGTTGCAGCTGGTCAGCTGGTCTCCTCTCGAGTCATTTGCATTATTCATCCAGCGGTTGGGTTTAAACCTAACAGTGAGAGGCTTGAAGTAATAGCGTAATGAAAGTTGTAAGTTTAGCTGAGTCTGGCATCAGGGGAATTTACCAAAACCCCATGCTGGCATCCAATTTACTGAAAATAATTCCCAGTGTTTGGTCCACTGAAGGCAGGATATATTTCTCCCTGCACATGAACTTGTTTAGCTTGGTGAGATCTACATATATATACAGCACCATTCTTTTTAGGCACCACAACGATGCCCGCGCACCATTCCACAGGCTCCTCAATTCTGCAAATAACGTTAATATCGTTCCATGTGGGACAGTTCATGCTTGACTTTGTCCATCAGCGAAAATGGAATGGAAGAGAATGGTACAGCTCCCGGTTTCAGCTTGTTAGCGTAAAACTGACGTACTTCTCCAAGGCCGCTGCATAATTTCAGGTAATTCTCCTTCAGCGTTCGCACGCGGCCCAAAAAGTCCCTAAAAACCCCTACATTTTCGAAGGTGCATTTAGGGGCTCCTAAAAGTCCTTAAAATCCACGAAAACCGGTCAAGCCCCTAAAAAGGCCTTAAAATTAAAAAAAATATCAAAGGGAGGACCTCTACCGCCAAAATTCTCCCTAAAAAATAAATTAATCTTTTATGTAAAAAAAAAAAAAAATAGCGATCCGTCTGGCGTCCAAATCAGCCGGAAATTGTCAACGGAAGTCACCGTGTTAACAACTCGTCGCCATCTTGTCAATATTACATTGTTTGTTTCCGTGAGTAGGCATTTCACTTCGTCTTCATTACGACGTAGCGTAGTTCTTTCATCGATCCAACTTGTATCACGGGGAAGTGCATTTTTCAAGAAGCTTGGGTTGAAAGTAAGGAGTTTGGGAGCTGGGTTCGTCGAGATCCAAAAGATCGGCACATGTTTTACTGCCATCTGTGCAAGCAGAGTTACCAGCTTGAAAAGATGGGCGTCAAAGCGCTGGAGTCACACCGGAAAAACATGAGACACGCTGATTTGGCGAAGACTCTCTCATCTTCCGTTGGTATGAATCTGTTTCTAAAATATAAAGATAGTGAAGCATCAACTTCACGCAGTGGTACTAGCAGTGCATGCGCACTAGGGATCGCAAAAAAACGCTTACTTTCATTACCGGATTTAATGTTGACGTTCATCTTTCGGACTTTCAGAAAGGGCATGAAAGTATACCGAGCGTTTCCTCGATGCCATGTTTGATGTTTCTTTGATTTAACTCAATGTTCTTTTGAGTCCAACTTTACTCTAACAGCGAAACTTGAAAAAAGTGTAAATGATGTTGAAAAAATAGTGCAATGTGGAGTACCGGAACCGGAAGAAATGATTGGAAATTTTAAACGATTTCGAAAGTCCGATTACGGTTTTCGGTTTAAAAAAAAAACAAAACCGGTTATAACCGGTTATTTGTAACCGGTTGCGATCCCTAATGCGCACCTACAGTTGTCCAGCCATCGACTTCAACGAGCCAGAAGTCAGGCTTTATGAACGTAGTTCAATACACGAAGACGGACTCGTTAAAGGCAGCGATCGTGTGGACTTTAAAAGTGATCTGCAGCCATTAGAGTTACAAATCTTGTGAAAATAATTCGAAAGTGTTTGCAGTCATGTTCCCAGACAGTGACATTGCTAAAAACTACCACTGTGGGGAAAGGAAGACTTCGTACCTGGCTACATTTGGCATCGCTGCCCACTTTTCATCTTTACTGCCTCAAAGCCAAAAAAGCCAGAATAGAGACTGACATATCAACGCTTATTGAGAAGGCTGACAGGCTGTGTGAGGAGGCAGAAGAAAAGAGGAATCTGAGGTTTATTACCGAGGCCAATGCACTCAGAGGCAGAGCAAAGGACAAGAGAGCCACTTTGGCACCTCTGCAGCAACAAATAGAGGAGGCACTGGATAGGCTCAAGGAGCTAGAGTAGGGGTGCTGAAACAGACATCAGTAGAAAACATTTGTGTATATAGTTGCAATTGTAGTTAGAATCTGTTTTTCTGTATACTGTTATGTGAAGACATTGACAATGGTCATATCAATGAGAACTACCACAAGGGGCGACAGGTGATCACTGACACAGGTACTGAGATACTGGAACATTTGATGAACCAAGAACGGTTGATGGCACCATTGGGTGAGTCTTTTTTCCTTACTCTTGATTTCCCACGATGGCGATAAATTTTTCGTGTCTGCCCTAAATTTTTTCCGTGTCAGCCCTAAATTTTTCGTGTCAGCCCCTGAGAATGCCCCTAAAAAGCCCTTAAATTTTTTTGGTCAGATTGAGTATTAACCCTGTCCTTTAATGCCTCCACAGTGACATTATCTAAGCGTGCCACCAGCCCGAGCCTACAGCTCACAGACCTCCCCAGCAAGGCAGTATGCACATAGCAAGCAATGTAAACATTGTCCATCTCTTTCCTCTTACCTTTCCTCAGCAGCAGCCTGGCGACGCCCACCACTTCAAGCGGACTCCTACTGGTCCAAGCAGTGACTTTGTTGCCTTCTTGAGTGTGGGTGAGTGGTCCTTGTATATCCTTTGGAACACTGTGTGGAAAGACTGTGACATCAGCACCCGTGTCAATTTTGAACTTCACATTGCGTTTATTAATGTAAATTCATCCAAGCTCCTCCAAGCATCTCCAGCTCAGGGTCTCGTCTGCCATCTCCTACTGAATCTACAACTTCCTGACAGGCAGGACAGTCACGAATGGGATGAGGAGAGCTCCCACAATTTTTGACACCGTGACTGTGCGCCTGTTTTGTTGTTTTGTTGCTGAGGACTGTGTGGCTTGTTTGTTTGACTGCTGTTTCTTCACCTCCTCACTCTGCCGTGCCATTCATATGACTTTATCCAAAGTTACATCTGCATCCAACTGCATGCCTTCATATAAGACCTTGTCCAGCACGTCATCCACAATTCTGTCCCTGATTACTTCCTGGTGGAACACCCCGTAGTTACAATGCTCTGCCAAGGCATAAAGTGCGGTGATGAACGAATCCACACTTTCTCCCTCCCTCTGATAGCGCATGTTGAACTTGGCGCACTCATAAATGACGTTTTTCTTCACAACAAAGAACGTCTGGAATCCTCCTCTCATTCCTTTGTATTTGTGTCTTTGGTGGTCCAACAGGTTTAATCCAAGCAGAATGTCATCTGCCACGTCTCCCATGCAATAAATCAATGTATTTATTTGGTTCTTCTCTGAGCTCGCTTGTAGGTTACTTGCAAAGCAAAATATTTCAAATCTCCAGATCCATTTCTCCCATTTCCGCGGCTTTGAAAAGTCAAAGGGCTCCGGCGGCTGGATGTTGGATGTTGAAGGTAGTGCTCGGTCGGCGGAAAATTATCAGCTGCTGTGGCACGTCGTCCACCTGGGCGGGAGCTCTGACTCCGCCGGTCATGTTTCCTCCTTCTAAACTCATGCTTTCTCCACCACGGTCCAAACAAAGCTCTGTTAGGTCCAGTCCACACTAACTACACCACTTCTGACACCATGTCGTGTTATTAAATAATATAGACGAGAGTCCACTGTGTCTTTCAACGTGCCTGATATTTATTTTGCTTTCTAACCACCAACTCCCTAACTCACTTCCTTGTCGTCCCTCTCCGTCGCGCCCTGCTGAGGTCAACACAATCAGTGTGGCTGTTTGTCTCATTGTACCCTGCAATTGGCTGGCAACCAATTCAGGGTGTACCCTGCCATCGGCTCCAGCACACCCGCGACCCTTGTGAGGATAAGTGGCTAAGAAAATGGATGGATGTATCCAAACCTTTTATTTGAGCAGGGTTTTTAATTTTAAGAAAGTACTACGTAGTATTAAAAGAAGCAGTATTACATACTTACCCTAACATACTAGTCACTCACAGAATAGGAGACCGGTTTGCAATTTATCAAAAATAATTTGTGCACCATGAAATAGATTGAAATGAACCTGTCCTTTATCTGCACATTTTTTTTCTTATTTTATAAACTTTGAACCTTATTTTTCTACATTAATTACATATGAAGAGTTTGTTTTCAAAATGAGACATATCCGTTTTTTTCATTTTGAGAGAAGGGCTTTGTATTGAAGTGGAAACAATAAACTCAATTTATGTTTCTAACTATTGGGGGATTGGAAAGAGATGCTAAAAAGTAACTAAACACCATACTACAAAAAAATATTGGCTTTAATATTGACCGAGTTTTTTTGATGACAAATTTCATTTTTTCTCCAAAATGAGACATATCCAAACATTCTATTCTTGGCAAAGTGAGACATATCCAAATTTCGACTTAAACCTTCAGGAGCAGCTGTATTTTTTTAAAGTCAGTCACCAGTCACAATTTTCACAATTAGCTCACTAATGTCAGATGTTGAAAAAGGAGATGAAAAAATGGGAATTTCTTTTAAAAAGGTGTTTTTCAGTTATTTAGAAACTGTTTGTTCAGTATGAGGTCTTGAGTTTACATCATTGTAATTTTGTGTATCTGTATGCGATTCTGCAATCCGACATCTGCAGGCATTGTGTCACTCAGTTGATTAATTTTGTTTATAAGTTGATGTGAGATCATTAAGAAAGTAAACTCCTTCAAACCACCAAAATTAATTGCGAGGGATACCAGCAGAAAAAAAATAGGTAGTCGATCTCATACACACATCTCCAAAATGAAATCAGTTTCAAACTCACAAATTCACTGTTTGAAATCTGACTCATTGAGTCTGCTTTCTTTTGATTTTATTTATAGCTGTCGCTGTCGGGGGAAAGAACACTGCAGAATAGGATATAAGTCTGTAGTAATAATAACAGTATTCATAATGCTCATAGACAGAAATTGAGTCTACTCCAAGGGTGTTGATTTCCTTTTAATATCAACTTTTCTTAAGTCATAGCCGATAACTTTCCTTATAAAAAATGGCAAAAAAAAAATTGCAAATTTATTCATTCATTAATGATTGTTGGTGAAATATTTTGAACAACAAAATTACTATTCAAGCATTACACAATCATAGACAAAACAGTATGTTTATTACATTCAGATACAATGGTACTTGGATGAGAACTGAAGTATTAAATTGCAATAATTTCATAAAGAATTAAAATTAAATAGGAAAAGCACCCTCACAATGGGACAGCCTGCAAGTAAACCAGCACAATCACTGATTCATTTATTCGATATTATTAAACATTTATAAACAAAATACAAGACTTAGTTCAGCTCCATTCTCTCCGGTGTCTCGTACATAAAATCAAACTCGGCATTAGCATCTCTCTCAAACGTGGGCGCAGCCATTTTGGATGACGATGTGGAAGATACCGGAACTTCCCTCTAGACGAATTCTGATTGGATGCTGCTTGCTTCAGCAGCGCACGCTGATTGAACGAAATTATGTCGCATTTTGCTCTAAATAAGATCTCGATATGTCGCATTTTGAAATAAAACGCGATCTTCCTTGGCTGATATAGAACGATATGCCGCACTTTGAACAAAAATCAGAGTATCCCGATAACTACCATTCGGAGCTGGATAATTTTGGCGCGAGTTTCGTAAATCTGAAAAAAATGCCTATGTCGCGTTTTGAAAACAAACTCTTCATATGTTGCCATCAGATTCTGAATCTCCATCTTTGGTCCTTTCCAAAAGTTGCCAGACTGGTGAAGTGCCTCTTCATGAAACTGGAACACATATCTTTCTGACAGTAGAGAGAATACTGCAACATGTATTTCAACCTCAGGTGTTCTCGAAAAAAAACTCTTATTGAAAGACCAAATAATTCTGTGCAAATGTCATGTAACATTTATACAAAATATAAGCATACAGTTCAATAAAAATGCTATGATTCTAGTTCTCTAGTATATATTTACTTCATATACAAGCATATACAGCAACATTTACACACACAAAAAAAGAATAAAAAATCAGCATGTAGACCATTTAAATCCTGTGTACTCTTGGAAAGGTGTCACGAATCTTTGATACACAACAGGGTGGAAGTGGCACGTGGTTATTCCTGCCAAAAATTCCCCAACACCATCACACAAGCTGTCTATAAGCAGTATGTTGCATTAACCCTAAAATATGACAATTTTCCAGAATGGGACTTTGTTTGAACAAGCATTGATTGGACAAATACACCAAGGGGCAATTTAGAGTGTCCAATTAATGTTGCATGTTTTTGGAATGTGGGAGGAAACCAGAGTGCCCGGAGAAAAACCACATAGGCATGGGGAGAACATGCAAACTCTACACAGCGTGGGCTGGGATTGAACTCAGGTCCTCAGAACTTGAGGCCAACGCTCTCCAGCTGATCCACCGAGCCAACCTCGGTGAAATAATATTTTTTAAAATCGATTTACTCATGCTGTGGAAAATCCAGTCGCTGCCGATACTGTTGCCTGAATTGTAAAAAGGCAACCTCCAGTACCGATGCATTCAGACAACTGGCAATAAATCCTGGGTGCTCCATCATGCACTGCAGCAGACGGTCTGGATAAGATGCCATTTTCTGGTGAATATGTCGACTTACGGTAGCAAAAACTCTCCTGTTTGCATAGGTATGTAGCATTTACATGCACACCTGTGGAGATAATTAAAAAAATAAAAATCTGTTCATATTCACAAACTTTTACAGCTCAATGACCCATATCAGTCCAGTAAACAGAACCATACACCTTACTTACATTTCTACTTTTAGCATTTAGTGCCAAACAAAACCAGAAGATACCGGTTTACAGCTTTTAGTATAAAGTTTTGTGCTTTTGCTCATGACATCTTGGGAAAATTTTGACTAAAATGGGGTTTGGACGAGTGTGGGTACTGTTTACTGGGGAGGTTGCTCTCAAATTAACGTGGAAACATTCTAAACGGATTTTATTCATTAAAATCCTTATTTGTGAACAGAACAGCGAGATAACAAAATGTTCATAAGCAGTCAGAAAAAGAAAGATCAAGAAAGTGGACAGGAAGAACAAATGGGAAGAAAGATCTGATGTTCCATAGAAAGGAAGATGATGAGACAGGACCAGGGTAAAGGACACTAGACAAAAAGACGAGAGGTAGTAGAAAAAAAAACAAAAAACTCTTGACTTGCTACTACCTTATGAAACAACACCACACAGAATGATGAGATCAGATGGGACTGACTTGAAATGGCACTGACTTGACTATTTTAGTGTATAGGACTGCACAAAGCCGACAAAAATCAATCTGCAGTAAATTTCAAAATTCAGACAGCAACCAAGCCTTTTAGACATAGAGCAATTTAGCAAATTAAACTAGAGTAAAACAAAAGGATGAGCCTTTTGAAGAATAGAGTGAAAAAGACAACTGTAATCAAGACTAACAGCGTGTGGGGGGAAGTTAAAGATGCAAATGGGATTCTTCAACAGCAATTGAAGAATGCTCTCCAGGTTCAAAAGATGCAATTCGGAGCTAAGTTAACAAACATTACATCGGCCTGTCCGCAGGCACATTGGAGGAGTATGTAAATCACATCCTGCATACTGAAAAGAGAAAAATGAGCATAATAATAAAAGAAAAAAACAAGAGAAACAGAAGTCACCAGAGCAATGTAAAGCAAAAATGTATGGAGGAAACAGACGATGGACAAAGTTTAGATTTTGTTAAATGCTACACAGACATTACGACTATTTCAGGCCTAAAAAAACTGCATGAAACATTGTTTAGAAGGCCAATGTGAAACTAATGATGATTTGAATTTAGCTGACTATATGAGGAAAAAAATGTTAAAAGAAAAGGGACAATCACAAGCACGAAATGACAAGCATCTTCCAGGCTCTCACCAGGAGGCCCAATTAGTGGAGCTGGGAGGCTGGGTGCTTGTGAGAGGTGTGAGGAAGGAGCATTGGCACGCTCTCGGTTACCGACAATGCCAACAGCTTGAAAAAATAAAATAAAATGGAAAAACAAATTTAGGTTCATTTGACACATTGTAAAAACGTCATTTCAATCTAGGATCCATTTGATTAGTTGAGCGTAAAGCTGACTCGAGGCCTGGTGTAGACTTGTAGTGTCTAAAAATAACCAAAAGTCAGAGAAGACATTAAAAGACACCTAACCTATTGGGGACAGCTAGATGAAATGCCTACCCTAAAAATCAAATTAGGAGGCTGTGGAATGGTCGCAATCATGATAACATTCTTCCTGCTTATAACACATCTGTGGAGCATCGGAATGTTGTCCTACTATGAAAAGCCTTTGACACTCCAAATCATTTTGAGCACCACCAAAGTACCTTTGAAACCACCTTCTAATGAAGAACCAAATATACCTCACCTTGCTTCTTTGCAAAGGCAAGAATAGTCTCAAGGGCACAGAGATAACTACTAGTACCCGTTCTTCTAAATCAAAATTAACCAAAGTAAAAGTGATCCAAAAACTAGAGGCTGGTGACTGGTTTTAAATTGCGACAGGCATTTTTGGAAAAAATAAGAATTGGTTTCCTATGGTAAAACAAAGGTGGAACAGTGGAGCAGTTGCGGAGTGTTGGTCTCACAGTTCTGAGGACTGGGGTTCAAATCCCGGCCTCCCCTGTGTGGAGTTGCAAAACCCTGCGTGAGTTTTCTCCGGGCACTCTGGTCTCGTCCCGCATCCCAAAAACATGCAACATTAATTGGACACTCTAAAGTGCCCCAAAGTGTGATTGTGAATGTGGCTGTTGTCTAGCTCTGTGTTGCGTATGGTTGACTGGTAGCTGGTGTGAGGGTGCCACAGCTCCTGCCTGGTGGTGGCAGGATGGACTCCAGCACTCCCGTGACCCTTATGAGGATGAGCGGCTACGAAAATTGATGGATGGATGGATGGATGGATGGATGGATGGATGTCAAAACAACAACAAAATTCTTATCGAAAGATTGTGTTGTTTGCATGACAATTTTACAGATTATCCTGGCACTGTAGGAACTGGAAGCAAATTAGGAAATTTAATTTATTAGCTTCGATGTGTAAATCCATTTTTGAGATTGACGGTACATTTATGTCATTGTCGCATCAGGACATCTGTTGATTATGCAGATGTAACTGGCTCTTTGACAAATTGGAAAAAGAAAGAGATAGGTTGTTATGCATTGATAACGCTATTGTCTTATCTATTCATATGAAAGATGTCTGTTTATGAATTAACATCTATTGTACATGCAGTCTTACCCAAACACTGGCATAGACAAAAGACCAGAGGAATGAGAACAACAAAAGTGTTTTAACATACATCGATGCCACTGATGTTCCAAGTAAGTATAAATTGTCTGATGAATTGGTTGCAGGATTTGAGTCCTCTGGTTTTTGGTGTACAACCGACAAAAATGTTGACAGAATAAACTGCATTCATTACAACATAAAAAAGGGCAGTTGGACACAAAGAGGGTTTGAAGCTGTGAACCAGCAGTTTTCTGCTACTTCATTTATGGCATTCCAAGGCTGCGTCGCTGTTGACATGTTGGTGAGAGAGGGGAACTCTGTGCTATGTTTGGAGAACCACTTCTCGCCAAACATTACAGCTGTGGAGAAGTCACACACCAACGCCATAAGAGAGTCTCCGAACCCTTAATGGTGAAATGTCAAAAACATTTTGGTGTTGATGCTTCCGTGTGGGACTCCTGGATGGACCTTTGGAAAATATAATGCCCTGATCTCCTCAAATTGGTATGTCACTGTTTTCGCAGCAATATTGACCTTGTGTGAATTCTGTTCTATTCTTTGTCTATGTGTTCTCATTTGTAAAACTGAACACAGTTTTCCACAAAGGAACAGGTGGTGGAGATGTATCCTTTAATGATGAAGAATGTTGATGGAGTGACAGCGATGGTTTTCCATTAAAGTTGTCTGACTTGTTTCTAGATCCAGATTATGATTAAAAACATTTTTCCCCTCTGTGTACGTGTATTTGTTTGAATAAAATAATTTCGTACTAGCTGATTGAGAATTTGTGCAAATACATGATAAACTTTAGGGAAATGTTAGATTTATTATTTTATCATGCATTTCTTTATATCATCCTTGCCTGAATCCTTCTCATTCCAAGCGGCTGCGTGATCTGAAGTTTGACCCAAAGTCTGACCCAGTGACATCTGGGGGGGTGATGCACATCCTTGCTGACTTCAAAGCAGATGCTCCTCAACACCATAAACGTGCTGTAAATCAGAAACCTGCTGACCTCTAGCAGGTTTATTAGGCAATGCTGCGGCTTTGAAGAAATGTTTACTTTCATATTTCTCTTTGTGGTGGCATTGCCATCTATTCCTCCATTTGTTTTGTAATCTTGTGACCCTTTCATTTGAGAAACTAATAAAAAGGGAGACACTGGTAAGGGTGACTCAGAACGGGGTTTGGAGTTGCAGCTGGTCAGTCAAACCCGTCTCTCCTCTCAAGCCAAATTTTGTTCCTGTCCCTTCATTTGCATAATTCATCCAGAGGTTGGGTTTAAACCTAACAGAAATATTTGCAGGTATCAATGATCGGCAAAAATTGATCGGACATTGATGACCCGAGCACACTGCGGAAATTACAGAGAACAGTAGCGACGTCACACTGAGAAAAACAAACTTGTCCGCAACCCAAGATCAAGTTGAGAACGTCAATGAATCTTCTGATAATTTGAGCGATGAACGTGATTCTGAAGGGTCCTATGAAGACGGTGAAGAATATGAACTATATAAAGGCATTAAAGGTTATCAATTTTAGCCAGTTCGACAGAACCCAAATTCAGATGCAGATGAAGCGGCAGGCCCTGAAGGTGCCAACACTGGGACGAAAACCTAATTCTTGTTAACTCACTGGTGAGCATTTGTGATTTTTTTTTTTTTGCCATAAACTGATAAATAGAAATGGCTTAGCTATCCTCAATGAATATATGAAGTTTTCAGTCTTTTAAAATTATGCAAAGGCCCTGTATTTTTCTGTACATTTTGACACCAAGTATCTGGAGTTTACATTGGTATATTTTCACAAATAAGGATTTCAAGGCACGAAATGTTATTTATATTTTTATCATTCCTGCTAAAATCAGCATTTGTCCAATCAATGCTTGTTCAAACAAAGTCACATTTAGGAAAATTGTCATTTGAGTACTGAGATGGAAAATTTAAGTATAAACTGTCTTCTTCAAGCCACTTCTGTTTATAACAACTTGTGTGTGTTACCTGTGGTTATGTTACCATGAGAACTTGTGGGTTTCCTGTGTTCCAAATGTACAGAGGTAAGTGGAACAACTGCACCTAACTGAGAGACTGACACACGTTAAGGAACATATTTGACCAGCCAATAATAACAAAGCGTTATGAAAATAACCATGTAACAGTGCACATCATGTTGTGAGTCAACTCCACTCCGGAAGAAGAAACGGTATAAAAGCGGTAACCATGCCCCTCACAGGAGGGATGTGTGTTGGTACAGATCTTGGACTCATATTGTGTTTCCTCCAAATGCAATTGTAATACTGTACATCTCATCATTGTAAAAAGATTGTCTTCGTCTCGGTCTCCCTGGCAAGACAGTATATTTTCAGGTGATTGAGACATACTGGGCAGTACAGTGGCGCAGCTGGAAAGGGTTGGTCTTACACTTCTCAGGAACCGGGTTCAATCCCAGTCCTCCCTGTGTGGAGTTTGCATGTTCTACCCGTGCCTGCGTGGGTTTTCTCCAGACACTCCGATTTCCTTCTACATCCCCAAAACATGCAACATTAATTGGACACTAAATTTCTCCTCTGTGTGACTGTGAGTGCGGCTCTTTATCTCCATGTGCCCTACGATTGCCTTGTAACCAGTTCAGGGTGTACACCGCCGCCTGCCTGTTGACAGCTGGGATAGATTCTAGCACTCCCATGACCCTTGTGAGGATAAGTGGCTAAGAAAATAGATGGATGGATGAGACCGCTGAAAGACAGCTTGTGAGATCGTGTTGAGGAATTATAGGCAGAAATAATCACATATCACTTCCATCCTGCTGTGTGTGAAAAATTCATGACATGTTTCCTAATCCGGATGGACAAAAGTACACAGGATTTAATTGGTCTACATTGTTAATATTTTCGTGTTCTTTAAGTTTTTGTGTAAATGTTTATGTATGTTTGTATATGAAATAAACATACACCACAGAACTAAAATCATTGCTTTTTTTATTGAACTGTATGCTTCCTTTGTGTATATATGTGTTTCACTGCATTTGAACTGAAGGCTTATTTGGTCTTTCAATATGAGCATCTTGAGACCACCTGAAGTTGAACAACATGTTGTAGTATCCTAACTGCTGTCAGAAAGATATCTGTCTTCCTTTCTCATGAACCGGCACTTCATTTTATTCCAGGCTAAGGTCATACACACGTAAACAGTCCAAAATGGGCAGAGGCACGAAAACGCGAAGCTAGAGGCAAGGTCTAAAATCATGAAAGGAAGTCGAATCACTTTGATGCAAAACTTGTAAACAAGAACAAAAGCAAGGCTTGGCTAGGATGGCACAGACATACTGTAACGGAGGGAAGTACTACAAAACGCTTGCATACTCACGCATTATAAAGCAGAGAACAACACACAGTAAAACAGTGCAACGAACTGGCAAACGCCAATGACACATTCAAGGCTTAAATTCCTGGTCTAATTAGCATCCAATGCAGAGCAGCTGTGGGACAGCTGTCAGAGGCAGTACCGCCTAGGGCAGTGGTTTGGCCATGGCCCTTGCCAGCAGCACCGCCCAGGGCAATGTAATTAATGTAGAAAAGTAAGGTTCAAAGTTTATGAAATAGGAAAAAATGTATCGATAAAGCACAGGTTTATTTCAATTAATTTCATGGTGCACCAATTATTTTTGACAAGGTGAAAGCACAAATTCATTTCAAACAGCCCTTGCTCCATATTTTGGATGAGGTTTTAAAGCAGCATATGTCTCTAAAATCACTATATGACGATAGGGTAACAAAGGAAAGAGTGTAATTCACTGATCAAATTCAAAGTATTACAAATACTGTTTTCTCCAACATGAATCCACAAACTGCCGGAAACTGTCGCATTTTTACGTATTTGACAACCAAGTTTCTCAATGAAGTATACAATCACATTTGCAAGAGAATTTTCATTATTTAACGGTTTGAAAGTATGTGTGACTAGTATGTCATACTTAAAGCCCAGGTGTCATCCCTATAAACATTCTAAAATAGATATTTTAATGTAAAACGCATATAACATTATTCAGTTCAATGTCTATACGAAAAAATAGAAGTAATGGAAACAAACGAGTCCACTCGGGGGCGCCTCTGTCCTGTACGTCATTTCCTCCTTCTTCTCGAAAACAATTCCCTGAGAGGATTTTCATGGCGGGAGTTACAAAAAGCTGTATACGTCAAAATCATGTTTTGTGGACACAACACATGGGACCATAATGGATGTGGGTTTTTCATTAATAATATAACAAAAATCATCCATTTCATGACAGTCGCACTTTAAATTCTTGTTTTCATACTATGTACTATTTTCCACTTTTATTTTACGTCGCCGGACATCTAGAATTAAGATAACAACAGCAGTCAGTCAAGTAATAGTCTGGGGAAAGTCATCTCTCCTTGGTGTATAGTGCAGTGATTTCCAACCTTGATAGAGCCACGGCACATATTTAACAATTGAAAAATCCCACGGCACACCAACAAAAGTAAATGTCACCAAAAATTGATCAATTAATTACTGGATGTACTTCCTGCCATCTAATAGAAAAGGATTTTTTTGTTCTGTCTGTCATTGTGCCACACTGGCAAAAATAGATGAATAAAGATACATGATTTCTTGGATAAAATGTTTTTTTTTAGCAATTACATAAAATTGGATTACTTCCCACGGCACACCTGAAAAGGGCTCAGGGCACACTAATGCACCCCAGCACACTGTTAAAGAATCACTGGTATAGCATCTTGCGAGTTGAATCAGAGGTTAGTCAAAGTTTGTCAAGTCAGTCGGTGTCTGCCAAATCCCGTGCTAGTGCAAATCAGCTGTTATATGGCGAACAAGTCCATACAGTTGGGCTGGGTAGGAGTAGATGTCGGGCAGGGCTGGGTGAGGGGTATTGGGATATAGCACATATGTGAACTGTCACGTCCCATCTGAACGAGAGGTAGGACCCAAATGCAGGAACTCGGAAGACGCAAGGTAGTTCAAGAAGAGACACGTTTATTGTATGCCGAGATCGGGGATCGAGCAGGTAGTCCGGTGCAGCAGCGGTTGTTGGGGCGTCGGGCGAAAAGAGCAGATGAGTGGGCAGGCAGGAGTCGGTACACGGGAGAACAATCAACGCAGGCAGAAGTGTCAAGGGATCAGGCTTACAAGGTTGGTCAGAGAACGGACGAAGGTCGGTACACACAGGTTCAGTCAGGAATACGAGGGTGCTGGAACGGGACATAAAGCTCAACGAACTGGCCGCGGACCAGTCGTCACCGGGTCCTATATATACGGGGGATGATCAGCCCGCATGAGGCACAGGTGTGTGCCTCCTAATTAGCGCAGCCGCGCGGGCACCCGCACAGCTCGTGCTGAAGCGGCAGGATCATGACATGAACTGGGCGTTTGCTCAAAGTCTCCAGGGCTGATAAGATGGGTGACGGAATAGTTCATACGTGAATCTTTCTCTGGGCTTCACAGTTCTGGTGGACTTCCTTGTGGGCTCTCCACCTTGTGGTCCTGCTACAGGTTCAGCCATCTCCTCTGGCTTCATGGCACCTGTATTATCATCATGTTTTTGCATCACAGGTTGTTTCTGAACATTCTCAACAGGTGGTGACTCAGGTGGTGTTTGTTCAGGCAATACAGATAGAACCCTTCCTTCCTGCTGATGCACATAATCTGGTTCTGGTGCTTGTCTTCGAGATTGGAATTCTCGTGCTCCAGCTCTGAGATTACTGTGTGTGTCAGGTGGAGGCTCCTGATGCCTGAGTTTCCTCTTGTACACAGGTAACTGGCGAAAGTTGTAGAAATATCCTTTCTCTTCAGGATCTCCAGAATCCTGCTCAACTGCTTCTCCGCTGTTTGTTTGTCTGTCTCTCAGTTTTGTTTTGTTTTTTGTTTCTTTTGTCCATGATAGGGCTGCTCTTCCTGTTCAAATGGCAAGTCAAGCTTTTCTAGGAGCTTTAATCCTGCAGCCTGAGTTGAGAATCTGTGTGTGTGTGTGTGTGTGTGTGTGTGTGGTGTGTGTGTGTGTGTGTGTGTGTGTGTGTGTGTGTGGTGTGTGTGTGTGTGTGTGTGTGTGTGTGTGTGTGTTTGTGTCCCAAGCCCGGATAAATGCACAGGGTTGAGTCAGAAAAGGGCATCCGGCTTAAAAACTGTGCCAAACAAATATCCCACACCGGATCAGTCGTGGCCCAGGTTAACAACGCCTACCCCCGGCACTGCTAACCCCCAGGGCGTCGGTGGGAATTCAGCTACTGTGGGTCGAAGACAAAGAAGAGGAGGAAACCGGATCCGTCGTCAGAAGAAAAAGATGAATGCATAGACCCTACAACTGAGTGTTGGGACTTTGAATGTTGGGACTATGACAGGAAAAGCTCAGGAGTTGGTTGACATGATGATTAGGAGAAAGGTTGATATAATGTGCATATATATATGACCGTGTGGGTGCTTGTACTACAACGTAATGTGCAAGAAGTTACTTCCCATTTCATTTTACTATGTTGTAATCATCTGGCGGCCCTCGATAAGGAGCTTATCACCTGTTTGTAATGGCAGTTCATTTAGTATATCCAATTAATCATATGTATAGTAATTAAAACAAATTATTAATTTAATTAAGAATTCTTCTTCTTCTTTTCCTTTCGGCTTGTCCCGTTAGGGGTCACCACAGCGTGTCATCTTTTTCCATCTTAGCCTATCTTCTGCATCTTCCTCTCTAACCCCAACTGCCCTCATGACTTTCCTCACCACATCCATAAACCTTCTCTTTGGTTTTGTTTTGCTCTTTCTGTAGCAGTATAGTTTGCCTTTTGCCAGTATTTTGCCACAGTGTGGTCTATTAATCCTAGCATTATTTGTCCAATCTCCACTGTCATGAGGAAGTATCTCATGACTTTGTTTTGGGTCCCAATTTTCCCTAACAATATGCCAATCGCCTTTAAAAGGTGTCATCCCAATTTAGTGTACTCCAGCCCCATTAAGGTGGGGCCTTTTTTAGGGGAGAACATTTTCCCCCATGTTTTGGACCACTCAACTTCTGTCCCTTTTGACCTTGTTAGTCTCTCATCAACTCCTTTATATTGTGGGGGAGTAGGGAGTAAAGCTGGGTAAAGTACCGGATAGTTTGGAGCACTCGGTAATTTAGCCGGTATGAGGGTGGGTGCGGTTGTTGTTCCCGGTCTCTCTTCCTGCCTCCCCCTTCTGGTGCCATCTAATTACCTGTTTTTCTATGAAACATGATGTTCCCTTCCTTCTTTTTACTAATTCTTCCCCTACTTGCTTGTTCTTTTCTTTTGACTTCCTCTACCTCCCTCTTCACCTTACACTGAAGAAAATAAGTATTTGAACAACCTGCTATATTGCACGTTCTCCCACTTAGAAATGACGGCAGGGTCTGAAATTTTCATCGTAGGTGCATGTCCACTATGAGAGAAAATCTAAAAATAAAAATCCAAAATCACAATGTATGATTTTTTTAACGATTTATTTGTGTGATGAAATTTGCATTATTTCAACAGCAATCGAAGACACAAGAAATACAAAAAGAGTGTAACGAACATGAGACATGAAGATGACACCCCGCAGTTCGGCGCTCGGCCCATGTTCCCACGAAAACGAAAGGACACGGAGATGGTACATTTGTTGTTGCATTCCAACGTGAAGTGGATTGCCAACAAGAACATCAGAGAAAAGACTGGACAGCCATGGCTAGCATCGTGTTTAGGTGCCCCTGCAATGTCAACAAACCAACTGCGTGAGCTGGCCCCCAAAGGTTTTGTGAAGCAAAAACACCCTCCCTCTGAATCACAAAACTCGGGCATCTTCTTCACCAATGGACAACCACAGATGGAGTTAGAGGGTGCAACAAGCAAAACAACTGCCTGACACACAACTGAAATAAAAGGAAATAGTTTAATTCAGTAGCCCCCAACTACTGGTCCGCGGACTGGAACCATGCCGTGAGGCATCTGTTACTGGGCCACGGAGAAAGAATGACTAATTTACATAATTTGTATTGCATTACAATTTACGTAACAATGTCTTTTATTTTTAACACTGACCGCATCTTCACCGCCGCAACAGCTGTATGACTCAATTGACACGTCAAGACTTCACAGAAAGCTTCCGTTTCCACTCCCGGCCAAGTCAAAAAATTTATTTCATCCTAACAAAGACTCTTCTGTCACATAACACAACAGACACCTATCGCCAGCTGTTCCAACCTGGTTAGACCAGTTTATTTACTTCCTTACCACACTTACTATTGCTTTGGATTGTTGACCCCAAGTATTTGAAGTCATCCACTCTCGCTATTTCTTCTCCCTGGAGCCTCACTCTTCCTCCTCCACCCCTATCATTCAGGCTTATATATTTGGTTTTACTTCGGCTAATCTTCATTCCTCTCCTTTCCACTACATGCCTCCATCTTTCTAATTGTTCATCCAACTGCTCCCTGCTTTCACTACAATTTCATCTATGAACATCATGGTCCAAAGGGAGTCTAGTCTAACCTATCTGTCAGCCTATCCCTTACAACAGTAAACAGGAAGGGGCTCAGAGCTGATCCCTGACGCAGTCCCACTGCCACCTTAAATTCTTCTGTCACACCTATGGACCACCTGACCACCATTCTGCTGTCCTCATACATGTCCTGTAATATTATAACATATTTCTCCACCACCGTTCCAGAATTCTGGTTGAAAACCAAAACGTTCGAAAACCAAAGCACGTTGTCCCATTTCAATTAATGGAAAATGAAATAATGCGTTCTAAACTTAAAAAATAGTTTAAACAATTTTTGTAGCTTTTCCTGAAAATTAACTACATAGTAGAAATACATGTTTAAATAATTTATATAATTAAATCATTTTAAAAATATATTTATTTTTTGCTCAAAATGTATGCGTTAGCCTAGTAGACTATGCTAGGCTGGGAGTGCATTGCCGTATCTGTAGTGACTTGGCCCCCAGCATTATACACCTCTTTTTTTTATTAACAAAAGTGCAGAATAACTTTAAACGAGCAATAATGAGTGGGAGAAAAAACAGACATTGTTTATTTGCACAGAAATTACGTAACATGTAAAAAAATGAACTTGCAACTAGAGGTAGGGGTAATGGAACAAAAGAAAAAAAAGCAATGCTAAATTTGCAGCCTATGGCGAACAACGGAGTGAATCCCACTTCTTTTGCAGAAATTATAGAACCATCCTTGACTTGCTTAGAATTCTAAAAAAAAACTAGAAAAAAACTAAACTGAGGTCTTTTCTTTTTAAATCTGTATACAGGTTTCTAGCTTTGGCGCAAATCCCTTCCTTGCCAACACTACCCCCAGCTAACTGCTGCTTGTCAACAGTTTTACGAACTACTTTCCTTTTTTCAACACCAGCAGTTCCACTTGCCTTCTTTGGAGCCATGATCAGGGGTTAATGTTGCTCAATTTGAAGAAAAAAAAAGTCACTACAGTACTGGGAAACATCCGCGAGTAGAGAAGTGTGTCAGTCAACTGGTTGTGCCGTTCGCTAATGCGCGCAGTCGGCCTTTTCTGTTTTCTGGGGGGTGTGCTTGAAAGCACAAAAACAAATCATTGTGGGTCAGCTGGCCTGGGTGTTCTAATACCAATTTTTGTTCGAAAACCAAGCCAAAAAAATCTCAAAATTTTTGTCCGAAAACTGAGATACCTCTGTACTTACTTCTGTCCTGACTGTCGCCTCCACCACTCTTTCCCATAACTTCATTGTGTGGCTCATTAACTTTATTCCTCTATCGTTCCCACAGCTCTGCAAATCGCCTTTGTTCTTAAAAATGGGAACAAGCACACTTTTCTTCCATTCTTCAGGCATCTTCTCGCCCGTGAGTCTTCTGTTGAATAAGTTGGTCAAAAACTCCGCAGCCACCTCTTCAAATTGCTTCCATACCTCCACAGGTATGTCATCAGGACCAACTGCTTTTCCATTTTTTATCCATTTTAGTGCCGTTCCAACTTCCCCCTTACTAATCATTGTCACGTCCTGGCCCATCACACTTGCCTCTTTAACTCTTCCTTCACTCTCATTTTCTTTGTTCATCAACTATTATTTAATCTATTTAGCACTACTGGCACCAGTTAACACATTTCCATTACTATCCTTCATCACCCTGACCTGGTGGATACCCTTCCCATCTCAGACATGAAGATGATACTTACTCTCACAGGAATGAAAGGACAAGGAAATTGCACAATTGTTTTGGGACTCTAATGTGAAGTGGATTGCCAATGAGGACATCAGAGAAAAGACTAGACAGCTGTGGCTAGCATGGTGGCATTAAACAAATTTAATCGCCAACCCAGACAGATTCCGCAACCCACGGGGCCTCATTTGGGCCGCCGGGTTGGGAGAATGAGAGGGTCAAGAGTGACATCTACATGTAATGGAGCGTCACGGCAGACAGGGATCTTCCTCAATTACACTGGAATGAAAGGGAAAAAAATATAATCCAGGATTCCCTTGCTACTTCACGCTTCACTTTTTGCGGCTTTGGTGCTTTGCGTTTTTAACACCCTGGCCCAAAAGAAATAAATATTGGCATATTGCGGGAATATGCATTGGTACAAGGCGTGTGATTGGTCCAGGCGTGACGTTGACCAATAAGAGCATCTATGGATTTATCTTCTGAGGTGATTAGGTGAGGATCATTGAAGCCTCACTAAGCAAATTCCATTCAAACCTTTCCCTTGTCATTCCTTTCCACCATTTTCTGTAATTGACTGCGCGATAACGTGTTGTGTTCACAATGCCACCAAAGCGCTGTGCTGATATGAAAGCTTCATCTGAAGTGCCCAACAAGAAGAGGAAGATGAAAAACTTTTGGATATGATCAAAGATGGCAGAAATTATGCTTTTGTTGCGCGCGATGATGGTGTGAATGAATCCACGGTGTGCTACATAAAATCCGTAATCAATGTTTTCTATGACAATGAATGAAAAAAGAAATAATGCATTCCAAAATTTGGGCTTTTTAACACATTTTTTTAGCTTTTCCTGATAATAAACTGGATAGTAGAAATAAATTTATGGTTTAAATACTTTTTATAAATTAATGTAAAAATATTTATTTTTCGCTTAAAATATATGCTTTAGTAGTGGACTATACTAGGCTGGGAGTGAATTCCTGTATTTTTAGCGACTCGGCCCCCAGCCTTGTAAACTTTTTTTATTCACAAAAGAATAACTTTAATCAAACACTAATTAGGGGTAGAAAAGCTTTTTTTTTTTGAACAAAATGTAACAAAACATTCGTAACTAGAATTAACAAACAAAAAAATTGAGAAATGCTTCAACAACTGTATAAATCAAATGTCTTCAGGTGTGGTGACTCACCCCCTTTTAACAAAAATCGAATCTAATGTCCTTTGTTGCTGCCGATTCTTAAGAACATTTCTGAAGTGGCTCATTAAGACATCATTAAAATTTTGGAGTTCTCTGCTACATTCAGATTTATTGGGGTGATGAAGTTCAACGAAATTATGGATTTCGCTCCACTTGGCACAGATGCCTTTGATGTCAGCACTTGGGACATTCTTCTTGGGTTTAGTCATCGGATGACATCTCATCCTCCAACGTGTTCTTCTGCTCCTCCTGAAGGTGCAGGAGTTCTTCGGAAGTGAGCTCATCACGATGCTTCTCCAGCATGTCCTCAACATCATCGCTGTCCATCTTTAAACTGAGATTGTGGCCCATTGTCACGATTTCATGGATGAGTGGACGATCCTCTGGAGACCTCATGTCGCCACCAGCAGCTATTGAAGACCCTGCAACAGTTGCAAAACCTTCAAAGTCAGGCTCAGTAACACATTCGGGCCACAATTTCCTCCATGGAGACTTCATGGTCCTATATATGACTTGGCTCCAAGCTTTGTCGACAATGGTGATGCAGTGGTAAATGTTAAAATGATTTTCCAAGAATCTCAAAAGGTCACCTCGAAGCATCTTAGAAACAGAAATTTTGCATACAATTTCTTGAAATTGGCCATGACTTTCTGATTGAATCAAAGGTGTCATTTTAGGAGGACGAAACGGACTTTGATTAATTCAAATTCATCTAAGTCAAGTCGTCCTCCAAACGTGGAGGCTGGGCAGGTGCATTTTCTATTAGCAGAAGGCAGTGTAAGGGGAGGTTTTTCTCCTCAAAATAGGCTTTCACTGTCGGGGCAAACACCTCATGCATCCACTCAGTAGAAAAACAAGCCATGGTGTTGGACCTCCACAGAACAGGCAATGTATGGCTCATAATGGTTTTCTGCTTGAATGCAAGGGGATTCTCAGCATGATACACTAGCAGAGGCTTGATCTTGCAGTCGCCGCGAGCGAAAAAGAAAGAAAGCGTTAACGTGCCCTTCATAGGGTTGTGGCCTGGCGTTGACTTTTCCTCCTATGTGATTTAGGTCCTTCGTGGCATTTTCTTCCAGAATAGGCCCGTTTCATCACAGTTGAAAACTTGTTGGGGAAGGTATTCCTCGAGCCTTGACAAAACGGGCAAACTCGACCTTGAACTTGCAACTTGGTCCGAACTTACAACCTCCCCGTGATGAACAATTGAGTGTATCCCACTTCTTTAACGGAATTTGTCAAACCATCCTCGATTAGCTTTAAATTCAAAGCCCTCAGGAACTAGACTAGGGTCTTTTTTGTCTTTAAATCAGCATACAAATTTATCTCACTTTGAAATCATGGAGGTTCTATTGTGAGAGAGACAATCTAAAGAGAAAAATCCAGAAATCAAAATGTATGATTTTTTTTTAATGATTTATTTGTGTGATAGAGCTGCAAAGAAGTATTTGAATACCTGTCTATCAGGTAGAATTCTGATTCTCAAAGACCTATTAGTTTGCCTTTAAAAGTCCACCTCCACTCCATGTATTATCCTGAATCAAATGCACCTGTGTGAGGTCGTTAGCTGCATAAAGACACCTGTCCACTCCATACTATCAGTCAGAAGAGGAAAACCAAGGAGTGGCTCCGTAAAAAGCATATCAAAGTTCTGGCGTGGCCTATCCACTCTCCAGAACCTAAATCTAATCGAAAATCTTTGGAGGGAGCTGAAACTCCGTGTTTCTCAGCGCCAGCCCAGAAACCTGTCTGATCTCGACAAGATCTGTGTGGAGGAGAAGGCCAAAATCCCTCCTGCAGTGTGTGCAAACCTGGTGAACAACCACAGGAAACTGACCTCTGTAATTGCAAACAAAGGCTACTGTACCAAATGTTAACATTGATTTTCTCAGGTGTTCAAATACTTATTTGCAGTTGTAGCACACAAATAAATCGTTTAAAAAAATCTTACATTGTGATTTCTGGATTTTTCTTTTTAAGATTATCTCTCTCACAGTGGACATGCACCTAGAGACGAAAATTTCAGACCCCTCCATGATTTCTAAGCGGGAGAACTTGAAACACACCATGGTGTTCAAATACTTATTTTCTTCACTGTTGCTGTCTGTCTCTTTTCTGCAATAATTATAAAGAACGTATTATTGTCTTGCACATAGATTTTATTTTATCCTCTTATATTAATTTTATTTTATCCTCTATATTATTTTTATTTTATCCTGCAGGTGCATTATTTTTGTGTTTTCAGCTGATCAGCGAAATCATATTTTGTTACCCACAAATTTAAATATTTTATTTTAGAAGGACATTGGCTTTCTACAATCTTCCAATCTTTATATGTTAACTTTCGTTAAGGATCCTCTTTGTCTTCAGCCTTACTGTTTGTGTTCCCCATTATCGCAAATTTAGAAGTCAGCGGTTCATCTATCGTGACTATATTGACTTTTCCTGAACAGGGTGACAATTATTTTCTGTATTTGCCTCTGCTTCCTCAGTGCAGTTGTCACTAAAATGGCCTGTTCAATTGAGGTAGCGAACCTCCACTAACACTTAACACGTGCACACGGAGTTTAAGTACGTATAGAACACCGTCACTCTTTTCACAGTTTTTACAACTTCTCTGTCGAGGTTACCTGATAAGAGACTAGTATTGTCAGGGTTTATTTTCTGCAGCAGTCACCTCGACGTGCAAGTCACTCTACCCGTATGTGTGTGTGATTACCTTTCTGAGCAAGAGTTGTCCTCCTCCTTTGGCTGCCCGTCAACTTTCAGTTCCCAGATGGAGACCCAAGGCCAATGCTCCAATGTTGTGGCCACGGTCTTTACCTGGACTTTGGCTCAGCCTCTCGGGGACTCAGGTATCTTGGGATCTGGCTTGAAGGACCAAATTAAATGTCAGCTTCACCAGCATGACATTTAGTTAAAACCATTAAATAAGGAGGAGGCACTCATCACCAGTTTGCTTGCATGGAAGGAGAACGGAAGAGAACTGCATCCCACAATTCTCCTCCACGCTTTAAAGCAGTTCTCCCCGACTCCTTTCTTTTATTTGCATTCACAATTACAACATCCCCAAGGAGGGAGGCCAGAAGCATTTTTTCCATGATTTACTACGTGTCATGCAAGTAAGTGGAAACTGCTTAGTAAGGCATTATGGAAATGATAAGTGTGGCAAAAGCCATTTTAGAGTTATATTCAGGTGCACAGGAGTTGGTTGACATGATGATTAGGAGAAAGGTTGATATTCTGTGCATCCAAGAGAGCAGGTGGAAAGGTAGTAAGGCTAGAAGTTTGGGAGCAGGGTTTAAATTATTCTACCACGGAGTAGATGGGAAGAGAAATGGAGTAGGGGTTATTTTAAAGGAAGAGCTGGCTAAGAATGTCTTGGAGGTGAAAAGAGTATCAGATCGAGTGATGAGACTAAAATTTGAAATTGAGGGTGTTATGTATAATGTGGTTAGCGGCTATGCACCACAGGTAGGATGTGACCTAGAGTTGAAAGAGAAATTCTGGAAGGAACTAGATGAAGTAGTTCTGAGCATCCCAGACAGCGAGAGAGTTGTGATTGGTGCAGATTGTAATGGACATATTGGTAAAGGAAACAGGGGCGATGAAGAAGTGATGGGTAAGTACGGCATCCATGAAAGGAACTTTGAAGGGCAGATGGTGGTGGACTTTGCAAAAAGGATGGAGATGGCTGTAGTGAACACTTATTTCCAGAAGAGGGAGGAACATATAGTGACCTACAAGAGCGGAGGTAGAACCACGCAGGTAGATTATATTTTGTGCAGACGATGTAATCTGAAGGAGGTTACTGACTGTAAAGTAGTGGTAAGGGAGAGTGTAGCTCGACAGCATAGGATGGTAGTATGTAGGATGATTCTGGTGGTGGGTAGGAAGATTAAGAAGACAAAGGTAGAGCAGAGAACCATGTGGTGGAAGCTGAGAAAGGAAGAATGTTGTGCGGCCTTCCGGAAAGAGGTGAGACAGGCTCTCGATGGACAACCGAAGCTCCCGGAAGACTGGACGACGACAGCCAAGGTGATCAGAGAGACAGGCAGGAGAGTACTTGGTGTGTCATCTGGTAGGAAAGGGGAGAAGGAGACTTGGTGGTGGAACCCCAAAATACAGGGAGTCATACAAGGAAAGAGATTAGCGAAGAAGAAGTGGGATACTGAGAGGACTGAGGAGAGGCAAAAGGAGTACATCGAGATGCGACGTAGGGCAAAGGTAGAGGTGGCAAAGGCTAAACAAGAGGCATATGAAGACATGTACACCAGGTTGGACACGAAAGAAGGAGAAAAGGATCTCTACAGGTTGGCCAGACAGAGGGATAGAGATGGGAAGGATGTGCAGCAGGTAAGGGTGATTAAGGATAGAGATGGAAATGTGTTGACTGGTGCCGGTAGTGTACTAAATAGATGGAAAGAATACTTTGAGAAGTTGATGAATGAAGAAAATGAGAGAGAAGGAAGAGTTGAAGAGGCAAGAGTGAAGGACCAGGAAGTGGAAATGATTACTAAGGGGGAAGTCAGAAAGGCACTACAAAGGATGAAAAATGGAAAGGCAGTTGGTCCTGATTACATACCGGTAGAGGTATGGAAGCAATTTGGAGAGATGGCTGTGGAGTTTTTGACCAACTTATTCAACAGAATACTAGCGGGCGAAAAGATGCCTGAAGAATGGAGGAAAAGTGTTCTAGTTCCCATTTTTAAGAACAAAGGGGATGTTCAGAGGTGTGGGAACTATAGAGGAATAAAGTTGATGAGCCACACAATGAAGTTATGGGAAAGAGTAGTGGAGGCTAGACTCAGGACAGAAGTAAGTATCTGCGAGCAACAGTATGGTTTCATGCCTAGAAAGAGTACCACAGATGCATTATTTGCCTTGAGGATGCTCGTGGAAAAGTACAGAGAAGGTCAGAAGGAGCTACATTGTGTCTTTGTGGATCTAGAGAAAGCCTATGACAGAGTACCAAGAGAGGAACTGTGGTACTGCATGTGTAAGTCTGGTGTGGCAGAGAAGTATGTTAAAATAGTACAGGACATGTATGATGGTAGCAGAACAATGGTGAGGTGTGCCTTAGGTGTGACAGAGGAATTTAAGGTGGAGGTGGGACTGCATCAGGGATCAGCTCTGAGCCCCTTCCTGTTTGCAGTGGTAATGGATAGGCTGACAGATGAGGTTAGACTGGAATCCCCTTGGACCATGATGTTCGCAGATGATATTGTCATATGCAGTGAAAGCAGGGAGCATGCAGAGGAACAATTGGAAAGATGGAGACATGCACTGGAAAGGAGAGGAATGAAGATTAGCCGAAGTAAAACAGAATATATGTGCGTGAATGAGAAAAGTAGAGGGGGAAGAGTGAGGCTACAGGGAGAAGAGATAGCGAGGGTGGAAGACTTCAAATACTTGGGGTCAACAATACAGAGCAATGGAGAGTGTGGTCAGGAAGTGAAGAAACGGGTCCAAGCAGGTTGGAACAGCTGGCGAAAGGTGTCTGGTGTGTTATGTGACAGAAGAGTGTCTGCTAGGATGAAGGGCAAAGTTTACAAAACAGTGGTGAGGCCGGCCATGATGTACGGATTAGAGACGGTGGCACTGAAGAAACAACAGGAAGCTGAACTGGAGGTGGCAGAAATGAAGATGTTGAGGTTCTCGCTCGGAGTGAGCAGGTTGGATAGGATTAGAAATGAGCTCATTAGAGGGACAGCCAAAGCTGGATGTTTTGGAGACAAGATTCGAGAGAGCAGACTTCGATGGTTTGGACATGTTCAGAGGCGAGAGAGTGAGTATATTGGTAGAAGGATGCTGAGGATGGCGCTCCCAGGCAAAAGAGCGAGAGGAAGACCAAAGAGAAGGTTTATGGATGTGGTGAGGGAAGACATGAGGGCAGTTGGGGTTAGAGAGGAAGATGCAGGAGATAGGCTAAGATGGCAAAAGATGACACGCTGTGGCGACCCCTAACGGGACAAGCCGAAAGGAAAAGAAGAAGAAGATTCAGGTGCCTTCCATCAGACTTACTCTTGACAGCCACCTGCATCACACACCCAGGGCATCCAAGTTCAACCAGCAACAAACAGAGACACAAATGCACCAGACAGAATCTTCACCAACAGTGCTGGAGGTGCCCTTTCTGGCCGCGCCTGCCTGTCTTCCAGTGTTGGTGAACAGGTGGTAAAGTTCACTGATGTAGATGCTTTCTTTCTACACAAGGAATTTAAAATTTATGGTGATCAGATTTCTGACATCGGTTCTGAAATGTCTAGCCTATGTAAGCAAATGGACAAAGGAATACTAGAAGGGTTTAGTGAGTCAGAGATTATCCCCACTGTTCTTAAAGGGTATGTAAAATCTTCAATGCACCTTCTGCTTATATTATGTAGTTTTTTTGTGCTAAATTTGAATCTGAAATCTGTTATGAAGGAAACGCTTTTATTTTTCGATTATCGGCAAAAATTGATCGCACATTGCTGGATTCGCCAGAAATACATGACAACACAGCGGAAAAACCAGAGAAGGGACATGACGTCAGAAGTTGACATAAACATTATTGCTCAACACCATTTGACTTCATTGTATGAAAGATGCTGAATTTTCCAATAATTTGAGCGATGAACATGATTCTGAAGTGTCCCACAAAGACGGTGAAGAATATGAGCTTTTTAAAGGCATTAAAGGTTATCAATTTGAGCCAGTTAGACAGAACACACATTCAAATGCAGACGAAATAGCTGGCGATGAAGGTGCTGAGCAAGCACTCAGACCCAACGAGGATGACATGCCTCATGTTCGAAACAATGACTGGTAAGCATTTGTGAAGTTGTTGTTTCATTTATTTAGCCATAAACTGATAAATAGTAATGGCTTTGATATTCTGAATGTATTATACAAAGTTTTTTGTCTTGTTTAAAAATTATCCAAACGCCGTGTGTTTAGTCTATGTTGGTATATTGTCACAAATAAGGATTTTAATGAACAAAATCCATTTAAATGTCATTAATTTGAGAGCAATAGCTGGTCATAACTTGCTTCACCAGAAATATAATTTCATGTGTTGAACTGATGTCATAACCAGACAGTACCCAGAACTGTCCATCTGCATTTTAGTCACAATTTTCCCAACCAGTCATGAGCAAAACCACTAAACTTTAGACTGAAAGGTGTAAACCGGTATCTTGTGGTTTTGTTTGGGCACTAAATGCTTAAAATAAAAATGTAAGTGGGGTGGATGGTTCTGCGTAGTGGACTGATATGGGTCTTTGAGCTGTAGAAGTTTGTGAATGTGAACAGATTTTAATTTCTTTTTTAAAATAGCCACAGGACTGCATGTAAATGCTGCATACCCATGGAAACAACAGAAGGAAGTTGTTGTTGTCATGAGAATCAACATATTTACCAGAAAATGGCAGACTATCCAGACCATCCTGCTACACCACGTACATGCAGTGAACAAGGCGAAACAAACACTTTGTAATATTTGTAGCATCAAGCTACCACCCAGATAAGTGAAGCAAATATATTATCTATCCCCTATACATACTACAGAGCGTAAATACCCCTCAAACACAGTGTATCTTACCACAACGTACATTGTCTAAAGGGGAGGGGTGAAGATGGTCGCGGTACTTATTACGGGAGGGTGTATCCCCTCTAAGTGTACATGGGGGTGCAAGGCTTAATTACAATGTTACACTCAGGGTTAATATGTCAGGGAACTATTTACAAATTTTGTGTGATTATAAAAATAAAATAAACAAATATGCTTTTAACTTTGTTACATTACTTACCCATTTTTCTCTGCCCCTGTAGCTGTAGTGAAATGTGGTGAAAAGCTGCTTGGTTTTGTTTTTTTCTTTTCATCTTTTCTGTGAAGCTCAAGTATTGCAAACTACCTTATTCTTTTACATGATCATTTATTTTCGACAGTTGTGACTGAGTGCTCGATGATCGATTGCTGCTGTCTCAGTCCTTGACAGAGGGTGTACGGGTGTCTTCACGTCAGTGCACTTTGTGACCGGAAGAGAAAGACATCGCGTTGTGAATTCTTGTGTCTTGACTTTGCTCCTTCTGCAGAGGAGCGCTACGTTTTGGGAGCTCGTCCGGGATTTGTGCAGTGTTCATGTACTTCTTCCTATTAAAGAAATCACCGGCTATCACATGTCTCTTCTAAACTCTACCATCATCAGCAGCGTAGCGAACCAGCAACAGTGGTGTCCTGACTATCATTGAACACGGGAAAAGCAAGCTGAGGTAATTCTACATACCAGGGGAGCTGCTCTCACGTTCTCAAGGTGAAAAGGCATCACATTCCGCCGTTCACTACCACACTGCACAAAGATGGCTTCATTTTCATTGGAGGCAGAACAACTACAGGTTGAAATAACCTCTGGAAAACATTGGCTGAAATATGTGACTTTTTAGTCATCGCAGGAAAAGATCTAGAATATGTGACTGGTAAAAGTCAAACAACTCTCATCAAATTAATTTCAGACTACATACAGTGGGAGGAACTTGAAGAGCTTTAGGATAATGCATTAGCTGACTTGCTCAGACTGACAGATGAAATTGCTAATCTCCGCAGAGCCGCTGCTCTCAAACAGAAACAAACACAGAAAAAGAGGAATGATTATGGAAGGGGATTGAGACTTTGCAACTTCAGAATGACAAAGAGCCCGCAAACAGAGAAATTTAAACCGCCAGCCCTAGCATACTAACACAGAGCACACACCAGAATTTCCTCCCTGCTGTGTGGCACAAAGACTTTACAATATCTGGCCAAATCGGAGAGCTCAGGCAGAAAGATCGTCTGACCTTTTCAACTGTAGCCTGTGAAATAGAACACGGCCTAAGTAAAGGGGTTCCAGAACTCGAAATTGTTGATGCAGTAGTACAAGCAATTACTCCTGGCATGCAACTTCATAGCTATTTAGAGGGGAAAGTCAATCTAACGCTCCCCAACCTCAGAAGAATCCTCTGATCCCATTATCAACAGAAGAGTGCCATGGAGCTTTACAAGCAGCTGATCTCCAAAGTCCAGGGCACCAGAGAAACACCACAGAACTTTCTCATTTCAACCCTTGATCTAAGACAGTAAATCCTGTTCGCATCGCAAGAGGCTGAGTCAGGTTTGAAATATGACCCAGATCTAGTACAAAATATATTTCTCCATACTGTGTTAACTGGCCTGCAGAATGACAGTATCAAACGTGACCTACAGCCTTATCTTGAACAGAGTGACACCCCTGATGAATTGTGACTGGAGAAGGTAAACAGAGCATGTGCCTATGAGACAGAGACAGCACACGAAGAAGTTACTGGTACCACCATGGGCTGCCAGTATTCATTCATTTCAGTCAAATGATGCTCCTGACAAGCCACTCATGCAACAAAGCTTGGCTAAAGTACCCCTACAATTGTCTCTCACCTACAAAAGATGAGATCCGAGATGGCCCTGTTGCGAGATCTTAAGCTGTGGTGTCCCAAATAAAAGAATCAATGCAGCAGCACCAGCAGCAGTTGCCACAGCTTCAGTACACCACTACATAGAGCCAGCCTAAGCGTCAGTACAGCTCCCAACAATTTCAACCACAACTCCCATACATTCCACAACCGTTACAGCCGCAATACATCGCTCCACCACATATCTCTTAACTTCAGTACACTCCTCAGCAATTACCAATGCAACAACTCCAAGACCAACACACACAGAACTTTCCCCAGAGATACTGACCTTCACCTTGCCTGGGACAGCAAGAAGGAGCCATCTAATATCAACAAAGGTTTGTCCCACAATGTAGCTTTCCACCACCAAACCGTGGATGAATGAAGAAGTGGCTTAACTGCTAACAATGAGGAACAGACCTTTCTGCACACACTGTTTCCTCTGTGTTAGCAGTGAACACTAACTAGATGTCGCATGAGGGCACAGCAAACAGTTTTGAGGTGAGTCGTTAAATGAAATGAGGCCACTCATCCGGGGCAGGGAGTGACCAGTAACCAGATAATGTCCCCACACTGCCTACACTGCCGAAAACAGACTCAAAGATTGAAGCAATGTGCTAAATGTGAACATGGCTCTTTACTGCTCTAAATTTTGTAAAACTAATAATTGGAAAGTGCACAGTGATAATTGATCTCGCCCCTCATGTATGCCTGTGAACACCGAATTACAAAGAGAGAGAAAACCCCTAGTAGCGGTGCTGGTTGGTAAAAAGTGTCTAATTTATTGTCTAATTCAAGGTCAAGAGGGTCAACCTTTGTGGGACTCTGGCTCTCAATTGACAATTATTGATGAGGAATGGAAAGAAATGCACCTGCCAAACACAAAACTCAGGGGGCCCTTTAGACATGGTAGCAGCCAATGGGGAGAACATACCGGATGTGGGCTGGGTGGAGGTAACCATTAGTTTAGCTTCAGGGGAAGCTCCCACCACTTCAGTGAAAGTCCAAACTCTCGTAATGAAGGGTGACAAGCTTGGCCGACCAATCATTGGATCTAATGTTTTTGACCTGATTATAGACAATGAATTAAAATAATCTAATGCCACTGACAGAGAATGCCTAAGACAAATGGTGAGAACACCATTTCCCAATCTTGAACCAAAGCAAGGACAGGCCTTTGTACAGTGAGTAAGTGTGGGAACGGGTACAATGTTAGAACATAGAAGGAACGGATCACAATTCCAAAACACATGTCTGTCAATGTAGCGGGCCATGTTCAGATGCAGAGCCCACATGAAGATACCATGCTGATCTTCGAGCTCGACGTGAACCCCCAGTGGACAGAGGGACTCGAAATCTGTGACACTGTTGTCAAAGTAAATTAAGACAGCAGGCCCTCTATCATTGTAAGTGTACAAAATCCCACATCTCACGACATAGTGTTGGCAAGAATAACTGTCATTGGAAGTGCCCAAAACATTCAAGCTCTGTATCTTGCCTCCATATTGAAGGGTGCTCGACCTCCAGCTCCCGTTTGCTTGAGACCCGTTCGACTCGAAGGAAACAAAACAACTGACCAATGGAACCTACCAGTCAATTTGAGTCACCTCAGTGAGCCTGAGAGAGAGATTGTTCACCAGGTGTTGAGAGAAGAATCTGCTTCATTTTCAAGAACAGATGATGATATAGGGTGCATTGAAAAGCTACAACTTAGCATTTCTTTGAAAGACACTGAAACTGTGCCAAAAAACATACCTGTCTGTGCCTAAAATGCTGTACAGAGAAATTAAAGATTACTTGCACGACCTCATTCCACAGGGCTGGGTCCAGAAGTCCAATTCACCATATGCCTCACAAGTCGTCTGTGTACGAAAAAAAGATGGGAGTCTACAATTGTGCATTGACTTTCACGAAGTAAACAAGAAAACTCTCTCCGCCAGGCAACCTATCCCCATGTGCAAGATGGATGGTCTTGAATGGTCTTGGTGGAAACTCCTGCTTCTCACTGTTAGATCAGGGGAAGGCATACCATCAGGGCTTCATGGCCAGAGAGAGCAGACCTGTGACAGCTTTTGTTACAGCCTGGGGTCTCTATGAATGGATCTGCATCCTGTTTGGCCTGATAAATGCCCCAGCGGCTTTCCAGCGGTGCATGGAGGAATGCCTGGAGGGACTGAGGGAGGAATTTTCCATCCCATATTTAGATGACACCCTGGTCTTTAGTAGGTCATTCCCGGACCACATGGAAGATGTGAAAGCTGTGCTCCAATGTCTGCAACAACACGGCATCAAGCTGAAGCACGAGATATTTATATGCGAAGCCCGCTACCTGGGTCGAATTGTCTCTGTTGATGGCAGTAAAATGGACCCTGCTGATACAGTGGTTGTGAAGGCCCTGAATGAGAAGAGACCAAAAACTGTGGGTGAGTGTAGAGCAGTAATGGGCCTCCACATTTATTACCGTCAATACATAAGAGATTTCTCCTGTATTGCTGGACCCTTGTATGCACTGCTTGAAGCTGAACCTGTGACACAGGAAAGTAGTAACACAAGGACAGACGGGGAAAAATTGAAGCGCAGGGGAATTCCTTCAAACAAGCCAATCACTTGGACTGATGCCCACCAGCAGGTTTTGGAAAGATTGATTGACTGTCTGGTTGAGCCCCCAATCCTTGGATTTTCAGACTTCAACAAATCATTCATTCTGCACTCAGATACGTCCAATTTTATTGTACCAGGAACAAGAGGGAAAGCTATGTATCATAACCCATGCATCTCGAATGTCGACAAGGGCAGAAAAGAACCATCCCACTCACTTATGCATTATCCACAACCAAGCTGAACGCCATAGTGACTAGGTGCATTGCTGAGCTGGCAGACTTCCATCTGACCATTAAATATCATCCAGACAAAGAGAGTGGTGATGCTGATGGTCTATCAAAGAATGCCTTGTGAGGAAATGATGGAGGACTATACAGAGGAAATCTTTTCCCCTTCAGTCCAAGCTACTGTGCAAGCCATAGAAACAGGTCTCCGAAACAATATGGTGCATGATGTCTCTTGAATGTTCGAGAACAGACGAAGAACTACCTACGCCATTTTCAAGAATGGAGATTTGCCAGGCACAAAAGAAAGATCCAGATATTGGCCCAGTATTAAACCTCAAACTGTCAGATCTAAGACATGCTGGAAAGCAGCTCAAGTCACTCAACGCAAAGAGCAAACGTCTACTCATAGACTGGGAAAAACTTAGTTTGGATGTAGACGGCGTACTGCACCACAAGACTGTCACCAGGACCCAACTTGTCCTACCAGAAAAATATAATATACAACAGTACTGACACAACTTCATGACGACATGGGCCATTAGGGGTGGAACACACAACATCACTCATTCGTGATCGTTTCTTCTGGCCGTACATGCAGCAAGAGGTTGAAATCAATATGTCTCACTGCAGTGCCTGCATTAAACAGAAAAATCCCTGCAGAGAAACAAGAGCTCCCCTCAATCCCATTGTCACAACACAGCCAATTGAAGTAGTCTCCATTGACTTCACACATCTTCATAAGTGTGCAGGGGGCTGTTTGTACATATTGGTGATAGTTGGTCAATACACTCGCTTTGATCAGGCATATGCCACAACGACGACATCTGTCAAATGTCTTGCAGACAAGATATTCAATGACTATGCTATGAAGTGGGGTTTTCCCAACCGTAGAGGTAGAGGTTCTGTGCTGTATGAGGGTGATAGAGTCCTTGTAAGGAATTTCACCCCCAGAGGGGGAACTGGGAAACTCCAAAACCACTGGAAAGATTGTAGAAACAAAGACATCCGCCAAGTGGGAGAGGACATGCCAAAATATGAGATACTTCCAGAGCAAGGTAAAGGGAGAACAAGTAGGGTTCTACACCGTAATCTTCTGTTGCCATGCAATAATGTACCCTTGGGAACCCAGTTAACCCTTACTAAACGGAAATGGAAGACTAAGGCTCAGGCCAGTAGTGATACGACAGTAGCAAACCAAGAGAATGAGGAGAGCGATGATAACAACTATGGATACCACTGTGTGTCTTAAGACCAGTTGTTCTGTGTGCTGCAACCTGTCAATCTAGACGAACAGAATGTCAATGATGCTGGACGTCAACAGCAAGACCTACCTCAGCAGTAGTAGCTTTAGGGTATAGAACATGTACTCAATGGAGGCATGACACCAGATCAAGAGGAGATGCAGGTTAAAGATGAGCCAGTCAACGAACAAAGAATGCCAGTGATGTCGTCATCTCTTCCAAGCGACGAGAACGAAGCAGCACAGCACTACCAGCGATCTGTTAGAGAGAGATGGCCTACGAGGGTAGCTGGAACTCCAAGTAATATTTTATGCCCTATGGAGCGATGCCAAAAGGGAGTACGTGGATGGCTGCACAGCATTCCATCAACTACCAGTCTGCCATCCCCGGGTCCTGAATCCAGAACACCCCCAAACTCCTTGACAACAATGCCTCTATTCCCCTATATATACACTATTTACATACACACACTACACACAACATTCATGGACTGTGGCTGATGCATACATACACACATTGCCCCACATACAGACACTCCCCACTCAAGGACTCTATGATGAGCTGAGTGAAACCACACACTTCTGTACTCTTGGACTTTACGTTGAGCTGAGTACTACAGACAACATTCATGGACTGTACAAGTATATGAGACATACATGCACGATACACAGACAATTCAGGATCCTGGAGTCTGCATGATACACAGACACTTCAGGATCCTGGACACTGTAATGAGTCGAATGGGACAACATGCTTGTGTACTCTGGGACTTTGTGTAAAGCTGAGAACTATGCTGAACATGTACAGACTGTTCAACAAGTTGACTTGTTTCATACATGTACACCTTGGATATACTCTGAACTGTTAATGAAACGACTGAGTGCTTTAGCCTTGATTGTACGTTGTTATGGGCCGGATGATATATGTATATGTAAAAAAAAAAATTATAAAAAAAAAAGTTAATGATTGAAGGATACCCCTCCTCGAGCCGTCACCTTAACGCGGTGAAGGTGTTTGTGTGTCCCGATGATTCTAGGAGCTAAGTTGTCTGGGGCTTCATCCCCTGGTAGGGTCACCCATGGCAAACAGACCCCAGGCAAAGTACAACTCCAAAACCCCTATAATGACGACAAAAATTGGATATTGGTTTCCCTTTCCTGGACGCGGATCACCGGGGCCACCCTTTTAGGAGTCCTTAGAGCAGGGGTACTCAATGTGTCGATCGGGGGACTGCGTGCCCCCCCCCAAAAAAAAATCAGCCAATGGTCCCTCTGAACTGCGCACGTGTGCAATTTGCACTGCTCAGGCAGTCTTGCAGATATTCTGAATTGCGCGCAAAAAAAAAATAATAATCCAATGCAAAATGAAAGTATGACATACATCTATTCAGTTTG